>NC_086109.1:63245352-63845352 GCF_963921235.1 Mobula hypostoma
CACACACACACACAGGGGAGCAGGAGAAACACGAGGAAAATGGAATGAGGAGAACATGAGGAACAAACAGGAGGGACGGCCGGGACTGTGACAGTACCCCCCCCCACCCCCCTACGGGAGCCTCCAGGCGAACCACCAGGCATGCCCGACTTGTCGCGATGGAAGTCTCAGATGAGGGAGGGGTCCAAGGTGAAGGATTGAGGAATCCAGGAGCGCTGCTCAGGACTGTATCCCTCCCAATCAACCTGGTACTGGAGACCCCTGCCTCGGTGGCGCACATCCAGTATTCGCCGGACGGTGTAAGCTGGGTGATCGTCGATGACCCGGGTGGGTGGAGGAGGTTCAGCAGATGGGCACAAAGGGCTGTCAGACACGGGTTTCAGTTGGGAGATGTGGAACGTGGGATGAATTTGCATGGATCTGGGTAGCTTGAGTTTGACCACCGAGGGGTTGATTATGCTCACAATTTCGAATGGTCCGAGGTAACGGGGGGCAAGTTTCTTGGATTCATTCTTGAGGGGGATGTCTTTTGAAGAGAGCCGAACCTTCTGACCAGGCTGGTAGTTGGGTTCTGGAATCTGGTGGCGATCGGCAACAGGCTGGTTGCAGTCAGCGGAGCGGAGTAGGACCGAGCGAGCATCCCTCCCGACCTTGCAGCACCAGCGGAGATGGGTTTGAACTGAAAGTAGGGCGATATCGTCTTTGTGGGCAGGAAACAGATGGAGTTGATAGCCTAGGGGACATTCTGGTGGCGGTGCTGGTCAGGGAATTGTGGGCATACTGAACCCAAGGGAGACGTGTGCTCCAGGATGACGGGTTACTGGCGGAAATGCGGCGCAGTGCTGCTTCCAAGTCCTGATTGGCTCGCTCTGTCTGACCGTTAGTCTGTGGATGGAAACCGGAAGACAGACTCACTGAAGCTCCAAGGGCTGGGCAGGAGGACTTCCAGACTTGGGAGATGAATTGTGGCCTCCAGTCAGAAATAATGTCAGAGGGAATTCTATGAAGGCGGAAGACGTGTTGGACAAGGAGGTTGGCAGTTTCACGGGCTGTAGGGAGTTTGGGAAGGGCTGTGAAGTGCATGGCTTTAGATAAACGGTCCACAATGGTGAGTATAGCTGTGTTACCATGTGAAGGGGGTAGATCAGTGATGAAATTGAGAGCTATGTGGGACCAAGGGCGGCCAGGGACGGGTAGGGGACGAAGCATCCCAGCAGGTGGCCGATGGGAGGCTTTTCTACGGGCACACACAGTACAGGCAGAGACGAAGGTGCGAGTGTCAGCATCAATGGTGGGCCACCAGAAATGTCGCCTCAAAAGGGACAGGGTGTGACCAATTCCAGGATGGCAGGCAAACCAGGAAATAAGCCCCCACTGAAGAACTTGAGAACGGACAGAGTCAGGCACGAAGAGACGACTGGGGAGGGGGCCATTGCCTGGGTCTGGCTGAGTCCATTGGGCCTCTCTAACTATGGACTCGATTTCCCAGGTGAGAGCAGCCACGACACAGGATGGTGGACAGATGGTATCATGATTGGAAGGGTCCTCCTTGGAGATGTACTGGTGAGAGAGAGCATCTGGCTTTACGTTCATGGAACCAGGATGGTAGGTAAGGGTGAAGTTGAAGCGGCCAAAGAACAGTGCCCAACGGGCCTGGCGGGAGTTAAGGTGTTTAGCTGTCTGAATGTATGCCAGGTTCTTATGATCTGTCCAAACAATGAATGGGTGTTCTGCTCCCTCCAGCCAGTGCCTCCACTCCTCCAAGGCAAGTTTGACGACCAGCATCTCCTGGTTCCCAACATCGTAGTTATGTTCAGTGGGGGATAGACAGCGAGCGAAGACGGCGCAGGGATGGAGCTTTTGGTCTGGGACAGGGCATTGAGAGAGGACCGCTCCCACCCCAGTGTCGGAGGTGTCCACCTCCACTATGAACTGGCGAAATGGGTTAGGCTGGACCAGGATGGAAGCGGAGGTGAAACACCTCTCAAGCCCTGAGAAGACTGAGACCGCTTCGGGGCTCCAGTGGAAGGGGGTCGTAGGATAGGTGAGTTGAGTAAGGGGCACTGCCACCTGGCTGTAATCCCTGATGAAGCGACGGTAGAAATTGGCAAATCCCAGAAATTGCTGGAGTTGTTTAAGCGAAGTGGGTTTGGGCCACTCTGCCATCGCCCACGTCTTTTCAGGATCCGTCCTCACCTGCCCGCTATCAATGACGTACCCCAGGAAACCAACGGAACAGGCATGGAATTCGCATTTCTCAGCCTTAACAAATAGTTTGTTTTCCAAGAGCCTCTGAGAACCTGGCGGACATGGAGGGTGTGCTCCTGGAGGTTATGGGAGAAGATTAGGATATCATCCAGATAAATGAAGACAGATCAGTCGATAAAGTCCCTAAGGACGTCATTGGCCAGAGGCTGGAACACTGTGGGAGCATTGGTCAAGCTGAAAGGCATCACCAGGTATTCAAAATGGCCGATGGGGGTGTTGAAGGCCATCTTCCATTCATCTCCTTCCCGTATCCTGACCAGGTGATAGGTGTTCCGCAAGTCCAATTTAGTCAACACACTGGCTCCGTGAAGGGGCTCGAAAGCTGAGTTGATCAGGGGCAGGGGATACTTATTTTTTATGGTAGTGTTGTTCAGGCCATGGTAGTCGATGCATGGGCATAGCGAGCCGTCTTTTTTTGCCACAACAAAGGAAGCAGCGCCTACAGGAGAGGATGAGGGTCTGATGATGCCAGCCGTGAGGCAGTCATTTACGTACGTCTCCATAGCTTCTCTTTCTGGACAGAGCAGGCTATACAGCTGACTGGTGGGAAATGAAGATCCGGAGAGAAGGTCAATCACTCAGTCGTAAGGGCAATGTGGAGGTAGAGAAAGGGCCCATTGCTTACTAAACACCTCTCCAAGATTGTGATATTCTATGGCAATGGTGGACAAGTCAGGGGGCTCAGAGGCGGACGAGGACGCAGTGACCTCCACTGGGGGAAGGGCTGATTGCAGGCAAGAGGAATGGCAGAACGAGCTCCAGTTGACTATCTTCCTGGTGGACCAGTTGATGTGAAAGTTATGATGGCTTAGCCACGGGTGGCCGAGAACTAAAGGGGCCCGAGGAGAGGAGATTAGATTGAACCGTATCTGTTCCCGATGGTTTCTGGAGAGAAGGAAAAGTAGGGGTTCCGTGCAGTGCGTGGCTCGGGCCAGGAGTCTACCGTCTAGCGCATTGACATCCAGTGGGGTACACAGAGGCTCACGGGAAATACTGGCTTGGAGGGCTAGGCTTTTGTCCAGGAAGTTTCCCTCTGTGCCGGAGACCACTAGCGCTAACAGAGGCAAGGACTGTTGATTATGACACAGAGTGGCCTGAGGCTGCATTCGGGGTCGGAGAACGAAAGGGATGGCTGTCTGGCTCACCAGGGTCTCCACTGCTACTGGTGAGCTCCCCCCCCCACCCACCCTTTTGGCCGAAGGGGACGGGTGGCAAGGAAGTGGCCGGATTGACACTTGCCCGCTCTCATTCTCCGGAAGCGTTCAGCGGGAGAAAGGCGGGTCCGCCCCAGCGGCGTGGGTTCCTCTCCCGGGGCAGGCGAAGTGGCAGGGTTTGGAGCTACTCGGGGTGCCGGAGGGCGAGAGAGGCTTGTTCTGGCGGGAGGCAGTAAAGAGAGCCGAGAAGTGGTCAAAGGTGGTGGACGACCAGTTCTCTCTCTACGGCGCTCCCGGGGGTGATTGTCCAACCTGGTGGCCGGGGAGATCAGGGAATCCAGGCTGTCGGAATCGTCTCTTGCCGCCACTCGTCCTTCATCAGGTCGCTAAGTCCATTCAGAAAACCCCCTGGAGTGACTCATCGTTCCACCCCGAGTCGGCTGCTGATGTCCGGAACTCCACTGAACATTCAGCGAAACTGCGGGAGTCCTGGCGGAGAATGAATAGGTGCTTAGCGGCGTCTTTACCCCGGACTGGGTGATTGAAGACTTTTCTCATCTCCGCAATGAAACCGGCGAAAGAGGAGCAGATATCAGGTTGGTTGTCCCAAACTGCTGTGGCCCACGCTAATGCGTTCCCTCTTATCAACCCCATGACATAAGCAAGTTTAGACTTATCTGTGGAGTCAGTCAACAGCTGCTGCTCAAACACCAGGGAGCATTGAAGGAGGAAACCCCAGCACTTCCCCAGGTCTCCATCGTAGTGCTCTGGCTCAGGTACGTGAGGCTCTCTGGGCGGGGGTGTTGGTGACGCATGGGGAGTTGCTGCTACAGGCTGTCTGGGCTGGCTAGGCTGGGCTCCAGGTGTGGGTTGAGTGATATGCATGGAGACACAGTCCACCTGGTTACCGATCAGTGTGATGTGAGCAGACAGGGAACGGAGGTTCTCCATGACCCATGACCTCCTGGAGGAGTTGGTCATGCTGTCCCAGTAGGGAAGCCTGGCTGGCAAGGGCTTATTGGACGGTGTTTGTGTCTGCTGGGTCCATGTTGGCCAGATCGTTCTGTTGCGAAGAACGGGTGAACCCAAACGCAGGACACTGACATGGAGGGACTGTAATCTGAAGAGTGTTTATTAATGGTTGCAAGGAAGGCAGGAGAGTGAGGATTAGGCAGAGGAAAGCAGAGGGGAAAGCAAGGTTTGACCGGGGATCGAATCCAGGTCGCTGCGGTGAGAGTGTGGCGTTTAACCACTGAGCCAGCGGAGAGTGTAGGCGGGTGGTGGGACGAGGCAGAACAGGGATGTAGACCAGGGTGTAAGCGAGGCTGGAGGAGAACGGCAGGCAGGAGGATGAACAGGAAGGCAGGTGGCGTGCAGTGCTCCTGTTAACACGGAGAGACAGAGTTAACACAGGCAAACAACAGCGCGGAAACAAAACTTAGAGTACACAATTCTAAGCGGCCTAGAACGTGAACTACCACACTGGCTGAAGCAACGATCTGGCGTTGAGTGGATGGAAAGCCGGGGTATTTATGCTGCAGGTTAGATGAGATTCAGGTGCGCCGCAATCAGGAAGCCCAGGAGAACAAAAGGAACGCCAAGCCCACCGCGCCCAAACACACACACACACACACACACACACACAAACAGAGACAGAGAGAGAGAGAGAGAGAGAGAGAGAGAGAGAGACAGACAGACAGACAGACAGAGGGAGCAGGAGAAACACAGGGAAAAGTGGGGAAAAGGGAATTTGGGAGACCATGGGGAATAAATGGGAGGGACAGCCGGGACTGCAACAGTTTTATAGTTTTTGTATTCTGTGTTTTTCACCTGATCTTTCTCATTTTTTTGTGTACAGGGAGGGGGATTTGGAGGTTCATGATCATGTTGACGTCCTTTTTCTTCCTTGGTTCCATGGCTATCCGAAGAAGAAGTACTTCAGAGTTGTCCACTTTGATAATAAATGAACCTTTGATGTATAGAAGAGTAAATCAGGATAGTACAAAAATCCAAAAATAATAGAAGGGGTGGAATTATGGGTCTGAGACAGCTGGGAAGGGGATATGAAAGAGGTGATTGGTTCTGAAGGCTGATAAACAAGGGGAAGAGGCTGTCTTGGGTCTCCAAGTACTCCAAGTTCATTTTTATTTTCATTGGTGGACCTGCATAAGATATAATTGCCACAAAAATTAGCTTTTTGCAGTAGCAGCAGAGTACATTATAAACACAACAGACATAAATTAATATAAATTACATGTAACTTAATAAACATGACAACACTGGTGCAAATTGACATTTGTTCTTTTTCTAGCTCTCCTCAGCTCTTTTTGACTGCAGTCCACCATCGCTGCAGAGTGTGTACATGTGCAGGACAAAGGAATAGGTGGGAAAAATCATTGCGGACACAATCTATTGAGGAAATTTTTCTAAAAGCTCAGATCTGAAAAGCACTATAGGGCTTTTAAAAGAAAAAAATTAACACCATCTTAAAAGTTTCTTTACCTAGACAGTTAACCTGATCAACCATTCTAGTTAGCCCCACCCCCTCTGACGATCACCTCAGTCACTGCACTGTGTGCACTTTTAAACCATTTTTATAATGCTGTTTACATTACAAATACGTGCGGGTATTTATTTAATTCTGCACATCTTATTCCAATAGTACTTTAACCTCTAACTTTTTCTATGTAATTCTTTATAATTGTTCTTTGTTGCTTTTCTTGAACACACCAAAGCAACTTCCGAATACATGTAAATGTATATGGTGAATAAAGTTGATCTTGATCCTTGATACTCCTTGAAAGATCAGCACAATTACACCTGTCTTTCCTCACAAGCATGCACACCTTTTCTTTAAAGTCTTGCTGGATTTTTTAAGATCTTGGGTATTCTGAGAACAAGCCACTCACTTCCAGTTGGGGGCTCCTCATTATCTACTGTCGGGGTGAATTTAAGACAGTATCACTGCCAAATGCAGCAACAGCTGAGGTATCAGCCTGAACTCAGTGGCAGTCTCGCTGACTTCATTTGGAGAGAGTCCTGCACCTGAATGCAAGCACTTGGCAATGTTTTTGTGTGAAGGGAACAGATGTAACCTGACAGCCAGACCCGGGGCAGGACAGTATGTGGGCTTCACGCATTGGCAACACTTGGCACAGGCGGAGCTGAACCAAGGGATCACACAGAGGGGGTGGGATTGATGGTTTTCACATGACTTGTGGTGCTGACTCAGCACAGCTACAGCAGCTCTAAAGTTCTCCTTCGCCCTCAAGAAAATGTTACCGTACAATGTTAACAGGTTATCACAGTGTGAGGCTGCCTGCTCTGGTGATCAAGTTTTACATTATATTCTCAGAGGCAGATCAGGCCCTTCAGCCCATCGAGTTCATACCAACTATCAACTACCATTGACATAATCCCACATTCTCATTAACTCCCACAGACCTCGCCAGTCACTGACACACCAGCAACAAAGTACAACCAGGCTGCAAACCTTTGAGATGTGGGGGGAAGCTTAAGCATCCGGTGACGGATGGATCTAAACTCAGGGTTGAACATGGTTTTCTGGTGCTGTGATGAAGCAACTCTACTACCTCCGCCACCACGTAGAGTCCTTGAGAACGACATCATGAATCAGGCCCTTCGATCCACTGAGTCCATACTAGCCATCATTACCCACATTCCCATCAACTACCACTCACCCACAAACCACAAAATGTTTATGGTGAACATAGGGTGAACTACCAGCTGAGCACCCAAAGGAAATGCATATGCTCACAGGGGGACCGTACCAACCCTACGCAGAATTGAACCCCAGTCTCGGCACTGTGAGGCAGTGCATCTACTCACTCTGCCACAATCCAATGTGGATATAATTTGCTGCAGGTAGGATTCTGTTGCATCCGGAGTGCGTGTTCCTGTACTGAAGCTTACCAGGGAACCTGTGAAGAACATCAGAAGAAGGGAGTGAGTGAGCACTCAAGCTGAGATGTACTCTGTATCTGGAAGCGATGGGAAGGTCTGACAGCTTTTTGGGAGGCAGTGGGGGCAGGAGGCCACAAAGTTGAGTTTATTGTCAAATATCAAATACATGCTGGCATAGATGTAATGAAGAGTATTCTTGCAGAGCATCACAGGACATAGCATCATATAAGCAACATTCAAAAAATGAATTAAATGTTATTAGCTATTTACACAAGAGAGAGCACAATTAGAACAAAAAATATATTTATTTTAGTGCAATGTGTTCAAAGTAGTCCAAGCATTGCTGTACTGAAGTAATGATTAGATCTCAAGGACAACTTCTATCCCACTATTATCAGACTCTTGAACAGACCTCTTAGATGATAATATGGACTCTTGGCCTCACAATCTATCTTGTTATGATCTTGCACTTTATCATTTACTTGTTCTGCACATTTTGCTAGCTTTTACACTTTATTCTGGATTGTTATTGTTTTCCCTTATTCTAGCTCAGTACACTGTGCAATGATTTGATCTGTATGAAGGAGGTGCAAGATAAACTTTTTACTGTATCTAGGTCCATGATCACAATCACAATCCGATCATCTAATCATCAGAAATGAAGTGGAAAGTGAAGCCATCTCACCAATGGGCTTCTCCTTCACACATTGTGTGAGGTCTAGCAATGCCACTTCCCTTTAAAAATTGACCAAAAGACTGACTTTCAGAGGTGAGGTGAAAACAGCTGTGTTTCTCTATCTGGTGAGTTGGTGTGTTGCTGCTTCAATACATGGAATCCAGGGTGAGACAGCAAAAATGGGTACAAAATTGGCTTGGTGGTAGAGGATTGTTTTTCAGGTCAGAGACACGTAACCAATAGAATGTTGTTGATGTTAGTACTGGTTCTTTATTGTCCATAACTAAAGTCAGTGGCCTCTTTGTTAGGTGTACCTGTACACGCGCTCATTAATGCAAATATCTAATCAACCAGTCATGTGGCAGAAACTTGGTACATAAAAGCACGCAGACTTGATCAAAAGGTTTAGTTGTTTTTCACACCTAACATCAGAATGGGGAAGAGTTTGTGATTGAAGTGACCGACTGTACAATGATTGTTGGTGCCAGATGGGGTGGTTTGAGTATCTCAGAAACTGTTGATTTACTTGGATTTTCACACAAAATAGATTCTACGGGGCTAAACAAAAAATAAATCCAGTGAGTGGCAGTTCTGTGGCCAAAAACACCTTGTTAATGAAAGAGGTCAGAGAAAAATGGCCAGACTGGTTCAAGCTGACAGAAGGTGACAGTAACTCAAAGTCAAATAAGCACACATTACAACAGTGGTGTGCCGAAGACCATCTCTGAATGCACAACATGTCAAACCTTAAAGTTGATGGGCTACAGCAACAGAAGACCATGAACATGACCATGACCATGAACATACCAGGTCACCTGGTGTCGCAGAGACATCAGCGCTGGGCTCGAGGACGGAGGTTCCCGAGTTTTTTCCAGTGACAGACTGCTCCCGAGCGCGTTCTCCATACATGTCGGGTCGATGTCGAGCTCCAGTTTAAAAAAACACTGCCACCTCCAGTTTAAATTCCCACGCGGAATATTGTGGAGGATCAAATACCAATACCCATAACATACACTCAGTGGCCACTTTATTAGGAACAGGAAATACTCTACCTAATAAAGAGGCTACTGAGTGTATGTTAATGATATGGGACATAATATTTTCAGTATAATTAGTAAGTTTGCAGATAACATGAAAATTGGTGATATAGTGGATAGTGAACAAGGTTGTTAAAGTTTGCAACAAGATATATATAAACTGGAAAGTGGGTAAGGGAATGGCAGGCGGAATTTAACTCAGACAAGTGCAAAGTAAAGCATTTGAGGAAATTAAATCAGGGCTGGTCACACATAGTCAATGAGAGGATCCTGGAAGAGTTACTGAAAAATGAAACATTGGGATACAAGTACACAGGTCCTTGAAAGTTGTGACAAAATTACAGTTCAAAATTCAAAGTAAAGATGATTAGGGTACATACATGTTGCAATGTTTGGATCTATTTCTTTTAGAGCAATGACTCCCCTGAGCACTATGTATGGATGGATAACTTGCCTATGCGCATTGATCTGTTTTCTACGCATGCGTATTGATCTTCTCTCTCTTGCTCTCTCTCTCTGCAATGTGAATACACCAGTTAAAGCCATTTCTCACGTGCGTGCTTTTATTTAATTGATATATGGTTGTATAGACACAACAAATTGGCGATGACTACGAATGTGAATGTCAGAGAATATCACCAACTACACCAACAGTTACAGGACAATAAAAGGGAGAGCGATAGCAAGATGAAAGAGTTAAACAGTAGGAAGAAAGCAGTCATGGACGCTGACAAAAGGACGTGTAACTGCATAGTACACAGTGAAAGATGTACAACTAGCAAATTTAAAGTGAAAATAACGTGGTAATGGCTTAAGTTGGGAAAGTTGACTAATTTGTTAGTGCTAATGAAGGTTGGGAGTCGTATAGCGAGAGGGTCTCAATCAAAGCTCTCAATGTGTCATCAACTGGCAACTGCAGTCAAAATGGTCGCACTAACCAGAGACTGAAACAGCTTTTTAATGTTAAAGAGAAGGTGTTAGAAAATCTGCATGAAGGACACCTGGGTACAGTCAAGATGAAGCGTCTCATTCCGAGCTATGTGTAGCGGCCGGGAATAGATAAACAGGTTGAAGACTTAGCTGAAAACTGTTCAGGATTCCAAAATGTTCAAAATACACCGTCACAGAAATTATTAAACCAATGGATGTGGCCATCATCACCATGGCAAAGAGTACATATTGACTTTGCTGGGCCTTTCATGGACTCCATGTTTCTGATTGCTGTGGATGCTCATTCAAAGTGGCCGAAGGTCATACCAATGAGGTCAACCACCTCAGCAAGGTTTGTCTCTCCCCTGAGGACTATCTTCACCAGAAATAACTTACTTGAACAAATTGTGAGTGACAACAGACCACAATACCCGTCAAAAGAGTTTAGACTATTCATGAAGAAAAATGGCATCAAACACTTCAGGTCAGCTCCTCACCACCAACAACGAATGGGTTAACTGGAAGGTTTATCCAAACATTCAAGAAGTCCATTAAAGCAATGTACAAGGAAGACATTTCTCTACAGCACAAGGTGGACAACTTCCTTTTTGTATATTGGAACTCTGTTGATGCAATGACAAATCAAACACCTACAATACTGTTCATGAGCAGGAATCTGAGATCTCGCTTAGACCTCCTGAAACAGGAGCAGGGAGGTACTACTGCAGTTGTACAAGGCCTTGGTGAGACCACACCTGGAGTATTGTGTGCAGTTTTGGTCCCCTAATCTGAGGAAAGACATCCTTGCCATAGAGGGAGTACAAAGAAGGTTCACCAGATTGATTCCTGGGATGGCAGGTCTTTCATATGAAGAAAGACTGGATGAACTGGGCTTGTACTCGTTGGAATTTAGAAGATTGAGGGGGGATCTGATTGAAACGTATAAGATCCTAAAGGGATTGGACAGGCTAGATGCGGGAAGATTGTTCCCGATGTTGGGGAGGTCTAGAACGAGGGGTCACAGTTTGAGGATAGAGGGGAAGCCTTTTAGGACCGAGGTTAGGAAAAACTTCTTCACACAGAGAGTGGTGAATCTGTGGAATTCTCTGCCACAGCAAACTGTTGAGGCCAGTTCATTAGCTATGTTTAAAAGGAAGTTAGATATGGCCCTTGTGGCTACAGGGGTCACGGGGTATGGAGGGAAGGCTGGGTTCTGAGTTGGATGATCAGCCATGATCATAATAAATGGCGGTGCAGGCTCGAAGGGCCGAATGGCCTACTCCTGCACCTATTTTCTATGTTTCTATGTTTCTAAACCAGATCTCTGGAGGGAAGTATAGAATAAGCAATTCAGCCAGTTGCCACATGAATCAGCAAAGAGCTTCAAGATTGGACAGGATGTACCGATCAGACAATTGGGCATACATGTAGGATAGTTACAACAACTGGACCACTGATGTACAGAGTGGACATTGGAGATCAGACATGGAGACGTCATGTGGACCAGATACTGGATGCTCCACCAAAGAACACACCTGAGTTGAATGCACCCAACCAGACACATTACAGCCACCTGACTTACCTCTCAGTGATGGTCATGACACAGACAGCAACGAGACATAGGAGACCCAGAACATCGTCTTTGACACAACACCTGCTGGACTTAATGTCAATCTACAGGTCCAGAGGCGCTATCCAAAAAGAAACAGAGAACCACCCAAAAGACTGAAACTTTAGTCTAGTGAAGTTAGTTATGGACCATTATTGTGAAACCATGTTTATTTGAATATGGTTTGTGAAGTGGAAATTGAATGTTTTGTACATATACAGTTTTATATTGCATTAATCTAAAGGGGAGGAAGTGTAATTGATGGATCGATTTCTTTTAGCACTACGTATGGACTGATAACTTACCTATGCATATTGATCTGTTGTCTATACTTGTGTATACATCTGTTCTCTTTCTCTCTCTCTTTCTCTCACATGGCAATGTGAAAACACCAGTTAAAGTCATCTCTCACCGGCGTACTTTTATTTAATATATAGTAATGCTAGAAAGTTAGTAAACCCTGCAGAATATTCTCTATTTCTGCATAAATATGATTTAAAATGTGATCAGATCTTCACATAAGTCCTGAAACTAGCTAAAGAGAACTGAATTAAATTAATAACTCAAAAACATGATACTTGTTCATTTATTGATTGAGAAAATGATCCAATATTACATGCATTTGTTGGAAAAAGTATGTGAACCTCCGGGGAAATGCTATTTGGAGTCAGTTGTTCTAATGAATGAGATGAGATTGGAGGTGTGGGTTGTTGAGGAGCTCTCCCCCATAAAAAATATACACAAAGTCAGGCTACTGACAAGGTTACTTGCTCTTCCTGAGAAAGATCTGCTTATGTGCACCATACCTCGATCAAAATAACTTTCAGAGGACCTTAGAAGAAGAATTGTAGAGATGCATGATGCCATAAATGGCTACAAAAGCATTTCTAAAGACCAGCGTGTTCATCAGTCCACAGTAAGAGAAATTGTCTACAAATGGAGGAAATTCAGTACTTTTGCTACTCTCCCTAGGAGTGGGCATACTGTAAAGATCACACCAAGAGCACAACATGCAATGCTGACAGAGGTGAAAAGGAACCCAAGAGTAACAGCAAAATACCTGCAGAGATCTCTGGAACCTGCTAAAGTCTCTGTTCATGCATCCGCTATAAGAAAAACACTGAACAAGAATGGTGTTCATGGAAGGACACCACAGGGGAAACCAATGGTCTCCAAAAATAACATTGCTGCACGTCTCAAGTTTGCAATAGACCACATGGATGTTTCACAACGCTTCTGGGACAATGTTCTGTGAACAGATGAAACAAAGTTGAACTTTTTGGCAGAAATGCACATTGCAATGTTTGGCGGGAAAAGGGCACTGCACACCAAAAACAAAACCTCATCCCAACTTTGAAGCGTGGTGGAAGGAGCATCATGATCTGGGGCTGCTTTGCTACCTCAGGGTCTGGACAACTTGCAATTGTTGAGGGAACAATGAATTCAAAATTGTATCAAGACATTTGATAGGAGAATGTCAGGGTAGCAGTCCATCACCTGAAGCTTAATAGAATTTGGATAATGCAACAAGACAATGATCCAAAATACAACAGTAAATACAACAGCACACATAAAAGTTGCTGGTGAACGCAACAGGCCAGTTAGCATCTCTAGGAAGAGGTATCGTCGACGTTTGGGGCCGAGATCCTGGAAGATCCTGCTTTCTCTGACAGACAGAGCGTAGGTGTTCAGCAAAATGGTCTGCCAGTCTGCATCGGGTCGCGCCAATATATAGAAGGCCACATCGGGAGCACCGGACACAGTATATCGCGCCAGCTGACTCACAGGTGAAATGTCACCTCACCTGGAAGGACTATCTAGGGCCCTGAATGGTGGTAAGGGAGGAAGTGTAAGGGCATGTGTAGCACTTGTTCCGCTTACAAGGATAAGTGCCTGGCCACACATTTTAATTCCACATCCCATTCCCATTCTGACATGTCTATCCACGGTTTCCTCTACTGTAAAGATGAAGCCACACCCAGGTTGGAGGAACAACACCTTATATTCTGCCTGGGTAGCCTCCAACCTGATGGCATGAACATTGACTTCTCTAACTTCCACTAATGCCCCACCTCCCCCTTGTACCCCATCCGTTATTTATTTATATACACACACTCTTTCTCTCTCTCTCTCCTTTTTCTCCCTCTGACTATACCCCTTGCCTCCCCCCCTTTCCCCTTTTCCTTCTCCCTGAGCCTCCTGTCCCATGATCCTCTCATATCCCTTTTGCCAATCACCTGTCCAGCTCTTGGCTCCATCCCTCCCCCTCCTGTCTTCTCCTATCATTTTGGATCTCCCCCTCCCCCTCCCGCTTTCAAATCTCTTACTAGCTCTTCCTTCAGTTAGTCCTGATGAAGGGTCTCGGCCTGAAACGTCGACTGTACCTCTTCCTAGAGATGCTGCCTGGCCTGCTGCGTTCACCAGCAACCTTGATGTGTGTTACCTGTAATATTGGATCATTTTTCTCAATAAATAAATGAATAAGTACAATGTGTTTGTGTTACTTATTTAATTGGGTTCTCTTTATCTAGTTTTAGAACAAGTGAAGATCTGATCATATTTTAGGTCATATTTATGCAGAAATAGAGAAAATTTTACAGGGTTCACAAACTTTCTAACACCACTGTATATGTAGTTGCACAGACACAACACATGTCACCACATACAACCCTAAAACTCTTTTTCCTGTGGGCATACTTAGCAAATCTACAGGACAGTAACTCTAAATAGATTCAATGAACAACAATCTGTGTAAATACAAATATAAATAAATAGCAATAAATAATGAGAATGAAATAACAATATAAAGAGTCCTAAAAGTGAGACCATCGGTTGTGAGAACACCAGAAATAGAATGAGTGTAGTTATCCCCTTTTGTTTAGCAGCCTGATGGTTGAGGGGTAGTAAGTGCTCCTGAACCTGATGGAGCTACCTGATGGCAGCAGCAAGATAAGAGCATGGCTTGGGTGGTGAGGAACTTTGATGATGGATGCTTCTTTTCTACAGTGTGGATGTCTTCAGTGGTTTGGAGGGCTTTACCCATGATGTTCTGGGCCAAATCCACTACCTTTGTAGGATTTTCCGCTCAGAGGATTGGTGTTCCCATACCAGGCCGTAATGCAGCCAGTCACCACACTTTTATAGAGGTTTGCCAGGATAAGTAGGCAGAGTAGTGAAGCAGGTGTATGGTATTCTTACCTCCAACCACTGAGGCATTAAGTATAGGAGCAGTCCATCACCTGAAGCTTAATAGAATTTGGATAATGCAACAAGGCAATGATCCGAAATACAACAGTAAATACAACAGAATGGTTTAAAAAAAAAAAAATTTGTGTTTTGGTTAAAGTCCTAACCTTAATCCTATAGAACTATTGTGGAAGGAGCTGTACATTTTACAGATGTACAACTCATGGTTTAGGCAGTATTTGGAATATTGTTTCCAGGTCTATTCACCATACTATAGGAAGAATGTCATTAGCTAGAGAAGATAAAGAAAAAAATCACTAGAATGTTATCTGGACAGCAGGTGTTCAGTTACAAGGAAAAAATGGATAGGCTGGGACCCTTCTTCATGGAGCAAAAGAAGCTGATGTGTGACCTCATAGAGGTTCATCAAATTATAAGGGACATCGATTCTTTCACCCAGTATAGGGCAGCCTAAAACTAGAGGGCATAGATTTGAGATGAAGGGGCAAATATTTAAAGGAGACCTGAAGAGCAAATTTTCAGTCTGAAGGTTTGGGTATATAGAACAAGCTGCCAGGGGAGGTGGTAGAGGGAGGCACAAGAATAATGTTTAAAAGATATTTAGACAGGTACGTGGATAGGAAAGCAATAAAGGGATATGGGCCAAATACAGGCAAATGGGGTTAGATAGATAGACGTCTTGAGCAACACAGAAAAGATGGGTGGAAGAGCTTGTTTCCACTCTGCATGAATGCATAAATCTATGATTTTAGTGTCAATGGGTGATTAATAGTCTATGCAGACTTAGTTGGCTGAAAGGCAACATGTACAAAATACTGGAAGAACTCAGCAGGTCAGGCAGCATCTATGGAGAGGAATAAACAGTCGACGCTTTAGACTGAGAACCTTTATTAGGACTGCAAAGAAAGATGAAAAGTCAGAGTAAGAAGGTGGGGGAAGGGGAGAATGAAGTACAATGTGTCAGGTGATAGGTGAAACAGGGAGAGTGGGCTGAAAGACCTGTTTTGTGCTGCATTGCACTACGACCCTGTGTTTTGTTGGACTTGGCTGAGGAAGCTGATGGCCAAGGCTGCAAAAGTACCAGATAACCAGCAAGGACTCCTAATACAGGTGGATGTTGATACTAACCTGGGATTCTGGGATATTCTTAATAACTTTAGTTTTTTCACAATTTTAATGCTGGGCTGCTGACTACTCATCTTTAATTGCCCTCAAGCTAAGAGAGAAGTCTCCTTCACACCCTCCTCTCGCTCTTTCCTTGTTGTGGCTTGTCATAGAACCTAATGGTTTGCTTCACCATTTGTTTTGACTGGAATCTCTCATAGAATAGCAATAGCGGAGAAGAGTAAACCCTGTCAGCTTGTATAAGCGTCTGGCATTTTGTGGCCAATTACTGATAATTTCATTGTTATTGGTATTAGTTCATTATTTCAGAACTTTTTTTGCAATTAATTTAAATTGTTCTGGACTTTGGACCTCTGGTCTCTAGATCGCTGACCCTGGTTATGCTCCTGTTTTCTCTGCATGGGAGTGGGTACCAACCTCTGTGGATCTACAAACGTACTAGAATGCCTTCAGTGGTTCCGGTTGCAATCTCTATTACAACACAGTGAAAAACTAAATGCAGCACTGAAATTCCAGCTGTGTCTTGTAGATTCAGGCCATGTTGTCCCAGCTGCAGCTGGCAACATACAAAGGGGATTTGCAGAATCACAGAGTGCTTCCATAACCTGCTGTCTGAAAGATGATTCAGACTGTTGAACAACTCCCCTGAGGATGTGGCAATAGCTTCACAGAGCATTGACCTGCTATTTTTCCCTCAGTTTGTTGGTATTTGTGATTTCAGACTGTTTCATTAGCAGTGCACTGGCTCTCATCCATTGGCCCACCATCTCTAAGCAGTACACACAAAATACTGGAGAAACTCTGTGGTTCAGGCATCATGAATGCAGAGAACTCAACAGTCTATGTTTTGGGTCAAGACGAGTCAACTGAAACATCTCAACCTGAAACTGAATGGCCTTAACTTGAAATGTCAACTACCAATTCCCTCAGTAGGTACTGCCTGATGTGTTGATTTCCTCTGGTGTTTTATGTGTTGCCTTGGATTTGAAAACTGTGTTCTTCCAGATTGTCCTTCAAATCAATGCATCTCTAATCAGGCTCCTATTAAGGGGAGCAATGCATAGGGCAGTAAAACATGTATTAACTGAATATACAATGGGAATTAGTTAATTTATATGTTTGATTTGTGGATGGATAAATATGGTTTGTGTTGTTGATTTAATAAGTTCTTAATATAAGAACAGAAGTAAAGAGGAGGAGATGGAGGTCATTTAGTCCCTTGGTGGTTCCATGTGATCCTGTCTGATCTTTCTCAGTTCCCTTTGCCACTTCCCCACCACCCCCAATTCCTTCATCTTTCAAGAATCCATCTGCTTCTTCTTTAAATGCTCCCCCATGATCCAGCTTCCACGACCGTCTGAAGTAAAGAATTCCAGAGATGTGGCACCTTCTGTGAAAGGTTCCTTTACACCTCAGTTTTAAATGACTGTCCCTAATCTTGTAACTCAGTCCCCATTTTTGAGATTCTCCCACTGATGGAAATATCTGAACATCTACGCTGTCTAAGCCCATAAGGAGCATATGTGCTTCAGTTAAGTCACCCTTCACTTATCAATTGCGGTGAAGCACTCACTAGGATGGACAGCTGTGGTAGGAAGACCAAATGGGAACTGTGAATAGAAATCAGCTTTGATTGAAGGACAAAGCAGCCTCAATGTGCCAAATGGGCCTAATTCTGCTCCCATATCTTGTAGAGTTGGAATGTGAAATTCATCTACATTGGTCAATGTATGAATGATGTGTGCAATAAGGCTGGCTTTCTGAATTTGGGGAAACAACACTATTGGACGTCCAAAAACATACCATGATCTCAGTTTCACAGCTGTTTCTCAATGAAAAAAAAGATCAAAACAAACCCTGTCATCTTGGCAGCCACTCAAAGCATGCTCAGATCTGAGGGTAACAGAGGTGAAGATATGGTCCTAAGCATCCTTTGTCCTGCTTTTTATAAATCATTTGAGTAAACTAATTATATTTGAACAAAGTAGTAATGATTAACTGAAGATTATTGAAATGTGAGACTATGCATTAAATTTGCATGAAATGCAGCCCAACTTGGATCCTGTTCACTCAGAGGAAGCGTAACGTCAATACAAAGCACTAAAGATATGGTATTGAATTCTCAAACTTTCCCAGAATGCTAAGATTTAGATTTATTGTACATGAGTTTTTAATTATTTAATTTTACTTATTTCCTACCATTCAGTTATAAATACCCACCGATAAACTCAGTGAAATATTCCCAGAGCACTTGGCAGTTCCAATTTTTGCAGCATGGTGACGTAGTGTCTTTCAAAATCAACTTAAGCTAAAAAGAATTACATTTATAAAACTGCAGCACTAATTCTCCAGAGTGCTGGCCTTTCTGAAATCTAATTTAAAAATCAATTTTTAAGGGGCCACTGAAAGATATGCACAACACTCAGGTTCTTCCTGCATCGAGATAAAGTGAGTGAAAACCTTAAGGATGCATGCAGTGGATTCTTTCAGGACAAAAGCATTAACATCAATGAACCAATTGATCATGGTCTGGCGCAGCAATTCAAATGTAGAGGAGCATAAGAAGCTAGAGAGACTAGTGGACTCAGCCCAATGCACCCTCCCCACATTTCATGGTATCTACTTAAGGTGCTCTGAAGAAGGCAGCATCTATCATTATTGAATCTCACCATCCAGGCTATACCATCTTCTTTCAGCCACTGTCAGGTAGGAGATACAGAAGCCTGAAGTTCCACACCATTTGATTCAGGAACAGTTAATTCCCTTCACCTATTCTGTTCTTGAACCAATAGGCACAACCATAATCAAAGTAAAGCTGGAGTAAATTTTGTTGTCAGTAAGTACATATATGTCACCATATACAACCCTGAGATTCATTTTCCTGTGGGCTTACTCAACAAATCTACAGAATGGTAACTAAAGCAGGATCAATGAAAGATCAACCAGAGTGCAGAAGGCAACAAACTGTGCAAATGCCGGTATAAACAAATAGCAATAAATAATGAGAACATGAGATAATGAGATAAAGATTACTTAAAGTGAGATCGTTGGTTATAGGAACATTTCAATGATGGGACAACTGAGTGTACTTATCCCCTTTTATTCAAGAGCCTGGTGGTTGAAAGGTTGAAGGGTTGAAGGGTTCTTGAAACTGGTAGTGTGAGTCCTGATACTCTTGTATTTTCTACCTGGTGGCAGCAGCAAGAAGAGAGCATGAGCTAAGTGGTGGGGATCTCTGATGATGGATGCTGCTTTCCTGTGACTGCATTTCATGTAGATGTGCTCAATGGTTGGGAGAATTTTACCCATGAATCCCATTAGCCACTATAGATTAGCAAAGCTATAACCACTTTGATCACTTTGCACTAAAATGGATTTTGTTTAAGCAATTCCTTGGTGTCCACACTTCCGAGGATCTTACCTGTTCCCTGAACTCCTTCATCCTGATCAAAAAGGCGCAACAGTGCCTTTATTTCCTGTGGAGCATCAAGAAAGCTCACCTCTGTCCCAAGATACTGACAGACTTTTACCACTGTACCATTGAGAGCATACTCACTAACTGCATCTCAATGTGGTATGGCAATTGTCCCGTACCGGACCGCAAAGCACTCCAGCATGTGATGAAAACTGCCCAGCGGATTATCAGCACCCAATTGCCCACTATTGAGAACATCTACCATAAACGCTGCCTGGACAGGGCGAGAAGCATTATCAGGGATGCATCTCACCCGAACCATGGACTTTTTACTCTCCTCCCATCCGGTAGGTGCTACAGGAGCCTCTGCTCCCACACCAGCAGACACAGGAAGAGCTTCTTCCCTGAGGCTGTGACACTGCTGAACCTCTCCTCACAGCGCTAAGCAGTATTGCACCCAGATTGTACTGTCTCAGTACTTTTATATTTGTGTGCTGTAGCACTTTTTTTATTCGCAGTTATTTTGTAAATAACACTATTCTTTGCATTTCTGGTCAGATGCTAAATGCATTTCATTGGCTTTGTATCTGTACTCGGCACAAGGACAATAAAGTTGAATCTAATCTAATCTAATCTAAAAATTTTCTATAAATATGCCCACTTATGTTTTTCTCGTGGATGCTGCTTATATGATGGAACGTTCCTGTGATGAGGCAGCAGGTAAGTTTTCCATTGACCCTGTGCATACATGTACTTTTGAAATTGCTCTAAAATGCCTTGCAGTCAATTAAATGCTCCTGAAGTGATATAGGAACCTCCACCACAGCAAGCTTACACAAACAGCAAAAAAGTAAATGATCTTGTTTAGTGTCTTTGTTGAGAGCTAATTGTTGGCCAAGACACCAAACAGAATTCCCTGTGCTTCAAATTGTGCTGTTGGATCGTTTCCTCGGAGGCAGAGAGGATCTGCCATCTCGTACAGTAGCGAGCACCTCCAACCGTGCATTAGCAATTCCAGGAGGAATGCAAACAAAATATACATGAGCATTCACTTATCACACTGCAGCACTAAAGCTCATTGCAATTTACACTAACAAGGCATGCTGAGCATTGAAAATGTGCTTTCGAAAGTGACTCTGAGCAAAACTAAAATGATTATGCGGACAATTTCATGCGTCAACTGGTGAACTTCTTCCGCTAAAGAGGTGATATGGAAAAGCAAAAAGAAAAATCAGCTGAGATGCTCCATATCAACTATCCAGAATAAAAGTATTAAGAAGTATCTGAACTCTGTAGGCAATGTAATAGACAACAGCAATGAAGATCGCACGTATGTGACCACTTCAGGGAGTTTTTAATCTTATTTGTCCTCACTTTATAAATAATGGTGATTAGAGATAGCAAGCTGTGACCTAGGTGTATCATTATAAGGCCAGGACTGGGACAAAGCAGAGCTCATGCTGAATATAATATTCATTATTTAAATGCACAACTCAAAAACAGTAACTAAAACAATGATTTTACATGAAATATTGCAAAGTATCTATGCAGAAATAATTTGGGATAGGCTTATATAATTGACACAGGAATGTGTAACAGTAAACTTTGAGACCAATGATATTGGCAGGGCTCATGTACAGTCTAAATAACTCTACACAACACAGACAAAATGCTGGAAAGCAGGCCAGGCAGCATAGAAACATAGAAACATAGAAAATAGGTGCAGGAGTAGGCCATTCGCCCTTCGAGCCTGCACTGCCATTTATTATGATCATGGTTGATTATTCAACTCAGAACCCCGCCCCAGCCTTCCCTCCATACCCCCTGATCCCCGTAGCCACAAGGGCCATATCTAACTCCCTCCTAAATATAGCCAATGAACTGGCCTCAACTGTTTCCTGTGGCAGAGAATTCCACAGATTCACCACTCTCTGTGTGAAGAAGTTTTTCCTAATCTCGGTCCTAAAAGGCTTCCCCTTTATCCTCAAACTGTGACCCCTTGTTCTGGACTTCCCCAACATCGGGAACAATCTTCCTGCATCTAGCCTGTCCAATCCCTTTAGGATCTTATACGTTTCAATCAGATCCCCCCCTCAATCTTCTAAATTCCAACGAGTACAAGCCCAATTCATCCAGTCTTTCTTCATATGAAAGTCCTGCCATCCCAGGAATCAATCTGGTGAACCTTCTTTGTACTCCCTCTAAGGCAAGGATGCCTTTCCTCAGATTAGGGGACCAAAACTGCACACAATACTCCAGGTGTGGTCTCACCAAGGCCTTGTACAACTGCAGTAGTACCTCCCTGCTCCTGTACTCGAATCCTCTCGCTATAAATGCCAGCATACCATTCGCCTTTCTCACCGCCTGCTGTACCTGCATGCCCACTTTCAATGACTGGTGTATAATGACACCCAGGTCTCGTTGCACCTCCCCTTTTCCTAATCGGCCACCATTCAGATAATAATCTGTTTTCCTATTTTTGCCACCAAAGTGGATAACTTCACATTTATCCACATTAAATTGCATCTGCCACGAATTTGCCCACTCACCCAACCTATCCAAGTCACTCTGCATCCTCTTAGCATCCTCCTCACAGCTAACACTGCCACCCAGCTTCGTGTCATCCGCAAACTTGGAGATGCTGCATTTAATTCCCTCATCCAAGTCATTAATATATATTGTAAACAACTGGGGTCCCAGCACTGAGCCTTGAGGTACCCCACTAGTCACCACCTGCCATTCTGAAAAGGTCCGGTTTATTCCCACTCTTTGCTTCCTGTCTGCTAACCAATTCTCTATCCACATCAATACCTTACCCCCAATACCGTGTGCTTTAAGTTTGCACACTAATCTCCTGTGTGGGACCTTGTCAAAAGCCTTTTGAAAATCCAAATATACCACATCCACTGGTTCTCCCCTATCCACTCTACTAGTTACATCCTCAAAAAATTCTATGAGATTTGTCAGACATGATTTTCCTTTCACAAATCCATGCTGACTTTGTCCGATGATTTCACCGCTTTCCAAATGTGCTGTTATCACATCTTCGATAACTGACTCCAGCAGTTTCCCCACCACTGACGTCTCTCCATCTACCTCTCTCTCCCTCCCGCTCTCTTCTCCCTCTTGAACAATGCTGCCAGAGTCCTGGGTCCCGGGCAAGGTTTAATCGACGCAGTTTGTGGATTGGACTCTGTAGTTCATATTATGATGTGTTTCTGGTTTCTGGTCACTCCTTTTTTGTTGCTATGCTATTTGATATTTGATCGGGGTGGATTAGCTCTGGGACCTGAAGTTAATGATCGACACGGCGCTGGATTCAACTGAATTGAACTGAGCTGAAGTGAATATGCCTGGATTGTTATGATGATTTATTGATTTGCTGTTTTATATTCTGTGTTTTTTGGGGAGGGGTGCGGATTGCCATTTGTGTGGTTCATTCTTTGTGTGCGCATTGGGGTTGATGGCTTTCTTTTGAAAGGGTTCAATGGTTTTCTTTTTTCGTTTTGTGGTTGGCTATGGATAGATGAATATCATACTTTGATAATAACTTCTGATTTTTTTTTGAGGGGTTGGTAAATGCAAGGAGTTTAAGTCAAACCAACTCTTACAAGCTTTCATTAAGAAATAAAGTTCCAATATAAACAATCTGCTGATGAACTAAACATTCAAGCTATCTGCTGAAAGATATTGGATCATTAAACTTAGCGATAAGCTCATGAAACAGTCAAAGACAAACAAAGTTAAGGAATGGAAATGATTAAGAGAGATAACTGATTTGCAATATCCTTACAGAGTTTATAACATCAGAAATGCAAATAGGTATTCAGAATCCATAGTTTCAGATCTACCGTTGAGAGAATACTTGGCAGCTTGTACTCCCTGCCCCTTTACAATTGTTGCTTAAGTATCATTTATTGAAATTTCAGATTATTAAATCTACTGGTGACCTTGGCTGACAGCAAATAAAAGCCACTAAAATGCTATTGCTCAAAATCTCAACTTTGAAGTTTACCAATGAGGACTGGAGGTGGGAGGAGAAGATGGCAGCGCGACGTGTGCGCACAGCTCTCCGGTGAAAATGACATCGTATCTGTTAAATAGGGGCTGTGGACAATTCTGATTTGATGGAGACAGATGAGAGAAGCAGAGGAACATCTGGAGAAACTTCTGAAATGCCTGGGTCGCTGCTGTTGTTACTGTGCGACCAAGAATCTCCAAAGAGTAGGCCCCAAAATCCCCGGCTTTGCCTGCTGCTGGCGACTGAGGCTGAAGTCGAAACGTTTGGACAGAGATGGTGCTTGGTACTTGGTGTCAGAGGGCTGATCAGAGCTCAAAGTTTTCGGATGACTCAGAGTCGGACTGTGGTTGGGCATGGCAGGAACAGTTTTCTTCCTTCTCCTGTCTGCGTGAGATGTGGGACTTTCGAGAAACTTTGAACTTTTTTTACTGTGCCATGGACTGTTCTTCATCAAGTTATGGTATTGTTGTAACTATATGCTATAATTATGTGGTTTTGTTAGTTTTTCAGTCTTGGTCTGTCCTGTGTTTTTGTGATATCACACCGGAGGAATATTGTATCATTTCTTAATGCATGCATTACTAAATGACAATAAAAGAGGACTGCATGTCCTCATAATCTAATCTAATCTAAAAAAAACTAAAATTAAACCGAAGATTCTGGAAATCTGAAACAAAAGCAAAATTCTGAGGGAAAAAAGAGCAAGTCAGGCAGCATCTGTAGAGAAAGAAACAAGCAATGCTTTGGATCTGAAATCCTTCATCTGATTTTTTTAGTTTGAACATATCTGAGATCCTCGGTGAATCTGATCGGAGGAATTCAGATTGGTGTGATTAATGGGAAATGTTTAACCAACTGACCCAGTCAAATTAACATTGCTGAAATTCCCATGATGATCTAAAATGGGTACATTCATTTATTCAAATAGAAACCCAGAGGGTTTGTTTCAAACCTTTTCAGAGGATATGGGTCATACAAAAAGGAAGGATAATTTGATTGAGTGGAGCAGTATGACAACAGAAGAAACAATTCATAAGATACAAAGTGATGGAATTATGGAATTCTCTGCATGGTGAGGTAAAGCTGAGCAGGTTAGCATGGGAAATCCCAGCAAACTTTGCTTGGAACAGAGACCAGCTTCCCAAAACTAAGACAGTGGAGCATGGAACAAGCTTGTTTGGGAGCAGAATACCTGTATTTTCAGGATCTCTAGGCCAGCACCTCCCCATAAAATCAACCTATAAAGGGGGAGGGTGGGAAATGTGTGACATCTTGTAACAGGAACGCAAGTACAGGAACCAACTGAGAAATGTTAGTTTTACCACAGTCCAACCTGTGGCACGTCAATTTAATAAAAAGCAACCTATTTTGTGTTTATATGTAGATGTTGAAGTGCAGGGAAACATGGCAGTGTGGGTCCCTAGAGAATGCATATGGAAAGAAGTGTCTTAAGCCTTCATAAGTAGTGTTTCCTTTATTCACCACAGCTGTATAAACAGGTCTGACTTCAAGAATGAATGATTATTTTGGAATGTAACATATAAACATAAGAAAGAACAGCTGTTTTAATAAATGTATATGCATGAAGTTACATCAATGTCTTACTGTTTTCTTTCTGAAACTGAAAAATGTTAAACTTCTTCATATAAGTCTCCAGCTTGAGAAACTTCTTAATTTCACTATTAGTAACAAAATTTAAAAATATGTACATTGACGAGAGACATGTTTGACTTTACTACATATGTTTTCCAACAATGATAAATATAAAATTTGAACAAATATCATGGGTATTTAAAGCCTGTCTCCTTTTCTTCCATAAACACACTTATATATTGAAACACTTAACACTTCTTTCACTAATGCATCACAATAATACAATTTTTTTAATATTCACATTTATTAATAATACTTGAAAAAATTACAGTCTGGTGATAAACAAATCACAGAATTAGAACAAAAGAAGGCATTCGACCCATTGAGCTTGCACCAACTCTTTATGTAACAGACCAATCTCTCCCACTCCTTCTCCTAAGTTCTGAAAATATTTTTCCTTCAACCATTTATCTAACTCTCTTTTAAAACCCGCAATCAAACTTTTATCCAACTTATTTTCATGCAGAGTGTATACCAACCAATTTTCCAAGAGGCCCACAACCTTTGTTGTGGTTTGAAGGCTTGCGTGTCTCAATGACCCAGAGAGCTATTTTGACTGGAGTCAGGGCTTAATGTTGCGGCTCTTAGTAGGGTCATCCATGCCAAACAGGTCAAAGGGTAGAGGCCAGACTATGAGTGGTCCACCTGTCCCCTAGGTTTGGGGGTTCAGCTTAGAGATAACAACCCTAAGTGGTTAAACAAAATTTTATGCAAACAGCAATGAAGAACAACTGAGTGTGATGGTATTCCTGAGTCACCACCCAGTGACTTGCATGACTGACAGTAGCAAAAACCGAGAGGAATCTACTGGCACAATGAAGAAAACCCTAAACACTGCGAGAGAAGGAGGACCTTTTGTTACAACATGCGCCCCAACTGTGCTGGCTTCCGGGGTTTAGATACTCTACATTCCCGGAGTATGGATAGCTGGCACAACCCCTTCAAAGATTCAGAACCGTCCCGCTAATTGGCAATCATGTTTTGGGTGCCAATAATTGAGTATTTAGGGAGCACTTGATCAGAAGTTCAGTGTTCAACTATAACCCATACTAGTGATTTTATCTGGTGTTTGTTTTGTGTGCAATTCTCAATCCAGTTTGATGCTATGTCTCAATCCTTGCTTCAGATACTCTAGCGTTTGGGTCCAAATCATCCTCATCAAGGACTGGCGTCACAGTACAATTGAGCCAAAATGGACTTAGCGGGGTATTGGTGCCTTTTGTCAGCTGTGGCTAGCCCCAGCAAGAAAATTTCAAGACAGAACCTGGAGATACACAACCCCCAGGTTGCCGTGTGCCAACTATTGCAGGGAAGGGAGCCAAAGTTACTCAGGTGAGGCTGTTGGTTGCTCTGTGGAGCCAGACAGTCTTCCAACCCCGGAGAGATTCCATGGTGACCCAGGCTCTTTTCCTCTTCCAGTGCTCAGTAGTGTTTGAACTTCAGCTGTCCTGGTTCCCTCAGAGCATGGAAAGGTGGCCTTCATTATCTCTCTTCTGACTAGAAAAGCGCTGCCCTGGGCCATCATGCATAGGGAACGCAGGTTGGAGATTTGCTCTGATTTGGAGGAATTTCGTGGCCACCATGAGGGAAGTATTCCATCACTCAGCTGGAACCAGCCAAGCCTCAGACTGCCTGATGAAGATTTGACAGGAAGGAAGGTCAACAGCTGACCATGTGATTGAATTTTGGACCTCGGTATAAGAGAGTGGTTGGAATGGGGAGGTCTTGACCACACTATACCACCATGGACCCCGAGATGAACTGAATGATGCCCTTGTCTTGAGAGAACCAGCCGAGGGCTTAGAGGTTCTGATGGACCAATCCATTCATCTGGATCACGAACAAGAGAAAATCTGCAGATGCTGGAAATCCAAGCAACATACACACAAAATGCTGGAGGAACTCATCAGGCCCGGCAGCATCTATGGAGGAGAGTACAATTGATTTTTCAGGCCGAGACCCTTCAGCAATCCTCAATTCATCATACATCAAGAGGTTGAAGAGGGTTAGCCCAGAATCAATGCATCGCTGTTCTATCCCCTGATCTCAGACCATGACAAGCCCATCTCCTGCTCAGAATCCTGTTGAGCCCGTGAAAATCAGCCACATAGGAATCTCCAGCGTCGGAGTCAAGGTTGCTGGCATTACTGCAAGGAAGCAGGTCATCTGCGGGCTGAATGTCCACAGCTGCGGCTGTCAGGAGTACTGTTCAGATGCTCTGGTGTCGGGAGGGTTGTGACAGTAGCAGCCACCACCCTGACCTCACTGATTTTATCATCACTCTGGGGGCAGAGATCTCCTGGGGTATGAACCGACGAGAGGTGAATGCTTTCTTGGACTCTGAAGCAGCAGGAAATTTCCCGGACAGGGACTGCCCATTGGCTCAACATACTGCTGCAGGTGCTGGGTCAACTCAAGCCCTCAACTGCTCCTGTGCAATGAGACAAGTAAAATTAGCAATCCTGTAGCTAGGGATCCTCTTGGAAAGTGTGATCACAGTATGATTGAGTTTCATACAAATGGAGGGTGCAATAGTTCGATCTAAAACAAGTGTATTATGCCTAAACAAGGGAGACTACAATGGATTAAGGGAGGAGTTGGATAGGGTAGACTGGGAACACAGGCTATATGGTGGGATGGCTGAGGAACAGTGGAAGGCATTCAAAGAGATTTTTCATGGTGCTCAACTAAAGTATATTCCAGTAAAAAGCAAGGACAGTAAGGATGGGGAGAGCCAACCTTAGATAACTAAGGAAAAAAAGGAAGGTAACAAACTAAAAGCTTGTGTGTACAAGGTCGCCAAGAGTAGTGGGAATCTGGAAGACTGGGAAAACTTTAAAAAACAACAAAGAACCACTAAGCAAGCAATAAAGAAAGGGAAGATAGATTATGAAAATAAACTAGCACAAACTATAAAAATGGATTGTAAAAAATTTAGATTAGGTTAGACTATGAGGACACGCAGTACTCTTTTATTGTCATTTAGTAATGCATGCATTAAGAAATGATACAATGTCTTTTCCAGAATATCAGACAAACTGAAAAACTGACAAAAACCACATAATTATAACATATGGTTACAACAGTGCAAAGCAATACCGTAATTTCATAAAAACAGACAATGGGCACGGTGAAGTCTCAAAGTCTCTCAGAAGTCCCATCATTTCACGGAGACGGTGAACCTCCAGCGCCGCAAACTTGCCGATGCAGCATCCCGGAAGCATCCGACCACAGTCCGACGCCAAGTCCGTCCGAAAACTCCGAGCCTGCGACCAGCTCTCCAACACTGAGCACCGAGCACCATCTCTGCTGAGCGCATCGACCCCAGCCCCGGCAATAGGCAATAGGCAAGGCCAAGGATTTGGGGCCTTCCCCTCCGGAGATTCTCGATCACGCAGTGGCAGCGGCAGCGAAGCGGGCATTTCAGAAGTTTCACCAGATGTTAATCCGTGCTTCTTCATGTCTGCCTCTATCAGATCAGGATTGTGCACGGCACCCTACTTCACAGATATGATATCATTTGGAAGGGCCGCGCACGCTGCATCGCACCGCCATCTTCTCCTCCCTCCCTAAGATTTTATAATTATATAAGGTGAAAAAGGGTGGCCAAAGTGAACATAGGGCCCTTGGAGGACAAGAAAGGGGAAATGATATTGGGTAATATTGAAATGGCCGAGGCTTTGAATGACTATTTTGTGTTGGTTTTCACAGTGGAAGACATGTCTAACATGCCAAAGAGAGATGATATGGATTTGATGGGAGGTGAGAACCTCGATACAATAGCTATCACTAAAGAGGTAGTGCTGAGCAAACTTGTGGGCTTAAAGATAGACAAGTCCCCTGGTCCTGATGGAATGCATCCTAGGGCAGGGGTCCGCAACCTTTTTTTGCACCATGGACCGGTTTAATATTGACAATACTCTTGTGGACCAGCCGAACGGGGGGTGGGGGGTGTTGTTCAAGTGGGGTGAAATTCACCTCAACATGTCTTTTACAGTTAGGGTTGCCAACTTTCTCACTCCCAAATAAGGGACAAAAGTAGCAGTCAAATCCCGGGACACTTGTGTTTACCCCAGGAAAGACTATCATGACCATGAAGCCTTGCACGGGCACCTGTGTGCGAATGCGTGACGTGCTGATTTTTTTTCCACAAATCGGTTTGGCTAAATCTTCCCGACTACACTATACATACATTATTTCTACTCTATATAGGCTGTGTATTTATCATATCATTCCTGCTTTTACTATATGTTAGTGTTATTTTTGGTTTTAGGTGTTATTTGGCATGATTTGGTAGGTTAATTTTTGGGTCTGGGAACGCTCAAAAATTTTTCCCATGTAAGTTAATGGTAATTGCTTCTTCACTTTACGCCATTTCGGCTTAGGAACAGTTTCATAGGAACACTCTACCTTAGGGGGGGAAATACGGGACAAGGGCAGTCCTGTATGGGACAAACCAATTTAGCCCAATATATGGGATGTCCCGGCAAATACGGGACAGTTGGCAACCCTATGTTCAAGTTCAAAACAGTGCGTGACAGGGAATGAGGAAAGGTGCAGCTGACTCATATCGTTTCCTTGCGGCCCATTACTGGTCCACAGCCCAGTGGTTGGGTACGGCTGTCCTAGGGTATTGAAATAAATGGTAGAGGTTATAGTAGAGGCTTTGGTGATAATTTACCAAAATTCTCCAGACAGGTCCCAACGGATTGGAAGGCGGCTAATGTCACACCACTGTTAAAAATAGGATATAGGCAAAAAGCAAGTATTTATAGGCCGGTTAGTTTAACATCTGTAGTTGGGAAAATGCTTGAAGCTATCATTAAAGAAGAAATAGCGAGGCATCTGGAAAGAAATGAATCCAACAGGCAGGCGTAGCATGGATTCAGCACAGGCAGGTCCTATTTTTAGATTAGAATATGAGATCACTCAGTCGTCTTTTATTGTCATGTAGAAATGCATACATGCATTAAGAAATGATACAATGTTCCTCCAGACTGATTTCACGGGAAAACAGGACAAACCAAAGACGCAAACACGAGGAATTCTGCAGATGCTGGAAATTCAAGCAACACACATCAAAGTTGCTGTTGAACGCAGCAGGCCAGGCAGCATCTCAAGGAAGAGGTACAGTCGACGTTTCAGGCCGAGACCCTTCGTCAGGACTAACTGAAGGAAGAGCTAGTAAGAAGTTTGAAAGTGGGAGGGGGAGAGGGAGATCCAAAATGATAGGAGAAGACAGGAGGGGGAGGGATGGAGCCAAGAGCTGGACAGGTGATTGGCAAAAGGGGTATGAGAGGATCATGGGACAGGAGGCCCAGGGAGAAGGAAAAGGGGGAGGGGGGAACCCAGAGGATGGGCAAGGGGTATAGTCAGAGGAATAGAGGGAGAAAAAGGAGAGTGAGAGAAAGAATGTGTGTATATAAATAAATAACGGATGGGGTACGAGGGGGAGGTGGGGCAATAGTGGAAGTTAGAGAAGTGAATGTTCATGCCATCAGGTTGGAGGCTACCCAGACGGAATATAAGGTGTTGTTCCTCCAACCTGAGTGTGGCTTCATCTTTACAGTAGAGGAGGCCATGGATAGACATGTCAGAATGGGAATGGGATGTGGAATTAAAATGTGTGGCCACTGGGAGATCCTGCTTTCTCTGGCGGACAGAGCGTAGGTGTTCAGCAAAGTGGTCTCCCAGTCTGCGTCGGGTCTCGCCAATATATAGAAGGCCACATCGGGAGCACCGGACGCAGTCTATCACTCCAGCCGACTCACAGGTGAAGTGTCGCCTCAACTGGAAGGACTGTCTGGGGCCCTGAATGGTGGTAAGGGAGGAAGTGTAAGGGCAAGTGTAGCACTTGTTCCGCTTACAAGGATAAATGCCAGGAGGGAGATCAGTGGGGAGGGGGAACGAATGGACAAGGGAGTCACGTAGGGAGCGATCCCTGAAGAAAGCAGAGGGGGGGAGGGAAAGATGTGCTTAGTGGTGGGATCCCGTTGGAGGTGGCGGAAGTTACAGAGAATAATATGTTGGACCCGGAGGCTGGTGGGGTGGTAGGTGAGGACCAGGGGAAACCTATTCCTAGTGGGGTGGCGGGAGGATGGAGTGAGAGCAGATGTGCGTGAAATGGGAGAGATGCATTTGAGAGCAGAGTTGATGGTGGAGGAAGGGAAGCCCCTTTCTTTAAAAAAGGAGGACATCTCCCTCATCCTGGAATGAAAAGCCTCATCCTGAGAGCAGATGCGGCGGAGACGGAGGAATTGCGAGAAGGCGATGGCATTTTTGCAAGAGGCAGGGTGGGAAGAGGAATAGTTCAGGTCACTGTGAGAGTCCATAGGCTTATAGTAGACATCAGTAGATAAGCTGTCTCCAGAGATAGAGACAGAAAGATCTAGAAAGGAGAGGGAGGTGTTGGAAATGGACCAGGTAAACTTGAGGGCAAGGTGAAAGTTGGAGGCAAAGTTAATAAAGTCAACGAGTTCTGCATGCGTGCAGGAAGCAGCACCAATGCAGTCGTCAATGTAGCGAAGGAAGAGTTGGGGACGGATACCAGAATAGGTTTGGAACATAGATTGTTCCACAAAGCCAACAAAAAGGCAGGCAGAGCTAGGACCCTTACGGGTGCCCATAGCTACACCTTTAGTTTGGAGGAAGTGGGAGTAGCCAAAGGAGAAATTATTAAGAGTAAGGACTAATTCCTCTAGATGGAGCAGAGTGGTGGCAGAGGGGAACTGATTAGGTCTGGAATCCAAAAAGAAGCGGAGAGCTTTGAGACCTTCCTGATGGGGGATGGAAGTATATAGGGACTGGACATCGATGGTGAAAATAAAGCGGTGGGGGCCAGGGAACTTGAAATCATTGAAAAGTTTAAGATCGTGAGAAGTGTCACGAACATAGGTAGGAAGGGATTGATCAAGGGGGGATAAAACTGTGTCGAGGTATGCAGAAACGAGTTCGGTGGGGCAGGAGCAAGCTGAGACAATAGGTCTGCCAGGACAGGCAGGTTTGAGGATCTTGGGTAGGAGGTAGAAACAGGAAGTGCAAGGTGTGGGAGCTATAAGGTTGGTAGCAGTGGATGGGAGATCCCCTGAGCGGATAAAGTCGGTGATGGTGTGGGAGACAATGGCCTGATGCTCCTAAGAGGGGTCACAATCGAGGGGTAAATAAGAGGAGGTATCCGCGAGTTGTCGCTGCGCCTCGGCAAGGTAGAGGTCAGTACGCCAGACAACAACAGCACCCCCCTTATCGGCGGGTTTAATAGTAAGGTTAGGATTAGTGCAGAGGGAGTGGAGAGCAGAGCGTTCGGAAGGAGTGAGGTTGGAATGGGAACGAGGTGAGGTGAAGTCGAGACAGTTGATGTCCTGTCGGCAGTTAGCAATAAAGAGATCCAGAGCAGGCGGAAGAGCAGAGCGGGGTATCCATGAAGAGGAGAAGGGTTGAAGACGAGAGAAGGGGTCATCGGTGGGGGTGGAAGAGTCCTTGCCGAAGAAGTAGTCGGCTGGGGTGATATACTGCGTCCGGTGCTCCCGATGTGGCCTTCTATATATTGGCGAGACCCGACGCAGACTGGGAGACCGCTTTGCTGAACACCTACGCTCTGTCCGCCAGAGATAGCAGGATCTCCCAGTGGCCACATATTTTAATTCCACATCTCATTCCCATTCTGACATGTCTATCCACGGCCTCCTGTGCTGTAAAGATGAAGCCACACTCAGGTTGGAGGAACAACACCTTATATTCCGTCTGGGTAGCTTCCAACCTGATGGCATGAACATTGACTTCTCCAGCTTCCGCTAATGCCCCACCACCCCCTCATACCCCATCCGTTATTTATTTATATACACACATTCTTTCTCTCACTCTCCTTTTTCTCCCTCTATCCCTCTGACTATACCCCTTGCCCATCCTCTGGGTTCCCACCCCTCCCCCTTTTCCTTCTCCCTGGGCCTCCTGTCCCATGATCCTCTCATATCCCTTTTGCCAATCACCTGTCCAGCTCTTGGCTCCATCCCTCTCCCTCCTGTCTTCTCCTATTATTTTGGATCTCCCCCTCCCCCTCCCACTTTCAAATTTCTTACTGGCTCTTCTTTCAGTTAGTCCTGACGAAGGGTCTCGGCCTGAAACATCGACTGTACCTCTTCCTAGAGATGCTGCCTGGCCTGCTGCATTCACCAACAACTTTGATGTGTGTTGCACAAACCAAAGACTAACACTGACAGAACCACATAATTATAACATATGGTTACAGCAGTGCAAAGCAATACCATAATTTGATAAAGAACAGACCATGGGCATGGTAAAAAAAAGTCTCAAGTCGCGATCGACTCCCAAGTCCCCGATAGCAGCGGAAAAAGGGAGAAACTCCCTGCCATAAACTTCCAGGCACCGACAACTTACCAATGTATTGGAAGCAGCCGACCACAGCCGACACTGAGTCCATCCATCCGAAAACTTTGAGCCTCCGACCAGCCCCTCTGATACAGTCTCTCAAGTGGCATCCCCTGCCAAGCGCCTTTGACCTAGCCCTGGCAGCCAAAACCAGCAAAGCCGAGGATTCGGGGCCTTCTGCTCCAGAGATTCCGGTTACCACACGGTAGCAGTGGCAGCGAAGCGGGCATTTCAGAAGTTTCTCCAGATGTTCCTCCGTACTCTCACATCCGTCTCCATCAAATCAGGATTGTGCACGGTCCCCTACTTGACAGATTACAGATATCATTCACCGGAGAGGCTGTGCACGTTGCCTCGCGCCGCCATCTTCTCCTCATCTTTTTGACTAACTTACTGGAGTTCTTTGAGGATATAACAAGCGCAGTGAACTGGGAGGAAGGAAGGATCATGGCATAGTCCATTCACTGCAAGAAGGTATGTTTTCAGCTTGGTGCTCCAACCCCCAGACTCACCCGAAACCAGCAGCCAACAAGGGGGCAGACTTCTGCCCAGGAAGTAACCTGCAGCCTTCAGGAAACTCAGTTCTACCTTCAAAGAAAGTCAAACTGGCTCCAGCCAATAGGCCTGTGCGAGTCCCAACCAGTCCAGTCAGGGGTGTGCTGGAAATGGATCTATAGTTCTGGAGCAGACCAAGGAAGTGCCCAAGCACTACGAAACTCTAACAGCTAAGTCAAAGGGCTCGTGTTGCCGGGTCCTTAGGAGATTCCTAAGAACGGTCCTCTGGATTGGCTATCCATCCCAAGTTCTGTCCAGTCCCAGGTACTCCAATGGGAACGTTCCTTGAGAACGACCGTTCACCAAGTGATTGCTAGCACTCTCAAGTTTTTCTAGAGAAAGTATTGATGGCCCGGAATGACAGAGGGTTTAGCAGTATGTTCAGGCATGTGAGGGTTGCACCTGGAACAAGGAGACTTGTATCTGACCTCAACAGTTTCTCCAACCCCTACCTGTTCCAGATAGATCATAGGCGCCCATCTCCATGGACTTTGTCATGGGTCTTCCTCCTTCCCAGGGGAAGACCATTATCGTGGTAAAAGTGGATCATTTTTCGAAGGCCTGCAAGTTCATTGCCTTGGACAGACTACTATCTGTGGAAGAGACAGCCGAAATTGTCCTGTACCAGGTCTTCAGGATCCATAGTTTGCAGGCAGACGTTGTGTCAGATTGCGGTCCACAATTCACATCACATTTCCGGAGGCCTTTTAGCAAAGACTGGGGCAACAGCGAGTCTTTCCCCTGGGTTTCACCCGCAGTCCAATGGTCAGATGGAGTGTGTGAACCAAGATATGGAACGTACCCCAAGATGCCTGGCCACTGAAAGAGAGAACAAATGGAGTGACCATTTGATGAGGTCGGAGGTTGCCAGCAACACCTTACTGCAGTTGGTGCATGGGAAGTCTCTTTTCGAATGCCAGTTCGGGTATTCTCCACCCCTCTTCCCTGAGCAGGAGGCCGAGGTTAGGGTTCCTGCAGCTGAAGATCTCGCCTGATACTGCAAGGAAAGATGGTCTAGGGCAGGGGAGATTTTGTTTGCTTCTACCCAGAAGGCTGAAATAGAAAACAGGGACCAGTTTTGAGCCTGGGCAACAGGTCTGGCTGTCGACTCAGGATTTGACTCTCCAAGTGGAGTCCAGGAAATTAGCGCCCAAATTTATTAGACCCTTCAAGATTCTCAGGAAAGTAAACCCGGTGGCCCACATCTTTAAGATGAATCCCATTTTCCACAATCCCAAATGAAACTCTGAGAACACCATCCCATTATCCCCACCACTATCAGTCCTGCTGCCACCCAGGTTTGTCGGTGCATAACAGGTCTTCACCGTGAGAAGAAATTTGGATTCAAAAACTGTTTGGATATTCCACAATTCCTTGTGGACTGGGAGGGATTCAGACCTGAGGAACAGTGCTGGGTTCCGGAGAGGGACGTCTTGGATCCGACTCTTATCCATGACCACAATTATTATCTTTCAGAGCAGCCAGGCCATCAGGAATCGGCCATAGGGGAGGGAGTCCTTTTCTGACATGCACCCAACCACACCAGCTTCTGGGGTTTAGATGCCCTAATTCCCCTGAGTATGGATAGTTGACACAGTTCCTTTCAGGACTGTCTGCTAATTGGCAGTCATGTATGGGCACCAAGGATTGAGTATTTAAGGACCACCTGAGCCAAGGTTTGGTGCTCAATTATACGCCTTACTAGTGATTTCACCCAGCGTTTGTTTTGGGCTTCGTTTTCCATCCAGTTAGATACCGTTTCTCGATCCTAGCTTCAGATACTCCAGGATCTGGCTCGAAGCCATCCTTGTCAAGGACTCTCATCGCATCTTCATTGCTGTCCTAAACACCAGCAGTGTAATGGGTAGTAAGTAAGTTTTCAACCCCTAAAGCTCACTAGACAAAAACATTGATACATTACACAACCTATTTCTTAGGCCAGTCAGTATGAATCTGTCTTACGGTCTTCTTGTGTAGGCAGAGAGATCTGGGTCTGCTGGTATTAAGAGATGTATTTCTCTGGTTATGCTTCTTAAACTGTCACAGTCTTTCACATCTTAAATTAATCCCCAGTCACTTGTCTCTGTTCCAAGAAGAAGAAAAATACACAAGTTCTCTTTTAGTTTATCTGTGTAACCAGAATTCCTCATTAATTCAAAGAAACTGTTATTATACCCTCTCCTGGCCCCTCCCTTCCTTCATTGTGGTGACCAGAACTGGATGCTGTACTCCAGAGCAGCTCATCAAAAAAATTAAACATCATCTCCAAAAATACACCCATGCAACAACGAAAAGTGAAAAGTTGGTGGGGGGGTCTTTAAAACGACATTAATGCTGAATAAGGCTACTTTGTGGAGATTTCTACCAGTCTGAGCCACTGTGTGCATGGTTATCCGTTTGAAGTTTTTGTGCTTGTCATCATTGCTTTCTGCCATTAAATTACCTCAATCCTAATGTAATATCCAAAATTCATCATAACCAAGATTGTCAAGCCTATCAGTTTGATAAAAGATATTGTGGTTAACGCACAGAAGAGGACAGTAACGCTGAAAGCTCAGAAGTATTATTGTCTAGAGTAGTGGTCACCAACCTTTTTAAGCCCAAGATCCTCTACCTCAACCTCAGTGAAAGGCAAGATCTACCTACTAAATCGTTTAGAGAAAAAACAGCTCAGATTGTGCTTCCAATTTGAGGCCTTTTATTTGGGTGAATTGTATTTGAATTACACAAAGTACTTTTGTCAAACTTTCAAATTAATTTAAACAAGAAAACACTGTAACTAGTATATCAAACAGGCCATAGCTGTCTTTCTTTAAGAATATTACAGTACTTCACACCTTTAATTCTAAGTTTCATTATTTAATTTTATTTCAACACGAAAAATAAATGAATAAATATTGACTGTTGCACTCAGTGTGATGACTGGGGCTGAATACTTTCTGCTAGTTCCCAGAAATTTGGTTCATAACTACAGACAGCCAGTCTGAGACAGTCTGTGAGGTGTAGGGTTGCCAACTGTCACAAATTCTCCCCGCTGAGGTAGAGCGTTCCTATGAAACTGTTTGTGCCAAAATGCTTTACCCCGAAGAAGCAATTTATATGGAAAAAAATTTTGAGCGTTCCCAGACCCAAAAAAAAACCTACCAAATCGTACCAAATAATACACAAAACCTAAAATAAACAACAAACAACAGGAATTCTGCAGATGCTGGAAATTCAAGCAACACACATCAAAGTTGCTGGTGAACGCAGCAGGCCAAGCAGCATCTGTAGGAAGAGCTGCAGTCGACGTTTCAGGTCGAGACCCTTCGTCAGGACTAACTGAAGGAAGAGTGAGTAAGGGATTTGAAAGTTGGAGGGAGAGGGGGAGATCCAAAATGATAGGAGAAGACAGGAGGGGGAGGGATGGAGCCAAGAGCTGGACAGGTGATAGGCAAAAGAGGATACGAGAGGATCGTGGGACAGGAGGTCCGGGAAGAAAGACAAGTGGGGGGGGGGGACCCAGAGGATGGGCAAGAGGTATATTCAGAGGGACAGAGGGAGAAAAAGGAGAGTGAGAGAAAGAATGTGTGCATAAAAATGAGTAACAGATGGGGTACGAGGGGGAGGTGGGGCCTTAGTGGAAGTTAGAGAAGTCGATGTTCATGCCATCAGGTTGGAGGCTACCCAGACGGATTACACAGCCTATATAAAGTAGAAATAATGAAAATTAAGCCAAAACCGATTCGTGGGGTAAAAAAATCGGCACGTACATGCATGCGCACACAGGTGCCCGCGCAAAGCTTCATGGTCACAGTAGTCTTTCTCGGGGTAAACACAAGTGTCCTGGGATTTCACTGCTATTTTTGTCCGGTATTTGGGAGTGAGAAAGTTGGCAACCCTAGTGAGGTGTCTGCCAGTAAGTAAGCTCCCGTATTTAGATTTAATAATTTTCATCTGTGAAAATGCAATTTCACATAGATAAGTTGACCCGAAGTAGGCACTGACTTTTAGTGGTATAAAACCAACACACACACCGCACATTGCCTGGCCCCATCAGTAGTAATTGCCACCAGTTTATGAATGGGGATGTCATTTTCATGGACGTATTTTTTAAAACTCATTGTAAATATCCTCACCTCTCGTTCTTTAATTGCAAAAGAGTGAGGAAGTCCTCCTTTGTTGCAAAGTCCTGGAAAGCCATTCTGACAAATACAACAAGCTAAGCTGTTTGCATTACATCCAGGGATTCATCGAACTGTAGTGAAAAATTGTCACGTCCTCTGATGGTGACTTTACCCTCCTTGTCACTGTTGTAGGGCCTAGCAGTATATTATGTATGGTGGTTGTGATGCCGTTTTTGTTTTTAAAGTCATTAAAACAATCTCTGCGGTAATGACCATTGCTTCCTTAAATAAATCGCCATCTGTAAAAGGCTTCTTGTGTTTAGCAAAAGGTGACTTACAGGAAATGATGCTTCAATAGCAGCCTTATTTTGAGCAGCATGTTTTGTGGAAAATGATTGCTGGGCCTTCAACCCCGATTTCAGCTCAACTTTCCAGGCACGAATTGCGCTCTCTGGGGGGTAGGTGTCTTTAAATTCCTGGTGTTTGGTGTTGTGGTGCCACTCCAGATTCCCTCTTTTAGTCAGTGCTTGTGTTTGGTGGCACAACATACATACACACTTGTCTTTCACCGAGGTAAATAGAAATTCCTCTTCCCACTCTGGATGGAAGTTGTATGTTTTCGCCTTCTTTTGTGGAGCCTCCGCTATGCTATCAGGATATCACGAGCGATTGCCGATTGCATCGCCTCTGATCTGAGCTGACATTCACGTGCCGGGTGGCACCTAATTAATTAGCTGGTTTATTTCGGCTTTTTTTCTTAAAAATATGCTGGGTGCATCCCGACTACCGCTGCACCCCTGCATGCTTCACGGCCCTGAGGTTGGGGACACTGCCGTATATTGATGTTTGCGACAGTCCGTACACTTACCTAATCTGATTGGTCACTTTGATGCAGCACAGACTACGCTGAAACTGCGGTGCATGGCGGGGGAACTTCACACAAGTGCACTGGGCAGAAAGAATGGAACTAAACCCCTGCAACCCGGAAAAAATCTCTCTTTACAAACAGCTTTTTAGTGAAAATATCGCTATATTACCATTAGCCAAATTAGTATTACTTACTTTTATAATGCTCACATTACAACAATATTTGTGTATTTATTTTTGATCTTTCTTCGGGATCTACTGGGAAAGTCTCAAAGATCGAACGGTCGATCGCGATTGATGGGTTGGCGACCCCTAATCTAGAGGGACAATCACAATAAACCTAAGTTAACAACCACTCTGGACACCCACAGCTCACTTTGTACACTGCTCACACTCATGCAGAAACCGACAGTGTAACGCCTGGACCATTTGTGGACGATGTAGTTATGCACCAGAGGCTCCTTGGTATGATGATCTACCAGAATTATGCCTGCTCCTATTTGTAATGTTTTCAGGTTCCTAGGTTCCATTGTTTTCACTAACAAGAGCCCTGCAAACTAATGTGGAAGGCAAATGAATTCGAAGATTAATTGCCGAGATGGTGCAGGGGAACAATCCAAAGGCAAACCTAGGGAGAACCAAAATGAAACCCAAGACCTGGACAACTGAGGGAAACTTGACGAAGAGAAGATAAGAGTGAAAAGCTACCCAGTCCAGATCCACAACATCAGGAGTCCCATGCCAGACATCCCATAGCATAACTCTTCTTGCACCTCTATTCTCAAAACTCTCATACACTAGCAGAATCTCACAGTCATGGTGATATAATCAGTTAATGCAGCCACTATGTAACCTTAAGTGATTTCCAAATTGGTTAAATTGGACACAGATATTCCTATTAGCCACAGGATGAAGCAATCACTTCAACTCAGTCAAACATTTTAACAAAAGCTCACTCAGTAAAGTGACTTGATTAAATGGGTCCATTTGTCATTATTGTCCAGCCTATAAACATAATCCCTCATTTTACATGCCACCTTCATTCTTCAAGCCAGAAACATCATGAATTAATGACAAAGAGTGAATCCCATCATGGTTTGGAGCTCTTGAAATTTGTAAGTCTTACAGGCATTCATTGAATGGGCTCTTGAGAACTCTTCTGGCCAAGTACACCAACAGAGCATAACAATACAAAGTTCCAGGGATACTCATTGAGGTCATTAGGGCACTTAGTAATTTGCTCTTAATTCAGGAGAAGCCTGAGTCAGCAGATTATGTATAGGAATTTACACATAGAACTTATACGTAGGAATTTATACATAGAGTTTATACATAGGAATTCCAACAGAACATTGGTGGTTCGATCGAGTGACAATACGAGACAAATCATTCTCAAAACAAGGAATAATTGTTTTTATTATTCAAACAATTCAAAGCCAAACACTCTATGGCTCACCGCAGAGGCCTGTAAGGCTCTTGACAGTCTCTCTCTCCCTTAGATTGGCACCTGATGGCCCAGGGAGCCTTGAAGAAATTGAGACAGATCTGATTCTCTCAAGAAAGGGCTGGTAAACTCAAGACAGACCTGATGCTCTTGAGACAGGGTTGGTAAACTCAGAAACATTGCATATAACTCAGAAACATTGAATACCATGGTAGGCCAAGGGAATCTTGATGATATAGAGAACCTTGGAAGAAGTCTTAAACAGAGACTGGAGAAACTCAGAATGCAGACTCATAACATGAAAGGAGTATGGAAGGCACCCTCGCCTCCAGCTGACTGATATCCAAACCACTGTTGATTGTCCACTGTGTCCATTTATTGCAAGATCCTTCTGTCATAGTGTGCTCTAGAAATGACTGAACCCAGATGCAGAGGAACAACAAACCCCCATGTAGAAACAAGAGTTTATACATAGGAATTCCCACAGAACATTGGTGGCTCAGCTGAGCAACACTGCGAGACAAATCATTCTCAGAACAAGGACCCCACAATAAATGCTATTTGGGAGTCCACTTTAAATAATCACAGTAGGATAAAAACCTGTGCCAGTCACAACTAACTTCACAAGATTAAACTGAAAGCACAAGGGCTCAATGACTCTAGTTAAGACAACAACTAACAAATACAGGTGCTCTAAAAACCTCGAAACCAATGTTCTATAGCTCACTGCCAGGCCCACAGGGTTCTTGATACTTTGACGGATTATCTGCTCAATCACAGCCGAACAGTATGTGTCTGCCACACCCTGGTTGTGCATCTCCCAGGGAACGTTTGCAAATAAATCCCCACATTACAGCACTGCAATAACCTGTTTCAGGATGCTCATGCTTACTTACCCTTCTGTGTTTCCACAGACAGCAGTAACTCACCAACGACAAACCAAACTCAGACAGGAAAGCATAAGACATGGCTTAACCTTCTAAAGTTTGGCATTTATTATGCTGATCACTGATTTGAAAACGTCCATATATTTCTAAATGCACTCATCTCATTGGCTACCAGCTCTGCTCAACACTCTGTACTACCACATAATTTTGGAGGAAACCTTAGACCCTTCTGCATTAGTGCAACATCTCTACAATATAGAAACATTCGGCATCTGGGGGTACAATGGATCTTCAAAGTCAGACCCCAGAAAGCAGCCTTGTGTGACCTCAATATCCAGAGTGGCCCCACAAAGCAAGGCTCACTGCCCTCTCCTCTGAGTAGTCAGATGAAGAAATTACCTTGAAATGGGAATGCAACACAACTGAAAGGGAATTTGCACTCAATGCTGCCCATTGTGAATGGTTGACCATTACATCAAATGAACCTTGAAGTGAACAGTTTCTGAGAGCTGGTCAGAGAGTCATGAAGTCATAAAGTAATACAATATCGAAGAAGGCTTTCAGTCCAACTCATCCCTGCTGACACTAGTAAACCCATGTAAACTTGTTCCACTTTCCTGCATTTAGCTCATATGCCTCTATCAATGTACTTATATCAAAGTGTCTTTTAATTATTGTTATTATAGCTCCCACAACAGCTGCCTCTGCCAGCTTGTTCCATATATACACCACTCTCGGCATGAAGCAGTTACCCCTCAAGTCCTTCTTAAATCTTTCCCCTACTACCATAAAATCTTTCTCCTCCCACCTGGACTACCGTCAGCATGCATTTCAACACAATGTCAAAATATCACCAAATGCTGCTTTCAGAAAGTCCCTCATATTCATTGGAAGATCAAGTGAACCAACATGGATGTCTTCTCTTTCAGGCCCACTTGAATTGTACTGAGGTCCTCTGTTGTCAGCTTCATTGGGCAGCCTACATCATTTGCATGTCAGATACCAGACTCCTAATGCAGAGACTTTATTCTCAGTTCTGTCAGGGGCAGACAGTAAGAGGACATTTAAATCTTTGGACTTGTTTAACCCTACACCACGCTTCATTTCTCATATGATTTTCCCTGTTGCATTAATCATTTGGAAGGACGTGGTTTATGATCAGGGTATTGGGAATGACTCTCTAATTTTTTGCAGAACTGCAAGAAATCTACAGATGGTTGGGATGAACCCCAAGGAAATGCAGAGGCACTGTTGTTTCCCAATAAATGCAAAGTCAAAGCAACATTTGCCTGATGCAAATGAGGATGTCACAAGCCCACATAAACTTAACTTTCACCCAGGCATGTTGGTGTGACTTATCAGCTGTCAGCCTTGGTTTAGTAGTTTGTGGAGTCTTCTCTGTGACGTGAGTCATAGTTTCATCCCCTTTCCAGGCACTTGAGCACAAATTTTATACTTACTCCCAATGAGTCTTTCAGTCGATCAATATGACTCTAGCAACTTATCTGCTCACCACTGTTTTGATTTTTGTGGGAGCTTGCTGTTCACAAAGTGGTCTAATATCCTGTATAACAACAGAGGCTGTGCTGCAGAATGCTTAATTGTTGCAAAATTATATGAAATATCGTGAGATGGTGCACCATTCTGCTGTTTTGTGCTCTTCGTTGTACTTATTATTGTATTTATTATGGTCATGTGCACTGTGTACCTCATGCAAACAGGAATTTTGTTTTACTCTGGTATATATGACCATCAACTAATCTAATCTAAATGTTTATGCAAATCTATAAATCAGAATGTTGTGTGCAAAGCATAGTGTGGAGCTGACTGAGAACTCACATTAGTGTTGTGAAAGATTTTATTACCAACAAATGGCTAATGGCAGTGAAAGGAATCTCGGAAATCATCCCACCTGGCATTACAATGTCTCAGTAAATTGAAACACATTGATGATAGTCTTCCATTGACAATCAATCTCTCAAATTATCTTAGTTATTTCTGTAATTGGTTCTTCTTGATATTTGCCGTGCGAGTAAGATCACATTCAGTGCCCTCACTCTAACTGTTTATCAAAGGGTATTCAAGACAACTCAGGATGGAACAAGTTGATGTGTCGGTCAGACTGAGGAGGGAAGACCTGTTCCTGGAATAGGCTACAAATTTAGTTGAGCATGTTTCCTGGAACTTCTTCACTTATAGGTTACAAGATTTATTGAATTCTTGCTCATAACTTCCCTGAGTGAGATTTGAGCTCAGTACTAAGGGCCCACATTTAATTTAATCTGCTTGATAGGCAGGGTTATATACTCGGCTCAATTTTCCTCTTTAGTAAGATGTAAAATTAGACAGGATGTAAAATGGTCAAAATCCCATATGGTGAGTTAGGTTACAATCAGAAATCAATTTTGTTGCAAAACACAATACAAAAAGCAAAAGCTTTGAGCAGTCAATCACAACAATCTGTGACTTTAATATTCAGGCAGTCTTCTTAATATTGCAGAGATTTTTGTGGGAGCTTACTGTGTACAATGTGGCTGCTGCATTTCACGTGAAGTAACAGTGACAAAACGTTGAAAATTCCTTCATGATTATAAGCGTATTATCAAGTAAATTATGGCAGCAAGTTTCTTAGGGAGACTTTAGTATTGACAGAAAAATTCTAAATCAATTATTTTTTTTAAGAAATGTCTCAGAGAAAATGGGAGTGTAGAGGCTTAAGGAGGAAATTCTAGAAGACAGAGCATATGAAGCTGAAGACACCATCATCAATGAAGGACTGACCATCAACAGGGAAGGACAAGATATCAGAGCTGGAGGAGAGAGCAGTAGAACCAAAGGAGATCCGCATCCCTCCAGTCAGAAGCTTACCATTACCAGATTGATTGTGACTGTGGTCATCTATCTGCCCAATTCCTCAAGCTGAGCACAGCACATGACAAGATTAAGCACAGCAGTGCCCTTCAGCTCTTCTCCAGCGTCATTTGGGTGGGACGGCACAGATCAATTCCAGCACCAAGACTGCTTCCTTTCATGTCCATGCAATCACTCAACTCCTCTCCTGCCTCATACCTTTGGCTGATGAAACCCTCTGTCATGCTTTGGCAGCTCAATATTTAACTATATCAACACTTTTTCTATCTGGATCTCATCTTGTACAGTTTATGAACATGACTTCATCAAAATCATCCTGCCCTAAACCGGTACTCCAGTGCTCTTCCGTTCATCCATCATCCTTTGATTGCTGACATCAATTCACTCCTAGTTAATGGCTCAAATTAAAATTCTCACCTGGTTTTTTGCTCCTCCCTTTCTCTGTAATATCTGTCACACTGTTAATTTCATAGCCACTCTTTTGAAGGCAAGGACTCAGCTTTATTGGCACACTGTCCATTACCCTAAGTATTCATTCACCTCGCGAACAACACACCATGACTGCAGAGTGTGCCACCCATAAGTGCTTTGCAGAAACATCCAGGATAATTCAGTAATGATCCCTGTGACCTACAGAGACATCATCAGAGATGAAAGGGAACCTCAGCACCCGAAAGCCATCGTCTGCACGCTCTCCTGTACAGGATTATACCATCAGTCCTGCATTGTTGTTCTGCATAAAACTTGGAACCTTTCTTTGACACAAAGTATGAAGTTACCTCTTGTCCCAAGACAAGGCCACCCTCAGGGTGGAGGAGCAACATCTTGTTTCCATCTGGGTGACCTCCAACCTGATGGCATGAATATTGATTTCTCCTTCCGGTAAAAAAAATTCCTTTCCCCTTTTCTCTTCCTCTATAACTCACTCTGGCCTTTTACGTCTTCTCTACTATCTATCACTTCACCTCTGTCCTCATCCTACGGTTCTCTCTCCTCTTCTATCAGATTCCCTCTTCTCCAGCCTTTTACCTTTCCCACCCACCTTTCTTCACCTATCACTTCCTAGCTATTCTACATCCTGTCCCCCTCCCCTTGTTATTCTGGTGTCTTCCTCCTTCCTTTTCAGTCCTGATGAATGGTCTTTGCCAGAGGTAGCAACTGTTTATTCATTTCCGTGGATGCTGCCTGATCTGCTGGGATTTCCCAGTATTTTGTGTGTGTTGCTACAAAATTACCTTTCGTATCTTTGCTTGTGGTGGAATAAACTCCTAGTCATTTGAAGATTATAGATTACTGGCAGCAAAATGCATTTGACTAGTTTAAATATGGTCTTATCAAATGGTGGTGTCTTCTCCTGTCCTGGTTCTTATATTCCTCTGTTCTTATGCTCTAGGTGAGAATCTCATGACCACCTCCCAGAGGCAGTAAAGGAATGGGCAATAAATATTGAAGCAAAATATCACGTGTCATACAGGTTAAAAATTATTGTGGCTTCTGAATCTGAATTGCCATTACCTGATCAAATGATGTGTGTGAACAGTAACAAATGAGAAAATCTGCAGATGCTGGAAATCCAAAGCAACGCACAGAGAATTCTGGAGGAACTCAGCAGGCCAGGCAGCGTCTATGGAAAAAATATACAGCCGACTTTTGGGGCTGACACTCTTCATTGGGTGTGGAAAAAAAGATGCAAAGTCAGGGTGAAAAAGTGGTGGTGGTGGGAGGGCGGGTATTACTGAGTTCCTCCAGCATTGTGTGTGTGTAAACAGAGTCTGGGAACTAACCAGCTACTGAAGCAAAGATGAAATTAACATTTGCTCAGTTAAATGTGATTAAAGCAAAAGAACGTGAAACTTCAATTGCGTGCTCCGTTACTGTGGGAGGATGAGTGGGGACTGAAAAGGTAATGCTCATATATAGGCAATGGGCCCCCATGATTCAGTTTTGCACCTTGTATTTTTCCTTTAACCCTGTGAAATTTCAGTACTCTTCCAATAATGGCTTCAAATGCATTCTTAATATCAATTGCTCCATTGTCAAAGGCCAGGTCTTCACCAGATAGCCATTTAATCTTATCTACTGCTTCCTCTCCCTATTCTTCTTTAAGATTGTAATGTATGGATCTATTTCTTTCAGAGCAATGACCCCTCCCCATAGCACTACATATTGACCTCTTGTCTGCGCATGCACATTGATCTGTTGTCTGCATGTGTTCATTGTTCTCTCTCTCTCTCTCTCTCTCTCTCTCTCTCTCTCCTCTCTCTCTCTCTCTCTCTCTCTCTCTCTCTCTCTCTCTCTCTCTCTCTCTCTCTCTCTCTCATTGCAATGTGAATACACCAGTTAAAGTCATCTCCCATGTACGTGCTTTTATTTAATCAACATGTAGTTGTGCACAGGCATAACAAATTGGTGACGAGGATGAACCTGAGTGTCAGAAAATATCAGAATCTGCACCGACGGTTACGGCATGATTATGGGACGGAACAGCAAGAGTTAAACAGTACAGAGAAGGCCGTCACAGACGCTAACAAAGGCATGAGTTCAGTGCATAGTAACAATGAAAGACTCGCTGAATTTAAAGTGAAAATAATGTGGCATTGGCTTCAGTCAGGAGAGTTGACGAATTTGATAGTGCTTATGAAGACTGGGAGCTGTATATTGAGAGGGTGGAACTGTATCGTAACATGAATGCAGTGGAGCAAGGGAAAGCCCTTACACTTCTTAGCTCGACGGGCCCGAGAATGTAGAGTATCTTACGCAAATTAGTAACCCCTGCAAAACCAGCAGGCAAGACGTTCGACGAAATTGTTACAATTTTACAGAATCACTTGAGCCCTCAACTGCTGGCAATAGCTGACAGATTTAGATTTTCCAAAAGGAAGCAGTCAAAAGATAAAGCATTTCTGAATATATTGCAGAACTGCACAAACTTTCCCAGTACTGTGACTTTAGAGATGGACTTTCTGATGCATTAAGGGACAGGCTTTTACGTGGCATGCATAGTCAAAGCACTCAAAAGAGGCTACTGTCCGAAAGAGAACTATCCTTAGAATGGGCATTGACCATTGCAATATCATGAGAGACTATAGCAAAGGATATTGCAGAATTACAGAGAAGGAGGTTAGAATGTGAAATGTACAAAATGTTCTTGAATGGTGCAAAAAGCCAAAGATGGTGTCGATGTGGCAAATCAGAATGTCTGCAGAAAGTGTCACAGACATGGTCACATAGAGAGAATGTGCAAGGCAGACAAAAAGCACAAGCAAGTGAAAGTCTCAAACACAAAACTAAGCAAATGCATGTAAAACAATCAGACAACATAGAGTGGCCCTTAGGCTAGTACTGGGATTAAAGGAGTTCCACCACTACCTCTATGGACAAAAGTTGATGCTAGTGACAGATCACCAGCCCCCCCGTGTCCATTTTCAATCCCAGGAAGAGAATTCCAGTCCGGTTACAATGTTGGGCACTATTCCTAGGAGCCTACGCTTATGATATAGAGTTCAAGGGTACCAAACAACACAGCAATGCTAATGGCTTGTTATGTCTTCCACCACTGGCAATTGAAGAAGAAAAGTCTTCATACTGTGACCCAGCAACAGTGTTGCACCTCGCATTGGTAGAGCAGTTGCGGTAACAAATACTGAAATACGTAGGGAAACAAGGAGTGACACAATATTGTCAGAGGTCTATGAAAGCACCATGCAAGGATGGTGACCCTATGTTTCCAGAGTTCTCAGTGAGACAAGACCAATTGTCAGTATGTCAAAGAACGCTGATGTGTGGATCTCGAGTTGTGGTTCTCGCCAAACAACACCACAGAGTGTTAGAAAATCTGCATGAAGAAGACCTGGGTACAGTCAAGATGAAGAGTCTTGCCCGGAGCCACGTGTGGTGGCTGGGAATAGATAAACAGATTGAAGACCTGGCCAAAAGCTCTTTGGGATGCCAAAAAGTTCAAAATGCACCCCCACAGGCACCATTACACCTTTGGGAGTGGCGGTCTTCACTATGACAAAGGGTACACATTGACTTTGTTGGGCCATTCGTGGACCCCACGTTTCTGATTGCTGTAGATGCTCATTCAAAGTGCCAGAGGTTATACCAATGAAGTCAACCACCTCAGCAAAGACTGTTTCCACTCTGAGGACCTTCTTCGCCAGAAAAAGCTTACCAGAACAAATTGTGAGTGACAATGGACCACAATACGTATCAGAAGAATTCCGACTGTTCATGAAGAAAAATGGCATCAGAGTCAGCTCCTCATCCCCCAGCAATGAATGGGTTTGCTGAAAGGTTTATCCAAACATTCAGTAAGTCCATTAAAGTGCTGGACAAGGAGAACGTTACTCTACAGCACAAGGCAGACAACTTCCTTTTTGTGTATTGGAACTCTGTTCATGTGATGACAAATTAAACACCTGCAATGTTGTTCATGAGCAGGAATCTGAGATCTTGCATAGACCTCCTGAATCCAGACCTCCAGAGGGAAGTACAGAATAAACAGTTCAGTCGGTTGCCAAGTGAAGCAGCAATGAGCTTCAAGATTGGACAGGATGTCCTAGCGTGTGATTACTGAGAAGGCAAATGGACACCCGGTAGGATGGTTACAAGAACTGGACCACTGATGTGCACAGCAGATGTTGGAGATCAGACATGGAGACGTCATGTGGACCAGCCGCTGGATGCTCAACTAAAGAACACACTTGAGTTGATTGATCCAGCAAAATGACACATTATAGTCACCGGGCTTAACCCTCAGTGATAATCATGTCACTGACAGCAACGTTACACTGGAAACTGAGAACATTGTCTTAGACAAGACACCTACCAAGCTTAATGCCACTCCACCGGTCTAGAGGTGCTATCTTGAAAGAACCAGAGTGCCACCAAAATGATTGAACCTTTAGAACTGTGAAGTTTGTTATGGACTGTTATTGTGAAAGCATGCTTGGTTGGAATATGGGTTTATGAAAGGGAAATTTAATTGTTTTGTATATATACTGCTTTATGTTGCATTAATCTAAAGGGGGAGGAAGGGTAATGTATGGATCTATTTCTTTTTGAGCAATGACCCCCCCCCGCCCCGCGCTATGTCTTGATCTGTTTTCTGCAGATGCGCTGTTGTCTATGCATACACATTGTTCTCTTTCTCTCTCACTGCAATGTGAATATACCAGTTAAAGCCATCTCCCACATTGTGTGGTTTTATTTAATCTATATGTAGTTGTGCACAGGCACAACAAAGATACTATTTAATACTTTCTGACCAACTGTTTTGTTATCAACTTCTGTTTGCCAACCACATCTCTGAAGGTCCTTGACATGTAGGGCTGAAAGTAATGTGAATTTCTTAGCAGTGTTGTTGGATCGCTAAGATTTTCAATTTAACCCATTAGCCTGCTCCTTCGCACTACCATATGCCCAGATGAGGTTTACGATAATTATTCTGGGAATGAAAGGGTTAATGTACGAGCACTGTTGGATGGTTATGAACCTGTCCTCGCTGGATCTTAGAAGAATGAAGGGGATCACATTGAAATATAACTATTGAAAGGCCTTGATAGCGTGGAGGGAATGTTTCCAATATTGGGAGAGACTGGGACCAGAGGACACAGCCTCAGAATAAAAGGATGTCCTTTTAGAATAGAGAGGAGGATGAATTTCTTTAATTAGAGGGTGACGAATCTATGGAATTCATTGCCACAGATGGTGTAAAAGCAAAGTGTTTGGGGATATTTAAAGCAAAGGCTGATAGATTCTTGATTAGTAAGGGCATCAAAGGTTATGCGGAGAAGGCAGAAGAATGTTGTGAGTGATAGGCCAAATGGCTCAGTGTCTACTCCTATGTCTTATGACAAGGAGAAATGGATTCACAGGTAAAACTATGGATAGATTTAAAAATGAGACTGGAACCATTTTGGATTCTTTGGACTGTTGAATAATTTTTCTGTTTACTGATGACTATGTTTCACAATGCAGACTAAAGAGAAAAATTACATTTGAGCAACACACCTCTATGGAGCATATTTAAAGAAGATGGAAACATGGAAAATTGTATTAAAGGAAGGTTACCTCAGAAATGTTGATCTTCAATGACAGAAGAGCAGATTTGGGCAGATTACTACAATAACTTAGTCAGTCACCTTAAAGCAGGAAAGGGAAGAAATAAAAGCAAAGAGGGTTACAAAGGGAACTCCGGAATTCAGAACCTTGGCAATGCAGGCACAAGAATGGAGCTTTTGGAATGAGAAGGAGACCAGAACTAGAGGAGTGCATATAATCTCAGTGGATTATAGAGCTGGAAGAGACAACAGTGCTGGAGAAGGATGGGACCACGAAGGAAGTCAATTCTGTTATTCTTACTTAAAACTGACATTTTGCTCAACCAAAAGTTAATGTAAATAGCCAAGCAAAGATGTTACGGGTGAGAAAGATTTGTTGTGTTAGGGCATAGGATAGTGCAATTTTAAGGAGAGTAGAATAATGGAGGCTGGGCAGAAGCAAATTTTAGTTCAGATGTCCTAACCTATCTTTGCGTAGCTTGGTAGAACATAGAACATAGAAATTCTACAGCAATTACAGGCCCTTTGGCCCACAATGTTGTGCTGACCATGGAACCTACTCTAAAAGCTGCCTAGAATTTCCCTACCACATAGCCATCTATTTTTCGAAGCCCCATGTATCTATCTAAGAGTCTCTTAAAAGACCCTATTGTATCTGCCTCTACCACCTTTGCTGGCAGTGCATTCCACACACTCACCACTCTCTGTGTGAAAAACTTACCTCTGACATCCCTACTTCCAAGCACCTTAAAACTATGCCCCCTCGTGATAGTCATTTCAGTGCTGGGAAAAAGCCTCTGGCTATCCACACAATCAATGCCTCTCATCAGCTTGTACACCTCTATCAGGTCACCTCTCATCCCCCGTCGTTCCAAGGAGAAAAGGCCGAGTTCACTCAACCTATTCTCATAGACACACTCTCCAATCCAGGAAACATGCTTGTAAATTTCCTTTGCACTCTCTCTAGAGCATCCACATCCTTCCTGTAATGAGGTGACCAGAACTGAACACAGTACTCCAAGTGGGGTCTAACTAAGGTCTTATATAGCTTTAACATTACCTTATGGCTATTGAACTCAATCCCACGGTTGATGAAGGCCAACACACTATATGCTTTCTTAACAATACTGTCAATCTACACAGCAGCTTCGAGTGTCCTACAGATGTGGGCCCCAAGATCTCGTTGATCCTCCACATAACCAAGAGACTTACCATTAATATTACATTCTGTCTTCAAAATGAACCACTTCATACTTATATGGGTTGAACTCCATCTGCCACTTCACAGCCCAGTTCTGCATCCTATTGATGTCCCGTTGTAACCTTTGACAACCTGCCAGAATATCCACAACACTCTCAACTTTTGTATCATCAGCAAACTTACTAATACACCCTTCTACTTCCTCATCCAGATCATTTATAAAAATCACAAAGAGGAAAGGTCCTAGAACAGATCTCTGCGGAACATCACTTGTCACCGTCCTCCATGCAGAATATAAATTATCCACAACCACCCTTTGCCTTCTATGGTCAAGCCAATTCAGGATCCACAAAGCAAAATTTCCTTGGATCCCATGCCTCATTACTTTCTGAGTGAACCTCGCATGGGGAAACTTCTGAAATACCTTACTGAAATCCATATACACTATGTCCACTGCTCTACCTTCATCATTGTGTTACATCCTCAAAGAACTCAGTTAGGTTCATGCTGACTATCCCTAATCAAATTATGTTTCTCCAAATGCTCACAAATCTTGCCTTTCAGGATCTTCTCCAACAACTTGCCCACCACTGAAGTACGACTCACCGGTCTATAATTTCCTGGGTTATCTCTACTCCCATTCTTGAACAAGGGAACATCGTTTACAACCTTCCAATCCCCTAGTACTTCTCCTGTTCTTATTGATGATGCAAAGATCATCGCCAGAGGTTCAGCAACCTCTTCGCTTGCTTCCCACAGTAGCCTGGGGTATACTTCGTCCAGTCCCAATGACTTATCTAACTTAACGCCTTTCAAAAGCTCCAGCACATCCTCTTTCTTAATATCCATAAACTCAAGCATTTCAGTCCTCCTTAAGTCATCCGCACAATTGCGAATGACCTTTTCACTGGTGAATACTGAAGCAAAGTATTCATTAAGTACCTCCGCTACCTCTGCCGGCTCCATGCACACATTTCCACTCTCACTCCTGACTAGTCCTATTCTCACATGGCTCATCCCCTTGCTTTTCACATGCTTGTAGAATGCCTTGAGGTTTTCCTTAATCCTGCTCGCCAAGGCCTTTTCATGGCCCCTTCTAGCTCTCCTAATTTAATTCTTGAGCTGCTTCCTAGCATCCTTGTAATTTTCTAGAGCTCTAACAGTACCTAGTCTTGAACCTTTCATAAGCTTTTCTTTTCTTCTTAACTAGATTTTTTACATCCCTTGTGCACCATGGTTCTTTTACCCCACCATTCTTTCCCTGCCTCAATGGAATATACCTTTGTAGAACGCCATGCAAATGTTCCCTGAACATTTGCCACATTTCTGCCGTGCATTTCTCTGAGAACACTTGCTCCCAATTTATGTTTCCAAGTTCCTGCCTAATATCATCGTATTTCCCCCAATGCCAATTAAATGTTTTCCCAAATTTTCTGCTCCTATGCCTCTCCAGTGCTATGGTAAAGGAGATAGGGTTGTGATCACTACCTCCAAACTGCTCTCCCACTGAAAGATCCGACACCTGACCAGGTTCATTTCCCAATAGCAGATCAGGTAAAGCCACTCCTTGAGTTGGCATATCTACATATTGCATTAGGAAACCTTCCTGAGCACACCTAACAAACTCCACCCTATCTAAACCCCTTGCTCTAAGGAGATGCCAGTCAATATTAGGGAAGTTAAAATCACCCAACACAGCAACACTATTATTGTTGCACTGTTGCAGAATCTGCCTCCCTATCTGCTCCTCGTTGTCTCTGCTACTATTGGAGGGTCTATAGAGTTATTGCCCCCTTTCTGTTTCTGACTTCCATCCACAATGACTCAGTAGACAATCCCTCCATGACTTCCTCCTTTTCTGCAGCCGTGATACTATCCCTGATTAGCAGTGCCACTCCCCCACCTCTTTTGCCTCCCTCCCTGTCCATCTTGAAACATCTGAAGCCTGGCACACCCAGTAGCCATTCCTGCCCCTGAGTCATCTAAGTCTCTGTAATGTCCAAAATGTCATAGTTCCACATATTGATCCATGCTCTAAGTTCATCCACCTTGCTCACGATATTCCTTGCATTAAAATAGACACATCTCAAACCATCTGGCTGACTGCTTCTTTGCTTTATCATCTACCTATCATTCCTCATAAACTCCCTACAAGCTGTCGCTAATTGTGTGCCAACCGTCTCATTGTCTGCCTCTTCACTTCGGTTTCCACCCCCAAGCAAATCGAATTTAAACCTACCCCAATAGCACTAGCAAACCTCCCTCCCAGGATATTGGTTCCGCTCCAGCTCAGGTGCAACCCGTCCCACTTGTAGAGATCACCCTTTCCCCAGAAAAGGCTCCAATGATCCAAGAACTTGAAACCCTGCCCCCTGCACCATCTCCTCAGCCCCTCATTCATCTGCGCTACCTTCCTGTTCTGACCTTTTTCTAGCTCATGGCACTGGGAGTAATCCAGAGATTACCACCTTGGAGGTCCTGCTCTTCAGCCCCCTTCCTAACTTCCTAAACTTACTGCGGATGACCTCTATACCAACATGTACAATGACCTTCGGCTGCTCACCCTCCCCTTCAAGCATATTCTGCAACTGCTCAGAGACATCCTGGACCCTAGGAGGCAACACACTATCCTGATGTCTTGTTTGCTGCTGCAGAATCTTCAATCTCTCCCCCTAACTATCGAATCCCCTATGACTATTGCTCTGTCTGACTTTACCCTTCCCTTCTGAGGCTCAGAGCCAATCACAGTGCTATTGGTCTGGCTGCTGCTGCCTTGCATAGATAGGTCAGCCCTCACAGCAGTATCCAAAGGGGTGTACCCGTTGCTGAGGGGAATGGCCACAGGGGGACCCTGCACTGACTTTCTTCTCCCTTTACCTCTCTCGGTGTCCATCCATCTACTCTCCGAGTCCTGCACTCTGGGTGTAACTACCTGCTCAAAGGTCGTATCTATCAACTGCTCTCCCTCCCAGATAATCCTAAACTCATCCAACTCCAGCTCCCAACTCCTTAATACAGTCTTTCATGAGCTGGAGCTGGCTGCACTTCCCGCAGATGTAGATATCAGGGAGACTACCAGCTTCCATGAATTCCCACATCCTACAGGAGGACTATTCCACTGCCATCCCACCTGCACTGTACAATGGGTAACCAAGGCCAAATCCTCCAACTAGTTTCTTTGGCCTCAGCCTCTTCCCGTCAAAGCTCTTGAGTCAAAGCCTGATGCTCCTACTCTCATCACTGGGCTACTCCCAACAATAGCTGCCCCAACCATTGCCCCTTATGTACTTCGATTTCTGACTTAATTCCCAATGCTCTGCTCCCGACACTGATTGGACCTCTGGAACCTCTGGAAACTGGTGTCAAACTTCAACTGGTAATACCTCACTATGAAGTGCTATTGGATGTTTTACTTGAGTTAAAGGTGTATCTAACTGCAAGTTGTTTGTAAATTTATTTTCTTAGCAATTTCTGTTTCCATGCTATATGTTATCAAAGTATTAACTGTTTTCCTCTATCCATTACATTCTGTAAGGTCCAATAAAAGTTAATGTCTTGAGTACCCAGCAATTTACATTTTTTTTTGCTTTTTTTGCTAAGATTGTACTTTGATTCTGTTTAATTGCATTATTATTCACTGTTCAAATGCCACACCATCTATCTTCCCTTTAACCTCTGCTTAAGGTACAGGTGGCTTTTGAGTGAAACCTGTTCTCCACCAGGAGCTGTTCAAGAAGATGACCATCATTCCTCTTTTCTGAACAACCCACGGTGCAAGTCTTTCCAGCAAAGAACAAACTCAGAGAAAGGAATAACTGCACGGTTACAATCCCCCCCACCCCCTGCACAGCCCACCCAACCTATCACTAAGTGCACGTGAAGTGAGAGGTCATTAGTAGGAAGCCACCAAAAGAGGAAGTTTGCAAAGACATCAGTGAAGTAATTTATAATTCATGTCAATTCAATATTCCATTATACACACATTTCCCTTAATCAGATTGCTTCAGTGAATGGAAATAAGTTACATCAGGAGAGGTCAAGTACCAAATGGCATCATGAATAATATATCAGAGAGTACAAAGTTAGGTAATTGATCTGGTGTTGTCAATCCATGAGTGACATTGTCTTTGAAGACAGCTCCTACCCTTCCTCCATCGGGCAAACAAAGACGGTAAGGACACTTTCTTAACATTCCATCCACAGTCAGCAGGCCAATGCTACATTTACAATATTGATCCTATTGATCTTTTTGATGTGACCAGCCATGAGGTAACACATACGTCAGTTATTTGTATTCCTACTGCAATGCATCTGATAGCTGCATGCTGAGGAGAGAGGGAATCTGCCATCCTGTGCTGCTAATGTTGCCGTGGAGACATGGTTCCAGTCTCGTACCAGACACAACCTGTGTCTGTCAGAGTTAGTGTAGCCCTGAGCCATGGGTTCCTTTCAAGTTGTAGGAAGTGATATCTGTAGCATTTCTTAAGTTCCACAGAGTCCATGGAAAAAAGGAGCAAAAGGTAACTAACAATCTGTTGGAGGAATTCACAGCATTGAGCAACATGTTCCAGTAGATTGTTGCTCTAGATCCTGGCATCTGTACTCTCTAGTATTACCACGATCAAAGAGGAATTGGTTCCACTGGCATCTTCAGGCTGTCTTCAGGGTCCATATAATGCCTATATTGTCTTGTATATTCTCCATGTCCAACTTGGCACCTTATTGATTGAAGGTGGCTCTATTTTCAACAACAGGCAGGTTGCTGTCCTGCTGTTGAGGCAGCAATAATGATCCTTTCATTCTCAGCACCAACTTGCTTCAGGCAGGCTGAGGCTGTACGAAAATGGAGATTCAAGCGACTGTAGAGGCCAGAATCTGGGGGAGCTCAGCAGTTTTAGCAGCATCTGTGGAGGAGAGGTGGGTGCGTGCTGATGGAACGTGTGATGTTTGGGGTTTAAATCTTGCATCAGGAATGAGAGAGGAAAGAGGAGATTATCAGTATAAGGGCAGTGGTGAGACAGGGACCAGAGGAGATCGGTGGACCAATGAGGGGTGAAGAATGGTGGATGGATTGTGCTGACTAGAGGAGGGGCTGAGTTTAGAAGCAGGATAAAGATGATAGAGGAAGATCTTGATGGCCTCCCTCTTCTCTGTTTGATCATTTCTCATCTTTCCTGGGTCCACCAATCACTTCCTGCTAGGTCTCCCAACTCACCCACTCTTCTTCGTGCTGGCAATTTCTCTTCTCCACATTCAGTCCTGATGCAGGGTTTCAACCTGAAATGTCAATGATTCCTTTTCTCCACAGTTGTTCCTTGGCCCACTGAATTCCCACAACAGCTTGTTTGTCACTGGCGTGGATATGCATCTCACATGAATATGCAAGACCTAGGAAAGGATATCATGGTGAATAGGTCAGGCAAGTCTCAACTATCTTGTTGACCATTTGTCAGTTGAACTAGGTTAGGAAATTCACTAGGCAACTCATAATTAGTCAAAGCTCACAATTTATTGTCTCTGCACAAACAACAAAGGAAATATGTTGACCCCAGGGCAACAACTGAGAACATAAATTCTTCTGTTCTCTTTGTACCAATTCTCACTCAGACCACTTGTCCAATTTATAACACCAAAATAGGAGAGATATTCATTGGCCAGATAATTGATCTTTTCTTCAAACTCTGGCATGGGTTTCTTCCTTGTAGAAGGTGGGTCTCTTGAGAAAGTTATTGCTGATAGCACCACTAAACTATCCTCTTTTATTTTTGTTCCTAACCAATTCAGATATTGCATTCCACTGTCATAGGCTGGAGATCATGTGTCTGACCTTTAACAACTTTTTATTGGCTCTGCTCCAGGCCAGCTTCTATTTATTACCCTCTTCCCAAGAAGTGACAATTGGTAATTATGGCTCTTTGTTCTCTTCAGTCTCCTGCTTGAATCACTCCAGGCAGGCACCCATCCCAACATTCACAAACCTGCATGTTATATCTAACCAAAGAACATCTCACAAATAACTTCTTATTTGAAAATTATCTCTAGACCCGCAGATTCCCTGAAGCATCATTGTGTTTACTTTAAAACACAGAAAGCAAAGCAACTTCATCTCACAAAATGGAGGACATAAAACTGTTCCACAAAATGTCAGCCTCCATCTCCAAACACATGGCAGGAGCAAAGACAATTGATCTGTCTGCTTCCACTGTCCTTGACCCATTCAAGTTCTTTCAAGAAAGAGTTACATAGAGCTCTTAAAGGTGGCAGAGTCAAGAGATATGGGGAGAAGGCAGGAAAAGGGTACTGATTGTGGATGATCAGCCATGATCACAGTGAATGGCAGTGCTGGCTCGAAGGGCTGAATGGCTTACTCCTGCACCTATTGTCTATTGCCTATTGAGTTCAATGTTTTCTTTCATATGTTAAATCCACCATGGCCAACAATCTGTAGCCACATTCACTTCAGAATCAGGTTCATTGTCATATGTTGTGAAATTCCAGAATCTGAGCCTTAGCACTCAGATCTGCAGCTGATCTTCAACTTCCTCACAGACAGGACCCAAGCTGTAAAAATAGGGGACAAGCTCTCCTCTACAATCGCTCTTGAGCACCGGTGTCCCACAAGGTTGTGTACTCAGCCCCCTGCTGTACTCACTGTACACCCATGATTATGTAGCCAAGTTTCCATCAAACTCAATATATAAGTTTGCTGATGACACAATAATTGTAGGCCGTATCTCGGGTAATGATGAGTTTGAGTACAGAGAGGTAATTAAGAACCTGGTGGCATGGTGTGAAGACAATAACCTATCCCTCAACGTCAGCAAGACGAAGGAATTGGTTGTTGACTTCAGAAGGAGTAGCGGACCGCACGACCCAATTTACATCGGTGGTGTTCAAGTGGAACAGGTCAAAAGCTTTAAGTTCCTTGGGGTCAATATCACAAATGACCTGACTTGGTCCAATCAAGCAGAGTTCACTGTCAAGAAGGCCCACCAGCGCCTTTACTTCCTGAGAAAACTAAAGAAATTTGGCCTGTCCCCTAAAACCCTCACTAATTTTTATCGATGCACTACCGTAGAAAGCATTTTTCTAGGGTGCATCACAACCTGGTATGGAAGTTGTCCTGTCCAAGACCGAGAGAAGCTGCAGAAGATTGTGAACACGGCACAGCACATCACACAAACCAATCTTCTGTCCCTGGATTCACTTTACACCGCACACTGTCGGAGCAGTGCCGCCAGGATAATCAAGGACACGACCCACCCAGCCAACACACTTTTGTTCCCTCTTCCCTCCGAGAGAAGGCTCAGGAGTTTGAAGACCCGTACGGCCAGATTTGGGAACAGTTTCTTTCCAACTGTGATAAGACTGCTGAACGGATCCTGACCCGGATCTGGGCTGTACCCTCCAAATATCTGGACCTGCCTCTCAGTTTTTTTGCACTACCTTACTTTCCATTTTTCTATTTTCTATTTATGATTTATAATTTAAATTTTTAATATTTACTAGATTTAACTATTTTTAATATTTTTAATATTTAATATTTGTAATCCAGGGAGTGGGAAGCACAGAATCAAATATCGCTGTGATGATTGTACTTTCTAGTATCAATTGTTTGGCAATAATAAAGTATAAAGTATTTGTTGTTTTATGGCAATGCTACAGTGCTGGACATAAAAAAAACTATAAACTATAAAAAATAAATAAATAGTGCAAAAGAAGAACAATGAGATAGTGTCCATGTGTTCAGGATTGTTCAGAATTCTGATGGTAGAGGGGATGAAGCTGATGATGAGGGTCCTTAATGACAGATGCCGCTATCTTGATCGATGCCTTTTGAAGATAGAGCTTGCTAAGTCTGTATGTCCATAGCCTCGCGCTATCCTGTGCATTGGATCCTCTGTCAATGCGGTGATGCAGCCTGCACTGTACACCTGCAGAAATTTGCTGGGGTCTTTGGTCCCAATAAAATAGAGCCACAGGCACGCCGTTTTGTGATGGTGATGGCATTGATGATGTTGATGATGTCTGTCAAGAGAGGTGGCATTGGATTATTTCTCCTTTCTATTTCTTATACAACTTTATAACAATTTTCTAAGGCACACTGTGCATGCTCTTGATATGGAATAAATACAGATCATACCATTTCAGCATAGGAAAGGATCAGCCCAATGAATGTGTACACTGCCCCACATATCAGTAGTAATTAATGTCAGATTAAAAAATTATTAAATTATAAATTATAAAACTGAAATCTATCCTTGATGTCAGGAGGAGCTGAAATGCCTCCCTCCCAGCTCTGTAGACCATAGCTCATTCCAACCTTCTCCCACCCCTACCCCAACAACATGAATCCCTAGAAACCTGGTGACCCCAGTTTGCTGTCTGCAGGGTGCCAGGGGACTACACTCAGTTGCCTGATCCAAATAAGGCCCAAAGGCTCCTGTCACGCAGGCCGCCATATCCCAGCACTTTGACCATCTCCTCAGCCTAATCTGAGATACCAGAAGTCGCTGAGTTGAACGTTGAGTTGTTGAAAGTTAAGCCTGAAGTATACCTGCATGCTCGGTTGATTTTGTTTTGACCTGGATATATTAGATGGTGAAATGTGCTGCACAGTGAGACAATATCTCCAGGGCAAAGCGAGATCAGCCTACCATGTAAACTGCCTTGCTGCCTTGCACACTTCACTTCCTTGTCATCTACACATGAGCCAGTAATGAAGACCAAGTTTCATTTCACTCCTAAGTTTTGCTTTCCAGCCAGTCAACTCAGAAGAAATGTTACTTTTAATTGAGTCTACGAGACACTTGCCAGATGCTTTAATTAGGTGGCTGTCAACTTTGGATTAGTCACTCATCATTAGCATGAATTCACAAAGAGTCTAAGAATGGCAACTAAATGTCTGATCAACCCACCCTCAAAATCTCATTACATTTAAAAGGGAGAGGATGTTACTGTATTTTTTCAGTCCTTGCCCATGCCTTCTCCCAATTAACCACATCTAGCAATCTAGCAGAAAGCTGAACTGAGAGAGAATTGAAATCAGCCCTGACAGCGTTGTTGATCTTGGTGAAACGTGACAATTGGACCTTTGTGTGAACATATGTTGGAGCCAGCATGAGTCATTTGATGCAAGGAGCTTGGGCTTGACATTGATTAGCTTCTCTGTAGAAGGGATGACATAGCCCCAGGTTTGTCAGTCAGCTGTGGTTGGAAGGTGAACTGAACTGACGGAGTGTTGTTCCTCCCCTCAGCAGAAGTACAGTGGAAGCTGTTGAATCATTTGTATCTTGGTAGAGATCAGCTTCACATTTGTAGCCATGTGCAGAAAGTAACAATATAGTCTACTGTAAAGATTCCTCTTAATTAACGGCTCAGCATCTGAAGAATGGTCATTACCCATTGCATTGAAATCAACATTCAGTGTAGAAAAATGTCTCAGGTGTCCACTGGAGAAACAACAAGCAGAATTTGGCATTAAACCAAATTTTTTAGGATTGAAGTCCAAGAACATAGCTCAAAGGGGCAGGTTTTAAGGATCCCCTTAAAACAGAAGGAGATCAAGGGGGAATGGTGCTTACAGAGTCATTTCCAGAGCTTGAGGCCTAACGAGCTGAAAGCACAGCCATTTGTGGTGGGGAGTTTGAATCTGAAGATGCTCAGGAGGTTAGAATTGGCTGAGTGCACGTTAGCTGATGAATCCATTGCCTGCAGTAGATTGTCAGGAAAGGAAAGGGGGAGATAAGATTACTTAGCAGTGAACTTTGAATGTGTAACTACAGGAAATAGGTACGCAAGACCCCGGTTCAATCTTGACTTCGAGTGTTGTCTGTGTGGAGTTTGTACTCTCTAACTGTGACTGTATTATGTTTCCTGCAAATGTTCTGCTTTCCTCCCACTTTCAAAATTTCCAGTTTTGCCAGTTAATTTGGTTTTATTATTGCCATGTGTACTGAGGAACAGTAAAAAAAAACTTTTCTTTGCAGAATAGACTATGGCAAGAATTAAAAAAAAGAATAAATGTAGGATTAGTGTTAATGGGTGATGGACAATTAATGTGGACCAGGTGGGCCAAAGTACAGTGTCTTTCTATGATTCTCAATACATTTCTGTTGGCTACATTTACGGTAAACACAGCCTCATTGGTGATACACACAAGAGATTCTGCAGATGTTAGGAAACTTGAGCAAGACACACAAAATTCTGGAGGAACTCAGCGAGGCTGGCAGCATCTAAGGAGGGGGATGAACTGTTAATGTTTTGGGCTTCTGACCCTTCCTTTCCAGTCCTGATGAAGGGTCTCACCTCACAACTCTTCCAAGCCAAGATTCCCCACCTGAGCCTGTCCCATTTCCCTGCATTCCTGTCTCCCTTTCTTCTCACTACCATTGGGCGAGAGGTACATGAGTATTGGGCCATACACCGCCGAGTTTGGGTGCAGTTGTTAGCCTGCAACCATCGAGCTCCTGGACCAGCTTCACTTACCTCAGTGCTGAACTGGTTCCACAGCCTGTGGACTCACTCCTGGGACTCTGCGGCTCATATTCTATGTATTACATGTTTACTTTTTGATTATTTGCATATTTGTCCTCTTTTGCACATCAGATGTTTGTCGTTCTTTGTTGTGTGTAGTTTTTTTGTGGATTCTATTGTATTTCTTTGTTTCCTGTAGGTGCCGTGTAGTAACTGAATCTCAAGGTTGCATATGGTATGCATACTTTAATAATAAATTTACCTTGAACTTCGAAATGTCGATTGCTTATTCCTCTCCATAGATGCTGCCTGACTTGCTGTGTTCCTCCAGCACTCCCTGTAGAGAGTTGTGAATCCCTCAAGATTATAAAGGGAAAAGTATATAGGTGTGAAGAAACAAAAATACAGAACATTTGAAGAACTCAACAGCCAAGCAGCATCTGTGAAGACAAAGAATGTATGTCGACAGCTTTTGTGTCCACACAAGCTACTAAATTTGCTGTTCTGCTTTATGATGCAATATCCAGCATCTGTATTCTCTTTTGTCGTTATAAAAATAGCAAGGTCCTGAATTCATTAATCATTTTAAAGAAAGAGATATCAAAGGCAATTTAGCAGTTGAAAAGCAATCTCGGTATATTTTTGTCCACATTTTCAAAGGAGTAACAGGCTCCACTCTGATTTTGTGGCCCACATAGCCAAGTGTATCGTAGAAAGATCATAGCACAGTGTGATATCTCAGGAGATGAAAATGTCAGAACAAGATAACTGGCCTACTTTACTCTTCAATATAGGTCATTCTTTGTTTGGCTCGTGCAATTATTTTCAACATGTAGGATCAGCGCATGAACAGAATTTCTCACATTCGAACTAATGTGATCATTTAGGAGTTCCATACCAGTGTGTGATGGATGGTATCATGTTTCGTTGAAAGTAGCTCACCACAGATCAATCACTAGGTTATCCTATGATGTGCATTTTTAGAATATTCTACTTCTCAGCCCTCTCTTTAATCCCTCTATAAACTTCATTATTTACAGGATACATACACCATATTTTACAGTGTTAAAGCTATAAATGCCCACTGCACTGATGTCATAGTTATAAAGTTACACAGAGTGGAAACAGGTGCTTTGTGTCTACTGATCCATTATGACCACGTGCCCACGTAAGCGAGTCATATTTGCCAAGTTTGGTCCATATCCCCCTAAACCTCTCCCATTCCTATCCAAGTGCCTTTTAAAAGATGTTGATGTTCCTGCCTCAGGAACTTCATCTGGTCTATTCAATATATAGACCCTCTTTGAATGAAAAATCTACCCCTAAGGTTCCTGTTAAACCTCTCCCTTCTCACTTTAAACCTATGATTTCTGGTCCTTGATTCTCCAACCTGGGAAAAAGACCATGTGCATTTACCCTGTCTCTGCCTACAGATTCCTGCAGATGTACCATGAAGAGCATTCTAACTGGTTGCATCCACATCTGGTATGGAGGGGCCACTGCACAGATCAGGAAAAGCTGCAGAAAGTTGTAAACTCAGCCAGATCCATCATGGGCACAACCCTCCTGAGTATCCAGGGCAGCATCCATCATTAAGGAACCCCATCACCCAGGACATGTCCTCTTCCCATTGCTATCATCAAGGACAAGGTACTGTTCAGGAGCCTGAAGACACAAATTCAATGTTTCAAGAACAGCTTCCCCCCCTCTGCCATCAGATTCCAGAATGGACATTGACCCATGAACACCACCTCAGTAATTTTTCCATCTATTTTTATACTACTTACTTATATTTTTATATATACTTCTTATTGTAATTTACAGCTTTTATCATTACTTATTGCAATATGCTGCTGCCACAAAACAATAAATTTCACGGCATATGCCAGTGATATTACATCTGATTCTGAATCCCCTTCATTGTCCGTCAGCATTAAAAGAACATTTCTTTAAATGTAAATATCCCTTTGGAACTGAGTAATGCCCCAGCATCTGAAGTCAGCACTAATCTCAAGTTTAATTCCAAACATCTGGTTCTGGTTACGAGTGAAGGTTAATTGGTGCTGGCCAATATATGACATGCAATCTTTTCAATGGGTGCTGGCAGCAATGGTTAATGGTGATTGTTGTTCAAAATGCCCCCAGGTGGTTTTCCCCTGCCCTGTTTCGACTACTCTGGCAAGATGCTGTCTTGCATTAACTTTGTTAACTTAGCGTTCCAGCCCAGTGCCTCAGCCTGGTGGCCCCTTTTGTAGCCAGGCTGTTGCACACCTAAAGATAAACAAACTCCCCTCCACTAATATATCCCCATGTACACATGTGCATACACACACACACACACACACTGCGCACACTCCTAATTCCCCTCATGCACCCATGCAAACATACCCACTCACATACATATTTACCCACATACTCCCCCTCCCCCCAATTCCTCTCCCCTTCCTTCCAACACAATCATATATGTACACAATATATTTGGCCTGGGGGCCTCCTGTTATTAATCATTACACTCTGTGAAGCATAAACAGGCTTCAGTCATTCAGTAGTGAAAGAGAGCCACACTGTTAAAAAATCAGACTTAGAATCAGGCTTATTATCATGGATATAGGTTGTAAAATGCGTCATTTTGCAGTAGCAGTACAGTGCAATACATCAAAAATACTATAAATTACAATGAATATATAAAAGTTTAATGAAATAAGTAATGCAAGAGGAGAGCAAAAATATTTTAATTCCACATCCCATTCCCATTCTGATATGTCTATCCACGGCCTCCTCTACTGCCAAGATGAAGCTACACTCAGGTTGGAGGAACAACACCTTATATTCCATCTGGGTAGCCTCCAACCTGATGGCACGAACATTGACTTCTCTAACTTCCATTAATGCCCTTCCTCTCCTTCACGCCTCATCCCTTATTTATTTATTTAATATATTTTTAATACATATTTTTTATTTTTTCCCACTTTTTTTTCTCTCTCTGTCCCTCTCACTATAACACCTTGCCTGCTCTCCATCCTCCGGGCTCCCCTCCCCCCCTTCTCTTTCTCCCCAGGCTTCCCATCCCATGATCCTATCCCTTCTCCAGCCTGATATCCCTTTTGCCAATCAACTTCCCAGCTCTTAGATCCACCCCTCCCCTCCTGTCTTCTCTTATCATTTCGGATCTCCCCCTCCCCTTCCCACTTTCAAATCTCTTACTAGCTCTTCTTTCAGTTAGTCCTGACGAAGGGTCTCGGCCTGAAACGTCGACTGCACCTCTTCCTACAGATGCTGCCTGGCCTGCGGCGTTCACCAGCAACTTTGATGTGTGTTGCAAAAATATTGAGGTAGAATTCATGGGTAGGTTCATTGTTCATGCAGAAATCTAATAGCACAGGGGAAGAAGCTGTTCCTAAAATGTTGAGAGTGTTTCTTCAGGCTCCTGTACCGTATCTTTTATGGCAGTAATGAGAAGAAGGCATGTCCTGAGTGGTGGGGGGGTTCCTTAATATTTTTTGCCACTGTTCTGAGTCACTGTCTTTAGAATGTGCCCTCAGTAATGAGAGACTAGTATCCACGGTAGTTAGTTGAGTTTACAAACTTCTGCAGCTTCTTCCAATTCTGTGCAGTAGACCCTCCATACCAGATGGTGAGGCTACCCATTAGAATGCTCTCCATGTTACATCTGTAGAAACTTGCTAGAGGCTTTGCTGACCTATCGTATGTCCCCCAAACATTTAATGAAATGTAACAACTGGCTTGCCTTCATTGTAATTGCAGTAATATGTTGGGTCCAGGATAGATCTTCAGAGACGTTGACACCCAGGAACTTAAAACTGTTCACACTTTCCGCTGCTGATCACTCGATAACAACTGTTGTCTGTTCCCAGGACTTCTCCTTCCTGACATCCGCAGTAAATTCCTCGGTCTTACTGACATTGAGCACAAAGTTGCTGTTGTGACACCATTCAACCAGCCAACCTACCTTACTCCAGAATGCCTCCTCAGCATCATCTGAAATTCAGCCAACAACAGTTGTAACATCAGTGAATTTATAGGTGGCATTTGAGATGTGCCTAGCTACACAATTATGGGTGTAGAGAGAGTAGAGCAGCAGGCTAAGCGTGCAAACGCGAGGTGCGTCCATGTTGATTGTCAGCGAGAAGGAGATCTTATTTCTGGTCTGCACTGACTGTGGTCTCCTGATGAGGAAGGCAGGGATCCAGTTGCAGAGAGCGGGTACAGAGGGCCAGGATTTGAAGCTTGTTGATTTGTACCGAGTGGTTGTGGTATTGAAGGCTGTGCTATAAATAGCAGCCTGGAATACATAGGTATTGCTGTAGTCCAGGTATTCCAAGACTGAGTGGAGAGCCACTGAGATTGCATCCAGTGTAGGCCTGTTGTGGCAATAGGCAAACTGCAGTGGGTGCAGGTCCTTGCTTAGCAGCAGTTAATTCTAGCATGACCAACCTCTCAAAGCACTTCATCACAGTAGGTGTGAGTTCACCTGGGTGCTATTCTTTGGCACCGGTATGATTGATGCCATTTGAACCAGGTAGGAATCTCTGGATGCAGCAATGAGAAACTGAAGATGTCCTTGAACACTCCTACCAGTTGGTGGGCACAGGTTTTCAGTGCCCTACCAAGTACACCATCAGGGGCTGATGCCTTGCAACAGTTCACCCTCTTGAAAGATGTTCTGACGTCAGCCTCACAGGGATCACAGGGACGCCAGATGCTGCAGAGATCTGCACAGGTGTAACTTTATTCCCCCTTTCAATTGTGCATTAAAGGTATTGAACTCATCTGGGAGTGAAGCATCACAGCCATTCATGATGTTAGGTTTCACCTTGTAGGAAGGAATGAACAACGCGGATCTAGCCTGCAATCGCCTGATTCATTGACGGCTTTCAGTTTGAGTATGCCAGTCTGTTCTCCAAGACACACACTCATCCATGCAGGTCTTGACGAAGTCGGTGACAACTGTGGCATATTCATTCAGATTCAAAAATGAATCCCCGAATATTGTCCAAATGACTGATTTGTGTGGGTGCTGATTTGAAGCAGTCCTGTAAGTCCTGCTTTGTCGCCCTTGACCATACCATTGTGGTCCTCATCACAGGTGCTGCGGTCCTCAGTGTTTGCCCATGCACCGCAAGTAGTACAACCGGATGGCCAGAGCAGCCGAAGTGTGGGCGTGGGACAGCACGCTAAGCTTTATTGATGGTGATGTTACAGTGGTCAAGTGTGCTGGCTCCTTTGGTTCCATAGGGGATTTGATTGTGTAAGTTGGTCAGAAACTTTTTCAAGCTACCCTGGTTCAGATCCCCTGCAATTATCAAGAAGGCATTAGGATGCACCATTTTGTGATGGCTGTGCTGGGAAATGCCACATCTTCTTTTTCAAATGAATGTAAAAGAGACCAACACACTATACCAAAAAATCCCAATAAAGGGATTTTAACCCTCTGTCCTGGATAATTTTCACTGTTCAATGAGTGCCTCCAAGAAATCCCAAACTCTATAATCTTACCTATCAATTGCTGCTTTTGAGGTCTCACTGTGTAAACGTATAAGTGTATACGTTTTCAAACTTTTTCAGCTGGTGTGCATGGTAGTGTAGTTGTTAGCACAATGCTTTACAGTACCAGTGGCCTGGGTTCAATTCCTGTTGCTGCCTGTGAGGAGTTTGTATGTTCTCCCCATGTCCGCGTGGGTTTCCTCCCACAGTTCAAAGATGTACCGATTGGTAGGTTGATTGGTCATTGTGTATTGTCTCGTGGTTAGGCTGGGATTAAATCGGGGGTTGCTGGGCAGCACGACTCCAAGGGCTGGAAGGGCCTATTCCGCAATGTATCTCAATAAAATAAAGATTAAAATTGAATACTTCTCACTAGTGGCAGAAGTTTCCTTTTTTTTCAAAGTTGTGATATATTAGGCTGCAGGAATACAATGTAGACAACACTTCTTCAGTTCATAGTGTAAAGGAAATAGAGATTCCAGATGTTCACCTAACCTGAAGGGTGGAGCTTAGGAGAATGATGGTGGCTAACATCAACTCCTATGCTTACATCTTCAGAGACAGCTCTGTTTCTATATTTGATATCTCTTTTTTTCCTTTTCAAAGTTCTTTTGAAGACCCTGACCTGGAGTTACACGCTAACTTCAGTTCTTTGCGGAAATGGGACCCGCTCTGGGGGTTTCAAGACCGGCCATTTTTCGATATGCCGAGGATGCAGCCTAAAAGACTAGCATGCCTTCTGGGTGCCAGAGCTTCGTGGCTCTGGCAGCGGGCGGATTTGAGGTCGGTGCTGCCGCAGAAATCTGGTGTGTCATGGGAGATGGGAGATCGAAAGCAGCAAGCTGGTTGCTGGCTGTGTGCCCAGAGACCCGAGTTCTTTGGGCACAGAGCTCGGAAAAAAGCGACGCAACAGACTTTTAACATCGTAAATCAATGAGTTGTTTGTTATGTCTCCCCTCTCACTGTGAAACGGAGACACCTCTTTCTCCCTTAGAGAGAGAGAAAACATGTGGTATGCCAAATTACTAGGTAAATGAGTAGTCTTTGGGGTACTGCAAGTCTGTGTCTTTATGATGCCTGCTGCATGATTGAGTGCTCAGTGGAGGGCGCTGATACTTTTTGCTGGTGGGGGTGGGGGAGTTCATTGCTTTGCTGCTGCTTATGTGTAGGGGGGGAGCTTGGGGGGCGCTTTGGGATTCTAACTTTTAACTGTCATTCATTCTTTGGGGTATTCCTGTTTTTGTGGAAATTTGTTAAGGAAAAGAATTTCAGGATGTATATTGTATACATTTCTCTGACATGAAATATACTATTGAAACCTATTGAATATACTGGTGGCACAATGACACTGGTGTAGGAAACTTAGAATAAATCAAAATAAGATCTGATGCTTCTTCAGATCATTGAAAGAATTGTTAATAATTGAGGCACAAGTAAATTTGTGGATGGTAGCTGCTTTAAAGCCGTTTCCATTTCCTCTCACAGAGTAAAATCTGCAGATGCTGGAGATCTAAACAACATACACAAAATGCCGGAGGAACTCAGCAGGCCAGGCAGCATCTATGGAAAAGAGTACACAGTCGATGTTTCACGCTGAAACCTCGAGTCTTTACTCATTTCCACAGATGCTGCCTGGCCTGCTGTTCCTCCAGCATTTTGTGAGTGTTGCTTCCATTTCCTCTGTCCAGGTACCGCAGGGAAGGAAAGCTGGAGCCTCTAAATCTCCCCACGGAGCCCCCTCCGACTGCAACAGACAGTTTGAGAGCAGTGCTCTCAAATCTCATCTTACTATAATACCTTTCTACTAAAAAGACAATGAGCATCTTAAACTCTGCCCAACAGGCAGATAATTCATTTTAATATGCTTTCTCACTTGAATAATATAACAGTTAAATTTTGAATTAGTATAACCAGTGGCCTAAATGCTAAATTCAGACTCTCTTGCCTTCATTCTCATAATAATAATTTTCTTGAAGAGATCAGTGATAATAGAGGTGAGGATGTCATCTGCTCAATCACTTTCAAGGAAATCCAAATCCCAGCCAAAAAGTTTAAGAATGTCACTCAACCAGTGAAAAGATGCTTGATGTATGAGTGAATAATTATACAATACAGTTTGGTAATAGAGATGATATTCTTTTAATAATCCAAACTTGTCTGTCATTGAATTAAGAGCAACTACAGGAAATATCTAGTGGTTCTGTCGTCCTGATTCTGCCACCTCATCAATGTCAGCCAATAATGGGGTCAACTTGCAAATATATAGTATCTTTAATGTAACAAAAACAGCACGTGAAATCAGAAAAGAAAATTGTGAAACAAATTTAACCCTAAACTAAAACTGAAAAAATGAGAGATGCTTGGCTGCTTCAGGCACCATCTGTAGAGAGAGAAGCAGTCAATATCTTTGGTCAATGATGCTTGTGGAAGGAAGTGTTTGAATTATATTGGAGCAGGTTAAAAGGATGGCAAAACATGATGGGCTGTAGGGCCTGTATGCTCTATGTGCTATGACACTTCTGTTTGCCATTTGATCATTTAGGTTGATTTGGAGTTTTGTGTGCAGTTTGGTCACCTACCTACAGGAAAGATGTAAATAAGGTTGAAAGAGTACAGAGAAAATTCACAAGAATATTGCCGGGTCTGGACTTTATTTCTTGGAATAAAGAGGTTAGGAGTTTATTCCTTGGAACGTAGAAGATTGAGAGGAGATTTGATAGACGTATACAAAATTATGAGGGGTATAGATAGGGTAAATGCAAGCAAGCTTTTTTCCACTGAGGTTGGGTGAGACTAAAGGTCATGGGTTAAGGTGAAAGGTGAAAAGTTTAAGGATAACTTGAGGGGAAACTTCTTCGCTCAGAGGGTTGCGAAAGTGTGGATTGAGTTGTTAATTGAGTGTGGATTGAGTGATTAAGTGGTGCATGCGAGCTCAATTTCAACGTTTAGGAGGTTTGCATAGGTACATGAATGGTAGGAGTATGGAGAGCTATGGTCCGGGTGCACATTAATGAGAGTAGGCAGTTTAAATGGTTCAGCACAGACTAGATGGGATGAAAAGCCTGTTTCTGTGCTGTATTTTTCTATAACTTTGACTCTAAGAGAAAGTAGAATTATCTACCTAAAGAATTTGCTAATTGAGATCAATTAGCTTGAATTCTGTTGAGGATAAACTGCAAAAGGAGTTGGTGTAAAACATCTGAGATTTGCGCACATTCCCTCCCAAAACTGGGAAGAAGGGGCCAACTGGTGAGCACAGTGGCGTCGACATGACATCAAGGTCACTACTGCTAGCTGCTCTGGAGAAGGAACAAGCAACCTGGCTCCAAAAAAAAGGACAAGAAGTGACGATACCAGCCAATGCAAAATATAGCAACCTCCACTGGAATCAAGAGCAACATATAATCTGCTTGAGCAACGTAGCAGGTCAAGCAGCATCTGAGGTGTGTAAGGAAACGTCATTGTTTTAGGCTGAAACCCTGCTTCAGGATCCAAAATGTCGATTAATTCCTTTCCTCAGTGTTCTTGAATTGGATCATCATATCCCAAAAAAGGCAAGTTTTAAAATTATATCAACAAACAGCTCAGAATGAAGCTGATGAAAGTTCCTGTAATGGAAGAAATGAGACGTGCAGGGACAGGTACAGAATCAGTTTTCGGACCCCAATACACACAGCACCAAACACTTTCTACAATAGGTGCATTCACTACTGTCTCTGTTTTGTTTAGTTGTACATATAAACTTGAACTATTTGTGTACGTCCAACCAGCAATATTTCACTGTTTTTGTTCCTCTCCACGTCTTATGGCGCATCAGGCAGCAACCTTGCAGTTTCTTTAGCACTTGTCTGGTTTTTTTAATGAAGCCGTGACTGTTTATTCCACTGTCCTGCTGCAAAAAAAAACACATTTCATGACATATGTGAGTGATGATAAACCTGATTCTGATATCTGTCCCTGTCGTGGATTAAGATTAGGAAGTGGGCAGGGAGAGGGGAATCATGGTTGGGAAAAGGAGAAGGGAGAGGAAAGGGAGCAGGACGCACCAGAAAGACATTCTGTAATGATCAGTAAACCAATTGTTTGGAATCAGATGACCTTTCTTGGTGTCTAAGAGCTGGGTGTATCTGCACCCGTGCCACCCCCCCACCCCTGGCACTCCTTCTCTGCCACCTGTTCCACACCTCTGCCGCCGCACCTCACCCTCACCATTCCCAATGTCCCGCCAGGTTTACAAACTTGCTTTCTGCTTCACGTTGACAAATACAGTCCTGAGCAAAAGTCTTAGACACCCTAGCTATATACAGTATAGGTGCCTAAGATTTTTGTTGTATACAGCATGAATATCTAAGGCTTTGTGGGATACAGATCAAATGCAGGTGAATGGGACTTTAAGTACATGTTGATTAGCATAGATATAATGCACTGAAGGGCTCTGTGATGAGTGACTCTATGGGACATAGAGTCACTCATCACAGCCTCTATCATAGCCTCTATCAAGGCTGAGAGAATCAGAAGGTTGGGAGCAGTAATGAGGAACAGACCCAGACCCACGGTTGTGAAATTGCATTACCAAGCAGTCCTCCTCAGTTCTGCACCAGAGCATCAGCTGAGTTTTATTTTCCTCAGGTTCTGAAGTCACAACTTCATAGGACTCAGCAGGGATTTATGGGGAACAGATGGTCCATCAGTGGTTGCTTGTACATATGGTCTTGACGTCATCATATGCACGCTCCCAAGAGATACTCCAGTTGCCTATTGCCCGAGGTTCTCAAGTGCCCATTGAGACTGCCAGCTGTTCACTGGTGTTCACAGCACAGTTTCCTTTTCCTAGACATATAGCAGATCCCAAAGGTAGGATTTCCAATCGTACTGGTGTAATTTGAACTTTTCAGACAGTTTTTTTTAAAGAAAGGAACTGAATAAAATTCATTTTCAATATGAAGTTCTCTTGTAATCTCACCTCCCATCCTCTGCTTCTTGCCTCTTCTCAATCAAGGATCTTAAATCAGCAAATAAGCCCTGATCACATAACGAGCTAATATTTATAATTTTCATTCCATGCTTGGCCTATTTTGAGCTTCGCTTACCTTGAACTAAATTTCAACCAATTTACAATTTTGTTTCATCAAATTGAAATAAATAGGTGTCTGAGATAGAAGAGTTAGGTTACAGAACAAGACGGTAGTTAATCATCAGAAAATCATTTCTTCCTCAAGCTGATTGTGATTATGACCATGTGATCAAATTGCACCACTCCAGAAATTCAACTGGGTACATCTACACTTGAGCACGTTGTGTAGTTCCCTATGTAGCTGTGCACAGGATGACAATGTTTCTCATGCAATATTTCCTTTGATGTAGAGTGAGGTAAATTAGACCTTAGAGACGATCGTGCTATCCAGCTTAGATTCCTACCGCACAAAGTTCCAGGCATGCACCCTCAAGCATTCCCTGATTCTGTTCAGACCTTCCATCTGTTCCTCAAAGTTCAAAGTAACTTTATTATCAAAGAACATAGATGTCACCATATGTAGCCTTGATATTCATTTTCTTGCAGGCATACACAGTGAATCCAAGAAATAAAATAGAAGCAGTGAAAGGCTGCACCCACAGGACGGACAAACATCCAATGTGCAACAGACAACTGCAAATACAAAAGAGAAAAATAAATAAATAAACATACAATAAATGTGGAAAACATGAGATGAAGAGAATTTGAAAGTGAGTCCATAGGTTGTGGGAACAGTTCAGTTATGGGGCAAGTAAAGATGAGTGAAATGATCCCATCTGGATAATAACTGTTCCTGAACCTTGTGGAGTGGGTCCTGTGGGTCCTGCATCTTCTTCCTGATGATAGCAGAAACAAGAGATCATGACCTGAGTGATGGAGGTCCTTGTTGATGCATGCTGCTTTCCTGCATTAACACTCCATATAGATGTGCTCAACGGTGGGGAGAGCTTTACCTGTGATGGACTGGGTTATGTCTGCTACTTTTTGTAGGACTTTCCATTCAAGGGCATTGGTGTTTCCATGCCAGGCTGTGGTGTAATCAGTCAATAGGTTCTCCACCGCACTTCTGTTGGAGTTTGTCAAAGTTTTAGATGTCATGCTGAATCATTGTAAACTTCTGGGGAAGTAGAGGTGCTGCCTTGCTTTCTTCATTATTGCATTTATGTGCTGGGTCCAGGACAGGCCTTCTGTAATGATAACACCGAGGAATTTAAAGTTTCTGACCTCCTCCACCTCCAATCCCCCAATGAAGACAGTCTTGTGGACCTCCAGTTTCCTCCTCCTGAAGTCAATATCAGCTCCTTGGTCTTGCTAACAATGAGTGAGAATTTGTTGTGGCACTACTCAGCCAGATTTTTAGTCCCCCTCCTATATGCTGATTCATCACCATCTTCGATTCAGCCAACAGCAGCGTGTCATCAGCAAGCTTAAATATGGCATTAGATATGCTCCTAACCTCACGATCGTAAGTATAAGACAAGTAGAGCAGAGGGTTAGGCACACAGCCTTCTGTCCAGATGTTTCAGGCTTGAGTGAAGAGCATTTGCTGTTGTCCTGTTGTGCCGATTAGAAAATTGGAGCGGATCCAAGTCGCATCTCAGGCACGAGCTGATATGTTTCATCACCAACCTCTCAAAGCACTTCATCACAATGGATACAAGTCCTATAGTCATTGAAGCAGGTTACTACGCTCCTCGTAAACAAATCTGTATAATCAAAGCCTGCTAGAAGCAAGCTGGTACCTCAGACTGCCATAGTGATAGTTAAACTCTCTCAGCACAGATCTTTAGTGCTTGGCCACATACCCCATCTGGGCTGGATGGTTTCCACAGCTTCACTCTCCTGAAGGATGCTCACAGAAACTGAAATCACAGAGTCATCGGTGGCCGTGGGAGTCACATGAACTACTGTTCTCATTCTTGATTCCCCATGTCTCCTTCAAAATTGTGATCCCTGATGTGTCAAGATCTATAATGATCTCCAAGTCTACCTGCCCTATTTGCTGCAGCATCTCCAACCACTTATTCTTTAGCCCATTTACCATCCAGGAGCCACATGGACAAAATGCTGGGCCAGTTCTCACTGGTGAAGAAAATACCAGAAGGTAGTGTGATTGCTTTTCTTCTGGGTCTGATGGATTTGGCCAGTGCAGACCATAAGAAGCCTTTCACATTTTCCACCACATTAAACCCAACAGTAAAGGGAGACAAAATCAAAATTAAACAATGGATCAATGTCCTCACTGTTAAATGCCCAGAGCAGTTCAGTCATGCAGGAGGTAGAGTGATCCAGGGTCAGGCCTAATCTCTAGTGCTGTTTGTGTTTGCACATTCTCCCTGTGACCATTGCTGTCCTGATTTGCGTAAGTGCTGGTTCGTAGGCTAATTCGACAATGGTGTAGATGGGTATTAGGAGGATCAATTGATGGACATGTGAGAAAGAATATATTACTGGGAAATAAGTGGGAGAATTGGCATTGGTATTGGAATTGCTTTATTATTGTCACATGTTCTGGGGTACAATGAAAAACTTGTCCTGCATGCTGTCCATACGGATCAAATCATTACACAGTCCACTGACGCACAGCAAGGTTAAACAAAATGCAGAATAACATGCAAAACTGACAGAGGAAGTGCTGTGCAGGTAGACAATAAGGTGCAAGATTGTAAGGAGACAGACTGGGAGGTCAAGAATCCACCTTATTTCACTAGGGAACCGTTCAATAGTCTTACGTCAGCTTAGTAGAAGCTGGCCTTGAGCCAGGCTTCTGTATCTTCTGTGCAATGTGAGAGGGAAGAAGAGGCAACATCCAGGGTAGGTGGGGTCTTTAATTATGCTGGCTGCTTTACCAAGGCAGCAAGAAGTGGTAGACAGAGTTCATGGAGGGGAGGATGGTTTCTGTGATGTGCTGAGTTTTGTCCACTACACTGCAGTGCCTTACAGTCTTGGGGAGAGCAGTTGTCATACCAAGTTGTGATGCATCTGGATGAGAGAGTGAGGCCTCTGTCTGTCAGGATCGACCATAGATGTTGCACCACAGCTGACTGGACACACAAGACTGTGCAGTACAACATAGAGGACAGGCTAGAAACGTAGAAACATCGAAAACCTACAGACCACAATGCTGAGCTGAACATGTGCTTACTTTAGAATTTACCTTAGGTTACCCATAGCCCCCTATTTTTCTTAGCTCCATGTCCCTATCCAAGAGTCTCTTAGAAGACCCTATTGTATCTGCCTCTACCACCATCACCGGCAGCCCATTCCACGCACTCACCACTCTCTGCATAAAAAACTTACCCCTGACATCTCCTCTGTACCTACTTCCAAGCACCTTAAAACTGTGCCCATTCGTGTTAGCCATTTCAGCCCTGGGAAAAAACCTCTGACTATCCATGCGATCCTGCTAAGCTGTTGCCCATGCAGCAATCTCCCCGCTCTCTATACATCTATTGAACCCAAAGGAATGGCAGAGACAAAGTTTGGCACCAGCAGTGTTACGGGAGTTTCCAGTCAGGGTTCAACTCAATGTAGGACTGCCATAGGGACTCCTACTCCAGAATCTTCCCTCGGGGTTTATTCTCAAAGCCTTCCCCATGAGTGTGTATAGCCACAAGTCAGAGGAGGTATAAGATCAGAGCATTCACCTTGATGATCTGCCAACCATGGCTGATGAACTCCATCTGTCCAAAGAAACAGGTTTTAAGGCACCAGTAACCCTCCTTTGCCCCTTCTTTCATCAGTAGAAACGGTCCCATTGAGCTTAGTAGTGTAACGATCTCAGCAGGCCTTATATACAAACTTAGCTTGTTAGCCAACCCTGCTAACAGCCACGTGACTTGCCACCTTCCATAAGCAACACACTTCTTGGGTCAATATTATCAAGTGCACTTATCAAGTATGACTCTAGCATAAATACCTTCTGCCCATATGGATACAACAGAGCTTGATCCAACTAAATCTTTGGGAATAGCTTTTTTGTACTTCAGTATTTCCCTTGATACACTGATTGGAATGTATTCTCTCTGAGATGCCAGCCCACATCTTGTACTGGGTCCCTCCAAAGTTTTGCTTCTTTTCTCTGTTTGAATAACTGCTGACTTACTTTTCAAAAATTTTCCTGTCCCTCACATTTGCGCTTGAAACGTCCATCTTCTCCACAATTGTAAAAAAAGCTATCGGTCTCCTCTCTAGTCAAAAGTCCAGCAACATTTCTCTACTTAGTAAGTCTTACAGGTAGGTCGGGTGTCCTAATGGATGTGTCATGTTTGGCTGAAACGTTAGGAGACATCTATCGAGACAGCTCAGCTCAAAGGTTTTTCATCTCATTTGTCAAAACCTCTATCTCTGTGGCATAAGGGGTCACTTTTAACAGCAGAGGATACCACTGAAGATACTCCTCGGCTTCTGGAAATATTCCACTCCTCACTCATGTTTTCCTCCCCTCTATCTTCTCTGAGTAACTTGGTAAAAGATGGAGGAGACGCACCTGTGGGTCATTCAAATACGTGGAGCAATCATGTCACATTACAGCACCCCCTTCACAACTTGCTCCATCCTCAAGCAATTTGTCTTAGACAGTTGAATACCTCCTTTGTGACACAAACAGTGAAGCAGTTTCTCCGAACTGAAAAGGTAAGCAGACAGCTTCTCTCCTTCCTCCTGGTATGTGTGCCTATACTTCATCATACGATCAGCTGAACTTTCAGTACTGCAAAAAACATCTTCCACAGCTTGCACATAGCTGATGTGGCTCATGTGTTATCTGCCTTTAGGAACCTCACTATATCAGCTGCTGGACCCTTTAAACTCTCTACCAGTCTCTGTTTTCTCATATTACCTGAGCACTGCCATAAATCTAGGAACTGAAACAGCTGCTCAGTTCAGCCCTCATATTCTTCTTCCCCTTCAGGTGTGGACTTGACTTCAGAGAACAGTCTCAACTTTCGATAACTTTGGCTCTCCGCAGGTACACTTTGGCATTTATCAACAGTGATGTAACAGCCGAAACCAGCTCAGAACTTAAATCAGCAGCTGAAGGAGTTACTAAACTTCTCACATCAGACAAAGATTTCCCTTCGCTACACACAGGAAAGGGAACAACCTGCCTTTAAAATCTTCTCCCTCAGCTACATTCTTGACATCTTCAGAAATATAAACTAGCCATAGCCCCACCTCTCCAGGTACCCCTATCCTATCAGGCAGCATGATTTTAGTCATGTCACTGGTAGTCATATCCACCCGACCTTAATCTCCATAGCATCCGTAATAAAGTACCTCACTTTCCCCAGAACACTGGTTGAAACACACAAATAAGTTGCCTAATCAATCCCTATACAGCATTCGATCCCGGACAAGCCCCCACAAACGTAATCCTCTCACCTGGTCTCGTATACAAACGTGTCTCATTAGCTAACTCTGCTCTCACATGACTCAGCAGTGAGAAGACCGCCTTCCATAAGCAACTCATGTCTAGGGTCAATATGATCGGGTTCAACCAAACAAGAAAGTTGGAATGTTCCGGGGAGGGTCGAGAATTGTAGTGAATGCTGTATAAATACTGCCCCATGAAAGGTTATTGTTTGCCAGAAAAATAACAGATTGTACACTGGCATGAAATTACAAAGCAAATGTATTTACCAATATTTCAACTTTAACTAACGGTTAACAGAAAAAGAAAGGAAAATAAGACCATAGGATATAGGAGCAGAATTAGGCCAATTGGCCCATCATGTCTGCTCCAACATTTCATCATGACTGATCCAATTTTCCTTTTAGCCCCAATCTCCTGCCTTCTCCCTGTATCCCTTCATGCCTGAACCAATCAAGAATCTATCAATGTATATTTAATCTATCTATTAAATATACATAAAGACTTGAACTCCACAGCTGCCTGAGGTAAAGAATTCCACAGATTCCACACTAGACCAGATAAATCCATAACTGAAGCTTTTTCTCTTCGTTTTGACCCTCCATCCACACTGAAATAGCAGTTTCCTCCCCCGAAAACAGAGCTTTCCTAAAACTCTCTCCAGAGTGTGTAAATCTGAAAACGCCGGTTGGACGGTGTAGTGTGTACGGGGTAACCGGAGCTTTTTAAAAACGCTGTCATGACGTGCCGGAACAGATGGTGACGGCAGCACCGCATTTCATTGTTCTCTTTCTTTATTAGTTTTTTATGCATTTCTACAATACAGCGACAGAAAAAAACCATCAACAAAATTGAAATATATACGGTGCAAAACAAATGTGTCCAATATATAATTCATAACAAAAAGGAAAAAGCACCCAAAATAAAATCATATAAAATTAGTGTCCTCCCCACCCTCCCACTACAAACCCCAGGCCAACCATTTCTATGTATAAAAGAAAAATTAATAGGAGCATTCAACCCCACAGGGCTGTCAATATATATATAAAGAAGATATAATGCCGACTACCAAAATTATAATGTAATTCTCAACAAAAAGCCGTAAAATTTACAGAAAAAAACTAAAAGTAAGGGATTGCAGTACCAAAAAAAGGATAAACTTAATCTAAAAAGGAGTTATGAAAGCACTCCAGGAAAGGTCCCCGCACCTTATGAAACTTCATGTCGGAATTAAGAGGTGAATAATGAATCTTTTCAAGGTCTAATCAGGACATAATATCACTAAGCCATTGAGCATGAGTGGGTGGGGTCTTCTTGAACGCAACCTCCAACACCACAACAACAATGGTGGACGGCTTCATGCGTGTGTTTTTTACTTTATTGTCTACGTTAGTAGCTTGTTTGGAGTTAAACCTAGCTATCTACCACATACAGGCAGCAGAGGTTTTCTTTGTATTCCTCGAAGACGTTGTTGAAAACTTTCTTTTGCTGTTGTTGTAGGTACTCTAGTTTTTGACCAATGGAAATAGCACAATGCCACCACGGAAATGGAAATAATATACCGTTTCCTCTTCGCTTGTTTTCTGTAGATGTGTCCTACGCATGCCCAGTAGGAGGAGATTCGCCTAAATACTTGCTTTAACGTGGATGGAAGTATTTTCAAAAACCCCTGGTGTGGATGCCTATCATTTTTATGCAAAACCGGCATTTTCAAAATCATCTGGTCTAGTGTGGACATAGCCTCACTGGCTAAAGAAAAGGGCCCATTACAGTTAAATCAGTCCAAATGTGCACATAAACATTGGAGCTCATTTCTGAAGTAATTGGAATGCTTCGCTTTGACTACTCATGCGTTGAACCCACATTCTGCGGGAAGGACACCAGCCACAGTTTGAGCTTCACTTGAAGACTATTTCAAATGAACTGGCTAATTCAGGAGTACTGGCACTTCTTCCTTTGACCCATTTGTCTGCACAAAGCAGCTCTTTCAATAAGGTCTCCCTTCCGGATGAGATCCAAAAGCATCCTCCCTTGCGCTCTTTTCTGCACCTCCTTACAAAAACCACCAAGCCAGACTACAGCCCTTCAGAAATCTGATCCTGCCCCGCTCTTTCAAATCTTCCAGAGCATCCCACATAGCAAAAAGTTACACCATGTTGCCAAGATAAACCTGACTTTTTAACACAAAATTCCTGAATTGGGCAAATGCTCCTTATCTTTAGCCAAACCCAAAACACTAGTCTATGAAGTTTACTAACAGGACACATGGCATTTGCAGATAATTGCTAAAATAAAAATACCTCACAGCATAGCAGTAGAAACCTTAACCAGGGGATTACAGTAGCTAAGCCACAGGAAAAGGCCAGGAGCTCGACTTGGTTGTCAGAGGCTGTTTGAGTCACATGCCATTGGGAGTATTTAATAGGTAATGGGAGCTTCAAGGAACCAATGCAGTTAGATAAGATGCTGCTTTCAATGGTGCAGCTATGATAAAAATGGGCGAGGATTACAGGGATATGCTGCCCTTCTTTAGATTCATGCAGAAGTAAAGGCATTGGTAACCTTTTTTGGTTTGAAGTCTACGTGTTTGGACCATGACAAGTGATTGGTGATATTCACTGCTCGGAACCTGAAGCTCCCAGCCCTCTCTGCTTAAGCACTGCTCATAGAACAGGAGGATGGGCACTGACCCCCTTCCTGGGTGCCTTTTGTTTCGTTGGCATTGAGGGAAAGGGTTTTGTCAGGACACCTCATTACTAAGCTTTCTGCCTCCTTCCTGTACTCTGCCTCATTTGTTATTTGAGATGGAGTTAGAGCAATCTGGCCAACCAATCGTGAATGCACAGGGATCAGAGAGAGGGGAGAGGGTGGGGGCTGAGGACACAACCTCATAGAGCACCAGTGTCTGCTTGGATTGCTCTGTGGCCCAGTACTGATTTGTTGGGCCAAATACCCTCCTTCCTATACTGTTATGAAACATGAGAAAATATAAGATGATTTGAGATGGCAGAGGAGGGGTGGTGAGTGACTTAACTCAGTACCATGCTGCCATCAAGGCAATTAACTACCCTGCTATGGAGAGACAAGGAACTTCATTAACATATGCCAGTTGGACCAGGCATATAGGAAACTTTGGACTTCCCTGACAAACTCATCTTCTCTCTGAAAAAGGATCCAGTGCTTTCCTGGAATGTAGGATGAATAAACTCTTATTGGGCTTCCTGCCAGGTACAGGTATCAATTTTAACTGATGTTTGGATGACAGACTCTGCCATTTTCATCAGGGGTGATGCCTAAGCATGTCTAGTCCAATGATATATATACCCCGGTCGTCCATCCCTCCAGATTGGTTAGTCCTCATCCAATTAGCTTTTCATTTCTCCACCCAACAGCCACCATCTCGCTTCCCAACGTAGAGCTGTTCATTCTACTTCGATTAGGTGTGTCCCAGAGTGCCTCCACAAGGAAATAAGACTATTACGCACAATGTTCCTGCAGAACGGCTACCAGGTGAAGGAAATCAATTGGGCCCTTAAAGGGCTGAAGGAAAAACCAGGAAACCTAACAATGAGGGGGAACCCTATCTCTACAGCCTGTCTCCCCTATATTTCCACAGCTTCTGGAAGGATTGCTATGATCCTGAAGAAATGCCAGATTATTACCCTCCACAAATCCGTAAGGAAACTCAAATCACATCTCAGGTGGGTGAAAGATGACCTGGGACTCAGGACGGCTGGCATTTACAGGATTTCCTGTGAATGCACAGCAGCGTTTATCAGCAATGAAAACCTGCATCAAGGAACACAGGCCGTTTGAGTTACCGGGAGAAATGGGTGGTAGCAGAACATTGCATTCACAATGACCATAGGATCGACTTTGACAGCACAAAACTACTGTGCCGCGCCAATGACTTTTGGGACCGCCTAGAGAAGGAAGCCGTTGAAATAAAACTAGAGAAAAAGAATTTTAATGAAGACGAAGGTCTTGCTTTAAGTAAGAACTCGGATTCAATTCTAAGCAAGGTGGGAAGGCAGAAACCTGACTGGATGAGGATTAACCAATCAGGAAGGAGAGACAACTGAGATATAAATACCACCGGACCAGACATGCCCAGGCATCATCCCTGATGAAGATGGCAGAGTTTGTCATTGAAACATTGGTTAAAATTGATACCTGTACCTGGCTGAAAGCCCAAGAAGTGTTTATTTATCTTCTTTCTGCCACCTGTTTTCCACAGTTTGATCCCATGCATTGGCCTTCTCCCCCAGACCTGAGTCAGGCAGTGGTGTGAACTGCTGTCAGGATTGGAGAATGATAATGAGTTCCCACCACCATTCAGTTTATTTACAGCCTCTAGGCTTCTTTGGTTGTTTTGGCCTCATCCCACCCAATCCAACCTACGTCCCTGCAAAGTCTCCGGACAGTACTGCTATTAATTAGTGCTCAATCTCTGGATCTGACAGAGGAATCAGGGAGGAGGTACAAATTCCTCAATGATTCGAGCAAGGCTTCTTCCCTTCTGCCATCCAATTTCTGAATGGACATGGATCTACTTTTTAATCTCTATTTTTACACTACTTATTTAATTTAACTATTTAGTATATTTTTTCCATTATTATATATTGCATTGTACTGCTGCTGCAAAGATAACAAATTTCATGACATATGCCGGTGATATTAAACCTAATTCTGATTCTGACAATGATAATAGCATTTTATGATCCAGGCTGTGAGCTGCTTGCAACATAGATGTGCACTAAATGACACTTGGATCTGGTTAGTACCAGAGAGAAGGCAAGTTATAATTATAATGGAATATCCTACTCTTTTGTGATTTGTACTTTTGGTCACAACCACGAAGCTGGAGGTTCCAAGGTTAGTGTGGTCTCTTTGACATTTGCCTGAACATTCTTCTAGGGAAGAACCTGTTGTATCTTCTCCAAAAAGGGGAGGTGCAATGAGACCTGGGTGTCATTATACACCAGTCATTGAAAGTGGGCATGCAGGTACAGCAGGCGGTGAAAAAGGCGAATGGTATGCTGGCATTTATAGCAAGAGGATTCGAGTACAGGAGCAGGGAGGTACTACTGCAGTTGTACAAAGCCTTGGTGAGACCACACCTGGAGTATTGTGTGCAGTTTTGGTCCCCTAATCTGAGGAAAGACATCCTTGCCATAGAGGGAGTACAAAGAAGGTTCACCAGATTGATTCCTGGGATGGCAGGACTTTCTTATGATGAAAGACTGGTTGAACTAGGCTTATACTCATTGGAATGTAGAAGATTGAGGGGGGATCTGATTGAAACATATAAAATCCTAAAGGGATTGGACAGGCTAGATGCAGGAAGATTGTTCCCGATGATGGGGAAGTCCAGAACGAGGGGTCACAGTTTGAGGATAAAGGGGAAGCCTTTTAGGACCAAGATGAGGAAAAACTTCTTCACATAGAGCGTGGTGAATCTGTGGAATTCTCTGCCACAGGAAACAGTTGAGGCCAGTTCATTGGCTATATTTAAGAGGGAGTTAGATATGGCCCTTGGGGATCAGGGGGTATGGAGGGAAGGCTGGTACAGGGTTCTGTGTTGGATGATCAGCCATGATCATACTGAATGGCGGTGCAGGCTCCAAGGGTCGAATGGCCTACTCCTGCACCTATTTTCTATGTTTTCTATGTTTCTATGTTTCTAAAAGGAATGTATAGTATGTGTAGACACGAGAAAGTCTGTTGATGCTGACAATCTAAAGCAACATATACAAAATGCTGGAGGAACTCATTGGGTCAGGCAGATGTTTTATTGCTGCTGTTTTTACCAGTCTAGAGCAGAGTCTGTGCATCATCCTCTGACTTTCATCTGCTGTGTGCTTATCCCAGCTGCATTAGTATAGCTGCTTTTAATGTGGAAGGATTTCCTGATAGTTCAGCGTATCTGCCGATTCAAAACTAACAGCACAGTTGCATCAAACTGGTGCTCCATTGTTCAGTCTTGTTAAAAGCACGTATGGTTTTAAAATACCTACATTGTGTGTCCTTGAATCTCTGAGATCAAATGCACTATGTGCAGAGTAACACATGGACTAGATCTGCACTACCCTGGGGCTGAGGGTGGGGAAGTACATTTTGCTATTCCACAGAAGTGGGTCTGCTTTTCATTAGCACCACTGCTGCCAGTGCTCTGATTCCCTCACCGTACTATCAGCCTTGAAAGCTCTGAATGGCACTTGCTCAGTTCCTGATTGTCCACCACTTTCAGGTCGTTCCACGTTTCTTCCTTGCTGTCTTATTATACTGGCATTGATTGCCACTTCCGATGTGAGCAGTTCGTCTTCAATCTCCTTGTGAATTATAGATCGATCTCCAGGCACATTTGGCAGTATTTTTGAACTATAGTTTTTAATCACAATTTCTTTTTGCTGTCTTTAACCATTTCAGGATAGAGTGACAATTTCACAGTTTTTCCTCAAATGTCTTAGTTGTTTAAAGCAGTTCAAAGAGGTCATCCTGAAACACAGTCCCAGAATTGGCTAATAATCAATCTAGCCTTGCCTATTTGATTATAAAGTTCAAAATAAAGTAATCAAAGCACACATGTGTCACCATGCATTACCTTGAGATCCATTTGCTTGCAGGCATTCACAGTAGAATAAAGAAATATAATAGAATAAATGAAAAACTACACACAAAGTCTGACAACCAAGGTGGAAAAGAAGACAAACTAAATACAAAAAATATTAATAATAAATGAAGGTGTAACAAATAATACTGAGAGCATGAGTTGTAGTCCTGTAAAGTACAGTATGCATCAAAACTATTTTTATGTTTATTTTAAGCATGAAAATCGAATTATTCATATTAGCAATATTTCAAGTTCCTTTATGTGTAGAAACTAGGTGCTATAACAATGTATACCTGAGCACAGCTCTTGCATTCTCCCCTTCCCTCTTTTCTAGTTGAAATAGTGGGCTCACATGTTACAAATGACTTGTCACTTTAAGCCTTTTTTTTTATATCCCTTAGCTGGTAAATGCTAACTGCTAGGATTACAGCATACTGTCATATCACATCCTACCCCTTTCATTATCTCATAATCTGGTTGAGAAGTATTGTTATGTGTTGTAATCAGACCTTTTTCCATATTCACTGCTAAGTTGATTAAATAAATGAGCAGAATCAATCCATTGTGGTTCTCAATTGGTTTATATTCCTGTTCTGCCCTGAAACAAAATGATACAATGTGTAATCTTTCACAGTTTTAACTGATTAATATAATAACACTCTGTTCTCTTTGTCTCCTTTATTCAGTCTGTGGAGTGAACTTCCACTGTTCTGAATAATAACACTGCAGGAGGGCACCTAAGCCTCTTTCATCATTAAACCATCTGTCCCTCTCCACATGGCTCAGGTGATAGTCCCAGCACCCCTGATCTTCACACATTGCCTGCTGATGACTTACTGGCAGACCTTTCTTCCTCCTGGTTAATTAATATGATGGTCTCTTTTCCAACACAAAATTTAAAAAAAGTATCTTTCAATAGCAATTGCAGTATATGCATTTTTTAAACAGTGTTATATCTTCCGACCTCATGCATTTCATGTTTTGGGAAGTTATGATGAAGTTGCATTTGGTGAAAGACTTGGAATTTATTTTTTCCTTTTGCTTCCCGCTTAAGTTGTGTTGGTGCTCTCAGTACAACGAGATAACTAGCAGTAAGTCCCCTATTGCCTTATCTGGGATGCGGTGATGTCTGTACGGCTAGCTGGAATACTGCAGTAATGAACCATTGAGAACTGCTCCTGTACTACCCCCAATTTGTTTTTTTTTGCCTTTTGACATTCCTAGTACAATGCACTTCCCTCTGCAGCTGTAGCAGGGAGGACCTTTGCCTCCCACCTCCTCGATAATGTTTTGATTGACATGAATTTCTCCTTTACCAATCAGTTTTACCTCTGACACTGACCATTCCAGATTTTTGGGCTTCTCACACAGGGATTAGTGTAAAAACATCAGTTAATGCAGAATTCTTCTCTCAGGAACAAATCGTGCTTGGATTCTACCTTAACTCCTGGGAGATATTCAGCAATTAACATTAGAACATAGAACATAGAATAGTACAGGACAGGAATAAGCCTTTCAGCCTATGATATTGTGCTGAACTAAGTAAACACTTACCACTGATGCCACCCTCACCTGCATCTCCTCCATTTCCCAGATGTCCAGCCTCACCCCGTCTTCCTGCAGCCTTGACTGGAATAGAGTTCCTCTTGTTTTTACCTACCACCTCATGAGTGTTTGCATTAAAACAGCATTCTCTGTAACTTCTTCCATCTTCAGCGGGATCCTACCACTACCCACTTCTTTATCAACCCCACTTTCAGATTTCTGCAGGGATCGTGCTCTCCAAGATTCCCTTGTCCATTTGTCATTCCCCATTGATCTTCTTCCTGGCATTTATCCCTGCAAGTGCGCTACAAATGCCCATTTACCTCTTCCCTCACCATCATTCAGGGCCCCAAACAGTCTTTCCAGGTGAGACAACACTTCACCTGTGAGTCTGTCAGGGTCATCTACTGCATCAGGTGCTCCAGGTACAGCTTCATCTACATCGGTGAGACTTGACGTAGATTGGGGAACTGCTTTGTTAATCATGTTTGCTCTATCCAGAGCAAGCCAGGTTGCTAGCCAACAATTTCAATTCCACTGATATATTTTGATATATCAGTCCATAGCCTCCTCTACTGCTACAATGAAGCCACTCTCAGGTTGGAGGAGCAACATTTTATATTACATCTGTGTAGCCTTCAACCTGATGGCATTTTAATTTCCCATTCTCCATTCTGATTTCCCTCTCACCTCTTCTCCTCTCCTCACCTGCCCTACACCTCTGTCTGGTGCTCTTCCTCCTACCTTTCTCCTATGATCCACTGTCCTCTCCGATCAGATTCCTTCTTATTCAGCCCTTTATCTTTTCTATTTGTCACCTCCCACCTTCTCACTTCATTCCTCCTCCTCCACTCAACTACCTTCCCCCTCACCTGGCTTCACCTATCACCTTCCGGCTTGTACTCCTTCCCATTCCCCCACTTTCGTACTCTGACCTCTACCCCCTTCCTTTCCAGTTCCGATGAAGGGTCTCGGCCCGAAACATTGACTGATTACTCCTCGCCAGAAAAGCTGCCTGATCTGCACATTTTGTGTATGTTGCTCAAGGTTTTCTGCATCTGCAGGATCTCCTGTTTCTATGGGAAGGATATGAACTTTCCGCCCCATGATCTAAGGATAGTCATCTCTTTGGATCCTGCAGTGTGCTCCCTTCTCTTTCCGTAGCTGCAGCTGTTAAACCAGATGAAATCAACTTCTTTGACTTCTCCTCGGTAGGTGGAGTCACAAATTCTGTAGACATCTCCTTTGGCAGGTCAGGCAGCACCTGTGGAGAAATAATCAAACTGAATGTTTCAGGTTTTTGATCCTTTACTGGGGCTCCTTTTTGCTCTATTTGATCGGCTGAGTATTTCTCTGTACCATGCAATCACACCCTCCATTTATCATACTCCATAGTCATTTCTAGTCATCTCCACTTCTGTGCATTTTAAGCACCAAACAGAAATTACACCCCTTTTGGCCTCCTATATTTACCCTCTGCTAATTATTTCTATTATTGGTTCTTTGCCACATCTTTTTCAGTGCTCGTGATGCAAAGTTCTGGTTGCAGGATGTCAAGTTTTTGGAGAAGGTACTGACTGGATTAGAGGACATGCACTGTAAAGAGAATTTGCAGAAAAAAAACTTGGGTTATTTTCTTTGGAGCGGCAGAAGTTGTGGAGAAATCTGATAGAGGACATGACATGAAATACAAGAGGGCATGGTATTAAGTTGAGGGGGGTAAGTTCGAAGGAGAAGTGCAGACTTAGAAGACGACTCCATTTTACATTGAGTCAATACAGATGTCTTTCCTAAACTGCGACAAGCTCTTGACCTAAATGAGCTGGCTTCGGTCAAGTAAAGGAGTACTCTGGATGGGTGCCTGTGATGCTATGGTGGGAGGTGAATTGGTGATCTTGTGGGGAGGCTTAAGTAATGGTTGAGCCTGCAATCTAGAGAGCTCGTGCACAACATTCTCTGTGGTCTTGCTTTTCCCATGAAGGACAGCAAGGCACGTTCATCCCTCTATCCTTGAAGAACCACAAGCGGGGCCTGGGCTGCATCACTGTGTTCTCTGTGTGCTCGTGAGTGACATTCCACTGCTCAGTGAGAGCACTAAGCTTCTCCTAGATGATGTACTGATGTTCCCTCAGAGCTTCATCGGTCCATCAAGGGCCGAGACCAGTCAACCCACCATCGGGTTGGATCAAGATGAGATTACAAAGAAGTATAAACCTTTGTCTGATTTCCATCAATGTCCACACAACAACCATCACCTCCACCAGTGGGTGCTTGTGACAGGACGGTCCTTTCTGGAGCAGCTACTGTTGAAATTGTCATTGTTGGAGTGGATGGTGTTAGAGCGGTTAGGCTTTGGATCAACAGGCTCAGGTGAGAACAGGCAGAGGCTAGAACTTAAGCTTGATTACGTAGAGGTATAACAAGTGTAGACAGGATAATATGCAGGCAGTGGAATGCTCCACTTGTAAGACATGGGATTTCAAGGTAGCTAACAGTCTCCCTGATGACTAACTCTGCAGGAAGTGTATCCAACTGCAGCTCCTATCCAACAAGGTCAAGACCCTGGAGCTGGAGCTAGATTCACTCAGGACCATCTGGAAGGTGGAAAACCTCAGAGATGAAATTCACACTGAGGAGGACACACATAGAATGACAGTAGGTGGGTGACCACCAGGAGAATTAAAAGGAGTAAGCAGTCAGCACAGGGTTCTCCTGTGGCCATTCTCTCCCAGCAAGAAGCTTTTTGACACTACTGGGCAGGATGCCCTGTCAGGGCATAACAGCAGCAACCAAGCCAGTGGCATTGAGGCTCAACAGGGAAGGGTGCATTGAGGCAGAGTGGTAGTGACAGGAGACCTGATAGTTAAGGGGACAAACAGGTGATTCTATGGGCACAAAGGAAAAGCCATGATGGTGTGTTGGGATCCAGAATGTCTCAGAGCAGCTGCAAGATGATTGTCAAGAGGGAGGCTGAGCACCAGAGATCATGGTGCACATTGACCAACGACATAGGTAGGAAGGGGGAAGAGATCCTGCACAGGGAGTATATGGAGTTAGGGAATAGGCTGAAGAGCAGGACTTCCAAGGTAGTAAGCTATGGACTACTCCCAGCACCACGTGCGAGTCAGGCAGGAAAGAATGATTGTACAGATGAATGAGGGGTTGAGGAACTGATGCAGGGAGCAGGGATTCAGTTTTCTGGATTGGAATCTCTTCTGGGGAAGGTACAGCCCGTACGAAAAGGATAGGCTACATCTGAAGCTGAGGGGGACCAAGATCCTTGCGGGCATGTTTGTTGGAGCAATTGGGGAGAGCTTAAACTAACTTTGGCAGGGATATGGGAATCAAAATGATAGGACTGAAAAAGGAGCGGTTGGTATACAAGTCGATGCATTGTGTTGCGAGATTATTAGGAAGAACAGGCAAACAATAAGACATAATTGCAGCCAGTAGGATGATTTGAAGTGTATTGGGGGAAAAATTGAAGAGGGTGACAAGTGTAGGACAGAAGGCTTCCTTCATCGTGTCAGTAGCTTCCTCTCAGTTTACTATCAGTCATGCAAGGCCCGGCTGGTGTCTTAGGAATGCCGTTGCACCAACATGTAGAAGGATTCGTCATTGCTGCTTGTATAACAGTTTTGTTTGACCAGTCAGGGTTGTTAGCACTAAGCTGAACCCCCTGGAGGATTGGTGGACCATTCTTAGTCTGGCCTCCACCCTTTGACCTATTGACATGGGTGACCCGACCAAGAGCTAAAGCATAAAGCCCTGACTCCAGCCAACGTACTTCTCCAGGTTACTGAGACACGCAAACCTCCAAACCACCACAAGGTTGTAGTCCACTTGGAGGCTTGGACGAATACAGTTCCAATAACCCCGTACAAACTCAGGCAAAGCTGCCCACCCTTCCACCAAAGGGTCCTGCCCAACTTCAGGTGACTTTTCACTGCGCCAAAGTACTGTAACTCCACTCTTGACACTATTCTCTCTCCCCGACACTAGGTCCTGTTCCCCAAATCAGAACTGCACACACCACTCAACTTACCTTCAGAGCAACTGAAAAATAGGCTGAAGTGCGTAAGGTACATTCTGCAGCACACAATGCCTTAGGCCTTAAAGCAGCAAGCCCTCTAACAACACACATCTTTATGAGTGGCATCCAATTCCTAAACCTGCTTGTTTTACTTCATTTGATCTTTTCACTAAAACATGGAGGGAATGTTATTTCTATATGTGATATTCTTCCAATTATTTTTTAGTGAATAAAATTTCAACTCTGCTGTGTACAAAAGTTTGAGGGAGTGAATGCTGAGTCTGTGTCCATGGTCTATGGTTAAAATGGTGCACCAGCACTCCGCTCATTAATTACATGTACACAACGCATCGTTCTCAATTCTGATAAGGTAAATGAAAATTATCACCCAGATTATTACATCACAAGCATTAAAACAAAATTTACAAATTGCTTTCAAAATGAGCTTCATTAACAATGTCAAATAGAATATTTTCATTAACAAACTTAATCTCCATTTATAATGTTTTGGAAGATTGTAACATCTGTTTCCATTTAATGGCTAAGCTCATAAAATATTCCACTGCCTTTGGGATAGGTTTGAATCTATGATTCTAACCACAAATGTCTGCTACATCTTGCTGTCTGTAGCAGCATAAACAAATAAATGTGACATAACAATACCAACACTTGTAGCTGTAACTTTCTTCTCCATTCGGCGTAGGAATAATTTGTATTCAAGGGCAGATCTGAGTCATTGAGATGTCTGTGTTTCTTCATTCCTCACTGGCACTAGTTCCACACCACACAAAGTCATACAACATAGAAATTGACCCTTTGGCCCCTCAAGTTTGAGGTAACTAAGTAGAATCTATTTTCACTGCTCTCTCAGCCTTTGAAATCTATACAAACCACCAATCTCATTTTATTCTGCCCATGCTTGTATCAACTTCCAACATTAAACATAACTTCCTCCTTACTCAAGCTTATTTACCCAGATCACAGGAACAGGAGTATGCCATAAACCCTCTCGAGACTGTCATCGAAACATAGAAACATAGAAAACCTACAGTGCAATACAGGCCCTTCGGCCCACAAAGCTGTGCCGAACATGTCCTTACCTTAGAACTACCTAGGCTTACCCATAGCCCTCTATTTTTCTAAGCTCCGTTTACCTGTCCAGGAGTCTCTTAAAAGACCCTATTGTATCTGCTTCCACCACCATCGCCAGCAGCCCATTCCACGCACTCACCACTCTCTGTGTAAAAAACTTACCCCTGACATTTCCTCTGTACCTACTTCCAAGCAGCTTAAAACTATGCCCTTTCGTGCTAGCCATTTCAGCCCTGGGAAAAAGCTTCTGATTATCCACATGATCAATGCCTCTCATCATCATATACACCTCTATCAGGTCACCTCTCAACCTCTGTTGCTCCAAAGAGAAAAGGCCGAGTTCACTCAACCTATTCTCGTAAGGCATGCTTCCCAATCCTGGCAACATCCTTGTAAATCTCCTCTGCACCCTTTCTATGGTTTCCACATCCTTCCTGTAGTGAGGTGACCAGAACTGAGCACAGTACTCCAAGTGGGGTCTGACCAGGGTCCTGTATAGCTGCAGCATCTGTCCTGCCATTCAATATCATCACAGCTAAGGGCGGCAAGGAAGGATAGTGGTTAGCACAATGTTTTATGGAACCAGCGACCCTGGTTCAATTCCTACCATTGTCTGTAAGGAGTTTTGTACGTTCTCCCCGTGACTGTGTGGGTTTCCTCTGGGTGTTCTGGTTTCCACATTAATTAGTCATTAGGCTAGGGTTAAATTGGATGTTGCTTGGTGGTGAGGTTCGAAAGGCTGGAAGGGCCGACATTGCTCTGTATCTCAATAAATAAATATGCTGGCCTCACCTCAGAATCAGCATCAGATTTAATATTACTGGCATATGTTATGAAATGTATTAACTTTGTGGCAGCAGTACAATACAATACATAATAACAGAAAAGAAAAACTGTACATTACAGTATATACTGTATATATTAAATAGTTAAATTAAATGAGTAGTGCAAATTTAGAAATAAAAAGTAGTCTGTTGGTGTTCATAGGTTCAATGTCCATTCAGAAATCAAATGCCAGCCCCCATAATCTTGAATTTCTTCAATCTTTCAAATATTTATCTCCACCATCCACCATCAATGTATCTAACCCACCATCCTCAGGAGGAGGTGGAGTGAAGAATTCCACACACCTCTGTTTGATATTTGCTTCTACATCCCCTTGTTCCTGACTCTTCTGCTAGTATAGGCATCTCAAAAACTACCACGTTCTCCCTTAAGGTTCGTCCATCGTCATCGATGAAGACCTCGACACCATTAGTATTTTTTAGGAGGTTGACACTCAACCTGGCATGGATGGAAAGCGTGCCCAGGAGCAGCTCAACTAGATTCGAATTCAGGAACCTTCGCTCCTGGAGTCCGGCGCTGATATCACTGTGCCACCAGCCGGCTTATGAAGGTGTCAAGACTAGCACTTGATTTGGATTTAAGTGAGGGAGAGTTGCACAGCGTCAGCCTCACTCTCTCTTCCCAATTCCCATCTGGATCCTGTGGCAAGACAGAGTCGAGACGGTTGGAGATGGGACTAGGCGCATTGGATGACCAGGACATCTTCTGCGTCTTGTCCTGCTCTACGAGTTCCACGATGCTTGCAGAGACCGCCTTCTTGACCGTCGGACCTACCATTGGTCTCATTCGCTCAATCAGTTGGAGCCTGTCTTCACATGCTGGGATAGACAACTCCCTATCTCACCAAGGGTTTGAGACCCGTCGGCTACCCTCACCTGGTTTAGCCGGCTTGTTGAAGCCGTTGCCCGGGGTGTGGCTGCTGTCGCATGCAAACAGCGACGGGGAGCCACAGGTGACAGCTGAGTGCCAAGTGAGGACCAAAGGTAGACTAACCGCCTGAAAAGGATGCGACATATTCCCCCACCAGAGGTGCTACCCCTCCCTGATGCCCCATACACCCCATGCTCCCTTATAATTATATCAACCTGCCAACAATAGCTCATAATTATCTCTTCTCTCTACTTCCTCTTTACACTTCAAGGAACATTTCCCATGCTAACTATATTTGATTGTGCCAATACTTTGGTGTTGGGCTAATAAATTAGTTTTACGCCGGCTCTTGGAAAATACTGGTTCTCTAATGAATAATATCATTAATTTTGTGCAACCTTGGACTTGTAACAATGTTTATTCTCACAGATTTTCTGACTTTTGAAGCTATTTGGTGTAGACTCGAGTCCTGGGGTTACCTCCTGTGGCTTTTTACTGGTACAATTGCATTTAATACTGAGAAAATCTCCTGACAAGCTAGGTCATGCTGCCAAACTCTCCCACAAATTTTAGCAACAATTCCAACTATGCACAAGGTGAGTGTCCAAGAAGACGGCTGAGTGATGGGAGGCTTGTTCTTTGTGTACTCACTGTGGGTGAGCTCTGTTCATCTCAATGATCGTTGTACAGATCAGAACCTTGTTGCTTGGCAGTCTCCCTTAAACCTGATGCAGGCCTTTGACATAGCACCATTTCAACACACCCTCTGGGGTGATGTACAGTTTCAAAGGCTGATATTTCAAAAATCTGCTGTTTAATGTTCAGCTGGACACATGCACAGAACAACACATATCAGGCTAACAATGCTTATGTCCTATCTCCAACTCAAGATTACACAGTTCCAGTACGATGGCGGCGTACGTGTTCAGGGTGGCCTTTCCAGGTCCAATCAAAAGCATAGTTGTTGATCTTTTATATCTTTTTTACAATCGTAAGACACTGCTGCATGTTAAGAACATCAAGTACTTCACGTCTACCCCACAGCGAGTTGCTCAATAGCGGAGGAGCCAGACTTGCTGCATACCGTGTTGCCGCCTGCCACAGGAAGGCATCAGAGTTGGTGGGCGGGTGCAGTGTGTCGTCGAACAAATGGTGCGAGCGATTGTCTTGGACGCTTCTCTTGTGACTGCCAGACCCTGAAGGGCACTGGCAATGTGGAGCACTGCAAGCTCGGTTCACTGGTGCATTGATGAGACCAATAGCAGGGAAGCTGCATGGCCTTGGTTGAAGCCCTCATGCCCAGCGGTCACCTGTTGCAGCCGCCCAGGGGAGGAGCCGCACAGCTAGTCCCTCCCACCAGTGCTGCTCTCCAGTGTTTGCTCAGTGGAAGACTAACTGGACTGTGTTCGCCTGTGGCTGCACTAGCATGTGATGATCGGACTGCTGCAGGGTTGTTCGTGCTGACGGCATCCCATACACCATCAGTCTTCACGACATACACTCAGGGACATGGGCTCTATTATTATTTTTGTGTGTATGACAGTATGTTTACTGCTTATCATAATTATATGCATCTTGTGCTGTGTATGACTGTTGGTACTACATTTTGCTCCTTGGCCCCAGTGTAATACTGTTTCGTTTGGTTCATGAGTATTCATGTATAGTTGGATGACAATGAAACTGAACTGATCTAACAAGTGTCTGTGCCGGTATCAAGACACTGTAGCAGCAAATAATCTACTGGAGGAACTGAGTGGATCTAGCAGCATCCATGAGGGAGAAGGAATTGTTGATGCGTCAGGCTGAAACCCTGTATCGGGACTGAGAGTGGGGAATCACAATGGTCAGTACAGAATGGAGAGAAGGAGTTGTGAGACAGGAGCCCAAGGTGTTGGTGGGGTGAGAAAGGGTGAAGGGTGAGAGGTATGTTGCGTCAGGGAGGGTGGGAGACTTCTCAGCTACCAAATTAATAACTTTGTAAGCTTTGCGTTTAATGTGCAAATACTTCGTGTGAAGTCAAAAGAGGCTGCAGATGCTGGATTCTGACTCAAAAACCAGAATGCTGGAAGAACTCAACTGTTCAGTCAGCATCTGTGGAGGCAAAAGGTGCAAGTAACTGTTTCAGATCAAGACTTTGTATCAGGGTTGAAGCAATATAACCTACATGACATTATTTAAACTTATTCATGTTCCGACAATCTACAAAATGCAGGCTCTTGTTTTCACAACATGACATCCATCACTGCAGCTGCACAGGGTGATCTCCTGGGTGTGGAAACTTCCATTACCAGGCAACTGTTGTGTACTGGTACGATGGAAATAATGATCAATTTCTGCAGCTCTCATCTTAGCCTAAGTACTGTACAGCAAAAAATGTCTGAGCTTGTGAAAGCTGGTCAATAGAGGATGTGGATGTTCATGTCAGAACAAGATGCATTAAGCCCTCAAGTGGATGATCATTTGAAGCAAGGCTCCACTTTGAGAGCCTGGGCTACAGTGAAACATTTTAAATGGGCTCTGTTAGCAGATAGCATTGACCACAACCTATGATTCAATGTGAAGCCCATGTATTATATCTCTAACCATGTACCTGTCTGAGCGTCTTATAAGTGTCGTTAATGTATCTCAAAGTGTACATTTTAAGGTATGTGAACAATATTTATAAGACACTTAGACAGGCATGCGAACGGGAAAGGTATGAGCCAAAAGTGGGCAATTGGGACCAGCTTAGGAGGGTGGACACCTTACTCAGCAAAGGGCCAGTTGAATGCTTCCATGTTGTAAGATTCCATGACTCTCTATTGTCCTGATCGATATTCTCAACAACTAAAAGCCAAATTTTGATGATTTGTCAATCATTTGAAACTCATGGGATCTGGCTTTCTTCATTGCTGGTACCTTTTATGTTTTTTAATTCAAAGGAAGACACGGGAGTCTGAAATACGAGTCTAATTTCGAGTTCACTTTAAGCAATGTGTGCATGTATAATGTGGTAGCGTGATGACATATGCAATTCACGTCTTTATACATATAATTCATAATGAACTATGTAAATGAACAAGAATACTTAATCAACCAATATATGTACAAGGTTACTTAAATATTACTAAAACGTTCAATACACAACAGAACTTACTTGGTTGATAGTCCTTTCAGTTCTCAGTCTGAGTCTGAAGGTGCTGGGTTCACAACCCACGCCGAGCCTTGAGTCCAAATGTCCAACCTACCACTTTAGTGTAGTGTTGTAAAAGGGCTCTCTTTCAACTGGGACATTCAACTTAGCCCTTTCTTCTGTTCTGTGTAAATTATAGATTTCCATAATAACTTCTCAAAGAGGAGCAGTGTAACAATCCAATATATAACCCTCAAACAACATTGTTAAAATAAATCAATTATCTAGTAATGAATATATTTGTATTTGTCTGATCCTGTTGTATACAAATTAGCTGCTGTTTTTCGTGTATTACAGTAGCATTTACACCTGTTGTAGAGCACGTTGAAAGAGCTTCTAGCCAAACTGCTTCAGTACTGTTATAACACTAACATGTCCCTGGCAATGTGGGCAACTGAATGGAGAAAATAAATCAAAGAGTACATAAGAGGCAGTTCTGAGAAGTTCTGCTCAGTGACAGCATGAGTGAAGAGACTGTAGTTAGAATCACACTTAGCACGGAGTTTGCAGTTGCTGTAGATCAATCATCCCAACCCAAGGACAATACTGGAGGAGCTCCTCAGGGCAGCATCTTTCGCATAACTATATTCAGCAATTTCATCAGTCATCTCCTTTTCATCCTAAGGTCAGAAGCAGAATATTGGCTGATTATTGCATGACGTCGTTCCATTTCCCTCAGCAAGTGAAACGATCCAGGGCTTTCTGAAAGGAGCTAAGAATGAGCAATAAATGCTGGTCCCACCACAAAAATGAAAACATTTTCAAAACTGACTACTCAAAATGGAGTGGAGTATTTGCATTGGAAGTAAGACCCTTGAGTTATTTATTTATTTGTTTGTTTATTGAGATAAGCGCACAATAGACCCTTCTAGCCTTTCGAGCCACACCGTCCAGCAATCCCCCAATTTAATTTCAGCCTAATCACGGGACAATTTACAATGACTAATTAACCTACCAACTGGTACATCTTTGGAACACTCACAACACGCTGGAGGAACCCAGCAGGTTGGGCAGCATCCATGGAAATGATCAGTCAACGTTTTGGGCCGTAACCCTTCGTCAGGACTGAAGAGGGAAGGGGCAGAGGTCCTATAAAGAAAGTGGGGGGAGGGTGGGAAGGAAAAGGCTGGTAGGTTCATCTTTGGACTGTGGGAGGAAACCAGAGCACTGGAGGAAACCCACGCGGTCACAGGAGGAACATACAAACTCCTTGTAGGCAGTGGTATGGAATGAACCTAGTCCGCCTGCACTGGAAAGCGTTATGCTAACCAGTACTCCACCATGTCACCCCAGAATTTTTTCCCCTCGGTATCCCCCACAGTCACACTGTATCTCCTGTCACCGAGTTCAGAAGTAGTACACAGAAGCTCAGCATAAACAGTTGAAGGAATACATGATCTCTTGAGCAAGCTATCCACCCGACCATGAAGTTAGAATATGTTACAATCTGCAAAACCCACCATGAACTTCCCAGCCACCTCAGAATTCTTGGCTCTGGAGTAGAAGCAAATCTTCTTCAAGCACAGGGGATGATCTGGAAAGAAGTTGATGTGTATCTTGGATCTCCTAAAGGTAAAATTACATTAAACTTCTGTGCGTGTCTTTCATATTTGAATTGTTACAACTTAAAAGTACCACACTTGGACCAACATTTGACACGCTCAATTAGTAATAAGGTTTTACTAAATGCCAATTAAAGTGAGTTATCCTCATGTTCTGGTTCTTAACCTTGCTTAGACTTCTGGACACAAAATGGCATTAAGGAGTATGGAATTAATGTGAATGATCGATAATGATCACATTGAATGTAAGGCAAGTTTGAAGGACCAAATGACCTTTCCCTGCTCCTACTTTCATGTTTGTAGCATTTAAATGACTAGCTTCTTCAACAGTGGCCGACATAATCAGCAGAATAATAGTTAATGTCTATGTAAAGAGTCCATTACAGCAGGTTTCCAACGTAGGTAGCACTTCCTAAAAGCACCAGATCTCCATGACTTCATGGAAAAGTGGGGGTACCATCATATTCACAGCTGTGCAGTAAGTGTTGCTGCCTCACAGTTTCAGAGAACAGGATTAATTCCTGACTTCTATACTGGCCATGTGCAGTTTGCACACTCCTCTCTGTGGTGATGTGGGTTTCTCCAGGTGCACTGGTTTGTTCATATTTCTCTAAGCTGTGTACAGATTAATTGACCAATATAAATTGGCCCTTGTGTGTAGGTGAGTGGCGGGAAAACCAGGCAGGAGTGCAGTAAATGGAGGTGTGAGAAGAAAAATGGGGTCAGTGTAGATGAGTGCCAATGTGTTTGGGTCAAAGCATCTCCTGTGGTCCACCATTCTGTGACTAGTACTTTCCAAAACACCCACCATGACTGAGCCATACATTCCAATGCCTGAATTACCATAGACTTAAAAGCATGGCACTCTGTCACAGACATGTCTGTGAGTGCACAGCCATCACATAGACCGCAAGAGTTGAGGTGGACATAGGAACCTGCTTGATAGGCAGCCAAGACCACAACTATTCATCCACTCCATTATTGATGCACAATAATAGCAGTTTGTACCATCCACAGAATGCACTGCAGTGACTCGCCAAGACTGCTTGAATAATACCTTTCAAATCCACAACTTCTATCAGCTAGGACAAGGGTTATGAAAACATAGATTACCAACAACTAGAACCTGCCCTCCAGGATATATTCTATCCTGACTTGGAAATATATCACCGTTCCTATAACACTGTTGGAACACTCTGTCTAGCAGCATTGCAGATGTACCCACATCTTCAGGACTGCTGCAGTTCAAGAAGGCACCTCATCACTTGCTACTGAGTGCAGTTAGTGATAGGCAACATAGCCTGCAAAATCGCATTCCTTGAATTAAGATAAATAAAGGTGGAATTCGAAACACCACCCTCTCGAATGCAGAGAGAAATGGTCTGGGCAGGTGCACTGTGAAGTTCTTCCACAAATTGTAACACGGATCTGCCCCCAATTAAAATACTCTGAAAGCATAGGATTGGTGCCAAGATAATTAAATTGCCTTTATTTTGGGAAACAATTTCTGCTGAAATTCAGTACATTAATCTGCTTAATAAATCACTTCCAATGAAATGATATATTGATGTCACAATTTATTTTCGAAAATTCGAAATACAAAGCTGAAAAGCTGTGATGGCATTTTCACCAAACTGCATTGTCAGATTGTTTCAAGAGGTTATTACAATAGAGAAGGAGGCTATTCAGCCCATTAGTTTCTGCTGGCATCTAGCAGATCATTGCCATCAGTCACATTCACTCTCCTTATCTCCCTCAGCCCCGCAACTTACTCTCTCTCACACTTCATTTGATTTACACTGCACAAAACATAGATTGACTAAATTTGGGGTACATCCTGTCCAATGTTAAGAGTACCTGACATTTGAACTCCCCTACAATCTAGCTTCCATTATGTTATTATAAGAACATAAGAATATAAGAACATAAGAAATAGGAGCAGGAGTAGGCCATCCGGCCCATTGAGCCTGCCCCACCATTCAATAAGATCATGGCTGATCTGTCCATAAACTCAGCTCCATCTATTTGCCTTTTCTCCATAACTCTTAATTCCCTTAATATGTAAAAACCTATCTAACTGTTTCTTAAATACATTTAGTGAAGAAGCCTCAACTGCTTCCCTGGACAGAGAATTCCACAGATTCACCATTCTCTGGGAAAAACAGTTTCTCCTCATCTCTGTCCTAAATCTTCTACCCTGAATCTTGAGGCAATGTCCCATAGGTCTAGTCTCACCTACCAATGGAAACAACTTTCCTATTTTTATCTTATCTACCCCTTTCAAAAGTTTGTATATTTCTATTAGATCCCCTCTCATTCTTCTGAATTCCAGAGAGTATAGTCCCAGGCGACTCAATCTCTCCTCATAGATTAACCCCTTTATCTCTGGAATCAACCTGGCGGGAGGAGAGAGAGCAGTGTGCTATGTGTGTGCAGCCCTCCGGTGAAAAATGATATCGTATCCGTTAAATAGAGGCCGTGGACAATTCTGATTTGATGGAGATGGACGTGAAAGCACAGATGAACATCTGGAGAAATTTCTGAAACGCCAGTTCGCTGCTGTTGTTACTGCGCGTTCGGGAATCTTCCGGAGCGAAGGCCTCAATATCCCCAGCTTTGCCTGCTGTTGGCGACCGAGATTGAGGTCGAATCGTTCAGACAGAGACGGCGCTCAGACTCGGTGTCGGAGAGCTGATCGGAGGCTCAAAGTTTTCGGATGACTCAGATTCGGACTGTGGTCGGGCATGGCAGGGAGAGTTTTTCTTCCTTCTCCCGTCTGCGTGAGATGTGGGATATTTGAGAGACTTTGAACTTTTTACTGTGCTCATGGACTTCTTCATCAGGTTATGGTATTGTTGCGCTGTTGTAACTATATGTTATAATTATGTGGTTTTGTTAGTTTTTTCAGTCTTGGTCTGTCCTGTGTTTTGTGATATCACATCGGAGGAAATATTGTATCATTTCTTAATGCATGCATTACTAAATGACAATAAAAGAGGACTGTGTGTCTTCATAATCTCACCTGGTGAAACTCCTCTGCACTGCCTCCAAAGCCAGTATATCCTTCCTCAAGTATGGAGACCAGAACTGCACACAGTAATCCAGGTGCGGTCTCACCAGTACCCTGTATCGTTGCAGCATGACCTCCCTATATTCAAAATTCATTCCTATGAACTGCAGAAGGATTTTCCTCACTCTTTCTATTTTTAGCAACTGTTCCTTGTTAAAAGCCCTATCATTCACTGCAATACTGTTGGGTATAATCACCTTATCCAGTGATCTTGTTTTTGTATACTTTATGAAAGATGGAGAAAATTGACTTATGCGCATCTGTAAAAGTACAACCTGCTCATTCTTTGCTGTATTGGGTATGCTTCTGGTCACCTCACTCAAGGAAAGATGTGCTAATAATAGAGACACTGTAGAAGAGATTTACCTGGAATAGAGGGGTAAAATTATAAGACAAGTTTGGATGGGATGGGTTTATTCTCACTGGATGCTAGGATGATGAGGTATGACCTTAATGAGGTTTATAAAATCATGAGAAGCTTAGATAGGATACATCATCTTTTCCTTGGCGCAGGGGAATTTAGATCCAGAAAATGCAGGTTTAAGGTGAGAGGGGAGAAATTTAAAGATGATGGGAGAAGCAAGTTTTTCCACACAGAGGGTTGTTTAATCTGGAATGAGCTGTCTGAGGAGGAGATGGGGGCAGAAACAATTGTAGCATTTAAAAGACATCTCCACTGGCATTTCAATAAGAAAGGCAAAGAGGAGTATGGGTTAAATACAAGCAAATCTTGCTAGCAGAGCTGGACGTCACAGTCAGCTCGGAAAAAGTGAGTAGAACAGGCTGTTTCTGTGCTGCACGATTCCGCAATTCTATGATTTTGCTTTTTATCTGGATTCAGAGGCAATTTAATGAACCCGTTTCAACAACAAACACATCTCAGAGATATGAAGCACATGCAGGAAACCGAGGTAATCATGTAAACCTCACAAAAAGTTTCCAAGGTCAGGACTGAACCAGCTGTCTGCAGCTACAGCTATTAGTGGAACAGCCCCAGTCACCCTCATAACACATCAATATTTCTGAATTAATTTCTCATGAAGAAAGAAGAGTTTCATTAATGGTTTCCCCTCCAATTATCTGAGCTGAGACATACTGCTGGGACAATATACAAATAATCTCTCTCAGCTCTTAGCCATTTACACTTCCTTTGGAGAATAAGGAATTGAAAGAACTAACTGCAATTCCAAAATTTAGTAACAGTGAAATTGGCAAATTTAGAAATGCATTAATCCCAAAGACTGGAGGATCTCCACCCCAAAGTTTTGAAGGAGATAATGAAGACTCAGAGATCCATTGAGGTTGTAAATCTGACCCCACTATTTACCAAAGGGAGTGAGATAAAGCAGGGAACTGCCAACCTGTTGGCCTTGCATCAGTGTTTGCAGAAAGGCTGAAATCTATGTGTTAACGAATACCTTGAAGATACTAATAGGCTTGAGAAGAGTCAACATGGATTTATGAAGGAGATATAAAAGGCAGAGTGTCGGGACAAGAGGTAAGTGTAACACCTGTGTCACCCCAGTCTTATTGTGTGTGACTCGTCATTGTACTCTTCAGAGAAAATCAAGTTGCACTAGGTGCTAATAGGTCATCAGAAGAATCTAGGTAGTGAAGGAGGCAGTGAATAGAAACGTTGGTAAATGCGAGATCGTGCACTTAGGAAGGAATAATAGAAGAGCAGATTATTATTTAAATGGAGAAAGATTGCAGCATGCTATTGTGCAGAGGGACTTGGGAGTGCTTGTGCATGAATCGCAAAATGTTGGCTTGCAGGTACAACAGGTTATTAAGAAGGCAGACGGAATGTTGGCCTCCATTGCTAGAGGGATTGAATTCAAGGGCAGGGAGGTCATGCTGCAACTATACAGGGTACTGGAGAGGCCGCGCCTGGATTACTGTGTGCAGTTCTGGTTTCCATACTTGAGGAAGGAGATACTGGCTTTGGAGGCAGTGTAGAGGAGGTTCACCAGGTTGATTCCAGGGATGAAGGGGATGAGGAGAGATTGGAGTCGCCTGGGACTATACTCTCTGGAGTTCAGAAGAATGAGAGAGGATCTGATAGGAACATACAAAATTTTGAAAGGGATAGATAAGATAGAAGGTGGAAAGTTGTTTCCATTGGTAAGTGAGACTAGAACTAGGGGACATTGCCTCAAGATTCAGGGGAGAAGATTTAGGTCAGAGATGAGGAGAAATTGTTTTTCCCAGAGAGTGGTGAATCTGTGGAATTCTCTGCCCAGGGAAGCAGTTGAGGCTTCTTCACTAAATATATTTAAGATACAGTTAGATAGGTTTTTACATAGTAAGGGAATTAAGGGTTATGGCAGGTAGATGGAGCTGAGTTTACGGAAAGATCAGCCATGATCTTATTGAATGGTGGGGCAGGCTCGATGGGCCGGATGGCCGACTCCTGCTCCTATTTCTTATGTTCTTATGTTCTTATGTACAACACACACTTCCGGAAATAAAGTTGTGTTTATAAGAAAAAAAGCAATATGTATAAAATATTTACATGAGCAAGAACAATTCAAATTTCAAATATTCTGTTTAGGTTCCAAATCTTAGATATCCACAAAAGCCAAATTCCTGTTTAGTTAGAATCAGTTTTATTCATTAGAATAACCTTTGTTACTCCAATTTCTCTAACTAATTCGATCTAGTGTGATTTCCATATTTAAAAGCTTACAGACTAAACTTTCCTTTTTACTTATCCCTAATTTGTTAGAAAACCAAATATAATTCTTATTCTCAAGTATTATAGTTAACTTCAATTTCAGTTCCAGGCAGTATATCTACAAGTTTAAATTCAAATTCAAAAATTATATATCTATAAAGCTTAACTCCTTTCACGACAATTCTCTAACATCATAAGTCTTAAACAAAGCAAATCTCATTCAGTAACTTATCAAAGTCTTTGCAAAAATAATCAGTTCTTGCAGAAAATCTAATTTGGATTCTTCGAATGAAGATAACTTATACATCCAACCGTATTAAATCTCCTGCATCATTACACATTCTGTTCTAGTGCTGGTTCTTCATCTGGGAGTCTCGCCATCTTGGTTCATTGGATGAAATAGTAAGTCAATTCCCAAACTTGTACAAAACTTGACCAACTGCCTTGGTATGATTTTGCAGAACTAATTTCCAACTACACGGTAGGGATTTTGGACACTGGTCTCTGCCGATATTGTCTCGTTATGGCTGCTGCATGTTATAGCTATAGCTTCAATAAATCTTTTATCGCCATTGTCTCTTCTCCAGGGGTTTCAAGTTAGTACAGTAAAGATACTCACTACTAATTCCACTCTTAACAGTTCATGTCTTCAGCTTCTAATCGATGCTGTGTTTTTTTTTCTTGTCCGTCCTGTGTCCAGCCCGCCCCTCTCTCACATAGGATTTTTTTCAAATTCTTTTTTTTAAATGGGTAACCTTGTTTTCATCCCTCCACAGGCAGAACTTTCTAAGATTACAAGTTTGGGTTTAATTAACCTGGGTTACATAAAGGTCGGGCCAGTTCTGCTTGCTGCTCCACAATGTTTACTCAGCTCCGCACTGAACTCAGGCTGGGGCTCTGGCCTGCTCCAGCTGCCGCGGGCTCCATGTCTGAGTGCTCTGTGATGTTTGCTCGGCTCTGCACTCAACTGAGGCTGAGCCTGTGGCCTGCTCTGTCTGCTCCCGGCTTTGTATCTATGGACTCACTTCCAACCTGAATGCTACTTGCTTGCTTTTATTGTTTGTTTGATTCATTTTTTTCCCTCTCTGCACATTGGGTGTTTGATGGTCTTCTGTTGGGTTGCTTTGCTCTGTGGCTGCCTGTAAGGAGATGGATCTCAAGGTTGTATAAAGTAGACATACTTTGAGAATAAATGGACTTTGAACTTCGAATATTTGTTGTCAGACAGAGTTCTAGGTGTGGGCATAGTTGAATGGCAGGCTGTGACCAGTGAGGAACACCACGACACAATTTGGACCCCAGCCATTCACAATCTATTTTGGTGATCTGGTAGGAAGAGACAACTCTCATATTTCCAAACACAAACAACAGGAAATCTGCAGATGCTGGAAATTCAAGCAACACACAGCAAAGTTGCTGGTGAATGCAGCAGGCCAGGCAGCATCTCTAGGAAGAGGTACAGTTGACGTTTCAGGCTGAGACCCTTCGTCAGGACTAATTGAAGGAAGACATAGTAAGAGATTTGAAAGTGGGAGGGGGAGGGGGAGATCCAAAATGATAGGAGAAGACAGGAGGGGGAGGGATGGAGCCAAGAGCTGGACAAGTGATTGGCAAAGGGGATATGAGAGGATCATGGGACAGGAGGCCCAGGGAGAAAGACAAGGCGGGGGGGGGAAACCCCAGAGAGGATGGGCAAGGGGTATAGTCAGAGGGACAGAGGGAGAAAAAGGAGAGAGAGAAAAAGAATGTGTGTATATAAATAAATAATGGATGAGGTATGAGGGGGAGGTGGGGCATTAGCGGAAGTTAGAGAAGTCAATGTTCATGCCATCAGGTTGGAGGCTACCCGGACGGAATATAAGGTGTTGTTCCTCCAACCTGAGTGTGGCTTCATCTTTACAGTAGAGGAGGCCGCAGATAGACATGTCAGAATGGGAAAGGAATGTGGAATTAAGATGTGTGGCCACTGGGAGATCCTGCTTTCTCTGGGACATGTCCACGGCCTCCTCTACTGTAAAGATGAAGCCACACTCAGGTTGAAGGAACAACCCTTATATTCCGTCTGGGTAGCCTCCAACCTGATGGCATGAACATTGACTTCTCTAACTTCTGCTGTTGCCCCACCTCCCCCTCGTACCCCATCCGTTATTTATTTATATACACACATTCTTTCTCTCTCTCTCTCTCTCCTCTTTCTCCCTCTGACTATACCCCTTGCCCATCCTCTGGGCTTCCCCCCTCCACCTTTTCTTTCTCCCCGGACCTCCTGTCCCATGATCCTCTCATATCCCCTTTGCCTATCACCTGTCCAGCTCTTGGCTCCATTCCTCCCCCTCCTGTCTTCTCCTATCATTTCGGATCTCCCCCTCCCCCTCCCACTTTCAAATCTCTCACTAACTCTTCCTTCAGTTAGTCCTGACGAAGGGTCTCGGCCTGAAACGTCGACTGTACCTCTCCCTAGAGATGCTGCCTGGTCTGCTGCGTTCACTCTCATATTTCCAAGCTTGCTGATGACCACCGAACAAGGAGAAGCACTGCAGATACCACACACAACAAAAAAAAATGCAGTATTTGTTAAATGGTGATGTTTCTAAAGACCAAATTGTGAGTGAACTGGTGAATAAAAAGGAAAATGCAGCCCTATTGTGAGAGAATTTAAATGCAGGTGGAAAGAAGTATCACTGCATTTCTATAAGGCCATGATGAGAGACCACTTAAGTTATTGTGTGTAGTTTTGGTTTCCTTAACCTTGCCACAAAGGGAACACAGTGAACATTCACCAGACTGGTCCAGTGATGGCCAGCTGCCCATATAAGGAAAGATTGTGTGGACTGGGACTATATTTCCCAGAGTTTAGAAGAACAAGAGGAGATTTCATTGAAAGTTACACAACTCTTAAAGGTTTTAACAGACTGGATGCAGGAAAGATATTTCCCGTGAATACAGAGTCAAGCACCAGGGATACAACTAATGAATAAAGGAGTATGGTACTTAGAACTAAATAGGGGAGATATTTCTTACTCAAAAGGTGATGTCATTTTTAAAACTTTTACCTTGGATAGTAACAATGTCGTAAGCATTTCGTTCATTCAAGACAGATATCTACAAGTTTCTGGACATGAAAGGACATGGGGATCATGTTCAAAAATGGGACTAAGATAGAAATCAACCATAATCTTCAGGACAAGTCAGCATGGGTGATCCACCCTCGGTCCTGTTTCTTGTGAAATTCAGTACCACATGTCCATTTGACATAGGAGCAGGGTTAGGCCATTCAGCCCATTGAGTCTACTGTCCCATTCAATCATGGGCAATTTAATATCCCTCTTATGCCTTCTCCTCATAACCTTTAACAACCTTACTAATCAAGAACATATCAACCTCCACTTTAAGTATACCCAATGACTTGGCCTCCCCTGCCATCTGTGGCAGTGAAATCCACAGATTAACCACCCTCTGGTCAAAGACATTTTTAATCATCTCTGTTCAGAAGGGATGTATTTCTATTCTGAGGTTGTGTCTCCTGGTTCTAGACTCCACCACTATAGGAAATATCCTCTCTACATGGTTAGTGGATGGAAAGATTTTGGAGTCCATTACTAAAGATGAGATTGCAGCGTACTTGGAGGTACATGATAAAATAGGCCAAAGTCAGTTTGGTTTCCTCAAGGGGGAAACCTGCTTGACAAATCTGTTAGAATTCTTTGAGAAAACGTCAGGCAGGATAGACAAATTAGAGTCAGTGGATGTTGTTTACTTGGATTTTCAGAAGGCCTTTGAACATGTACCGCAGATCAGGCTGCTTAATAAGATCCCATGGTATTACAGGAAAGATTTTAACATGTATTGAAGATGCATCATTAGGGACCTCCACCACCCAGGACATGCTGTCTTCTCACTGCTGCCATCGGGAAGAAGGTACAAGTATCTCAGGACTCACACCACCCCTCAACTATCAGGCTCTTGAACCAAGGAGGATAACTTCGCTCAATTTGAGTTGCCTCATCGTTAAAATGTTCCCACAATGAACTCACTTTCAAAGACTCTTCATCTCATGCTCTCAATAATTATTGCTTGTTGGTTGAATGCCCTAGTTAGGCAGTATTTCATTGATTTTGTAATGGTAATTATCCTATAGATTTATTGAGAATGCCCGCAAGAAAACTCTCAGGGTTGTATATGATGACATATACATACATTGATAATAAAATTTAATTTAAACTTTGAACTTTGAAGATTTGCTGACTGGCAGGAGACAAAGAGTGGGAATAAAGAGGGTCTTTTCTGGTTGGCTACCGGTGTTTAGCGGTGTTACGCAGGGTCTCATTCCTCTAAACTCCAACAAGCACAGGCCCAGAGCTATCAAATACTCCTTATGCATTAACCTTTTCATTCCCAGAATCATTCTTGTGAGCCTCCTCTGGACCCTCTACAATGCCAGTACATCGTTTATTAGATAAGGGTCCCAAAACTGCTCACAGAACAGCGTAGTAAAGGCCATCTAGCCTACAGCATTGTGTCAATCTTTCAAGATCAATCTAACTCTTCCTTCCCACATAGCACACTATTTCTCATCCAACTCTTAAATATTCCTAGTGTATCTGCAACTACCACTACCCCTGGCAAATGTTCCATGAACTTACCACCTCTGACATCACCCACCGCCCAATACTCTCCTCCAAACACCTTAACTTTATGCACCCTCGTATTAGCCATTTCCACACTGGGAAAAAGACACTGGCTATCCACTCTATCCACCCCTCTTATCATCTCGTACACCTCTATCATGTCACCTCTCATTCTCTTAATCACTGAAGAGATAAGCCCTAGCTCGCTCAACCTATCCTCCTAAACCATGTAATCTAGTCCAGCCAGCATCCTGGAAAATTTCCTCTGCACCCTCTTCTAAAACTTCCACATCCTTCCTATAATTCAATGACCAGAACTGAACACAAAATTCCAAGTGTAGTCTGACCAGAATATTAAAGTACTACAACATTATCTCGTGGCTGTTGAACTCAAACCCCTAACTAATGAAGGCTAATATGTCATCCACCCTCTTAACCACCCTATCGACTTCCTCCGCAACTTTGGGGGATTTATGGATGTGAACCACAAGATCATTCTGTTCCTCCATACTGTTGAGAATCTTGGCATTAAGCCTGCATTTTGCCTTCAGGTTCATGCTTCCAAACATTTCCAGACTGAACCCCATCTGACATTTGTTAGCCCAGCTCTGCATCCTGTCCCATTGTAACCTGTGACAACCTTTTACACGACCCACAGTACAACCAACCTTTGTGTCGTCTGCAAACTTGTTAACCCACTTTCACTTCTTGACATGTCATTGATAAGAATCACAAAAATCCCAGAACAGATCCTTGCAGCACACCACTTCTCATTCACCGCCAGGCAGAATATGCTCCATCTACTACCACCCTCTGCCTTCTGTGGGCAAGATAATTCAAAATCCACACTGCCAAGTCTCTCTGGACCCAATCCCTTCTGACTTTCTGAATGAGCCTACCATGGGGAAAATCTTGTCAAATGCCTTACTAAAATCTATATTCACAATACCCACTGCTCTGCCTTCATCAATATGTTTTATCACTGGACACAGGAGGAGTTAAGAAATCAATTGTTGAGAAGAGATGAGTGAAGATTTGAGACTGGAGGAGAGGTTGAAGGTGGCAATCATGGGATTATTTATGGGAGACATGGAGAAACAGGTAAGGTATCTACTTGGGATGTAGGTCTTGCTGGCAAGATCAGCATTTACTGTGCACCCCTGATTGCCTTTGAGAAGGTGGTGGTGATCTTCTAGATGAAGCCCACATGGCCGCCATAAGAACCTGCAAACCCCTCATCAGCAGGACCCTAAGTCAGTACTGAACCCAGGTCTGTGAGAATTCAACTCTTCTATCTATACTACTATGCTTTCTATTTGCCATAACTGCCATAAAAAAGTTTAATTGTCAGTCAAGCATACAGAAATACACATGAATACAGCCAAACAAAACAGTTTCCTCCAGGACCAAGATCCAAAACACAGTACCAACAGTCATACTGTACACAGCTCAAGGCACACAGAGCACGTATAAGATAGCAGTAAACATACAGTTACACATAAAATTACAGTGAATTCCAGTTAATTGGGACTGGTACATTTTGGTCCAATTAAGTGGCTGCTCCAGAGAGCTGAAATTTTCATGGAAATAGTTAAAAAGGCATAAAAAAGACAATCTACAATTTAACTGAGTAATAAATTACTATTATTTAAATAAAATATTGAATAAATTAGAACACTACCAAAATTACTACAGTACTATAAAACTGTATTAGTTCCTAATGGTTATCAAAGGAGAAATTAATCCTGTGTATGCTGCCATGTTCTTTTGATTGAAGTAAATAAACAAAATCAGTGCAGACGTCTAGTGCAAATTATAGACTGTTTTCAAACTGTGCTTTCGTGATTGCATCCTCCAAATCATCATTTTCATCATAACATTCAAGATGATTATTGATACCTTCAAATTCTTTGTAATTCTTAACTTATTGAAGTATTGAAATCCTTTCATTTTCAGTCTCCGTCATTTCTGCCATCTCCAAGCGTGAATGCTTGAAACCACAGTGAGTAAAACAGTTTTAAGTTGTCATACTGTAACTACTTGCCAACTATCAGTGACTAAAATCACGGCTTTTTAAACACAAACATGCAAGTGAAGTGACACCATCTAAAAGCTGTTTGCTCTTAGCATGGTGTAGTGGCTAACAGCCACACGACATGTACGTGACTGACACTGGTTAGAAAATGTTTGGCAGCTATCTCCAGACCCAATGAAGTGGTATAGTGTCTCAAATAAATGAAGGGAATCCAGGCTTTTCTCTTGATTTGTTTTTGTTCTTTAAGAGTTATCCCAAATAAGCAGCTACCTGAATTAACCGATGGCCTAGTTAACGGGAATCCACTGTGAAGTCACCAGTGTACTGGTAGTATTGAAGCAGCCTCTTTATTCAACAAAACAAGCTACAGCAGGCATCATACAGAGATCATTCTGGTTGAAAAATGGTCTGGCCTGCTCAACACTACACCACATTTTATGTGCTAAAGGTCAAAGAAAATTCAGGACAATTCAAACAAATCCATATTTATAATGCCTTCTTTGAGCTACTCATGTCACAATTTCAAATGCCTGGATTTTCCCATCATCACACCCAAAATAAGTGTTAATTACTGTCGTATCCATGCAATGGGATATTGTTTGAACTCATGCATATGTAGACTTTCAGTGATGTGCCTGTTTCCTGGACTGTCTGGTCTGCATTTTAAATGTAATCTTCAATGGATATTCAAATCTGAAGGCTAGTGGCCAAAGTCAGTTCAGTTAATTGCTACATGTGCCAAACCCAAAAATCGCTCTAACACACCGTACAGGCCAAGTCCCTGAGTGCATAAATGTTGTTGGCTAGAGCAAGCCCACAGCGGTCTCAGATAAATGCGATCCAGTTTGCCTTCCACTGAGCAAGCATTGGAGGGCAGCACCGACAACAGCATGGACGCTGCGCCACACCGTCCCCGGACACCGACTCCAATGCTTCTCTCGTGGGTAGCTGCAAATAGGCAACACCACATCATGAGGCCTTGTCCATGCTACAGCTGAGGCCACACATCTCCCACGCTGTCAGTCCCACCAATAAACCGGTGAACGGGACTCGCAGCATTCCACGTTACCAACGTCCAACAAGGTCCTGTGATCACAAGGAAAACGGCCAAGACAATTATTCACTGTTAGACTGCACACCGCCTTTGTGCATTGGTTTTGACACCTTTCTACAGCAAGCACCGTCCACAGCAAGTCCAACTGCTTTGCCACCGAGCAACCCACTGATGAAGTAGACCTGCTGTACTTGAAGTTCTTAATGTCCAGCAGTGTCTTGTGATCACAAAAAGAGAAAATCACTTTTGGTTGGTCCTGTAGAGGTCACTGCATCCGAGCTTGCTGTCATCTTACCGGAAAGAGCCAAACACAGTGTAGTACCAGGAGTACTGTGTGCAGTTTAACCCACACATAAGCAAGGATATACTTGTCACAGAGGGAATGGCACAAAGCTTCCCCAGACTAACCTTTGGGTGGTAGGGTTGCCATGAGAAGAGAGGCTGGGTTGGCTACGCCTGATGCACTAGGTTTTTGAAGAATGAGAAAAGATTTTGAAAGATATCGCCTTCGGTGGGTTTAGACAGACTGCGTGTGGAAAGGATGGTTATTCTGGCTGGGGTATCAGGGTGATGATCAGAGTCTCAGAAAAAGCAGCAGGGTACTTAGGAGAGGGATGAGGAAAATTTTCTATGTCCAGAACTAGGCAAACCAGTGGAAATTCCAATCACAGTCAAATGTGGAGACTGAGTCACTGAATGTATTCAATGAAATATACAGCTCTCTAGACACAAACAGCATCAAGGGTATGTGGGGAGAATGGCAATGTGGCCTTAAGATGAGCAATTAGCCAATCAAGTAGAATGGCAGAGCAGGCGTGAAGAGCCAAATGGCTTACATGGGATGGTGCAATGCTTGCAGTGGAACTACTGGTGGTAATCTTCCATGTCCTTCCTGGTGGTAGAGATCTCAGACTTGGGAGGTGCTGTCAGAGTACTCCAGATAATTGTAGTGTTTTTAATATGTAATGTCCTGGTTAAGATTTCTACTGCTATGCTGTGAGATATTTTAATTTTAGCAATTTTTTGCAAAAGCAGTGTGTCCTGCTAGTAAGAGTTCTTTGGCTTCGACTAAAGATAAGGAGCCATGTTGTCCAATTGACAAGTTCTGTGTCAGCCGATCTGATTGTCTAGGTGCCTGTTGTAACTTTCTGCCTTGTGGGGTGTCTTGGAAGATTCTTGAGAGCTGGGCAGAATGAAATTTTTTAAGTACAGGGGTCTTGTTTGGGATCTTCAGGCAGAAGCTGTGGAGGAAGACACAAGGGAGGATGTCTGCCGAATGCTGTTCAAAGGAGAGACCATGCTTTGTGCAGGTGAATGGTTCTAAGGAGGAAGTGCCAGTACTCCTGAGTTAGCCAATTCATCTGAGATGGTCTTCAAGGGTAGTTCAAACTATGGCTGGTGTCTTTTACACAGAACATGGGTGCTGCATGTGACTACTTCAGAAATGAGCTTCACCATTTTTTTGCACATTGGGGTTTAACTTTAATGGGTCCTTTTATTTCTTTTCTTTTCCTGTTAACTGTTTGATCAAGTTGAAAAACTGGTTATTATACTTTCTTTATGCTGATATATGACCTGTCATTTCTTAGCAACCAATAATTGTGTGTGAGCAATTATTCGCCATATTCAATGTTCCTTATTTGGAACATCCTATCTTGCCTGTTTGGTTCAACCCCAAATCATACTGACCCTAGACATGTATTGCTTATGAAAAGTGGCCTTCTCACCACTAAGTCACAAGGCTGTTAGCAGAGTTCGCTAATAAGTCGAGTTTGTATACGAGCCTGGTGAAAGAATGGACTATGGGCAGAGTAGTGGAGTGAATGAACGCATCAGGTAGTGGTTTAGATGCCCATCAAGTGGGCAGCTATTTCTGGATTAAACGTTGAGAAAGTTGTGTGCATTGAGGGCATGTGATCAAGCTCCTGCCTTGTGCTTTGTAGATGGTGGAAAAGTCATGGAGCTGAGACATTCACTATGGGATAACCAACGTTCAAAGTAAGTTTATTATCAAAGTACATATATATAAGTTTATACAACCTTAGGATTCATTTTCTTGTGGGCACACTCAATAAATCCATAATAGAATAAATGAACGGCCGAGCCAATTTGAGTGTTCAACCAGTGTGTGAAAGGAACAAACTGCAGAAACAAAAGAAAGAAATAATAATGATAGTGGAAAAATAAGCAATAAATATCAAGAAAGTGAGATGGAGAGTCCTTGAAAGTGGTTGTCAGAACATTTCGGTGAGGGGGCAAACGAAGTTATTGCCTTTCATTCAAGAGCCTGATGGTTGAGGGGTAATAACTGTGCCTGAACCTGTGGGTGTGAGGCTCCTCTGTTTTCTTGCAGATGGCAGCTGCAAGAAGAGAGCGTGTCCTGGATGGCAGGGTCCTTGATGATAGATGCTGCTTTCCTGCCACAGCGCTCAGTATGGATGTACTCAATGCTGAGGCTGACTTTGCTCATGATGACTGGGCTGTATCCAAAACTTTTTGTAGGATTTTCTATTCAAGGGCATTGGTGTTTCCATACCAGGCTATGATACAACCAGTCAATATACTCTCAATCACACATCTTTAAAACTTGGTCAAAGTTTTAGTGTCATAATGGGGGGCATTGGGAACGGACCCAAATGCAAGACACAGACACTGAAGTACTAGGAACAGAAATGGACAAAACTAAATGACAGGACAGGACCCAGAACCTGGGTCTTGACTCAGGCTCGGACCCCAAAACCAGGTGAAGACGTGACGAGGCTTGGGTTCTTGGAGACCAGGGGAAGACGTGACGAGGCTTGGGTTCTTGGAGGTTCGGGTTCTTGGAGACTAGACGAGGACATACGGGGCAAGGGTACTTCGAAGCAACTCCTGGGCAGGACGCGGGACTCCGCTCTATGGAGGCAAGGACAGGGAGGGATGAACCCAACCGCAGGGTAACGGCAAGCTACCTGCCTTACCCGACGGAAGCAAGGGACAGGAAGGGACAGATCAAATGGCAGGGTAACGGCAATTGGCCTGGTTTACCCGACAGAGGCAAGGGACGGGAAGGGTCGGAACCAACTGCAGGGTTATGGCAATCGGCCTGGCCTACCCAATGGAGGCCAGGGACAGGAAGGGACAGAATCAACCGCTGGGTAACGGCAATTGGCCTGGCTTACCCGACAGAGGCAAGGGACAGGAAGGGAGCTAGGTTCGGAGTGGCTCCAAGACTCGAGGCAGCCAGTAACCTCAGTGGGCTACAGAACAGCCAAATCCGTATCTCGATGACTGCACTAGCCTTCCACCAGTGGGTTGCTCCAAGGGGAGACTGACCAGATGACCCAGGACCCACACTTGATCCCAGGGCCACTTATATTCCCAGCCCCAAGAAGAGCAGCAGATGTTTATGGTTAAGTCCAACCAAAACAAGGGACAGCCGGAAGACGCGAAGTCCACGGGCGGGACTGTGAACCGGAATGCGGACATCGGACCGGACCATAACATTTAGATGTCATGCGAAATCTTTGCAAACTCATAAGGAAATAGAGGCACTGCCATGCTTTTTCATAATTGCACTAACGTGCCAGGCCCAGAACAGCTCCTCCAAAACCATAACACTGAGGAATTTAAAGCTGCAGAATTTCTCCACCTCTGATCCTCCACCAAGTCCTGGTTCATGGACCTCTGATTTCCTTCTCCTGAAGTCAATAATCAGCTCCTTGGTCTTGCTGACATTGAGTAAGAGGCACCCACAGCCAGATTTCAATCCCCCTCCTCTGTGCTGATTCATCACTATCTTTAATTCTGCCTATGACAAACTTGAATATGGCATTGGACCTATGCTTAGCCTCACAGTCGTAAGTGTAAAGTGAGTAGCACAGGGGGGCTAAGCACACAGCCTTGTGCTGCACCCCTTCTGATGGAGACTCTGGAGGAAATGTTGTTGCCAATCTGAACTGACTGGGGTCTGCAAGTGTGGAAATTGAGGATCCAATTGTGCTGGGAGATATTAAGGTCTTGGAGCTAATTGACTAGTTTTGAGGTGAATGATGGCATTGAACGCTGAGCTGTAGTCGATAAAGAGTATGTATCTTTGCTGTGCAGATGTTCCAGTGTTGAGTGAAGAGGCAATGAGATGTCACCTATGCGGGCCTGTTGTGCCAGAAGGCAAATTAGAGTGGATCCAACTCTTGGATCCGCCTCTCAGGCAAAACATTCATCACCAAACTCTGAAAACACTTTATCACTGTTTATGTAAGTGCAACTGGATGATAGTCAATGAGGCAGGTTACCATGATTCTGATCTTACAACTTGTAGCTATAGCTGTTTTGTGACTGGTCCAGCTGAGATTCTTGTGAATAAAGATTATTAGGATGTTGATTGTAGAGGCTCCTGTTTGATTTGCGTTTGTAGCTTTGGCTTAAATACAGCTCAGGAGTTTACCTTTCCGTTGCACAGAGGCTCATAAGAGTGAGAGAAGCCAGGAGGATGGAAGGGATAACAGTGGATATAGCATGACTGGTCCACAGATCATATTAAGATCCCAGAAGACACATCCAAAGATGCATTGCATTATGCAGATACACAGCAAGTCAAGCATCAACTGAGAGAGAGAAAAAATGTTCCTATTGGCCTTTCACCAGAATTGAAGAAATGGAATTAGCCAGGAAGAAACTTAAAGCTTTTCTCTCTAGAGATGCTCTCTGACCTGTTGAGTATCTTCAGTAAATCCCCCTCTCGCCCCCTCCCTCTCTCTCTCCCTCCCCTGCATGTTGTTTCCATTATATTCTGTTTTCACTTAGATTTTCAGCACTTTTACTGTGTTGTTATTCGTTTGTTTGCTTTGGTGGTCTGTCCTGTTTATTACATATTCGAGAGAAATTATGAATCATTGGTGATCACTGAACTGGCAAATACCTTGGAATGCTTGTGTTCAATCACACTTCTTCTAGTGTGTAACGCTAAACAGGATATGACCCATTTCACATAGCAGGCATTTCTGTCTATCAGTGCATTAGCGAGAACGTGTCCTGGTGCTTACTGTAAGGATAGAGTGAGGGAATGCTGTGAAACATTTTCAATGTGTAAACCAACCAGTAACATATGTGAAGGAAAATGTTCTCCACCAACAAAATTTCACATTTCAGTATGATTTCTATCACCCCGTTTTTAGCCTTGTGAAAGTGGCAACTTCCCGTCACTCTCTCAATTACTTTCACTGTTGCTGCAATTGTGCATTAATTGCCAATTAGAGACAATCTTGAAAGTTAAATCAAGTAATTAACAGCATAAGCAGCCATTTAATGATGTGATAATTGTCAACGATTGCCTCTTAAACACTCTCACCCAAAAAGTGAACTATTCAACCTGTGGACTTCCATTACTTTGGACAATTAATTTAAAATTAAACTTTTCATTTTCCTTTCCCTCTCTTACAAATGAAACTACCTCTCCCCCCCATTTTTATTTTTCTTGCTGCCTTTGATTAGAATAGAAATTGCCCACTCTATTTTCTCCTTCCTCTGTTCCTTTCCGATTACTCTGGTTTTAAAGAGGTCCTTCACTCAGCATCAGGCAACTCCCAAAATACATAGAGCTGCAGAAATTTGAACAGAAAGTGCAATAAAAATATGTTTAACTACTGGGACGTGTCCTGTTCCAGAAAACTTCTGGACACTTAAATTAAAAACAAATAGAAGAGGACAATGTTGCCACTACCTAATTTGCCATGGACTGTTTAAATTTGTCTGAAGCTACGATCAGTCAGTTGAATACTAGAATGCATTTACTGGACAGTACTATGCCCAAATTTGTTTCAGCAACTGAGATGAATACAAGGGATTTTTTCTTAAATTGCAAATGACAACTTTAATTCTTATTATTCATTTAATTAGAGATCCTAGTTTGCCAGATGTTTTCAGACCTGAACATATAAATACCTACACAAGAGCCACAGAATCCTAGAGGAACTCAGCAGACCAGGCAGCATCTATGGGAAAATATCTAAATACCTCGTGTACAAGGACTGTACAGACTTTGTGAACTACTTGATGATGGACTTCATTGGAGCTGAATCTTTATCTTCGACTTGGATTACATGGTCTACATGAGTTTCACTGGCTTCATGGACTGGTCTAACGTTCAAAGCCTGGTCTAATGTTCTTTGTGGTTTACATTGACAACATGATCTTCATGGTTCTCACGGTCTGTATGATTTGTATGCAGGTAAGCAGCCAATTTCTAAATGAACAGAAGGTGGATACTCGTATAAGCAAATGTTTAACCGTGACGAAACTGCAATTTATTGGAGTCTTCCCAATTCCGGTAAGTGAAACTACACTGTACATACATTATTTCTACTTTATATAGGCTGTGCATTTTCATGTGTTGTTTGGTATGATTTGGCAGCTTCATAGTTTAAAGTTTACTGGAGAGAGTGTTCCTGCCAAGAGCGCTTCCGCCGAGAATGCTGCTGTGAGATTTCTGTGGCGCTAGACAGTGCTGCAGAAAAGTATTTCTACTTTATATAGGCTGTGTATTTATCATATCATTCTTGCTTTTACTATATGTTACTGTTATTTTAGGTTTTGTGTGTTATTTGGCATGATTTTGTAGGGGTTTTTTTGGGTCTGGGAGCGCTCAAATTTTCCCCATATTAATGAATGGTAATTGCTTATTCACTTTATGACATTCCGGCTTACGAACCGTTTCATAGGAATGCCCTACCTTCATATAGTGGGGGAAACCTGTACCCAGAAGCCCTTTTCATCATTGCCCGTGATTACTACCGGGCCAACCTTAAGAGTGTATTACCTAATTACGACCAGCACATTTCCTGTACCACCAGGGGCCCAAACACCCTTGACCATTGCTATATAACCATCAAAGATGCTTAACAAGCCACCCCCCCCACTTTAGTAAATCAGACTCCAGGCTGTGCTTCCACGCTCTGCATACAAACAGAAGCTGAAATGGAAGAATCCAGAACAGAGAGTTGTACTGTGCTATTCTGAGGAAACAGACGAGCTTCTACATGAGTGCTTTGAGTCGATAGACCGGTCCATGATCAAAGACTCAGCTACCAGCCTATATGAGTATGCCACTACCATCACAGGCTTTATCAACAAATGTATGGAGGAATATGTACAAAAGAGGACAATCCGGGTGTTTCCAACAGGACACCATTGATGAATTGAGAGATTTACTCCCTACTGAAGTCTACCTCTGAAGTATTCAAATCAGGTGACTCTGACCTTTACATGAAATTGAAATATAACCTCCATAAAGCTAACAGAGATGCTAAGAGACAGTATCAGTCCAATATCAAGTCTCAGACCATCCTTTAGCTCTGGCAAGGCTTACAATAATGAGTTATAAAACAAAGTCAGGCAGCTTTGTTCACAACAGTACAACCCTTCCTGATTAACTTAACGCATTCTCTGCATATTTTGAACAGGAGGCAATGGGTATGTCATCACCAACCCCAATGGTCTTCCTTGCACCAGAATCTGCATTCCAGACATAAGATCAGTCTTCTGGAAGATGTCCTGGCTATATCCTTGGGCCCTTTGCAGATCAACTTGTGGGTTTATTTGCAGTAATTTATAACCTCTCCTGTGTATAGTAGTGGACGTGAAGTTGAGATAGTTGAAAGATCCAAGTTCCTAGGAATGAACATCACCAAACACATGAACATCCATGAAAACACCATAGCCAAGAAAGCTCACCAGCAGCTCTACTTCCCCAGAATATGTAAGAAATTTGGCAAGTCCCCATCTTCTCTTATTAATTTGTATTGATGTACCATAGAAGGCTTTCTATATGGAAGCCTCACAGCTTGGTATGGCAACTGCTTTGCACATGACTGCAGCAAACTGCAGAAATGTCGACGCAGCTCAACTCATCATGGAAACCATCCTCCTCTCTAAGGACTCTGTCTATACTTCAGCAAACCAGCCAACGTCATCAAAGACCCTGCCCATCCTGGGCATTCTCTCTTCTCCCTTCCATCGAACAGAAGATTCAAAAGCCTGAAAGCACATACTGTCAGGATCAAGGGCAGCTTCTATCCTACTGTTGTAAGACTATTGAACAGTTCCCTAGTACAGTGGGTTGGGCTCTTGACCTCACAACCAAGTTATAATCTTAAATGGTTTGAGCTATATCTAGCCAGACAGGCATGAGTGTAGAGAGAGTAGAGCAGTGGGTAATCACACATCCTAGAGGTGTGCCTGCATTGACATCAGTGGAGACTTCACCACCACCTTCTCAAGGACAACTAGGAACTGACAACAAATGCTAGAAATGATACATACTGTAAATGTGTAGTGGAAAGGTATCAAAGGACACATAGTCATACAAGGGATAATTCTGGGACAATGCGAGTTAAAGGTAGAACTACAATGTTACCCCTAAATCACTTATGATTCCCTATAACTGATGGTCTCCGTTATGTTGATTCACTTGCTTTCTTTGTGGAAATAATGTGGGGAAAATATTATTTACTGTAAAGGAATTATAGACAGCAAAAGCTTACAATAAAGAAGCTATTCAACACGTTGGGCCTTACCCATTCCTTGTTCCTTGCTTCCAGGCTTTTTATAATCCTCTTTTCTTTCCTTTTCAAGTTTGTTCCCAATAATATTTTGAGAGTTATTTCAGAAATATTTTGGCAATATATTTCTGACCATGACAATCCCCTACCCCCACTAAAAAAACCTCTCAGAATTCTACTTCTCTTCCCAGTAATCGTAAATCAATATTGGCAGGTTACTGCCGTACCGCAGGTAAAAACTGTTTCTTCCAACCCACAATGTTCAAGTATCCTAATCAAAGAGTTTTAAGACTTGCATGAATGTAATTGACCTTGGATTGTTGTTGATGTCCATCAGTCATGACCTTCTCCATTATGCTTCCTGTTCAGTAGATACAGGCAATTTTTCATAAACCCATGTTCGATATTAAGCAGAGACACAAGAGACTCCAGATACTGGAAACTGGAACAACACGCCCTGCTGGAAGAACTCCATGGCTCTGGCAACATTTATGGAGGGAAATGGACAATGAATGCTTTGGAGTCTTGATCTGAAACATCAACTGTCCATGCCCGCCCCCAGAAATGCTGCTTGACCTGCTGAATTTTACCAGCATTTTGTGTGTTGCTTCATCATTAATCATTCGATGAAAGAGAAAATTACTGCAGATGCTAGAAATCTGAAATAGAAATTGAACTGGCTGGAAGTACTCAGTCAGTCAGACAGAATCTGTGGCAAGAGAAAGAAAGTGAATATTTCAGGTCAGAAACCTTAATTAGAATGAGACTTGAAATTTTAACCCTATTTCTCTCTCTACAGAGGTCCTTTTAGCTGCTAACTGGTTCCAGCATTTTCAATTTTTATTTATGATTGGGAAGGTTCATTGATAAAGTATTGGACAAAGAAGCAATGTAGTATATTCAGTATTTCAGTAATATTTGAATAATATTGTATATATGGTACTTGATTACACATTCTTTCTATGTTTACATCATGCATTATGTGTTATCTGTAAGAGGTACGTGAAAGGCATATGTCATTATGCCAGCACATCATATAAAACCATATAACAACTACAGCACGGAAACAAGCCATCTCGGCCCTTCTAGTCCATGCTGAACTCTTACTCTCTCCTATTCCCACCGACCTGCACTCTGCCCATAACCCTCCATTCCTTTCCTGTCCATATATCTATCCAATTTAACTTTAAACGACAACATCAAACCTGCCTCAACCACTTCTGCTGGAAGCTCGTTCCACACAGCTACCACTCTCTGAGTAAAGAAGTTCCCCCTCATGTACCCCTAAACTTTTGCCCTTTAACTCTCAACTCATGTCCTCCGTGTTTGAATCTCCCCCATTTTCAATGGAAAAAGCCTATCCACATCAACTCTTTCAATCCCCCTCATAATTTTAAACACCTCTATCAAGTCCCCCCTCAACCTTCTATGCTCCAAAGAATAAAGACCTAACTTGTTCAACCTTTCTCTGTAACTTAGGAGATGAAACCCAGGCAACATTTTAGTAAATCTCCTCTGTACTCTCTCAATTTTATTGACATCTTTCCTATAATTTGCTGTCCAGAACCGTACACAATACTCCAAATTTGGCCTTACCAGTGCCTTATACAATTTCAACATTACATCCCAACTCCTATACTCAATGCTCTGATTAATAAAGGCCAGCATACCAAAAGCTTTCTTCACTACCCTATCCATATGAGATTCCACCTTCAGGGAACTATGCACCATTATTCCTAGATCCCTCTGTTCTACTGCATTCTTCAATGCCCTACCATTTACCATGTATGTCCTATTTTGATTAGTCCTACCAAAATGTAGCACCTCACATTTTTCAGCATTAAACTCCATCTGCCATCTTTCAGCCCACTCTTCTAACTGGCCTAAATCTCTCTGCAAGCTTTGAAAACCTACTTCATTATCCACACGCCACCTATCTTAGTATCATGTGCATACTTACTAATCCAATTTACCACCCCATCATCCAGACCATTAATATATATGACAAAGATATATGAGCACCTCACTGAAGTAAAATTAAGTAGAGAGAAATCCCGGCTCCCATGTTTTTCTTCAGTGAATTTCTGGTTACAAAACATAACAGTGGTGATGAGTAAGTTTTAAAATGAACCTGAGATGACTACTTACATGTTGAAGCACAGCATGTTTTTTCTTTGCAAAGGGAGAGAGAAATGACTGAGGTAAATAAAAGTACATCTCATGCTTTATTGTTGGGGGGGGCGGAGGAAAAACAGTTGAGTTTTAAAAAAAGGCAGAAAATGGACGAAATTCATGGGTTCATAAACAGGGAGTACTGGCTGATAATAATTTTTTTTAAAAAAACAGAAATGGCTGACTTCATCAGAAAGATAGATGCATTCCAATGCACAGAAAATAAGTGTATAATGTATACTGAAGAAAATTGAGCAGTATTTTAAAGCAAATGGAATAACTGATCAGAAACATGTACCAGTTTAGCAAAATCCAAAGGTTTGATTAGAAATTTGAATGCTCCAACCAAACCAGCCAAAATTAGTTTTGCTGACATCATGAATACCAGAAACACTTGGAACCAAAACCATGTTGATGGTGGAATGCTTTAGGTTTCATAAGCAGAATCAAAAGGGAGAGGAGAGCATTTCAACTGAAATGTGGCTGAATTGAAGAAATTATTTGAACATTGTCAGTTCAGTGATGGCTTAGTGATGCATTGTGAGTCTGTTTAGTTTGTATAATCTTAGAAGAAAATATTCAAAATGGCTCCTAACTGAAACACAGCTTACATTTGAAAGTGCAGTTGAAATTGCTGTATCAATGGAAACAGTGGCCAGAGACACAATTGAGTTGCAGTCAGGAATGAAAGTGAGTGTGAACAAAATTGCAATGTCTAAACAGAAACCAGCCTGGCTAAACAAATAGTGTTGTCATGTGGCAATAGCTCACATACACCAGACTAATGCAGTTTTAAAGGCAAAATCTGCAGAAAATACAACAAAGTAGGACACATACAAAGAGCATGTCAGGCAGACAAAAATAAATGGACTGTACAGGGAATAGAAAAAGATAAAAATCCAAGTTAGAGCACTATTCTCCATGCTGTTGATGAAAAATCTGATAATGATGAGAGTGACACAGGACAGAGTAGCCTTGAGATTTAGATTGTGAAAACGAACAATCAACAAACAGTATGGCTTACAGCAGAAGTGAACAGTAAATTAACTAAAATGGAATTGGACACTGGCTCGGCTGTTTCAATCATTCCAGAAAACGAGTTTGAATGGCATTTCAAAGATACTGAATTGAAGTCTGCAGATTTCCAACTAAGAATGTATACTGGAGAAAAGATAACTTCTCTGGGAATGACATTTGTAACAGTGAAATACAACAAATAAGAAGCCACATTTGGCTGGTATGTGGTAAAACCAGAAGGGCCTGCATTAATTGGCTGAAGCAACTACATCTTGATTGGAGATCTATCCATGAGTTCCATGCACATCCCTTGCAATAGAGTCAACTGAAAGGGAATTATAAATGGTGACGGATGATTGCACAACATTTTAAGTATGGCGCTGGAAAACTCAAACATATCAAAGGTAAAATAGCGTTACATAAAAATGCTGCACCCAAGTTTTTCAAAACCCTTCCTGTTCCTTGTATCAACTATGATAATATAGCCAGTGAGCCAGTTCACATGGAGGCTGAAGAAATTCTTTCCAAGATTGAGTGGAGCAGATAAGCAACATCAGTGGTCCCAGTAGCCAAAAAGAATGGGTCACCATCAACCCCGTACTGAAAGCGGATCAATACCCAGAATAGAGGATATCGTTACAAACCTTTCTGGAGGGGGGAAAAACACCTCAGCAAAGTAGACTTATCTGAGATGGAAGAAGAGTCCAACATGTTTCTCACCATAAACACTCACAAAATGCTTTATTGGTATAATAGGCTTTTTTGGAGTAGCTTCTCCACCTGCACTCTGGCAGAAAGCTATGGACCAGGTGCTACAAGGCTGCCGAGGCACTCATTATTACCTGGATGACATCATTGTTACTGGTGAGGATGGCAAGGAACATCTCCAAAATTTCAAGGTGATGTTAAAAAATTTGAAGATTATGGATTCAGAGTATGACACAGTAAGTGTGAATTCTTTAAGCTAAGTATTATTTTCTGTGGTCACGCCATTGATGCACAAGATTTACACAGGTGTGCTGAGAAAATTCAAGCAGTGGTGGATGTTCCAAGGCCAATGGATGTGTCACAGTTGTGGTTCTTTTTAGGATTTGTCAATTAATATAACAGGTCCCTGTCAAACCTGGCTACGTGCTGCACCCCTTGAACTCATTATCACAAACTGGGAAGAAAGGACAATGGACAAAGCACTCTGAGGTAGCTTTCCAAAGTGTAAAGGTAATGGTGACATCAGACATTATACTCACACATTATGATCCATGTCATCCAGTGAAACTTGCTTGTGATGACTCACCTTGTGTTATTGGTGTAGTTGTGTCATGTGTTTTGAGTGATGGAAGTGAACACCCTATAGCCTTTGCATCACATCCTTCAGAGAAAAAAATATGCCTTGAGTGTGGATGAGGTGTAAAGCATTTCAACCAGTACCTGTTTGGGAGAGAGTTTACCCGGACTACTGTTCATCAACCACTAGTGTCCATTTTCAATCCAGAGAAGGGTGTTCCACGAACTGCATCAGCTGAAATGCAGAGGTCTGTTTAGAGAACACAATTAGAAGATCAAATTCAAGTGGACAACTAATTGTGGAAATGATGATGGATTGTCCCATTTACTCTTGGAAAAGGAAATACCTGGAAAATTTTACAAACAAGGACACTTCTCTTGATGTGTCCTAATCCAAATTGGAAGTCTCCCTATTATGGCAGAGATGACCCAAGGGGAAACCAGAGAAGATCCTACACTGTCTCAGGTCTACATGGCAACCCAAAATGGCTGGAATGAGCAGCAGAAATCCCAGTTCCCCTTTTTACCAGCACCGGGATGAACTTGCTCTCAATGGGTTTATGTTATATGGAGATTGAGTGTTGTTACACCATCCCAGCTGAGAGCTAAAGTGTTGGAGGAGCTAAATGCCGGTCATCTAGGTGTGGTCAAAATAAAAGCATTGGCTCAAAGTTTTGTCTGGTGGCCTGGGATAGATCAGCAGATTACACAGCTTGCCATGCGCTGTTCAGGATGCCAACATGCCCAGAAAATGCTAAGAACAACAACTCGCCAATCCTGGGAAAGGCCTGCAATGCCCTCACAGAGGATTCATGTGGATTTTGCCAGACCATACATGGGCACAATTTTCTTGGTGGGTACAACTACAAAGTGGCCGGAGGTGTTCCAAAAAGCCTCCGCTATAGCCTTGCACTTTGCTTATGTTTTGAGAAGCCTCTTCTGAAGGACCAGCGTTCCAGCACACATAGTCAGTGATAATGTGACCACAATTTATCGCGGAACAGTTTCAGTCATTCCTGAAAATGAATGGAATAGTCTATATTACTTCTCATTGAACACCCCCCACCCCAAGCTACAAATGGGTTGGCAGAAAGATTTGTCCAGAGTCTAAAGAACACACTGCGAGCAATGTCAGCAGAACGCAATACACTGGCACTGAAACAGAAGCTTGCCAGTTTCCGGCTTGCCTATCGCAATGCAGCACACTCCAAACCAACAACTCACCAGTTATGCTGATCCTGGGTCATTCCCTTCTGCTCATGCTTGGATCTCCTCAAACCCAATCTCTGATGACTGTGCAGGACAAACAGCTGAGACAAATTGAGGGCTCTTCAAACAAGGAGGTTTAATGTTTCATTCCTGGACAAGCAGTGGTGGTGAGGGGCTACAGAGGTGATCAAAATTGGGTACTTGGAGAGATTAAGGACAGAACTCGACCACATAGTGGAGATTACTTCTAGGGTCACCTGGAGATGACATATGGATCAGTTGGGGAGAGCAGAGTGAATTGTTGGAGAAGAAAGGTATCCACAGCTGTCAGAACCACTCCCTGCAGTCCCCAAGACAACTCCTACAACCACCGCAGAGGAAGTCTCAGAACCTGAGATTTGTTTCAAAGCCACACGTCTCACCTGCCAGGCACACAAATCCCTCCCCCACCCTGCCCATTAGGAAAGACCTTATCCCACAAGAGTAAGAAATCCTCCTCAGCGATTAAATCTTTAGGCCTGAATGGGACAATTTAGAATTTGCTATGCTGTGAGTGCCTGTCTCGTAGTTGTATTATGCAGTATACCGTGTTTTCTATGTTGAGCTGCAGCTTATAGCTAAGCAGGGAGGAGTGTTGTGTATTCAATATTTCAGTAATATTGTAAATATATTAATTTTGCTTACATAATTCATTATGCATTATATCTAAGAACTATGTGAATGGCACTCTTCTTTTCACCAACACTTTATGTGTGAGCACCTCACTGAAGTAAGTTTAAGCAGACCAGTTATCCCTGTTTCCGTTTTTATTTTCTTTTGATTAGTTTCTGGAGTTACAAAGCATAACATGGACCATGTCACAGAGAAAGAAGACACACACTCAGCAGGTAATTGGAACTGGGCGGAGTTATTTCCTTGGAGATCAGTCCACAATCACTGCAAAGTGGTTTACAAAATAAATCCTAATTCTAAATGCGAGAGCCAGATTAAGATGTCATTTTCCTGAAACGAGTGACTCCGAGCGTATTTGTGCAGTGATACTGTCCACCTGACACTTGGCTCTCACTTTGGGAGAAGCTACAGACATTAAACTGCAAATTACATCACCACAATTAATTTTCCTGAGGGAATTTGTAGGAAGGCCAATGCACAAATCATACATTGGAAACTGAATTAGCAGACAGATTTCAGGTTGTATACAGAAAGGCGTTGGGCACTGATAGACAGAAGGTAGCTGTTAGATCTGGAGGTTACAATGAGGGCCGATCACGTGTGAATTCCTAAGAGGATCATCATTAAGGGCTGCTAGCCTTCACCATCTTCATCAGTGAGCCAGAGAAAAGGGGTTGGAAAAATAGTCTGAAAGTTTAACTAGGGTTTACAGGGGGGCGCTGGGTTGCTTGAGCCAGACCGGCGTGGAAGAAGTGGAGAACATATGCAAGTATCAGTACACCACGACAGAACTAATCTACTGGTATTATAGCTCACAGAGGCAATTTGCAGTAAGTTGCTGACATGCACGATGTATCAAGGTGGGACTGGAACCAGCATCAGAGTCAGGTTGTGAAATTTGTTGTTTTGTGCCAACAATACATTGCAATACATAATAAATAATAAATAAACTATGTATTACAATAAGACTTATGTACTATATATATTTCTAATCATAATAAGAACATATATGTAATATAAAATTAAGTAGCATAAAAAGAGAAATTAAGAAAAAATATATACTGAGGAAGTGTTTATGGGTTCATTGTCCATTCAGAAATCTGGTGGTGGAGAGGAAGAAGCTGTTCCTAAAATGCTGGGTGTCTTCGAGCTCCTGTACTACCCCCTTGATGGTAGTAATGAGAGAAGAGCATGCTCGGAGTGATGGGGGTCCGTAATGATGGATGCTGCATTTTTGAGACATCTCCTTCCGAAGATGTCCTTGATGTTGGGGATGCTAGTGCCCATGATGGAGTTAGATGAGTTTCTAACTTTCTGCAGCTTTTTCCAATCCTGTGCAGTGACCCCTCCATACCAGCCAGTGATGCAACCAGCTAGAATGCTCTGTGAAGTACATCTGTAGCGGTTTGCAAGATTCTTCAGTGACAGACCAAGCCTCCTCAAACTCCTAATGAAAAATATCAGCTGTCATGCCTTCTTTGTAATTGCATCAATATGTTTTTACGATTACCTGGAAACTTAGGAAATTTATTTTTCTGGAACCTGTGTTTACTACTCCTCTCCGATCTAGTTTCATCTTTGACGCTGCACTGGTGTCTGCATGTCCAACCAGGTTGACAGCTTTTATTCAAGCGATGGCACAAGACTGCCTTGTCATGAGAAGGAGAAGGTGGACAATAATTGCTGGCCTTGTTAGTGATGCTCACAACCTGAAAACTAATTCTCTTCACTAAGTAGATAATAACGGCTGCTGGAAGTGATTACAAGATAACAAAGCAACTGTGGAGTAAGGGGAGATGGAGCCTGTTTATAATCTGCATGAGATCACACTAATGCCTGCAATCACTCTGTGACAGGTTATTTCACAGAAGAGCTGCTGGGAATTTTTCTACTTTACATTGGTGCTTTCACCAGTAGCTCTTTGGGTGTTTTTACCATATTTGTCTGATAATATGATTTATAGTTTAACCATGTTTGTTGTTTAATAGTTTACACTCCAGTATTTCTTTTTAAATTATGATCATTTAAGTCACAGATCCAACAAAATGCTCTTGGAACAGTTTCAGCAACCTGTGTGGGGCGGGGGGGGGCGGGGTTGAATCCTAAAATGAAGGAAGAGCACCAGATCCTGGCTGACATTTCAGTGTGGTATCTTAGTGTATCATTCACCCATCCCATCAAGTTGGATGTTAATTATCTGATGGCATTATTCACACAAGTTCTACCTGGCACTCTGGCCAAAACTAATCCCTCAGTGGGCATCACAAAAGATTCTGCCGATGCCGGAAATCCAGAGCAACGCACACAAAATACTGGAAGAACTCAGAAGGTCAGGCAGCATTTATGGAGATGCATTGGGCTGAAACTCTTCATCTGGACTGGAAAGGAAAGGGGAAGATGCCCCTATATCTTATGGTTTATGTCAGAATAAGAAGGTGAGGGAGGGAAATGAAGTCAAGCTAAAAGGTAATAGGTGAAACAGGTGGGTTGGTGGGGGGGTGGGGGGGACGAAGTAAGAAGTTGGGAGGCGATAGGTGGAAAAGTTAAAGTGCTGGAGAAGAAGGAATCTGATAGGAAAGGAGTGTGGATATGGGAGAAAGGGAAGAGGGGCACCAGAGGGAGGTGATAGGCAGATGGGGAGAAGAGGTAAGAAGCAAGGGTGGGGAATTGAAGAAAGGGGAAGGGGGAAAAATTACCAGAAATTGGAGAAGTTGATGCTCGTGCCTTTGCAATAGAGGCTATCTAGACAGAATATGAGATAGAAACATAGAAACATAGAAAATAGGTGCAGGAGTAGGCCATTCGGCCCTTCAAGCCTGCACCGCCATTTATTATGATCATGGCTGATCATCCAACTCAGAACCCCGCCCCAGCCTTCCCTCCATACCCCCTGACCCCCGTAGCCACAAGGGCCATATCTAACTCCCTCTTAAATATAGCCAATGAACTGGCCTCAACTGTTTCCTGTGGCAGAGAATTCCACAGATTCACCACTCCCTGTGTGAAGAAGTTTTTCCTAATCTCGGTCCTAAAAGGCTTCCCCTCTATCCTCAAACTGTGGCCCCTCGTTCTGGACTTCCCCAACATCGGGAACGATCTTCCTGCATCTAGCCTGTCCAATCCCTTTAGGATCTTATACGTTTCAATCAGATCCCCCCTCAATCTTCTAAATTCCGAGTACAAGCCCAGTTCATCCAGTCTTTCTTCATATGAAAGTCCTGCCATCCCAGGAATCAATCTGGTGAACCTTCTTTGTACTCCCTCTATGGCAAGGATGTCTTTCCTCAGATTAGGGGACCAAAACTGCACACAATACTCCAGGTGTGGTCTTACCAAGGCCTTGTACAACTGCAGTAGTACCTTCCTGCTCCTGTACTCGAATCCTCTCGCTATAAATGCCAGCATAACATTTGCCTTTTTCACCGCCTGCTGTACCTGCATGCCCACTTTCAATGACTGGTGTATAAGGACACCCAGGTCTCATTGCACCTCCCCTTTTCCTAATCGGCCACCATTCAGATAATAATCTGTTTTCCTATTTTTGCCACCAAAGTGGATAACTTCACATTTATCCACATTAAATTGCATCTGCCATGAATTTGCCCACTCACCCAACCTATCCAAGTCACCCTGCATCCTCTTAGCATCCTCCTCACAGCTAACACTGCCACCCAGCTTCGTGTCATCTGCAAACTTGGAGATGCTGCATTTAATTCCCTCATCCAAGTCATTAATATATATTGTAAACAACTATAATTCCCCGGTTTCTCTCTCCCTCGTTGCTCCTCCAACGTGCTTTCACAAAATCATGTTATATGGTGATCATCTCATTGGTATTTGCAAACCATTACTGGACTCAAAGTGTCTGGAATGATCCCGATATCACTACATTGACATTTCGACAAATATGCAGAATGAAGTGCCTTGAAATTGCTGAAAAGCTGAAAATTAGCTTTAATTTGTTATATGTACATCAAAACATACAGTGAAATATGTTGTTTGCATCAATGACCAGCACAGTCCAAGGACGTGTTGGGGGCAGGCTGCAAGTGTCACCCATGCTTTTAACACCAACTTAGCCTCCCCACAAATCCACAAATTACTAACCCTCACCTGTACTCTGATTGTGTATGGAAACTGGAGCACCTGCTGGAAACATAGGCGGTCATGGAGAGAAGATACAAACTCTTCACAGACGGACAGCATCAGAAATGAACCTGGTTTGCTGGTGTTGCACTAACCACTGTGGGACCACACCACCCCAAAGGACACCAAAGCTTTTCCTTCTGGGTAAGGTAATACTTGTGACACAGGTAAAGATGTCAATAGTCATCACAGATCAAACTTTGAGTACTTATTTATGACATGATGGGCACTTTTTTTTTGTTATAGTGCTCATTCACTGGGTCAAGGTTAGTGCTACTCTTAGACTTGCTTGGGTACTCATAATGTAATTCAGTCTGAGGATGAGACTTTCTCAGGATGACATGAAATATTACAGGTTCCTTCATTTCACAGGAAATTCTCTATCATAGTTTTGTTGGTGAGGATTCACCAGGATGTTTCCTGGATTGAGGAATGATTAGATAGTCTGTGTTTGCTGTTTTTTTTTTCCCCAAAGAGAGGGGCCTGAGAGGTGACCTTGCAAAGGTACATACAGTTATGAGATATGTTAATATAATTAGATAGTAAGGGTATTTTACTATTAGTGTCGTTGTCTAAATAAGAGAGTATAGGCTTAGGATGGGGGGGTTGCGGGGGTGGGGGGCAGATGGGATTATTTTTCAAACAGAATGGTTCATACTGGAATATGCTACCAGAGGAAGTGCTGGAATCGAATACATTCCCAACGTTTAGACCGTCACATGAAGAAGCAAGGGGCGTGTTTATGAAGGACATAGATATGATAAATAGTAGGAAGTTTTTCTCCATGGAAGAGATAACTAACGTTAAAGAGATTTGATTTAAGGTAAAAGTTTCAGAGGGGATCTAAGGACGAACTTTTTCACCCGGCTGGACTCTGGAGCACATTAGCAGAATGGACAGTGAAAGCAGAAACTCTCATAATATTTAAGAAAAGCTATGGACAACATTTTTATAAACGGTGTTAGTGATGGTGGGTACTTGATGGTCAACATATTGGTCTATAACCCTATGACTCTGGACCTTACTTGTATTGGCACATCAGATGGTTCCTGTTAAATTCTACTGGATAATTCATCATGGAAAGGACATGTCTGGATAGCAGTATGTTTAATGCCTTAAAAAGTATCTGACTGTTCATAGAGGCAGAGAATGGCATGCAGGCATCATTCTGCTTGTGCACCAGTATGTTCACATTCAGTTCAGATCAGAATAACTTGACCTAAATTCGAGATTCAGAATTGTAAGCAATATTTCTCTAGGTCAGTTAAATCTGGCTTGTGTTCAAGCCTTATGTGAATTTTCAATCTTTCTCTTCCAAAAGCAAGTTATGGTAGATCAATTCAAATGAGCTGGGAGTTTGTAATCTATTAACTGAGCAACAAGCCTGCCAGAAATAAAAATATATTGCTCAAATATTAATGGAGCCAGAAATCACTCTTGTACAGCTGAAGAGCATTTCTCTGCCCAACAATTTTGTCAACCCTTTGTTAGCAGCATCCGTCAATCCCTACACACGTCGTATGGCGAAGTTACACAGCCAGCAACTTACAACTGCCCCAAGCAGCATCTGTGCTGATGTTTCAGAGATCCCTGTCTCTCTCTATGATCCCAGAAGGGAACTGGTAGACCCTCAGAAGATGAAGTACATATTTCTCGTTTGATCCCTGTGGTGCTCCTGGCTAGTTGCAGCAACCCTTCAATTCATCACGAGCATTGGAACTAAGCTTCAGTGGTTGGGCTCTCTGAACCTGTGCGAACATGTGTTTGTGTGTCTTGTGTATTTAGTGGATGTGACGCTGTTACAGCTTGGGGTGTCGAAGTTTGGAGTTCAATCCCAGTATCCTCTGTAAGGAGTTTGTATGTTCTCCCTGCGGAATGCGTGTTTTTTTCCCGGTTACTCCAGTTTCTTTCCCCAGTCCAAAGGCAGACCAGTTAGTAGGTTAATTGGTCATTGTATCATCATCCCGTGATTAGGCTAGGGTTAAAATTGGGGGTTGCTGGCTTGAAGAGCTGGAAGGGCCTATTCTGCACTGTATCTCGAAATATATATAAAAAACGTAAATCTCCACCTTATGATTGCTTCTTCTGATCCATCACTGATTCCAACAATCAACACTGATGAGAAAAAAATTCCTCAACTGGAAAATCTCCTGATATCTCCTTAATCCTTTTTAGCCTGATAATCCTCTGAGGTATAAGCCCTCCTCTAATGCAGATCTCCTGATCATCTTGTTCCATCCCTGTTGGTTATACCTCACTGCCAAGGCCCTAAGCTCTGAAATCCTCTCCCTCAACCTTCAGCCTTTCTAATCCTTTTTGCTCTTTTAAGATGCTTCTTAAACATTACCTGCCTGGACCTTGTTTTCGGTCATATCCCTCCATTTCTCCTTATTTGGATCAGTGCTAATTTTTGTTTGTTTAGATTCCCATCAATCCTATTAGGCTGTTTCTGCTGTGTTAACCATGTTAACTATTGGCAGCTATTGTTTTTTGTAAGCAGATTAGTAGTTAACTATGTGATCTGGGCTATGCTTATTGTGGCCATCAAGCAGGGTATTTAGAATTCTGAAGACGCACACCTCAAAGTCCAGCTGCAACTTCTTTCCCACTGTCACAACTTCTTTCGCTGACCGAGAAACCCTAATTTTACCTCTGACCGAATTCCCCTCAACTTTCACTAATGCAATTATGTATTTTTTGTTTATTTTTTTTCCTGTGAGTTATGTTTAATTTATCTGAAAGTGAGTTTATGAAGTTTCTGTTTGTAATGTACTACGCTGCTGCAGAAAGAGCATTTTCCTGGCATTTACGTCATGGATAGGTCAGCCCTTGACAATGAACAAACTTCAATTTTGATTATCTGATAGAATCAGAGATTAATTTTCCAAGCTGCTTGGTGAATTTTTTTGCCCTCTTGTGAAGATTCGCATAGCAAACCCTGGAACCTATGGCTCTTCTGTGACTGCTGAGATTTCAAGGAACTGATTACTGTACAACTGTCAGTAAGGGCAGTTTTGGAACAGAGGAGAGAAGGAATTTCTTTCGCCAGAGGTATATATGTGGATATCTGTGGATTCATTGCCATGGACAGCTGTGAAGACCTAGTCATTGGGTATATTTTAAAGCAGAGAATGATGGGTGCTTGATTAGTAAGGGCATCGTGGAAAAGGGGGGAGAATGGGGTTCAGAGGAAATTAAATCTGCCTTGATGGAATGGAGGAACAGACTCGGTGAGGTGAATGCTCTGCTCCTGCTCCTAGATCTTTTGGTTTTATTGTCTTATGGCTCAGTGCAATTCAATAATGCAAATATTTAATTGCTTTTGTCATTGGGATAAAACTTCGAGCATTTTTTGCTTAATACCGAAGCCATTGGATGCAATTGTGAACAAAGTGATTCTATCACTGGGATAGATTTACACACATCCTGCCACATTAAGCAAGCAGAGTTATGACAATAAATAGCTCTGACCCTCACGTAAATGGAAGCCTCGTGGAGAAGTCACATGATATACAAACTCGCCCATACATTGTAAACTTGACCTCATGATCCCTTTGTAGAGAAGAGGGAGCAGCCTACTGGCTTATGCCGTGACAACTGTGTTAACTTAGTGGTGCATAAATCATCCCGTCAAAACTGTACCATAAACTCCAAGGTGTATTACAATACATCACTGGATGTCAAATCTGTGGAAAATCCATGATTTAATTGGAAAATGAAGGAAGATCACTGACTGGTATTTCCAAAAGGAAAGAACAACACACATTTACTCCAGGTTAGGGGAGAAAGGCAAAGCATACCCACAATGTTTGAGATATTGTTGCAATTGCCCACATTGTTCTACACCTCCTGCATGGACATTATGCCATTTACATTGCTTTCAGCTCCTGTGTTATTTTTAGACTGCTGAACTAAGAGTGTTTTAGAATGCTTCAGTAAGGGAGTATCCTTAATATTACACAGACACTTAGTGGACCTCATTTGAGGCCCAGTGTAACTGCCAGCTCAAAGTAAGCACTCGTCTCTGTAACTAACCCCAGGCACAGGGAGCTCAGCTGTTGTAGAACAGAGGCTAGCATTTTACCAAAGTTTTTTCTTAATTTCAGTTTTATAAGAACTATTTCTCTGGACACTGTGACGTGCACACTAAAACTCTGCATTGAAACTATGGACTCTAATAACAAGTAATTTTATGTGGCATTAATGAATATTGATGATTTTGTTTACCCTGAGCCTTGATCTTCTGCATGGGACTCATTTTACAGGCTCTCCATGACCTCCTGGGGTTACAGTTTGGATATTGGAAGCGTGTCATCTTCTATTTAGGATAGGAGCCAAATAAAGATGTTATTTTAACGTTTTCCTTACATGTATTAGGGCCCAACCTACGCCTGAAGTTCTCAGCCCAGGCATTTGTTTGTCCTGAGGTTGCCAGGGCGATCACAGGTTTTACATAAAACACTGCAGAAAGAAGACAAGTGACTTGCTCCCTAATGTTGATCTTGGAATAACAGGATCCATTCTCACACAAAAAGTTAATGTCCAACTGACTACACTTCCTCAGGGATCTTGATCCGACCTACACCCTCTTCTTCCTCTTCTTTTGACTTTTAATGGAAGTTGGCAGTCCAGCTTAAAGGTGTATTACTGCCACCAGCTGGACTGGAGTGTGGTGAAGAGAACTGGAGGCAAAAAAAAATCCCTTACTACTTCTCTCTTTTCAGATGAAAGCTAAGTTAGCCCCAAAAGCCCTGTAGACTGTAAGTAATGAAATATGATATTGTGAATCACTCCCATAACTTAAAGTTTTAAAATGAAAACTATCAACCCCCAAAGATTGTAATGAAGTCTGCATTTGATTTCTTTCAACCTTATATGCTTCAGACTGTAATAGTATATGTTCAACTGTTCCATAATGATGACAAAACCTAGATACCCACACCCTCTGTCCTCTGCCCACTTTTCCCCTGATGTCATTGATTATTTCTAGGTCATGTGACACTGAGCATCCAATTACCTGCAGCATTCTGGTTTGGGCTCTTCCTGCAGCACCATTCTGAAAATCCCATAGCTGGCCTTACTTAGACCCAGCCGTCTGCATGCAGGGTACGTGCTCAGGTTATACAGAGACAAAGACTGTATATTGCAAGCTTTCTATTCCTTACAAAATGAACCATAAGGGGAAGATACAACTGACCACCATTGGCATTTTGGGTAGCAGTTGAAAGGGGAAAAGGGAAGACACATTTTTTTTCTGCTGGTGGAGTCATGGACACACTTAAAGGCAGAGCCAGACTGTTCAGAAAAAAAGCACTTATGACATTAATGGTGTTGCTGATAATTAAGTGAATATGCCATGCAAGTTGGATTGCTCTGCTGGAAACCAGTATTGACTCGACCTTCCTTGTCCCACCCAAAAAAAAGTTATTCTTAAGGTTGGGACCAAATGTAAATTTCACACTGAAATGGAAGGTTTGTACATTCTTCTTGTGACCCCGTGGGTGTCCTCCGGGTGCTCTGGTTTCCTCCCATGTTCCAAAAGATACATGGGTTGGGGTTAGATTTACTAAATTGTGGGCATGCTATGTTGGTGACACATACAGGCTGCTCCCAGCATTTCCTTGGACTGTGTTGGTCGTTGATGCAATGACACATTTCACTGTGTTTTGATATACTTGTGACAAAAAAAGCTAATCTTTATCTATAGGGTGGAGATGAGATATAACGCAGCCTTGATCTCATCGAATAGGGAAAGAGGTTCAAGAGCCTGAATGGCCTGTGTTCTATCCTTTCTCATCTGTTGTAATCCAACTCATCTACTTTTGTCTACACACCAACATCACGGGTCATTCCCCAACAATGGAACATTACAGAGTGAATGCCAGAGGCAAAGCCTGCAGTCAGAATATCAGGGTTAAGATTAGGGTATCATAGCGGTTAGCATAACACTATTACAGCTTCCAGTGTTAAAGTCGAAGTCTGCCCCGAGCTTTATAGGCCCATCAGGCCGGTGCTTATGCTGGTTTCCATGGCGTGAAGCGACTGAGAGTACAAGACTCCCCTCCCCGCATCGATAGGACGCCAGTCTATCGCGAGGTTAACCCCCAGCATTTTGCCGGTACCCATTTTCGGCTGGGTGTACTGGAGCAGTGTGTGGTTAAGTGCCTTGCTCAAGGACACAACACGGTACTTCGGCTGGGGCTTGAACTCACGACCTTCAGATCGCTAGTCCAACTCCTTAACCGCACACGCACACGCACACGCACACGCACACACACACAGCACCAGTGACCTGGGTTCAATTCCTGCCACTGCCTGTAAGGAGTTTGTACGTTCCTCCCTGTGACCATGTGGGTTTCCTACGGATGCTCCAGTTTCCTCCCACATTCCAAAGACGTATAGTACAGGTTTGTAGGTTAATTTGTCACACAGATGTTATTGGACAGCACAAGCTCATTGAATGGAAAGGGCCTGTTACTGTAGTCTCTCTAAATAAATAAAGGTCTGCCCCAGCTCCCAGACTAATTGACGGGAATTATTGTGTTATGTGTGTAGCCAGGATGGTGGAAGGTAGACCAAACGAACATTGACGTCTTTTCATCCCAGTGGTCCTTTGTTCCTACTACCCCCGTATTAGTTATAATGCTTTGAAAGATTTAATTCCTGTCTCTGAGAAAGCAGTTTGCTTTCAGCAGTCATGTTTAAAAATAGGGTGGATAGGCTGACAGTCGTTTTCTGTGCCTGTAAGTGCTAAGTGTAATTAATTATACCTTGTTGATGGTTCAGTGAACCTAACGATGGAGTGTTTGATATAATTGTTCCAACACAAATCCCTGACATACCCAGTCATGTGTCTTCTGCATTAATGAGGAATGCCCTGTTCTGATTTGGTTTTCAGCATTTAATTAGCAGGAGGCTCATGAAGCAATCAATTGCTGGGTATATAGCAGTGATGAATTTTGATATTCTTACATTTGCTGATCTGCAGATTAACCTCACGAATGCAAATGTTAGGGTGTTTGCATTAAAGGATGAAACCTGATCGCTGCTTTTCACATAGGGACCGGCTCACTGTGGCTGCAGCCTCCAACTAACAGATTGACAGGTTTGCAAGATTTTGTATGGTCACTTGTGTTTCAGAAGCAAAAATCATCCTCAACATAATGTTGAAATTCTATACTCAATAGTGTGGTCTACCGGTCCATTTCACCAGAAACTCAGGATAGAACTGTGAGAGATTTTCATCAGAAGCCAAAATGTTTTTCTGTTCTGCCTGGCAGCCCATCTTGAAACTGGGAAATCTGCCAGCTCCTTGTGCAGCAAGGAATTGCATCTTTCAGTAACTGGTCCAGCTCAGCAGATCCTGTGCGTAAGGTCCAGATGAAGTCTCCAGCTGTTTCTTTAGATTCTGCACAGATCAGCTAATGGGAGTACTCAAAGACTTCTTTAATCTCCCTATATTCTGACCCAAGGTTCACAACTGCATTAAGAAGACCGTTATCACTCCAATGCCAAAGGAAAATGAGATAAAGTACTTCAGTAATTATCGTCCAGTGGCTCTGATGAGAATTATTATGAAGTAATTCGAGATGCTGCTCATGGCACACATTAAGTGCAGTCTCCAACTCATTGCAATTCGCCTACTACTGAATAAAGTCTACAGAGTCTACCTCTTTGGCCCTACACTCATCTCAGCAGATCTGGATAACAAAGATACCTATGTCAAACTTCAGTTTATTGACTGTAGCTTCATCATCAATACCATACTTCCAAACAAACACATCTCCAATCCCCCATACCTAGGACTCATTACCTCCCTTTAGAAATGGATCCTTGACTTTCTGACTAACAGAATCAGTAAGGACAAGCAGCAGTACCCCCTCTGTGATTGTCCTTGATTTAGATGCTCTGCAAGGCTTCGTCCTCAGCTCCTTACTCTACTTCCTGAAGTTTCTCTGGAAACTTACTAACTGTAACTCATATACTTTCCTAAATTAAATCTATTTGCCAATGTTTCATCTTTTCATTCAATCTATCCATACTCTGTTGTAGAGTCCAAGTATCTGCACTAAAACATGCCTCTCTGTTATTTATATATCATCAACAAACCTGGTTAGTTTACACTGCTCTCTCCCTCAGCTCATTAATATAAATAGTTAATAATCAAGAGCCAAGGGCTGATCCTTAGAGCACCCCACCGGTTACATCATCCCAGCCTGAAAATAACTCATTCATTCTTTCTCTCTGACTTCTATGTGATAACCAGCTTTCCTTCTGTGGGAATACACTTCCTTCAATACCATGTGTTCTTATCTTGTGTATTAGCTTTTTATGTGGCATCTTGTCAAATGCCTTCTGGAAATCCAAATGCAATATATCAAGAGGTTCCCTTCATCAATTCTGCTTGTTAAATATTTACAATACTCAAAAGTTTAGAAGTTTGTCAAAATAATTCATCTTTCATAACATCATGTTGACTTTGTTGGCTTACATCAAGCTTCTCTAAATGACTGGCTAATCTTTTCCTTGATTAAAGATTCTCACATTTTGTTAATAATAAATGTTAACCAACTGGCCCATTGTTTCCTGCTTCTTGTCTTCCTTCCTTCTTGAATAATCCACTCACAGTTGTGGTTTTCTAATCTGCTGGAACTCAGTAAATTTTGCAAAACTTCCACCAAATAGCTACGCTATATCTGCAGCTATTTCCCTTAAAAACCACAGTTGCCAATTGCCTGCCTTTTTCCCATTTTCATTTTCCATTTCCTTGCCCTATGAACCAGAAAGGTTAAGGTGTTTCCACTCTATGGTCTTAAACTCAGAATTAAGACTGATATTCTAGGGGTTGGCTTCATTGTGGGAGAGTTTTCCCTTGAGTTAAACTTAATACTTATCACTGAACCAGTAGTACTATAACAGATGACCCCTTTTCAGTTTTTGGAAACTTCTTTTATCATAACAGCCAACTTCTTTTCCATACATTTCAAGAATGACAATTCTTCATAAACACTTAGTTGGCCACCAAGTATTTTTGGACTTCCTGGAGTCCAACAGAAATGCATAACATTCTATTATTTAACTAAGCAAAGCTGTAAGGAAAGAAGTTCACACAGAATAAGTTAGTTTCCCTGGGTGAGGGCCACTGACAGACAGAGATAGTTGCTGCCAAACAAAAGATGGTGAAACCAAGATAACAGGTGTTTAAAAGATGGTGAAACCAAGATAACAGGTGTTTTCAAAAAAGGGAAAATTATTTGGAAGGGTAAACTGAATGGATTACTTTCGAAATAGATTACATGGCCTGAACTTAAAGCATTTGTGAGATGCTTAGCTCAAGCCAAGGTTGTGAGAGAATTTCTCTGTAGCTCATAGAGATAGAACGATGCTCCCAAAATGCATCAAAGGTTTTCTGGCAGGTTAACTGACTAATATACAATTGCTTTTAATATAGGTTGAGGCAAAAGAATGAAAGGAGAATTAATGGGTCTGTACAATATGTGAGAGAATAAGTGTCAGGGGTACAGGGAAATAAGAGGATGGAAAATAGGATAATTGGGATTGATCCTTGGGAGCTAGCATAGATCCAATGGGCTGAATAGCCTCCTTCTGTGTCATTATAAGTACAATGTCAGTATAAGATCAAAGATTCATCCCCGTACCTAGTAGTAGCTTGCCTCTGTATCATCTATAGATCAGTGTAGCTGTCTGGAGTATATTTGAGTGTAAATATTCAATATGTTGGGAGAATAGGCAACAAAATGATATCATACATTTGACATAAGTACACATACTTATGCAAGGTAATAAGCATCCTGTTGGCTTCTCCTGGAGATACTTACAGATGGAATATAAAGCCGAAGAAGCCTTGGAACAGAGGAAATTGCAAAAGGATTTAATAAAGTATTTAAAATTGTGATGGATGTAAAGAAGATGGAGAGAAAGTGTGACCACTGGTGGAAAATTTGAGAACTTTAAGAAGGGTAAGGGGTATTTGGATAGATTGAAGGCTAGGTAAGCTTTAGAAGTATATAATCCAAACACAGGCAAATGGGTCTTGCTTAGGTGGGTACCTTGGGCAGTATAGGCAAGCTGGGATGGAGTTACTTTTGCATTTTATATTGCTCTATGACTTTATCACCAGGTCAGATAGAATGAAGATGAATGCTTAAAAAAACAGAATGGGATATGAAGGGAAGGATGTGACACAGTAAGTAGCTCAGGTCAGGGGGTGACACTGGAGGCAGGTTCAACTGCAGTGTCCCTGAGGCAGCTGGACATGTATCCAAAAAGAATGAATTTGCTGAGTAATGTGGAATGCAACCAGCCAGTTATGGAACGGGCTTTGCAAAGGTAGTGCTTGTTGGGGTAGGTGGAGGTGTGCCTAGGATTCCACTGCCATGACACATTTCAAGATGTCTGCCACTCAGGGCCATATTTGTTTTCAGTGACTCCATCCTCTTGGTGTGTGTTAGCAAGACCTGATTCTGCACCGGCCAGCCCCCTCCCATCACAGTGTCTCGATTCATATGGAGACACAAAAGACTGCAGATGTTGCACAGAACAAAGCTGAAGAATTCAGGGACCAGGCAGATTCCATGGAGCAAAATGGACAGTCGATATTTCATTGTCCATTTCCCTCTACAGATACTGCTTGATCCATTGAATGTCTCCAGCTTTGTTTTGTGTGTAATGTTGTTCTGGATGCTTCAACATAGATTCAGTGTACAGTGTGCATTGTCCCAACCCTCATTATCATTGCATTCAAGGTAAATTAGACCCGTGAAAAAATCGCCCTTTGTTAAAATGAGCACCCACAGTGACCCTGAGGTCTGCCTTCAGCACCTCTCAGGTTGAGTGAACACCACCTGTCCCATGATCTGAGGGTCTGCTGAGACTAATTGGGAGGGCAGAGAGGCTGAGAGTGAAAAATCAAAAGCCTTTCTCTAAGGACGGCGGTCAGTCCCCTGGGAATGGTTCCGGCTGCCAGAGTTCACACAGTTTACTGATTCCGATAGTGTGTCAAAAGCTACTTCCTTTGATTTGTTCTTTGAAGAATTCTCCAATGCATTTTTCTTCTGCTTATTGAAACTTACTCCTTGTCTGACAGTCCTTGATGAATAATCTATTTGCCATTCTTTATTTTTCTCTGCAGTCTAGAGGTAGAAGCTTATAAACCAGCGGGACACGGCATCCCATCATCATCAATAAATTACTAGGTTAAGGGTTTAGATTAATATAGATTTACTCACAGTCGACAATGGTTCCCCACCCAACTGAATCACAAGTATGAACACCTTTAAAGAAATATTCCCAACACATTGATATCAAGTGTTATTTTCAATAAATAAACGCGTCCCGTGAGAGAAAAAAGGAGTCAAATCAAGATTGTAAGCCATGAATTTCCTGCAGCCTGTAACAAGGATTAGTTTTACTCTGTGACAAGGAGAAAGAAGCCTGTTATTATGGTTTCTTAATTGCCTCTTAGGTGGAGGCTGGAAGGATCTAATGCTGGGGTTGTGAGGAGGAAGCAGGTGTACACATGATGTGGTGTACCAGACGCCAGACAAGGCCGGATATTCAGCTGGCACTGACACCAAGGAGCCGTGCCCACTGGGAAATTAAAGGCACTGATCTCTTGGTGGAAGAGGCAGCCTTTATTCTGCACTGGAGAAAGGTTGCCTTCTTCCTCCCGACATTCAGTCTTCAACCATAAGTGTTGTTGTTCCAAGAATAGAAACAAAACCACAAAGGACGTCGAGTTCTGCCAACTTGCTGCAGTCTGTAGTATCACAACAGTTCAGGATCTGTTCCAACCTCTTTAAGTCACGTTGCTTCAAGAAAGAATATTGTCTACAGCTTCTCTCAACTTTTTACTTCTGAACATTCACACTCATGAGTTCAAGCAGGTACTATTTAATATTTTCCCTCTGATGGCTGACGTGTTGCAAACTAATCATCCCAGTACTAGCTCAGTGCATCATAGAAGCCTGAGGAGTGGAAAGAGCACACAGAAGAAAAAGAAGAAGGAATATATATTCAGCCCTTCATGTCTCTGTCACTATTCGAAGTTCACTTATTATCAAAGTATGTATACAGTACATTGTACAACTTTGAGATTAGCTTCTAACTGACAGCCACAAAACAAAGAAACCCAAAAGAACCTATTTTTAAAAAAGACTGTCAAACAACCAATGCACAGAGAAAAAAAAATCAAATCATGTAGCCAATAAGTGCAAGCAAATAGTGTTCTTTTACCTCTGCAACACAATTCCCCGAATATCTAAAAATGCACTCAGTAGCCACTTTATTAGGTACAAGAGGTTTATGGTCTTCTGCTGCTGTAGCCCATACACTTCAAGGCTCAATGAATTAAGAATTCAGTGAACTCATTCTACACACCACTGTTGTCATATGTGATTATTTGAGTTAATATCGTCTTTTTGTCAGTTTGAACTGATCTGTCCATTCTGATCTGCCCTCTTCATTAATAAGGCATTTTTGCCCACAAATTGACACTCACTGGATTTCTTTGGGTTTTCTTTGCACCATTCTCTGTAAACTCTAGACTGAAAAACCCAGGAGATTAGCAGTTTCTAAGATACTCAAACTATCCTGTTTGGCCCCATCAATCATTCCATGGTCAAAGTCACTTAGATCACAATTTTTTCACCATTCTGATATTTGGTCTAAACAACAACTGAACCTCTTGACCATGCCTATATGCTTTTATGCATTGATTCGCTGCCACATGATTGGCTGATTAGATATTTGTATTAATGAGCAGAAGTAACTAATAATGTGACCCCTGATTATATATCAGGATACCTTAATTTGATCACACTTAGCAAATGAATCTCCTTAAACCTCTGGAGTAGATAATTCCAAAGATTCACTACTACTCTCTGGAAGAGGAAATATTCCCTCATCCCTGAATGACCAGCAGTTTATTTTGAATTAGTTATTCCATGTCCTAAACAGACCAACCAGGCAAAATATCAACTTCACATCTACTCTGTAAAGCATGATAACAATTGTCTGCATTTCAATGAATTCAACATCAAACTTGCCCAGCCTGTTTAATTTCTCCTCTTATTACAAGCACACCCATCCCAGGTTTATCAAATGAGGAGATATTAAGTGGACTGGGCTAATTCTGTCATGAGTTTATTGCACGGAGAGACTGGAATGGTCCTGAGAAAATTTTACATTCTCAGTTTTTTCATCTCTATTGCATTTGCTCAGATGTTCAGGTATTCCAAATGGTGCCTAGAAATGAACCCCATCTTCCCTAAATGAAGTTTCCCTTCGACAATAATGGACAGAGACTTTTTCTACATCTCATCTATTTTGTGCATCTCTGTTCTCACCTCTTCTTCTCCAGGACAGAACAAGAACAGAGTTCTCTGCTCCTGTACTTCCAATAGCAGCCTTTATAACCATTGGCTTATCCTGCGCCACTTCTGCCAGCTCAAACCAGGTTGCACCATCAGATACCAATTCCCCTCCCCGTTCAGCATTCTAAAAGGATCACCCCCTACAAGGTGCTTATGCCCCTGCCTACCACTCCGCACTATATGGAGCTTTCTCGTGTAATTACAGGAATCACAACTCCTGTCCTCTACCTCTTCCCTCCTACAATTTTTCCAAGTAAAGGAGTGATTCACCTGCGCTACTTCCAATCTGTTCTACTGCATTCAGTGTTCTCTCTACATTGGAGAAACCAGATGCAGGTTGGATGACTACTTTGTGGAGTATCTGGACTTACTTCACTGGAGTGACCCTGCTCATTCCACCCGTTCCATTCCCACTCTAGAAGTTCTGCCTATAGCTTCCTGTTATATCAGCTCTGCCCATTTTTGCTTGACACTCCTTCTTTTCCTTTTTATTTCATTTCTACAATTTGGACTGGTGGACATGAACCATTGCATTCCCAACCTTCCCCACTACCTAGGCTAACTTGTTTCTCTCTCTCACTGCTGATGAACGATCCAGACCTGAAATGCTAATGGTTCCTCTTTCCACAGACGATGGAAAATAATTACTGTCTTTCCGTCAATTTGAAAGAATGGTTTACCGAGACAGATAAAAGTTACTGTGGATGCCACCTGCTGAGATTTCCCAGTACTTTCCCTTCTTTAATCCCCTGAAACTTCTGATATATTACATTTGATCACATCATCTGATTGATAGATACACATTGTAAACTACTGGGGAACAAGCCTAATATCTGCAGTATCCCACCATTCACAGACTCCAAACCCCAAAATGACCCATTTACTTCAGAGTTCTGATCCTGTTCTTTGACCATGCTCAGTCTACTGCAGTATAGCACTTTTCGGTGATGTGTATTCTAATTTTGTTCAATAATCTCTGGTGTGGTAACTTACTGAATGCCTTCTGAAAGTCCTTATGCTCCACAGTAACTTTTATCTATCTTGGTAAACACAACTTCAAAAAACCGTAACAGATTTATCAAACATGATCTCCCTTTTCATAAATTGATGCTGACTCTGCCTAGTCCCACTATTCTGAGTGCACTGTTACCCCTTTCTTAATAGGAGATACCTTGTCAGAAAATCTGTACCTCTTTCTGCAACTAATCAGTTAGATCTAGATTTACACAAACACTTGCCATCCAACTCAGAAGGCCCGTGCTTGTTTTAATCTCCAATATACTGACTGATAGCAATTTTGGTAATTATATATAAGAATTGGACAAATATTTAGATTGGAAGCTATTGCAGGTCAAGGATAAAGGGAAGTGCAGTAGTTTCTGCAGTTTTCTCAGAAAAAAAGCCAATGCATGTCTGCTACTGTGACGCCAAGCTGGAATTCACCCCTCACAGAAACCTTTCCCCTTCCACCTGGCCTTGGCAGTGATACTTCCCTCTGTCTTACAATTCTGATTAGAAGCCTCTGAAGTTCACGATTCTTCCCATATTCCTTTTGAAAGTAAAAGACTTAACCAGGAACCAAGCAGAATCGGAATGCATCATCTTCTAAAATGCCATAACAACATAGCAGAAGAACTAAGCCTTTATGATTCATGGGCTGACTTCACTCATTGAGCACATTTAAAGAAAACCATTCTTTCATACTGACTGAAAATCAGTAATTATTTTAAATCAAAATCCAGACGTTGGCATACATCCAAAAGCATGATGCCAGGTGGTGTCTGATTGGCATTCAACTGGAACCTTGGCAGGAAGAAGTGGGTGCTAAGAGTCTTGCAGTCCGACAGAATACCCGGTGCTTAACATCTACTTAATGCCAGCTTTTGAAGGATATCAAATTAAAAGGATGTGCATGGTTCTTCAGAGTGAATTGTGTTGGCTCTGGTAACCTGTTTTTTTAGGTAGATATTTTACTGATCCCAAACGGAATTACAGTGTCACATTAGCATTACAAGTGCACAGATATAAATATCAGAAGAATAGCAGAAATAATAAAAATAAGTTACCACCAACAGTCTAACAAGAGGAGTCATCACTTCCCCGACTATAGGTTGAGTCATTATAGACCCTAATGGTCGAGGGTCAGAATGACCTCATATAGTGCTCTTCAGAGTAGCGCTATTGTCTTAGCCTATTATTAAAAGTGCTTCTCTGTCCAGCCAGGGTAGCATGCAGAAGGTGAGAAACATTCTCCAGAACTGCCACGATTTTTCATAGGGTTCTTTGTTCTACCACAGCCTTCAGTGTGTCCAGTTTGACTCCTAGAAAGGCTGGCTCTGTAATAATCAGTTTATTGAGCCTGTTGGCATCACCCATGTTGATGCCATTGCCCCAACACACCACCACATAGAAGATTGTACTGGTGACAACAAACTGGTAGAATATGTAAAGAAGAAGCCTGCATTCTCTAAAGCACCTCAGTATCCGCAGGATGTAGGAGTGACTTTGGCCCTTCTTGTATACAGCCTCTGTGTTGGCCTGCCATCCAGGTGTACCCCCCAGGTACTTGTAGGTCCTCATCACATCCACGTTCTCACTATTAATAGTAACGGGAAGCAGTGCAGGCTTAGCCTTCCTAAAGTCCATCACCATCTCCATTGTCTTACTGATGTTCAGCTGCAGATGATTCAGCTTTCACAGTCTGACAAAGTCCTCCACCAGAGCCCTGTATTTATCCTTCCATTCTCCCGTTATACACCCAATTATTGCTGAGCCATCAGAGAATTTCTGCAGATGACTCAGTGTTGTATCTAAGTTCCAAGGTATACAAGGTAAACAGAAAGGGAACCAATACAGTCCCCTATGGGGCCCCAGTGCTGCTTATAACCATGTCTGACACACAGCTCTGAAGTCGGACATACAGTGGTCTGCCAGTCAGGTAGTCTATTATCCAGGATACAATGGAGGTGCCAATCTGCATTGAATGGAGCTTTCTCCCCAGCAATGAGGGCTGTATGGTATTGAGGCACTTGAGAGATCAAAAAACATGATCCTCATAGCGCTGCCCTGCTTATCCAAATGGGAGAAGGCTCTGTTCAGCAGGTAGATGACAGCATCATCAGCTCCAATGTGCCCCTGGTAGGCAAACTGCAGGGGATCAAGGGCTGATCTGACCAAGGGTCGGAAGTGAGCCAGGACAAGCCTCTCTGGGGTCTTCATGATGAGTGAGGTCAGGGCCACTGGTCAGTAGTCATTCCAGACTTTTGGCTGGCCCCTTCTTGGTTACTGGGATCACACACGATGTTTTCCACACAGCTGGGACCCTTTCCAGGCTGAGACTCAGATTGAAAATGCACTGGAGAACTCCACACAACTGCTCAGCACATTCTTTCAGGACCTTGGGGTTCGCATCATCCGGTCCCAATGCTTAAAGACTAGAGCCCTAGGTATCAGCACAGGTCACATTACTGGAGCATCATGTAACTGAAGATAAAGATCGGACTAGAAGTGTTCTCTCAAGGTAAGGGTCCAATGGAGGGTTAACCAACTCAGTAGTGAAAGAAAATGTTTTTTATTTTTCTGCCTCTTTCAGATTATTTGGTGTTGTTCAATTCTTCCTTGCACTGTAACAACCAAACTTTACAATAACACCAGTATTGGACCTTCATGTGAGATGGAAACAGAACTCGGAGCACCACCTGGAACAATGGAGGGAGAGTTTGTCCCAGGCATCATTCAATATTTGTACCTCAGCCAACATCAGTGAAGCAAAATACAAGATGCTGGAGGAATTCAGCAGTTCATGCAGTGTCTGTGGAGACAAAGAGACAGTCGAAGTTTTGGGTCGGGATTCTTCATTTGGACTTCTTGCAGCATCTCATTTATTTTAACTCCAGATTTCAGCATTTGCAGTCTCTTGTGTCATGATCACTTAAAGCAGATAATCTGATCATAATGCCATTGTTTGTGGAATCTGGTGTGTACTGATTGGCTGCCACATAAGGTCCCCTACCAGTGAGACTGGGGTGGAGGGGTGATAAAACAAAAAAGCTGGCCATTGATTACAGGAAGAGGGTAGTACATGTTAGGGAGTATTCAGGGTTTATGTGAATATGACCGGGGTTAATTCAGCAAGAACCAGTCTTTATGTTGATTGTAAAATGCAAGCAGTAAATTGAAGCTAAAAGCATGCCTTTGCAGTGTCTATGGAGCACAATCTGCCCACAGACTCAGAAATGTGGTTTACAAAATAGTGACCATGAGACATTTGCATATGCATCAGCCAAACATTAAGACAATGGGGTTGTGTTAATAGGCATGCAATGAACCAGGCAACATGACTAAGTTATTTGCTCCATTGTGACTGAGTTCAAGCTGGCAGACTAGACAGATGTCACTTGGCATATCAAGCATGGTCACAGGCACAGTTGTTGTCAATAGCTGATCTATTGTGTACTCTGGCATCTGGCTCTCTGTCTTCAGAAATTCTTAGAATATCTGTGTCAACAGGGCTGTTTGGACATTCAGATGTGCTTCCCCCTGTAGGTATGTAATTCAAGGAAGCATTGTCAACCCAGAGCACAGAAGTAAACAATATCATTGTACCTACTGAAATTGTATTGAATCTCTTGAATGGTTCCCGCTTGACTTCACAATCTACCTCATTCTACCTTACTGTCTACCTGAATTGCATTTTTTATGTAGTCGTTGAACTTTATTCTGAATTTTTTAAAGATTTTTTTTGTTTTGTATATTACATTTGTACCCTGTATGATTGGGAGATTTAACACTCATGTGTTAACTGGGCTTATATTTAACTGTGTTAACTATAACAATGTATTCCCAATAACTTTGTATCAATATTATGATATGTTTATTATTACAAAACTAATAAAAAGATTGAAAAAGAAAGAAAAGAACTTTATTCTGCATTCTGTTATTGTTTTACCTTGTATTATCTCAATGTGTTGTGATGAAGTGATCTACATGGACGATGTGCATGTCAAGTTTTTCACTGTAACGGATTTCTTCTTTTATGTTACTGCTAAGGCTAATAAAATGGCTTCTTTGTTATGTTATAATAAAAATGGCTTCTCTGTGATGTTAACTGCTGAGACAGTGGTTCTCTCTAGCAGCTTGTTTGGGTTATAATTACTGATAATGAGAATTGTATTCATTTGCTAACCGATTAGGATAGATGTTATTCTTTCTTGTGCGTCTGTAAGCTATTGTTTTTGCAGGCTTTGGGCAGAAGGCAGATGGGGACAGAGAGAAGAGACGCGATGTTGTAAGCTGGGCAATGGAACGGACCCCGAGCTAGAGTCCAAGGCCCAGGGTCTTCGGTGAGGAGAGGAGACACAGAGAGACTCGAGTAGAGTGTTTGGTCGATCACCGAGGGTGGTCCCATTCGAGGGTCAGAGGACTTCGGAGGACCTCGAATGGTGGAAAGAAGACTCCGTTAATTGAGCTCCAATGGTTGTGCACAAAGTAGTTGAACTTTGATAAGCTTGGCACCTTTTACTTTCCTTTTATATTGTATCTCTATTAATTAAGTAGTTCCAGTAAGTTCTATAAAGTGTAATCATTTAATCGCACATGATGTACTGTCTGTTATTTGGCAGGGTGGGGTACATCACACAGCATCCACACAAACTTGATTACCCAGTCTGGCGGGGCCGAAGGCTGCTCCCCCTAGATGAAAGCGAGCTGAGCGAGCCTGAGGCTCACCAGGGGGCTACATCACTGTATCTCATACATGTCACAAATGTAAACCAGTTTACAAATTTAACATTTAGTTTGAGAAAGGAAAGGTGGAATGAGATCTGGATGTCCTTGTACACCACTACTTATTCCTCATAGTTGGTTAGCTGCCAAACATTTGCAATCCACGCTACACATTAATGAGACCACGCAGTGCTTGAACCTTCCTGACTGTCTTTCCAAAGCTGGTAATCTCCTCCATGTGGTAGGGTCCAGAGTTATTTTTAGTTTCTCTTACTGTGGACTGTTTCCTAACTTTCATTGTGGAGAACACGATCTGTGATGGACAGCCATCTGTTCTGAATCAAATCTATTATTATGTGTATTTTTCATGTGCACATGTAAGTGGAAATTCACTGACACCGTGAGCAGATCCAGATGGGCAACTAAATTATGCTCCCACATGTGAAATTTATAGTTTACAAGCCTCAGGGCTAACGGGATACCTTCTTCTTAGGCACTGAGGATAACGTGTTTCCACTCTAGTTCTGTGAGTTCTGTGGTGGCCGATGAGTCCAATGTGAGACCTACAGGTTCTTCTACACTAGGTGATCAAGTGTATGAGAAATTTAATTTGTAATGCTGGATAGTACCACCCAATGAATCCTTTTTGAAAATTTTGCAACTAGTTCATCTTCATGGTCTTTTAGAATCTTTTTCCATCATCCTTTCTGAAAATCCAAGCCCTATTGGAACTTATCAGTGCCAAAGAGAAGTATCCTCACATCCAGAAATGGTTGTTTTGTCAATTCCCTGAAAATTGGGTCCACTGGTTAAAGGTTCCTCTGTGAATGGCAACTTGTTCCTAATCAGCTCCATTTGTGAATCTCCACCCTACCAACTCCCCAATTTATGATACTTTCCCATGCAACCACATCACAAATCTCACTTCTACCCTTGGGAAGGAGGTTCAGGAGCCTTAGGTCCCATACCAACAAGTCGAGGAATAGTTACTACTCTACAACCATCAAGCTCTTGAACCAGCGTGAGTAACTTTAGTCACCACAATTCTTCACTAAGTCCATAACCTACAGATTCACTTTCAAGGACTCTACAGCTCATGTTCTCAGTATTATTTATTTTGGTTATTTGCACAATGTGTCTTCATTTGCACATTGGTTGTTTGTCAGTCTTTGTTTATGTATATTTTTTAAATAAATTCTATTGTATTTCTTTATTTTCCTGTAAACACCTGCAAGAAAATGTATCTCAAGGTTGTATATGGTAACATATACATACTTTGATAATTAATTTACTTTGGCATTAACTTAATGACATGAATGCTTGTTCTATCACCCTTTTCCTTCCCACCATCGAAGGACCAGTTTCCCAGGCAAACTAGAGATTTCCTTGCCATTCTTCCCTTCTGATGCGCTGTGTTCAATGTTCACAAGGTAGAAACCGGTCACCGTTGGACTGCAGGAGTGACCCTCAGTTTCCTGTTGCTTACTCATTTATTCCCTCATCCTGTACGTTACAATGAGTGAGTCACAGTGCAAGCTGGAGGAATGGCACCTCATTTATTATCTGGGTATGTTGTAGCTTTCAGGACTCAAGAGAAATTCTCCAATTTTAGGAAACTCGCTCTTTCTAAGTGTAACAGAGTTGGCCATTTCTGACGGTCACCCATTTGCAATAGTTATCCATCTGACTCAAACGTCCTCCTTTGACTAGTTTGGCCTCATCTCCTGTGTGTGTCCAACAGCTCTTCTTTTAGAAAAACATAATGTGCCACTGCAACTCATCTGATCTCACCCTGTCAAATGTGTTCTCTTTTTCCTGTCCATCCCTCCCTCATCTTCTCTGGAATTGAAACTAACTTATTTTCTCATGAACTTAAACATTGATTATTTTTCTTTCCCCATATGCCACCTTGTCTGCACAGTGGTTCCAGCATTTCCTGTTTTGTTTCAGATTTCCAGCACCTGCAGTTTGTTTTTATATGAAGAACAGAGAGAGTTTTGTGTAAAAGTTCAAGCGTCCCTGAAGATGGCAGCAGAGGTAGATAAAGCAATGAAGGTGGCAATCAGGATGCTTTCCTTCATTAACCAGGGCACAAAATATAAGAGCAGGGAACTTAAACACAAGCTCACAAAACATTGATAATATCCAATAGGAATACTGTTTGCCGTACTATAGGAGGGACCTAGTTGCAATGGGGATAACGCAGAAGAGATTTTCTAGGATGTAGCCTGCAATGGAGGGTTTCAGATATGGGTGGAGATGGGTTAGCCCAGATCTGCGTTCCTTGGAGCAGAGGAGATCTAGTGAGAACCAGATGGAGGTACACAAAATTATACAGAGTGAAGATAGGACATGATACTAGGAAACTTTCCCTCATCATGTAAAGATATCTATAATTAGAGAGCATAGATATAGAATATAGAAAGGTAAGAGATTCAAAAGAGATCTGAGGAAGAATATTTTTCCCGCCGAATCAGAAATGCACTGCCTGAGAGTGTGGTGGATCTGGAGATTTACAATATTTAAGAAATACCAAAAGAAACACTTGAATCCCCAAGACACAGAAGGCCTAAAGTCCAAACGTGGATTTGGATAGATTAAAACTTTATGGTCAGCATGGACACACAGTAGGCCAAGAGGTTCAATTCTATGCTCAATGACTCTAAAGCCACTGAATGGAAAATCAGGAATTCTCTGCAAAGGATTTACAATTTCCTGTACACAAACAGGTGTGGTACAGTGATGTGATAAGGAAAACACAGGATTTACTGTTACATTACCAGAAATAACAAACATATAAGCATCAATATTGACAGGGTTGATCACCAGTGGATGTTCTCCCTGTAACCACATGGGTTGCCCTCGGGTGATCCAGTTTCTCCTGCAGTCCAAAGACAGAGTTAAATTGGACATTGTGAATTGTCCCATGATTAGGCTAGGATTAAATCAAGGGTTTGCAGGGCGGTGTGGCTTGAAGGGCTGGAAGGGCCCGTTCTGTGCTGTAACTTAATAAAATAAATAAGTAAACTAGGACTTCAATGTCCTATAGCAACAGAATGAATTCTATAAAGAACGCTATTAAAATTATCAGAGAAAGAATTACTGGTTTAGCATGTTTAATTAATGTTATTCTAATGTATTGAAAACAGAGTTAACTTTGTTCATACTAATTAACGAAGACAAAGTTATAAATCTTCCAAGAAGATTTATGGCCTGTGTGAAAAATCCTGGCATTCAACTATAAAACACTGAGTTGGGACTGTCATTTCGGGAATGCTCAAATTGCAGACTCTCCTGCTTGGCTTTGTTTGCTCAGGGATAAGGTTGCTAACCCTGTGTGCATGCAGCCATTTTTGTGGTTTTACTTGATAATCTTTCACCCTCCCATTCTATTGTGGGTCTCCCTACCACACCACACCTACTTGTGTTAATCGGAAAACAAATGGTCTTCATTACTTAAACTGGATGATTCCTGACTATTAATCAAACACCCTTGCCTCTTGGTGTGTTCCCATTACATTTTATAACAAATAAACAAATGTCTTCAAAAGAATATTTTTCCCCAGCTCCTCTAAATTTTCCTCAGGGTTGGTCTTGGTTAATCTTTAATTCCAGGAGAATCAGGTGGTGACGAGAGGGCGTACAGGAGTGAAATACGTCAACTAGTGGAGTGGGGTGGCAGTAACAACCTGGCACTCAACATCAGTAAGACGAAAGAGCTGATTGTGGACTTCAGGAAGGGGAAGATGAAGGAACACATACCAATCCTCATAGAGGAATCAGAAGTGGAGAGAGTGAGCAGCTTCAAGCTCCTGGGTGTCAAGATCTCTGGGGATCTAACCTGGTCCCATCATATCAATGTAGTTATAAAGAAGGCAAGACTGCGGCTATACTTTATTAGGAGTTTGAAGAGATTTGGCATGTCAACAAATACACTCAAAAACTTCTGAAGTTGTACTGTGGACAGCATTCTGACGGGCTGCATCACTGTCTGGTATGGAAGGTCTACTGCACAGGACCAAAAGAAGCTGCAGAAGGTTGTCAATCTAGTCAACTCCATCTTGGGTACTAGCCTACAAAGTACCCAGGACATTTTTAGGGAGCGGTGTCTCACAAAGGCAGCGTCCATTATTAGGGACCTCCAGCACCCAGGGCATGCCCTTTTCTCACTGTTACCATCAGGTAGGAGGTACAGAATCCTGAAGACACACACTCAGCGATTCAGGAACAGCTTCTTCCCCTCTTCTATCCAATTCCTAAATGGACATTGAATCTTTGGACACTACCTCACTTTTTTTTAATATACAGTATTTCTGTTTTTGCACATTTTTTAATCTATTCAATATATGTAATTGATTTACTTGTTTATTTATTTATTTATTTATTTTTCTCTGCTAGATTGTTTACGCAGTGAACTGCTGCTGCTAAGTTAACAGATTTCATGTCACATGCCGGTGATAATAAACCTGATTCTGATTCTGATTCTGACTCCAGAGCAGTTCTAGAGAGTAGGTAATGCGAGCAGATCATTGATAAGTAATTCCAGCACTGGCTTTGGTCTCATTACACACATGCCTATATTAATTAATCTGTGCAGAATGGTTTCTAGGTAAGTCAAACAGTCCCAACTCCCATTTCCCTCTGTTAAATATCACTCACTATTCAATACAAGTCCTCACCCTTTCCCTTTCAACGTGGCCAACAGCCAGTCACAACTATTTCCAGACCACTTGGAAACATACATGTTAAATGTGAGAAAATTAGTCATGCTTAATGAGGACACATTCCAGACCTGGGCGCATATGGAAGTTCACTTCGCTCCAACAGTTTGGCTGCTGTATCATGGAATAGTTTCAAAAAGGAAGCAGTATAGTGCAGCACTAAACAATGGTAATAATTGGACCATCAGAATTGTTAAATTCCACAGATGTGATGATTCTACACCAGTTGCTCAATCCAAGTTGCAGGGTGCTGGTATACCTCTTAAACTTCACTTCAGTCATTCATGGAATCAGCCTTTAGTGAAAACCTCTCACTGCCTTCAGGTAAGTGCCTCTGTGACAAACTGTGGTGTCTGCCGTGAGGAACATTACTGTTCAAAGCTCGGTCCAAGGCTCGGGCCTGAATTTTATTTTCTGCCTCAAACTTCCATGAGCCCTGCGGGCCTGTGCACCTGCATTGGATAATTGTTGTCTGATCAAGAGACATTAAGCTATTGTGCTTTCTGCTTAATCCTGTTAAGTTTATTTTGACTTGCATGGCCTTTCTGCATACTGTGGTTATTTAAAGCAGACTCACAATTAGTGTTTATCGCAGGGTCCTTGCGTTTTGGGAATGATTCAGCTCATGGTGTCATTTGTTCAAACCACTGATGCTCTGTTGGAATCCTTATGAAAAAGGTCTTGTTTCTGTCTCTATATGAAAGTCTGTCGTTCCTCCACATCTGAGTTCAGTCGTCAGCTAGTGCACACCGTGACACTTTCATTCTGTTTCTTTCTACAGATCCTGCCTGACCTGCTGAGCATTTTCTGGTGTTCCTGTTTGTTTGGTGCTGCAATATTAAATGCTGTAATCTTGATCATCTTTAAGAACAGAGACAAATCCAAATGTGGTAATGACTGAGAAGTCACCCCGCAGTCTGCTATCGGGAAAGTCATTGCTAGGGACTCCTTCAGCCTTGTCTCAGTGGTGTACACTTGCTCTCCAAATCCCAGTGTGGATTCTGTCCATTTAAGGCAGAGTAGACATGATAAATGTGGGGAACAGCACCAACAACATCCTCTTTCATCTTCACCAATGCTTTGGAGTCCATTAATGGGGAAGGTCTGTGGAACATCTTCCTCAAGTTCTTCTGTGTTTAGAATTTGATCCTCGCCTTGTGTTTACTGATGGATGTAACTACCATGATGGGTGAGGGACAGTCTATGACATCTCGATGAGTTAAGAAGAGAGAGCAACCAGTAATGGAACTCTTCAGATGACATATAATTTAGAGAGCAGGAAGAAACAGCAAAAGAAAATGTGTGGCAGACATCAGAGTGATTATCAAGCGGGAAATTACCTAATGTAGAATATGACAAATGAAGTGAGGAAATTGAAATAGCTAACACATTGTGATACTGTGGCGGCTCGCCCACGCAGCAAGCCAACTGGCTCCAGCGGTCGCCGACGAGCTCGCAGCCAGCGGCAAATGAGAAGGGTGTGAGTACGGGGCAGACCTCGGCCCGGAAGCCAACGTCGCTTCCACCCCGCAAAGAGCTGGGGTTGCTGGGAGTGGGTTACTTAAGCACGCACCAATTCAAACAATAAATGTTTTCAAACAGACCCTGCTCGACTCAGTGCGTTGTTTTTGCTCGTCGCGTACCAGTGCCACTACATTGGTGACCCCAACGGTCCATCGGCATTTGGACCCACCATGAACGACTCGGCTCTGCAGAATGCAGTTTCCCTTAAACTGCCAACTTTCTGATCGCTATCCAATATCGCACATCCAAGATTTTACGGCCAACCTGCACGGGGCGCGCATCTTTTTGAAGATTGACCTGGTCCGAGGGTATCATCAGATCCCAGACCACCCGGATGATGTAACCAAGAGGACCCCCGTTACCCCCTTTGGCCTGTTCCAGTTCCTCAGGATGCCGATCGGGCTCAAAAACGCGGTGCAGACTTTCCAGTGCTTGATGGACGCATAGGGCGAGATCTGGACTTTCTGTTCATCTACCTGGTTTAACATACTTATCGCCAGCCGCTCCTGCCAGGAACATCTAGCACGTTTACGCCTGCTCTGCCGTGCCTAAGTGACTATGGCCTCGTTATCAACTCCGTCAAGTGCCAGTTCGGCCTACCCGCCATCGACTTCTTGGGACACCGGATCGACCGTCATGGAGCTGTTCCTCTGTCAGCAAAAGTTGAGGCCATCCACCAATTCGCCAGGCCCAGCACTGTTAAAGGCCTGCAGGAATTTGTTGGGATGGTTGACTTTTACCACCGTTTCCTGCCCTCAGCGGCCCGGATCATGCGGCCCCTTTTCGGCTTGATGTCCGGCAAGGTCAAAGAGGTCACCTGGACAGAGGAGGCGAAGGCGGCTTTCAAACAAGCCAAGAACATGCTGGCAAATGCCACACTCCTGGTCCTCCCCCGAGTCGACGTCCCCACTGCCCTCACTGTGGATGCCTCCGATGTGGCAGTTGGTGGCGTGCCCGAGCAGCTCATTGAAGGTCGGTGGAAGCCGCTTGCCTTCTTCAGCCAGCACCAACGACCCCTGGAACTTAAGTACATCGCTTTCGACAGGTAGCTATTAACCCTGTACCTTGCCATCCGGCACCTCAGGTATTTCCTGGAAGGCAGGGAGTTCACGGTCTTCACAGACCACAAGCCCCTCACTTTCGCGTTTGCCGAAGTGTCGGACCCGTGATCAGGCGGCAAACAATGCCACCTGTCATACATCTCGGAGTTTACCATCTCGACCAAGCACATCTCTGGGAAGAACAATGGGCAGACACACTGTCGCGAACCTCCATCCAATCAGTGCACTCTCTGTCTCCGGGGCTGGATTACGTGGCTGAGGTGCAACGGCTGGGTGGCGAGATGCCGGCGTACCGAACCACAGTCTCAGGACTCCGCCTCGAAGACATACCCATTGAGCCCGAAAGTAAGAAGCTCCTTTGCAACGTGTCCACCAAGCAACCTCAGCCCATTGTCCCAACCACTTGGAGGTGCCACGTTTTCAACGCCTTGCACGGTTTAGCCCACCTTTCTATCTGGGCGACATTCCGTCTGATCGCAGATAGGTTTGAACTCCTCTGGGTGCTGCTTGGCATCTGCACGGCACCCAAGGAGGACCTGGCCGCATCATCGGCCGAACTTGTTTACGGTGCCCTGCTCACAGTTCCCGGTGAGCTTGTGCCAGCATCCCGTTGCCAGGAGGACACACCTGCTGGAGTCCTAATTAAACTCCAGGAGCGGCTTGGAACACTTGCTCCAGTCCCGACGTCCCACCACGGAACACCACCCTCTTTCATGCCCCGGGATCTACAACAGAGCGAGAATGTTTTCGTTCGCGGAGGTGCGCACAGACCACCCCTGCAGTGACCATACGAGGGACCCTACAAGGTGGTGCGCCATAATGGGACGATCTGCGTTCTCGACATCGGCGGTCGGGACGAGACTTTTACCAATGACCGTTTCAAACCGGCGCATCTAGACCTTGAACACCCGGTTGCGGTACTACCCCCATGGCGTCAAGGCCGGCCACCTAAAAGAGCTGAGAGTGTGCAGGCTGTGGACTCTGCACCTCCTGTCGCTGGTTCTGGGGGTGGGGGGGGGTCATGTGGCGGCTCGCCCACGCAGCAAGCGAACCGGCTCCAGCAGTCGCCGGCCAGCCCGCAGCCAGCGGCAACCGAAAGGGCTCTGAGTGCGGGGCATACCTCGCCCCGGAAGCCGACGTCGCTTCCACCCCGCAAAGAGCTGGGGTTGCTGGGAGCGGGTTACTTAAGTATGCGCTGATTCAAGCAGTAAATGTTTTCAGCCAGACCCTGCTCAACTCAGTGTGTTGTTTTTGCTCGTCGTGTATCAGTGCAACTACAATACAAAATATTTCTAAATAAACAGACAGTAAAAGGGTTATCAGAGAAATGGTTGGGACAATTACCAGTCTAAAGGTGGAACCTTGGAGCACAGCTAAAGTACTAATGGGTATCTTGTATCAGTGTTTACCAAGGAAGGTTTTCCAAACTACACCAAATGGTGAGCTTGTTGCAGTCTGATGGACAAATAACCAGAAAGCTTGGTAATGTTAAGATGGTCATGCCTCTCGCTTCAAATGGGATCTCTCCTCATTTGCTGTGTGAAGTAAAGAAGGAAATAGTATTGGAGCAATCCACAATCTTCCAGTTGTCCTGAGATACCAGAGGACTGGAGGTTTGCAAATATCACCTTCTTATCCAATGAGGGACTGAAGCATAAACCTGGAAACTTCGTTGGTTTAATGTCGGTCTTAAAAAGCTTTCAAAAAGAATGGCTCACGCGAAAACAAAAAGCCACCTAGACAGGTATGGATTAATGAAGGAACATCAGTAGAAATATGTCAATGGGAAACTGTGGTTGACAATATTTATTTACAGATTTTTTTAAAGAAAGTATATCAGTCTGCACAGTTATTATATACAGGATATCCTTCCACTTCCTCAACCTCGTCTGCTAGCTAAACACACTGCATTACTTTGTCATTTGGAGGAAGTTGAAATCCACATCGGAGAGTTCACAACATTGTGTCCTCCCTTTTCTATTGGATTTGGAGAGGAGGATATCGCTTACAACATTCATATTCATAAAACTTTCAAGTAAATCCATGGATGATTTAAAGCTTGGTAGACTTGATGCTCCACGTCAATTTGTGGATGGGAGCTTGCAGCCTCTATTATAAGGAAATGCTTTCTTGACATCAGTCTAATACTCCTGTTCTTTTTGATAGACAACACAGAGAAAAATGTGGGAAAGCAAGTACTCTCCCTGTAGGGTTGCAACTGGATGTAACCAAGGTCATTATCAACAGCCACAAGCAGTTGATTTGCTCAGTTTGATAGTCTGCCCTCGCCTCAATGAAGAGAGAGCAATGGTCTCCAGGAGACGAGTCTTACATCACCGACAAAGCATCTTCCACTAATCGTCCACCTACTCCTCTATTTGCCCAGGACAGTCATGAGAAAACAAAAAAACACTGACATTTGAAAGATTTTTATTGAGAATGAGAAAAGATTTTTACCAATTAAATAGAGACAGTGACGAGCTTGGCACCAGCCTGGACTCGGTGTCCAATTTTTTTGCACTGACTTTTAGAAGGGATGTAAAGGCTTTTGTGAGATTACAAAATAGATACAATGGAACAATTCCAGAAATGTGTTGTAGTAGTTATACAGCTAAACAGGAGAAATTGGTCTTGTTAGCATTAAAACATAGAAGGCAAAGGGATTTGATGGTTATGTTTAAAATGATAAAAGGGATTATGCTTAAAATATCTGAAGAATTATTAACCACAAAATTATTAACCAAGGGAATTACAATTCAAAAAAACCATCTTAACCGAAAAGATGTGAGGTTACAAATCCAAGCTGGATCTGAACGAATAGTTCATAAGTGTCCAAATGTACAGTCCACTGTCCCCCATAAAAAATTCCAGTAATTTACTGAGAACAGAAACAAGGCTATTCTTCCCCCAGTTTCTCAACTTATGTTATGTTTCTTTCCACGCCTTGTGGCACATCAGGGAGCAACCATCCCATTTCTTTAGCATTTGCCTGTTTTTTTAATAAGGCCAAGTTGCTATTACGATGCTCAACCCAACACGAGTGGAAAGCATGCAAGGAGGCAGCCAGATTTGAACCCAGGACCACTCATCCCAAAGTCCGGAAGTCCAGTGCAGATGCCACTACACCACTGGCCAGCTAAGTTTCTCAACTTAGGTCTTACCTTTCTTTAATAGTGAATCAATATTGACCAATTCAGGGCCAATTTCTGAATCTTGGGTGTGTTATAAAATCATCTAAAATTTTCTGACTGCCTTTTTTAATGGAAACCATCAAGTCCTGGAAACATGGATGACTTTATTCTTCTTATTATCTCCATCCCATCTCCACTTGATTAGGTCACATATTAAAATCTAGTAAATTCTAAACATTGATTTATTGTGATTTCTTCATGGCTCTGATCCTTTTCGTCACTGATAGATAGATCCAGGTGAAGGCTGTGATAGGCGGGTGAGGGACGGAGGAAAGTACAACTGTTGTCAGAAGCTGGGAAGTGATAGGTGAAAGTGACAAAGGGCTGAAGAAGATGGATTCTGATTGGAGAGGATGGTGGACAATGGAATAAAGGGAAGGAGGCAGGGAGGGAAAGCAGAGTGAGGAGAGTGTGGGGAAAGAGATGGGCTGATGGGGGCCAATTGGATCAGGAGATAACAAGGGAGAGGAAGGGAGGGATTGCCTACTGAAGTTAGAGAATCAGGTAAAATACGAGGTACCGTTCCTCTAATCTGCATCTAGACTTGACTCAGCAGCTTTATATCACTGCGGTGGTGGGAATTAAAAAGGGGGTGGGAGCTCTGGAAGATCCCATCTGGCATGGCAGATACAGCAAAGGCATTGATGAATCAATCCCCCAATTTGTGTCAGGCTGTCACCAATGCAGAGGAGAATCCACTGGAGCACTGGACAGGATAAGTGACATGAACGGGTTCCCATTTGAGTATCTGCCTCACCTGGAAGGGCCTCTTCATCCTCTCATCCTCTTCAGGCCTCTCAGCACCCAGAAAATGCCCATTAATCACTTAGCTTTAAAGGGAACACTGACAATTTTCTAAAATCTCTACTAACTTACATGTCTCGGCTGTCTTGATTACAGCATTATACTTAATGTGTATACACCCATTTAAATCTTTCGCTTCAAAAATTTTTCAGGTGCTCTGGGACACTTGTGGGATTAAACTCAGATATTAGCATCTCAGGATCTTTTAGTTTCCATAGGTATGTAGATGGTCGCCATGTAGCAGGAAGGACAATGAACTAGCAATGTCATTCTACAAGGAGATATGTGGAGGGGCTTCAGCTGGGAAAAATGTGACTGTTATTCACAAAGCTGGAAAACGGGGAGGTGGCTTAATAGAAGAACTCAAAATCTGACAGAGGTTTTAGATGGAGTACAGAAGTTTTACCTGTGCCAAAACAGAGTTTCAGAGAGATAGAAAATGGAAACCTTTGGCCAACCAAATCCACAACAATCATCAACCACTCATTCAGCACAAATCCAACATTAGTTCCTCTTTTTCATTCTCTCACATTTTCTTCAAATCACCCTAGATTTTAACAGTCACCTGAACAGCAGGAACAACATAGAGTGACTATTTAACCTATCAACCCCCATGTCCTGGGGATGTGGAGGAAATTGAAGCACCCAGTCTCATAAAGAATGCACCAATTCCACACAGACAGCATCCGGGGTCTGGAGTGTATGCCAGATGCTGAAGCTGTAAGACATTGGTTGTGTCACTGCGCTGCCCTATCATCTTTGAAAAAACACTTAATTAATATAAATAGACTAAAACCCATTGGTCCAAACTCTTTAGAACTACTCCAACGGCTGCCACAGGACAAAGGTTGTTATGAAAGTATCAATACTGTATATAGCAAGGACTGCCTTGATTGAACTCGCCCTCTGCACACCTGACTTGCTGATCCATCTTGGTAAACTGGTCTTGGCAAAATGCCTGACTGATTTTTGTCCCAAGCATTCTTGAAAGTGAGTTTGACATTACACAGCCTCAAAGTTACACAATCAAAGATAATGTCTTTCAGATGAGAGGTAAAGCCAAGAGTAATCCATACTATTTCAAAAGAGGAATAGTCCACATATCTAGATAGTATTTTACTTTCAGTAAACTTTAATAAATATTCCATTGTTTTGTAGGGGTGTTATGTCAGAAGTTTATTGCTCCTGTTTCTGCAATAAGACCATCAGGATTGAACCTTGATTTTCCCTGGCTGTGTTTTCAGGTTGTGAGGGGTTTGGACAAATATGCTTTCTCACACTTCTCCTACTCTCACTCTCTGTTTCTGCTGCATTTTCATCTCCTTCACTTCAGTCAGCCATCCCAATTATAGCCAGGTACATGAAGACATATCTTCCAATGATCTGGGAGAGTTACTCTGGCACCTATGGGCTTTCCTTCTATGCAAGAAACTAGTTTGTGCTTTCTACGGCCTGGACGGTGAAGGTAGCCCAGCTGAGGCCTGGAGCTCGCCTGCTTATAACTGCTGAATCAGTGATCTGGCATGAGCGTAACAAATTAAGTTGTAAAAGATACTGTTGCTTTCTTATTTATACAAGAATTTCTAGTTCCCATAAGAGGCCAGCAAGACACAAAACAACTGCAGTTTTTGTTTTGATGTTTACAGAGAGCATAAGAGAGCTCTTTAGTACTGTAGCTCTAGGAAATGGACGCCTTTCTGAATTGTACAACAGGACCTCATCATGAGTTTCCAGCTAACACCTACATGTATCAACCTTGATCCCACCCTGCTACACACTAGCAACCCTTCCTGGTCCCCCTCAATCCTGATACAGGGTCTCAACCCTAAAACAGCAGTCCATACTTTCTGTTTCCACAGTTTGTTCTTGGTATTTGAGTATCCTCCTTGGCCATTGGCATTGCTCTGAGCCATAAAAGGTTTAGCATAATGTCAGGTTACATCACAGCTTCATTTACTATAATTGATGACCAGTATGGCATTTTTTTGTTGTTGCACCCAGAGCATTAGTTGGTCATTGAAGATTAAGAGTCTTATGTATGACAAGCTTTTAATTTTTTTCACCTTGAACAGTTACATGATGATGTCTGTTATCTGTCAAGTAGGGGACCGTGCACAATTCTGATTTGATGGAGACGGACGTGAGAGTATGGAGGAACATCAGGAAAACTTCTGAAATGCCCGCTTCGCTGCCGCTGCTACTGTGTGGTAACCGGAATCTCCAGTGCTGAAGGCCCTGAAATCCTCAGCTTTGCGTGCTTCAGCGGCCGGGGAGAGGTCGAAGGTGCTCGGCAGAGGATGGTGTTCAGGAGGCTGTATCGGAGAGGCTGGTCGGAAGCTCGAAGTTTTCGGACGGATGGACTCAGTATCGGCTGTGGTCGGCTGCTTCCAAGGTATCGGCAAGTTGACGGTGCCTGGAGGTTTATGTCAGGGAGTTTCTCTCTTTTGCCGCCTGCTATTGGGGACTCGGGAGTCGATCGACTCGGGACTTTGAGACTTTTTTTTACTGTGCCCATCGCCTGTTCTTCATCAAATTATGGTATTGCTTTGCACTGCTGTAACTATGTGTTATAATGATGTGGTTCTGTCAGTGTTAGTCTTTGGTTTGTCCTGTTTTCTGTGATATCACTCCGGAGAAACATTGTATCATTTCTTAATGCATGTATGCATTTCTAAGTGACAATAAAAAGAGGACTGAGTGTTCTCATAATCTAATATCTCATGTAAAAGATGCAAGACATGGGAAGGGTAACGATAAAAAGTTATTGAAAGTGATACAGAATAATAAGAGATGGAATGGAGCCCTTGGAAGTGTGATCTGATGAAGGTGTGGATCAATTATGCAAACACACATTTACCCCCATTTTAATAAAACTAACATTTAGCTCAGTTATTTTTTAACCAAAGAAGAAACGGCTATATTATTTGATCAAGAAAAGGAACCATAAAATACTTTAGGGTAACATTATGACACTGTTCTTTTTACTACCAGTGTGGTTGCCAAACAGCTGTGCAAGCTTAAGGTGAATAAATCAAAGGGGCTGGATAAGATGCATCTATGTATCCGTAAGGAAACAGAGGCGGAAATTGCAGAAACCTGGGCATCCATCTGCCAGAAATCACTGAGGAAGTTGCAGGCTGGGGAAAGGCCGATGTTAGGCTTCCTTTTCCCAAGTGGTAGAGAAAGCAACCTGGAGAGGTGAAGACCAGTGAGTCTGTTGTTCATTCTGGATAAAGATTTGGAATTTCTTATTAATGACTGTACATGATCGGAATAGAAATAAAATCATATAGTAAGAGAATGGCTTCAAGGGGGGAGATTGGGCCAATCTTGGAGACTGGTAGGAAAGCTTCGGGGGCAAGCAGTGGGCATGAGAAACTGGAGATTCACTAGGTCCTGCCAACAAGGTCTAATCTGGGTGGGTCTGTGTTAAAAATAACAAAAGCAGACGGCTGTGGAAGCATTTCACAATGAGCAAGGTCAATGACTAGGACTAGAAGTTGGTTCAGGGATTGATATTAGTCTGGATGAGTGCTATCAATGAGGTCTCCATAGCACCTTCATTGTATCTGCTTTAGTGATAACTACTAGAGCAAGATTCCTTCGCACGGTTCCCACATTGACGATGGGTTGAGAATGATGATTGTCTCTGTATTAATGTTTCTGAGAGCACCAATGCTCTCACTGCTGTATGACTACCTAGCCCAATCCTGAATCATGTAAGCAGGTGACAGCCCTTGCTGGTCATTAGCTTGTACTCTTTGGACAACACAGCAAGCATTCTAGCCACTAATTATTTCAAGCTCACTTGTCAATTCAGCAGTAGAGTACTTCAGTTCAATGTGAGAACTAGCTCCCCTACAGCCTTCACAGTCATCCATTTAAGAACAACATGCAAAGCTTGATTGGAGCATTAAACCTGAATGACTGCCACTCTGTGCATACTTTGATATAATTTGAACAGACACACATGTTTGACTTTAATTCATCCAAATTAACAACATAAGAAATGGAAGTAGGAGCGGACTATTTGTTAGCTCATCTTTGCTCTGTTAGTATATGCGATTGTGGCCAACTTTTTACCTTAGCCCAGTTTTCCTCACTAAACTATTGCTCAAAACCTCAATATCCAAAACTCTTATTGTTATCGATCTTAAATATACTGAGTGTCTGGGACTCCACAGCCTTCCTGGAGTTACCACGAGATGCAAGTAGAGAATTCCATGGATCCATCACACACACATGGAGAACTACACTATGAGCACTTCAGAAAAGTTGTAAGCATGGTTGAAAGAGTACAGAGAAAATTTACAAGGATGTTGCCAGCTTTCTGAGTTATAAGAAAGATAGAATACATTAGGACTTTGTGCCTTGGAATGTAAAAGGTTAAGAGGAGATTTGCTAGAGGTATGCAAAATTATGAGGGTATGAAGAGGGGTAAATGCAAGCAGGCTTTTTCCACTGAGAACATAGAACATAGAACAGTACAGCACAGGCACTGTTGGCCCACAATCTTGTGCCAAATGAGGCTGGGTGGGATTACAATGAGAGGTCATAGTTTAAGGGTGAAAAGTGAAAAGTTTAAGGAGAACATGTGGGTGAACTTCTTCATTCAGAGGGTCATGAGAGTTTGGAATGAGCTGCCAGCACAAGTGGTGCATGTGAGCTCAAGTTCAATGTTTTAGAGAAGTTTGGTTAGGTGTGTTGTTGTGTGAATAAAGTCGCTGGAGAGACTTAGCTAGTTGACATGAAGTAATGTCTTTTTTGACAAAATGAGATACAGAGGGCATGATATGGAGACCCTTTTGAAGGAAGAGGTGTGCTCAATCCAGCGCTACATGATATTTTATGTGCTTACAGATCAAAGGACAATTCCATGTTTACAATGCATCCACATTGCTTCCCATATGCAAACGTCACACCTCCCGATGGTAGGGGTATGGAGAGCTATGGTCCCAGTGCAGGTCTTTGGGTGTAAGCAGTTTAAATGGTTTGGAATGGACTAGGTGGGCCGAAGGGCCTGTTTATGTGCTGTACTTTTCTATGACTCTATGTCTTACTGTATTTCACTACATTGGAAGTAGTGCATGGAGATTTGTTTTTATAAATCTATATCAATTATTATCCAGTTTATTATTATCCAAATACCTCATTATGTTTCTTTAATAAGATATTCCAGTATTCTCCTAGTTATTAATGTTAAACTTTCAATTTTCTCTACCTTCTTTTCTTGAATGGGAAGAGGTGACAGTGGATCTTCCACCTTCCAATCTATGGGGACCAGGAGTCTTTGGAATTTTAGAAAATGATAACCAGTCCTTCAACCAGCTTGTCACTTTCTCCTTCAAGACCCAAGGATGCTGTTCCTCAGATCCCAACGGCTTATTACCTTTTTTTTCACATTAATTTCTCCAATACTTTTTGGCCACTGTCAATATCTTTCAACTCCTTCTTTACTCTACACCTGTTCTCTCTTCTATTTCTAAGAGCAATATTTTGCGTATTCTGTGAAAGTATGTCCCACTAGCCAAAGACTGGAGGAAAATCAGTTCAGCCAAATATAAATAGACTGCAAAGGGTCAAAGTGAACCTGGGCTGAAATGGAATGAGACGCTCTATTTTTAGTCAAAAAAAAAAGTGCTGGAAGCACTCATAACAGATCAGGAAGCATCGAGGGGATAGCATACAACCACGTGAGAGAAATAGGAATAGAAAACTATTCTTAAAGGCTGAAATGCACCAGATGATAATGAGAAGAGGCTCGTGTGGAAAAGGGAAAGATAGTTAATGCTTCAGGCTAACAGGCATCACTTTGGCGCAGCCACTCCCTCAGAGCACCAGAGACCCGAGCTCAGTCCTCATCTCCAGTGCTCGAGTTCTTGTGACTGCAGGTCAATTTGTCCCTAGTGTGTAGGTGGGTGATAGGACCAGGGAGAAGTTCATGAGAAGATAGTGACATTTAAAAATGGGATTAATGTACCACTGGTGTCAAGGGATGGTTGATGCTTGCTGAGCCAAAGGGCCTCTATCAGTGCTGAATATCTTTGGGAAATCCAAGACCCTTCGTCAAGACTATTCTGATGAAGAGTCTTTGACCAAAAATGTTAACTTTGTTTTTTCCTCTACAGATGCTGAATGATTTCGAAAAGTCCGTACTTTATTCGGGAGATACAGGCTTCTAGCATGCCATATAACCTAACTAGTTGTTACTGGTGTTTATACATTATATGAGTCTCTTCTCATTACAACTGTTCATTTCAGCCTTTAAACAAGTATTTTATTTCCTTTTCCCTCATGTAGCTGTTCAGCTTCCTTTTGAAAGCAGTTAAACCATCTTCTTCAACCATTTCATGTGGTAACATATTCCATATTCTAACCACACTCCAAATAAAGATATGTCTCCTTATTTCCCCAATAGATTTATTAGCAGTCACCTTGTATTTATAGCCCCAGATTTGGATTCTCCACCAGTGGAAACATTCTCCCTAAATCTATCTTGTCAAAAACTTATAATTCTAAAGATCTCCATCAGCCATCTCCAAGACTGTGTCTTCCCTGCTCTAAAAGGGAAAGTCTCAAACTCTTTGTTCTTTCCTGAGCAATGTAATCTTTTAATTGTTCAGGTAAATGTATACTTTTTCTTACATTCCCTTGTCAGTCTTTGTCCTTTCCATTATAAGGACACCACCATGTATATACAGTCACACCATAAGATGTGGTCAGACCATGGCTTGACACAACTTCAACATGATTAATTTACACTCAAGTACTTATAACTTTGGGTGAAAGGGTGGAGATATATCTTTACCAAAGGAGGAGTAAGGCGTTCCTTCCTTCTGCTAGTCTGCAGGTTACCCTTGGGCAAGGTGAAGCACCTGCTTAGGCAGCTGATCAGGGTCATGTGAAGCCATGGGTGCAGGTGGAGGATGGTTGTACGAGCAGTTGGTGCATATCACAAGTCCTGGTTATGTGACCACTGATGTCAGGTAGGCAATCTCTGAAGAGTATTGATAATGGCTGGGATCACCTGTCTTGTAATGATACTGCCCAGAAGAAAGTAATGACAAACCACTTCTGTAGAAACATTTTCCAAGAACAATCATGGTCATGGAAAGACCATGATTACCCACATCATACTACACAGCATATACAAATGAATGAACTTACTGAATAACTTCAAATGATAACCACGGAGTCTACAAATCTCTCCCAAGTAATTAGTCATTGCTGCCAACAAACTAGAGATAGGTGTTTTTCAATGTTGTTCTGCAAATAAATAGTTAAGTTGATTAAACGTTTGTTCTGAAAATTAATTTTACACAAATATATGTCGAGCCTGTTAACAATTAAATCTACTGTGATGGTTAGGGAGATTATACACAGTTATACGGTATGGTATTAGTGACAGATATGAGGCTAAAGCTAAGAATCTCTATCAGCCACTTTACAGAATGTAGGAACAGGGGATTCATTATTATCCATGAGAGGTGGTTGGAAATTGCTATTTAAGAGAAAGGAAGCCTTTCTAGTAGCTTTATGTTCATTACCTTTTTCTATCAACTGACTCCTTATTATAGTGGCGATGAATGAAGATAGGACTACAGATGATTTCTTAAACATACAGTATAAAATAAAAATGAGCTGGTATTTTTTGCTGGTAGCTATTTTGCATTAACTATTTCTGTAAATATGTTCTAACACAACATTCCTTTTGGAACCTGGCAGCAGACTTGAACTTTGCTGAGATACCCCAGAATTATATTTGGGAATTGTCATTCAGATCACCACGTTAATGGGGTTTGCAGGATAGAGGAAAGAAGGATAAGGCGGCAAGTTAATTGCTAGTTCTTTTGCTAGTTAATTGTGGCTTGCAAGCAGTTTATAAATGTTTATATGTTTAAATGTATTTTTAATTTCACTTATTAACATGCCAACTTGATGGTATGAATATCAATTTCTCAAATTTCTGATAATTGCGCCCCTCCTCCTCCATTCCCCATTCCTGTTTCCTTCTCCCACCTTATCTCCTTACCTGCCATCTCCTCCCTCTGGTGCTCTTCCCCCTTCTCTTTCTTCCACAGTCTTTCTGTTCTCTCCTATCAGGTTCCCCCTTCTCCAGCCCTTTATCTCTTTCACCAATTGACTTCCCAGCTCTTTACTTCACCCTCTCCCCCTGTGCCAGTCTCACCTATCACCTGCCACCTTGTACTTCTTCATCCCCTTCCCCCGTTCTCTTCCTCTGACTTCTCCCCTTCCTTTCCAGTCCTGGAGAAGGGTCTCACCACAAAACATCGACTGTCTACTCTTTTCATAGATGCTACTGGACCTGCTGAGTTCCTCCACTGTCTTGTGTGTGTTGCTGTAGCTTCTAATTTGTTATGTGTTGTTGAGATTTAGGATTATTTTGCAACCTTAATATCTTTGACAGCCAGCAAATCTGGGGGCGTGGTGTTAGCAGTCATCAAGTTTGGGGGCAAGGCTTACCCGTTGCCATGACTAAGACCCTTGTTGCTGGACCCTGGGAATGTCACATTAAATGGACCATCCACATCCAAACTAGTCAAATTTGTTTAAGCAGCAAACTGAGTAGCAATTGTAAGTGGCAAACATATGCCAGCAAATATCGGGCAGAAATCATGGAATCACAGAGTCACACACCACAGAAGCAGGCTCTTTGACCCACTCTGTCCGTACTAAATCCATTTACCACCGACACAGTGATGTGCAGAGGAAGAGTTTGCTGGGATACCAGGGGAAGTAATATCACCCTTTTTTCATAAACAAGAGAAAATCTGCAGATGCTGGAAACCAACCAAAGCAATGCACACAAAATACTGGAGGAAATCAGCGGACAGGCAGCATCTGTGGAAAAGAGTACAGTCGATGTGATGGACGGAGACACTTCATCAGGAATGGAAAAAGAGATGATAAGTCAGAGTAAGAAAGTGGGGGGAGGGAAGCAATAACCAGAAGGTGATAGGTGAAACCCGGGAGTGGGGGGTGGGGGGCGTGGAAGGGGTGAAGAAAAGATCTGGGAGGTTGATTGGTGAAAAAGATATAGGGCTGGAGAAGAGGAAATCTGATTGGAGGGGACTGAGGAAAGAAAAAGGGGAGGACATTAGCGGGAGGAGAAGATGGCGGCGCGACACAGCTCGCAGCGGCCACTCCGGTGGTGATGTCTGTTATTTGTCAAGTAGTGTGCCGTGCATAATCCTGATTTAATGGAGACGGACGTGAGAGCACGGAGGAACATCTGGTGAAACTTCTGAAATGCCTGCTTCGCTGCTGCTGCTACTGTGTGGTCCAGAATCTCCGGAGGAGAAGGCCCCGAGTCCTTGGCTTTGCTTGTTGCTCGGCGGCTGGGACGGGGTCAAAGCGCTCAGCAGAGGATGGTGCTCGGAGAGGGTGTGTCGGAGGGGCTGATCAGAGACTCGAAGTTTTCAGACAGACTCAGAGTCCGCTGCAGTTGGGTGCTTCCAATGGTGCTGCATCAGCAAGTTTGCGGCGCATGGAGGTTCATGGCAGGGAGAATTTCTCCCTTCTACTGCCTGTGTGAGATGATGAGGCTATCAGGACTTTGAAACTTTTTTTTACCGTGCCCATGGTGTCCTCATAATCTAAAATCTAAAAATCTAATAAGTAGTTAAGATGAGAGAGGAAAATGGGAATGGGGAATGGTGAAGGGGTGGGAGGGGAGCCTCGAGATCTTATGTTTCCAAATCCGAGTTGGACTTTCAGGTCAAACCCATGGTGTGCTGAACAATGGCCATTCCTGACACCTCGAGAATGGGTCCCATTCCTGCAAAGAACCGAAGTCAGCGTGTAACTCCAGGTCAGGGTCTTCAAAAGAAACCAGAAAAGGAAAAATAAAGATATTAAAGATGGAAATAGAGCTGTTCCTGAGGATGCAAGCAAAGGAATCACCGTTTAGTGAGAGAGAGAAAGAGAGACAGAGAGAAAAGCCCCATAGCCTCGCCTCAGTTCATCACAGAACGGGGATAAGTAAGAATACTTATCTTTTACTTAAAAATTATGTAAAAGGGGAGTATTTGGTCCATCAAGTCCCAGCCAGCTCCCAGGGGAACAATCCCTTTCTGTCATGGTCCGGTCCGTGAAGTCCATATTCCAGTTCACGGTCTGGTCCATCGACCCTTGCTCCAGACTTTCCTGTCTACCGTATTTCTGTTCCTGTTGAGCACTAATTGAGGCAGCTGATGCTCGTTGGGGCTGGCTGCATAAATACCTCCAGAGACCAGGATGTGGCTGCTGGCTTGTTCTTGTCCTTACTCCTTGTATCCCTTCCCCTGCTTTCTGTTTCCTCGCCTGAAGCCCTGCCTTGTCTTGCCAATAACTCTTGCCTCGCCTGAAGTTCTCGTCTCGCCTTGCTTTGCCAGAAGCCTTGCCTTGTCTTGCTGGTAACTCTCGCCTCACCTGAAGTTCTCGTCTCGCCTTGCTTTGCCTGAAGCCTTGCCTTGTCTTGCTGGTAACTCTCACCTCGTCTTGCCTGCAGTCTTGTCCTGGAGCCACCCTGTACCCAGCTCCCTTCCTGTCCCTTGCCTCCGTTGGGTAAGCCAGGCCGTCTTGCCATTACCTGCGGTTGGTTCTGTCCCTTCCTGTCCCTTGCCTCCGTCGGGTGGAGTACCACGCCCTGCCCAGGAGTACAGCGCCCTTCCCAGGAGCAGCTTCAAGTCTCCAGCCTTGCCTCCAGTCTCCAGCCTCCAGCCTCGCCTCCAGTCTCTAGCCAAGCCTCACCTCAAGTCTCTAGCCTCAAGCCTGAAGACTCCAGCCTCATCCTGCCTGCCAGCCAAGCCTCGTCCTTGCCTAGTTCTGGGGTCCAAGCCAGAGGCAAGACCCAGGTACTGGGTCCTTGTCCAGTCTCTGGCTTGAAGTCCAAGCCTGGGCTCCTAGCTCTCTTGTCCAGTCCTGTTCCGGGTTCCTGGTTTTTGTGTTAATGTCCTTGGCCTCACCCTGTATCCTACTTCTGTCCCTAGTACTTCAGTGTCTGTGTCTTGCACTTGGGTTCGTTCCCAGCCACCTCCTTATGACACTTTCTTCCCCCTGTCTCTCCTTTTTTCCATTGTACTCCTGCAGTTTATTCTCTCTCACACATGCTCAACAACTTCCTTTGACTCTTCTTCACGTACCATGGCTAATAGACCTAAACTCCTGGTCATCTCTGTGAGGTGGAGGAAAGCCTAAGCACAGGTCACCAGAGGAACATACAAATGTCACACCAGAGGACAGGATCAAACCCAGGTCATTGAAGCTGTGAGGAACGATCACATCTCACACTGTTGGACACAACGGTACCATAGTGGTTGGCGCAATGATCTTACAGCTCAGGGCATTGGAGCCTGCAATTCAATCCTACAGTCCTCTGGGAGGAGTTTGTATGTCCTCCCCAAGGAGTGTGTGGGTTTTCTCCAAGTGCTCCAGCTTCCTCCCACAGTCCAAAGATGTACCAGTTAGTAGGCAAATTGTCCCGTTAAATCAGAGGTTGCTGGCGGTGTGACTCGTAGGGCTGGAAGGACCTGTTCTGTGCCTTATATCCAAGTAATAAATAATTTACTGAAAAATCTGGAATCACTGTGACAAGGCAAAAATACACAACAGAAGAGGCAAGAGCACAGGATGGCAAGTAAGGCTAGACATTTCCCCACTTCTACCACACAGGTCATTCTAAAGAGGTGCTTGTAAAATAAGATTATACCGATCTCTTGTTCTATGTCTGAAAACAAAGAAGATTGGAATTTCTGAACACACATTAAATGGGTTTAAAACAATTAGATATTACACCTGGTGTTGTTGTTACAACTCTTTTACAAAAAGAGGAAATAATCTTTAAATGAAGGCTGAGAAGTTAAATGTGAATTCTTCCTTTAAAGTTGATCCCAGGTTATTACAAGGCAATGAAGGGTTTTCATCTGCCTGCCAACTTTGAGAAAGAGTATCTAAATGTTGAATGCTGTGCGTGAGAAGGCAAATGATTAGAAATCACACAGAACTTCTGCCCTCCAGGCAAAATATAAAACACTGTTCTGAACTACCTACAGCAAAGGTTTCTATTTTAATCAGAGTACAATTATGAGAAGCTCATCTTGATAATGTAAACAGAATAATTTTATATTGGGTTGAACTATGCAGATGTATTTTTTAAACTATTCGTTGAATAGGCAATAATGATTCAACTTTGTTCCTGTATGCAAAGTAACAAAAAATCCTCTTTTATTCATAGCTGGACTTCGTGGAATTCCACTATCTTCAGCTGGAAGACAAATTATATCACCCTTACAATGGGTTTATTTATAAAAGGCATCTATCACAGTGGAAAACAGAAGTGAGATGCTGAAGAATTCAGACTCTTTCCCTGAGCTTCTCGCCCTCTTTTCCTCTCTCAGGCTTAAGATTGAGACACTCTACCTCAGTGATCTCATATCACCTTGCCCACTGTGATGTCACAGCTCTTCTGCATTCCTCCTCTTAAATCTCTATCAATTCCCTCACCACCCCACCCCATACTCATTTGCAGGATTCCCCCATCAGCCAGCATGTGGTTCGTTGACTTCTATACCTAAGCAACTGGGCACTTCTTAGAGATTGCCAGTGATCCAGCTTCTACCATGCTGTCAGGCTGTGCATTCCTAATACTCAGTGGGTAAAAAAACTTGCCTCTCCATTCTTCACCACAGCAAGATTTACCAAACTCTGTCAAACTCTTTGCCACTTTAGCCCACCCATGGAGGTAATGGGCAGAGTCACCACCACTTCCTTAAAGAAATTCAGGGATATGTATTAAATATTGGCCTTGCCAATAACACCCTAACCTGAAATGCAAATAAATAAAATATTGAGAAATGTACTTTGCTAAGTAAAGCATCAGAATGCACCTGTTTTCAGGAAGGTTTATGTCAGATATCTAACTCAGATAGAGAGGCTGATTGATATTGTTTGGGATTAGTTTACTCTTCAAAGGAAGATTGTCATGGGAAGATTCATCAAATATAGTCACAGTAGAGTTAATGCATAATATATTCATGTGATTTTAACAATGGGTGACTGAGGAAAAGGGATGACAACCAGTGCATGGTTGGTACCCTTATAGTCACTCACCTCAATAACGAGTATGCTACTTCGGATAATGTTGGGGGAGACAACCTGGCAGAACAAAGCCACAGCAGTCAAACACTGAGTCTGGCTCTGTGACTCAGAACGGAAGGGAGGAAAACAGGCAAGCTGGAGTGATTGGAGATTCATTGGTTAGGGGAACCAACTGGAGGTTCTGTGGAATGGGATTCCCAGATGATATGTTGCCTCCCAGGTGCCAGGGCCAGGGACATCCTGGATTAAGTCCATAGCACTCTTAAGTGGGAGGGTGAGTAGCCGGAGGTCGGTACCAATGGGACAGGTAGGAAGGGTGACAAGTGAGTTGAGGGAGTTAGGTGCTAAGTTAAGGGACAGAACAGCCACGGTGTTGATCTCAGGATTACTACCCATGCCACATGTCAGTGAGGCCAGAAATAGGAAGAGCATACATTTTAGCATATGGCTAAGGAGGTGGTGCAGGAAGGAGGCCTTCAGATTTTTGGATCATTGGGTTCTCTTCCAGGGAATTTGGCGCCTGTACAGACAGAATACTTCTCAGGAGGCTTTAAACTAGAGTTGCAAGTGGATGGGAACCAGAGTGCCAGGACAGCTAGTGAAGTGATTGGTGGTGGGGTTGGGGTAGGAAGATTTTGTTAAGACTACATACAAAGACCGGAACCAGAAGGTTGAGCAGGGTGGGAATAATATTATGAGTTGCAACTTTTTCACTGCAAGGAATATTGTAGGGAAAGTGGATGAGCTTAGCACGTGGATCAGCATTTGGAATTATGTCATTGTAGCCATTCACGAGATTTGTTTGCAGGAAGGTCAGGACTGGCAGGTCACTGCTCTGCGGTTCCACTGTTTTTCAACACGATAGAGCAGAAATGATTCAATGAGGAGGAATGGCAGGGAAAGTATCGTGGCAATGCTGAGACAGGGCAGACTGAAAGGCACGGCTACTGAGGCTGTATGGGTGAAAGTGAGGAATAAGAAGGGATGACCATGTGAAAGGATGACTATTATACTATAGACCACCCAATAGTCAGTGGGGTCTAGAGGAACAAATTTGTAAGACACATAAGGTTATGATGGTAGTTGATTTTAACATTCCACATATTGATTGGGAGTTCCACACTGTGAAAGGGCTGGATGGGACAGAACCTGTCAAATGCAATCAGGAAAGTTTCCATAATCAATATATAGAGGTCCCAACTAGAAAGAGTGTGATCCTGGATCTCCTATTAGGAAACGATCCAGGGCAGGAGAGACAAGTGTGTGTAGGGGATCACTTTGGATCTAGCAATCATAATTTCATTAGATTATTTTATGAAGATAATTATGAAGAAGGATAGGTCCAATTCTTAAGTTGAAATTCTTATGGAGAAAGGTCAATTTTCATGATATCGGAAAGGATCTGCTATCCCAAGTACGGATTGGGACAGGTTGCTTTCTAGCAAAGGTGTGCTTGGTAAGTGAGGAGCCTTCAAAGGTGAAATTTTGAGAGTACGGAGTTTGTATGTTCCTGTCAGAATAAAAGGCAAGGTTATCAGGTTTAAGAAACCTTGAGTTTCAAGAAATATTGAGGCTCTGGTTAAGATGAAGGACATACACAGCAGGCATAGGCAGAAGAGAACAAGTGGGGTACTTGAGCAGTATAAGAAATGCAAAAGAACACTTAAGAGGGAAATCAGGAAGGCTAAAAGAAGGCATAAGTTTGCTCTACCAGACCAGGTAAAGGAGAATCCAAAGAGCTTCGACAGATATACTACAAGCAAAAGGATTGCAAGGACTGACATTGGTCCTATTGAAGATCAGTGTGATTATCTATGCACAGAGCAGATGAGAAGCCAGAGATCATAAATGGATTCTTTGCATCTGTATTTACTCAGGAGACACAGAGTCTATAGAAGTAAGCAAAACAGTAGGTGACACTATGGACAGTTGACCGATTACAAGGGAGGAGGAGCATGCTAACTTAGAGGCAAATTTGGATTGATGAATCCCCTTGTCATGGCAAGAGTGTTCCCTCGGAGCTTGTGAGAGGATAATGCAGAAATTGCAGGACCCTGAGCAGAGATGTTGAAACCATTCTTAGCGACAGGTGAGGTACCGGAGGATTGGAGGATAGCTAATGTTGTTCCATTGTTTAAGAAAGGCTTTAAAAATAAGCCTGTAAATTATAGGCCAGTGATCCTGACATCAGTAGTGGGTAATTTATTGGAAGTCATTCTAAAGGACTGGATATATAAATATTCGGATAGACAGGGTCTGATTAGGGATGGTCAACATGGTTTTGTGCGTGGTAGGTTATGTCAGTTTTTTGAGAAGTTTACCAGGAAAATTGATTAAGGCAAGATGGTGGATGTAGTCTACATGGATTTTAACAAGGCCTTTGACAAGGTCCTGCATGAGAGGTTAGTCAAGAAGGTTCAGTTGCTTGGCATCCAGGATGAGGTGGTAAATCTGATTAGACATTGGCTTTGTGGGAGAAGCCAGAGAGTGGTCATACATGGTTACCTCTCTGGAAGCCTATGAAAGGTGGTGTTTTGCAGGGATCAGTGCTGGGCCCATTGTTGTTTCTCAACGGTATCAACAATCTGGATGATAATGTGGTTAAAGCTTGCAGCAGGATCTGGACTAGCTGGAAAAATAGGCTGAAAAATAGCAGATCGAAGTTATTGCAGACAAGTGTGAAGTATTGTACTTTGGGAGGTCAAACATTGAAACAGTGAATGATAGGGCACCGAGAAAAGTGGTAGAACAGAGAGAACTGGGAATACAGGACCATAATTCCTTGAAAGTGGCATCACTGGTAGATTAGGTTGTAAATAGTGCTTTTGGTGTATTGACCGTCATAAATTGAAGTATTGAGTACAGGAGAAGGGATGTTATGTTGAAGTTGTATAAGCCATTGGTGAGTCCTAATTTGGAGTATTGTGTGCAGTTCTTGTTACCAACCTACAGGAAAGATATCAATAAGATTGAAAAAACAATGTTTCCAGGACTGAGGACTGAGTTATAGGAAAAAGTTGACTAAGCTAGGATATTATCCCCTGGAGTATAGGAGAATGAGGGGAGATTTGATAGAAGTATACAGAATTAAGAGGGCTATGTAGTAAATGCAAGCAGATTTTTTTCCCACTAAGTCTGGATGTGACTAAAACTAGAGGTCATGGGCTGAGGGTGAAAGATAAAATGTTTAAAGGGAATATGAGAGGGAACTTCTTCTCTCAGAGGATGGTGAAGTGTGGAACGAGCTGCCAGCAGAAGTGGTAGATGTGGGTTTGATTTCAACATACGAGAGAAAGTTGGATAGGTACACGGATGGGAGAAGTACGAAGGTCTATGGTCCAGGAGCCAGTCGATAAGACGAGGCAGTATAATAGTTCAGCATAGACCAGATGTGCCAAAGGGCCTGTTTTTGTGCTGTAACGCTCTACAACTCTGTAACTTCTCAACAATATTATGTGCTGCATGTGTAAATGGCAATCATACCTTTGCATGCATCCTACACAGAACGATGTAGGAGGCATGCCAAATGTTCAGGACGATTGCCGTGCAGCTTGTTTGGGTCAACCTGAGGCAGCGGGACCTGGGCCCGAGAATGGGGAACAAGTCAATGTTTGGCCATGGTATGGTCGGACCATGGAGGGAATTTGAAGCAGCAGAATTAAGGCAAGGCAGAGCTGAGGTGACAGTGACAGGGCCCGGGCCCGAGAAAGAGGAGCAAGCCGATGTTTGACCAATTTAAGCACCAGATCAGATGGAAAGGTAGGGTATGGGCCAAATCAAGGTGACAGGACCTGGGCCTGAGGCAGGGCCCAGTCCGAAAGTGAGGAGTGACCCTCTGTCTGGCTGATTTGAGTGCCGGGCGAGATTGAAAAGGAGAGGGAGGCAATGGACAGGCCAGTGTTGAACTCGCTGCTCATGAGCTTTCCTTGTCTCCGCACTGAAACGAGGCTGTTGCCTACAACTAATGGGCTCCTGGACCATCTGCAGTGATGAACTGTCTTCATTGCTATGGATGCACCTTCATGAACTTTAGTTCTCAGTGTTATCTGCTTACTACTTATTGTTTGCATGATTTGTTTCCTTCTGCTCATTGGGTTTGACGGTCTTTTTTAATGAGTTCTGTTGGGTTGCTTTGTTTTGTGGCTGTCTATAAGGAGATGAATCTCAAGGTTGTATGTCATATACATACTTTGATAATAAATGTACTTTGAACTTTGTTATAATATGTTACCAGAAGAACTTCAATTCCCTTCATATCGTGATCAACACTGTCACAACAAGTGTAGGGACAGGGAGCTGTTTCACCAATTTTGCAGATAGTATAAAGTTAAAAGCAACTGTAAATTCTCTCTCCATCCAGAGAACTGCATGATGAAAGCAGAAGTGACTCAGGGACATAAAATAATTGGCAATCCATTGACAGATGCTGTCCATCATGGGGCAACTGTGGGATCTGTGAAAGGCAAATTAGTAGCCGGGAGCTCTGGAGAAACATGTCAAATTCTGCATGTAGTATGAGCTGATCGAAAGATTAAAAACTAAATCAAACAGCCTGCAGGAATGTTTTCTTATCTGAAAAGGGCCAGAATGAAGAGAGGAGGGCTTTGTGTATCAGTTGTTCGGAGTCTTGGTTAAAGCAGAGCTGGGGCACTAGTTAATTCCTGGTTTCTACACCATAGAAAGGTTATGTGGTTCAGAAGGAGTGAAAGAGACTTAGCCAACTCTAACTGGGATTTGAAGAGTTAAATTATAAGGACAGATTGAATTTGCTTGCCTTGTATTCACTTGAGTTCAGGAGATACAGAGGTCAAAGGAGTGAATGGTCCAAGTGGTGAAAGGATTCACTGGGGCGGAAGTAGCAAGATTTCCTCAGTAGAAGACATGGAACAAAAGAGCATAATCTTAAAATTAGGGCTGTACCAGTCAGGAGTGACATCAAGAAACACTTGGAGACACAAAGGGCAGTGGAAATGTAGAATTCTCTCCCCAAACAGACCACGGTCTCTGTGACAATTCGACCATTCAGGGTTGTGCAGCTGTGGTTAGGGTGGCAGATTTGATAACAGGAACAAGGCTCCATCCCCCACCCACCACAGCATTCAATGAGCACATGATGGCATGCTTCTGTGTTATATGTCTAATTCAAGGGCAGTAAAATTTAAATGCCACCACAATGAAACAGCTCATAGAGCACTTGTCTCACAGCTTTAATGACCAGGTTCAATTGTGACCTCTGGTGTTGCCTGTGAGGACTTTGCATGTTCTCTTGTGACCACGTGTATCATGTATAGCATGTGCTTTAAGCAGAGGTTGGACAAACTTGGGTTGCTTTCTTTAAAGCAGCAAAGACCATGGGGAGATACAAAACCATTTATAATAGAGTGAGTTACATACAGAGAGTAGACAGCTGGTATCAATTTCCCAGGGTTGAAATGTCTAGTACTAGAGGGTGAGCACTTAAGGAGAGAGGGGGGAATATTGAAAGCAGATGTATGGAGCAAGTTCTTCACACAAAGAGTGGTCGATACTTGGTGGAACCAGTTCTACTGACAGGAGAAAGAGCTCATCAACAGTTCTTGGCAGCTCATTTAGGAGAAGGAAATCTTTGATCTCAAACCTCCACTGCCTTTGGCTATACCCACTCTTGGGGACGGCTTTAGAAGTAAACCACAAGGAAAATCCAGAGTCCCTGAGGCCCTACATTGAGTTTGACGCTGACAGGCAACTTCTGCAACACCGGTCATGCCAAGCTCTATCGTTCTTTGCTTTTCCATTGGATTCATCTGCTGCGTGTAGAGGGGGAAACAGCTTGCTCTCCACATTGCACTGTCCTGGCTGTGTGACAGCTGGGACACGTCATCTGTGGTTAACCCCGACCCTAAGGAAGATGGCCTGAAGGTGCATACCTGGAATGCATTGCCAGGAATATTCGTGAAGGCAAATATAACAGAGGTGTTTAACAGGCTCTTAGATAGGCAGAGCATTGTGCACAGAACTGTGTTGGCAGAAGGGATTAGTTTAGTTAGGCATTTAATTACTAGTTTAATTAGTTGGGCACTATGTCATGAACCGAAGGGACTATTCCTGAGGAGCCTGATGGCACACAGTCAACAATTCAGAAACAATGTCATCCAATTTCTAAATGGACATTGAACCCATGAACACTAACTCACTACTTTTTTATTTCACTTTTTTTTGCACTACTCATTTTAATTAATAGACTTATATATACTTACAATAAATCAATCTTTTTCTGTATGTTTACTTATGTATTTCATTGTACTGCCTCTGTAAAGTTAACAAATTTCACGACACGGCGGTGATGGTAAACCTGATCCTGATTTTGATTCTGAATATTATTCTATGTTCTATGTGTTTACACCCATCACTACCCCCCCCCCACCCACAGACACTAAATTCATCCCTCCCCCAGTGCTCCAATTTTCTCCAACATCCCAAGTTGGGAAGTTGATTGGCCATTGATAATTGCCCATTGATAATTGCCCCTAGTATGTAGGTTGGTGGTAGAACCTGGAGCAGCTGATAGGAATAAAATGGAACCAGTGCAGGACCTGTGTAAGTGGGTATTAATGTGTCAAATGGCTTGTTTGCTTGCTCTATGAATCTATGACTTCATGTGTCTCTATGACTCTGTTTCTGGGGCTAAGAGAATTTTTGATAGTGTTGAGTATGAAGTGTGGATTAATGGATTGAAATGCAGATCGGTTATAAATTATGGTTGTAAATTGTTCTAAAGATTTAATGGCCTCCTCCACCTGCTACTGAATCTCTCCTTGAATGCACTCCATGACAGCAGGATCATTTACTTCCAGAGCAGGCCTGGAGTGGTTGGTTTGGGTTGGCCCTTGTTGTGTCCATGTTGTTAGATCACTGCCAAAGTATTGCTTAAGAAATGCAGATAGGAAGCATTCAAACTATTATAATGGCACTTTGCCTTTGAGCCGTCTAACATAAGCAAATTAGCAAATTTACAATCTCCTGAAGGATACAGCGTGCTTGACTCTTGGGAATGTACAAACAGGTGCGGCACCTGGAAGACGGAGGTCTGCTGTCACTGGGCAGCCTATTGAGGACCACAAGCCAGACTAAAGCATCAAGGCCTGAGAACGAGAAGTAAAGTGGTGATCAGCCTACCAATGTCTCTCACCTGAGCCCCTCCTGTCTGCCTGCATTAGATCCACCTGCCTCTCTTCATGCGACTACCATCGGGTAGGAGGTGCAGGAGTCTTGGATCCCACACCATCAGGGTTGGGAGCAGTTATTGCCCTGCAGCCGTGGGGCCTTTGTGTGATGATATTGTGTTTGTTGACAATGAAGTTCTGAAGCAAGGATCATTAGTCCTATCGGATATAAAATGGCCACAAATACTCTCAAAGGGCGATTATACTGAAACTACACAGTCTTCAAAAGCAGGCTCATTTCCCTGTTTATACTCCACAGAGAGTTTAGCTGCCAATACTGTACCCACTATTTAACCAAGTGGGCCCCCCCCCATCCAGGAGTAGATACTTCCAGCTAAAAAAGTAGTTTAAACGCAGTTCTTCAGTGAGACATGCTTAAATCAAAACAACATTTTTAAAACACATTCAAAGCTCGCTGGTGATTTTTATCTTATAAAATATTTCAAAGTTACAAACCATTTCTAAAATACAAAGGATTTCCAAAAAAGTACAATTCTATAAGTTATCATGACATACCCATGAGCCAAAAATGAACCCGTCATCTGTCGCAGGAATTGAAGGCACAGAGGAATGGATTGCAATTTACCCCATATTTCTGTCATGCTTGTTGATGTTCCTGGACCATTGTTAATAAGCCTCGACTGCTCTCTAAATTTATACTGTCTTCCTGTTACATGGGTGATTGCACACGCATGTGATTTTTTTTCCAGATTCTTTTTAATACAAACTGTCTAAAAGCTTCTGGAGACAAAGATCTCAGGTACACACAATTAACGCTGTGAAGCTGAATCTGCGACTACACAGACCTTCCAAATGGCAGATCAGTTATTTGATGTGCTATGTGATATTATCAATCAGCTCCGCAAGTCTCCTTGAACTAAACAACTTAGCCAGTGTTGTCTATTTTGAAACAAGCCAAATTAAATAACCCATTGTCTTATACTGCATTCTTTGACGGTAAGCCCAGGTGCTATGAGTGAATAGTTTGCCCTATAGACGGTGCTAGTTTGCAAAGCTGTGTTTTTAACTTGAAACTGATTACTGTTTTCCATTTGCATTTTAAGAACTGAAGACTGGTTCCCATTTATGACCAGAAGCTAAGCAAAGTATATTTGCTGGAGGTTTAACTTATTCAAGAACATCACTTTTATCTTTAGAAGTGTCAGCTATTGTGTTTAGAAAGCAGAGCTTGGCAAAAATCAAGGACCTCCAGCCCAGCACAGTGAATGTCCTTCACACATGGACCAGCAACACTCACCTCAGCAGTGAACTGACTCAGTATCTGGACTCTTATTTTTAGGGGGGAGCTTTGCAGCTCATTTTCTATGTATTATTTATTGATTTGTTTTTATTACTTGCACAATTTGTTCTCTTTTGCACATGGAATGCTTTTCGGTCTTTGTTGTGTGTATTTCGTGGATTCTATTGTATTCCACTGTTTTCCTGTGGGTGCTGCAAGAAAATGAATCTCAAATTTGTATATGGTATAAATATTATCGGCACCCAATTGCCCACCATTGAGAACATCTACCATAAACGCTGCCTGGACAGGGCGAAAAGCATTATCAAGGATGCATCTCACCCTAGCCGTGGACTTTTTACTCTCCTCCCATCTGGTAGGCGCTACAGGAGCCTCCGCTCCCGCACCAGCAGGCACAGGAAGAGCTTCTTCCCTGAGGCTGTGACCCTGCTGAACCACTCATCACAGCGCTAAGCAGTATTGCATCCATATTGTACTGTCTCAGTACTTTTATATTTGTGTGCTGTAGCACTTACTTTTTATTCACAGTTATTTTGTAAATAACACTATTCTTTGCATTTCTGGTCAGATGATAAATGCATTTCATTGGCTTTGTATCTGTACGCAGCACAATGACAATAATGTTGAATCTAATCTAATCTAATTTTGATAATAAACTTTCTTTGACTTTGAACTTTGATGTTGCAGTAATTGTCACTGGTTTAGACTCTTACTCTATGTGAGGGTATGAGTAAAGTTCTGGAGTGTGTCATCTTTCAGTCTGTGCAGTGATTGAGCAGTTGAACCACCCCGGTATTCCCCCAGGTGGATCCAGTGCAATGTTTTCCTAGTTGGTTCTATTTACTTATTGTTCAAACTAAATGACAGGGGAAAAGATCTGTAACAGTTTCAAGGTCCAAAAGTAAAGAGGTTTTCCACTAAGGCTGTTCTACATTAATATGGTGTCTTTCAACAATTCTCCGAGGAGCCATGAAACCAATAAAGGATATTTGAAATTCAAGCGCTGTTATAATATAGGAAATGAAGGAATCAAATTGCACAGAGGAGGCTCCCACAGACATTTGAACACCACCCCCCACCCTTCATTAGTGGTTTTAGCTGAAGAATAGTAATTGTCCAGAGACAATCTCTGTTTTGTCACCTGTGAGATCTTCCTGAGAGGTTGTTAAGTTTTTCCCACAGTGTAACACTAACTCTGTGCTGTCTTAGTTCTGTGCACCAGTCTCAGGAACATGGCTTGGTGCAGGAACCTTTTGATTTAGAATCAGCACAGAAACAGGTCCTTCATCCCATCTAGTCCATGCTGACCTGATCTTCAGCCTAGTCCCAAACACTTGCACATGAAAAATATCCCTCTAAATCCCTCGCATCCATGTACTTTGGAGATGAATGTGCTGCTAGCCAAACTGTGGCTAACAGATTGAATTTCATTCCAGCTTTTGGCGTGTATTCCAGCACTTGTTCCACACATTTAACATTTCTAAGCCAGGAATCTGTCATAGAAGAGACCTGACTTGCATAGCCAATAGCCTGGTAAGTTTGCACAGATTCAGCATGTAAACTGAAACTTTGATAAATATCTATAGATGCACAGTGGAGAGTATCATAACTGGTTGCATCAAAGCCTGGTACGGGAACACTAATACCCTTGAATTGAAAAGCCTACAACAAGTGGATACAGCCCAGTCCATTACAAGTAAAGCCCTTCCCACCATTGAGCCATTGTCACAGGAAAGTAGTATCTACCATCAAAGACCCCCATTATCAAGGCCATAAGAACAAGACGCCATAAAATATAGGAGTAGAATTAGGCCATTAGGTGAACTACCAGAATTAGGTGGCAGAGGTGGAAACAATAGGGTCTTTTAAGAGACTCCTGGATAGGTACATAGAAAAATAGAGGGTTATGGGTAATCCTAAGTAGTTCTAAGGTAAGGATGTGTTCGGCACAGCTTTGTGGGCCGAAGGGGCTGTATTGTGCTGTAGGTTTTCTATGTTTCTATGTTTCTATTTGCTCTGTCATTTCATCATGGCTGATCCAATTTCTCTCCCAGCCTCAATTTCCTGCCTTCTCCCCGTATCCCTTCATGCCCTGATTAATCAAGAATCTATCAACCTCTGCTGTAAATATACTTGGCCTCTCTATAACTGCCTATGGCAATAAATTCCACAGATTCACCACTCTCTGGCTAAAGGAATTCTTCCTTATCTGAGTACTAAAAAGGACACCCCTCTATTCTGAGGCTGTGTCCACTGGTCTTGGACTCCATCACCACAGGACACATCCTTTCCACGTCCATTCTGCTGAGGTCTTTCAACATTCAATAGGTTTCATTTAGGTCACCCTTCATTCTTCTGAATTCCAGTGAAACCTAGGGCCATCAAATGCTCCTCATACGACAAGATTTTCAAGCACAGAATTTTTTTTGTAAACCTCTTCTTAGATAAGGTGCCCAAAACTGTTCACAATACTCCAAGTGAGGCCACACCATTGTTTTTATAAAGCCTCAATATTATATCCTCACTTTGATATTCTAGTCCTCTTGAAATTAATGCTAACATCACATTTGCCTTCCTCACCACTGTAACAACCCGAAAAATAACCTTTAAAGAATCCAGCACGAAGACTCCCAAGTCCCTTTGCTCCTCAGATTTTTCCATTTTCTCTCCATTTAGAAAATAGTGTACACTTCTAGTTCTTCCACCAAGGTGCTTGACCGTACACTTCCTGACACTGTATTCCCTGCCATTTCCTTGCCCTTTCTCTTTATCTGTCTAAGTCTTTCTGTAGCCTCTCTACTTCCTCAAAACTACATGCCCCTCCACCTATCTTCGTGATGCCCACAAACTTGGCCACAAAGCCATTTATTCTGTCATCCAAATCATTGACATATAGAGTAAAAAGAAATGGCCACAACACAGATTCCTGTGGAACACTACTAGTCACCGACAGCTTACCAGAAAAGGCTCCATTTATTCCTACTCTTTGTCTCCTGCCAAACAGCTATTGGTCTATACATGTTAGTATCTTTCCTGTAATACCATGGGCTCTTAACTTGTTAAGCAATCTCATGTGTGGCACCTTGTCAAGACCTTCTGAAAATTCAAGTACACAACGTCCACCAATTCTTCTTTGTCTATCTTGCTTGTTATTTTATCAAAGAATTCCAACAGATTTGTCAAGCAAAATTTTCCATTATGGAAATCATGCTGACTACAGCCTATTTTATCATGTGCCTCCAAGTACCACAAAAACACATCCTTAACAAATGACTCCAACATCTTTCAACATCTTCCCAACTACTGAGGTCAGACGAACTGGCCTACAATTTCCTTTCTTCTACCTCTCTCCCTTCTTGATGAGTGAGTGGCATTTGTAATTTTACAGTCCTCTGGAACCATGCCAGAATCTGTGATTCTTGGAAGATCATTACAAATGGCTTCACAGTCTCTTCAGCCTTCTCTTTCAGAATCCTGGAGTGTATATCATCTGATCCAGGTGACTTATTTACCTTCAGACCTTTCAGTTTCCCAAAAACTTTCTCCCTAATAATGGCAAATTCACACAGTTCTGCCCCCTGACACTCTCGAACTTCCGACATATTGTTAGTGTCTTCCCCAGTGAACACTGATGCAAAATACTTCCTGTTCATCCCCCATTTCCTTGTCTCCATTACTACCTCTCAAGCATCATTTTCTAGTGGTCTCACCTCTCACCTCTCTTTTAAATTTTATGTATCTGGAGAAACTTTTGGAATCCTCATTAATATTATTGAATGGCTTACCTTCATATTCCATTGTTTCCTTCTCATGACAGTTTTCATTGCCTCCTGTTGGTTTTTCAAAGCTTCCCAATCCTCTAACTTCCCACTAATTTTGCTCTATTATATGCCCCCTCTTTGACTTACATGTTGGCTTTGACTTCTCTTGTTAGCTACTTTTATGGCATCTTTTCTTTAGAATACTTCTTCCTCTTTGGGATGTACAAGCATATATAGAAACATAGAAACATAGAAAATAGGTGCAGGAGTAGGCCATTCGGCCCTTCGAGCCTGCACCACCATTTATTATGATCATGGCTGATCATCCAACTCAGAACCCCGCCCCAGCCTTCCCTCCATACCCCCTGACCTCTGTAGCCACAAGGGCCGTATCTAACTCCCTCTTAAATATAGCCAATGAACCGGCCTCAACAGTTTGCTGTGGCAGAGAATTCCACAGATTCACCACTCACTGTGTGAAGAAGTTTTTCCTAATCTCGGTCCTAAAAGGCTTCCCCTTTATCCTCAAACTGTGACCCCTCGTTCTGGACTTCCCCAACATCGGGAGCGATCTTCCTGCATCTAGCCTGTCCAATCCCTTTAGGAACTTATACGTTTCAATCAGATCCCCCCTCAATCTTCTAAATTCCAACGAGTACAAGCCCAATTCATCCAGTCTTTCTTCATATGAAAGTCCTGCCATCCCAGGAATCAATCTGGTGAACCTTCTTTGTACTCCCTCTATGGCAAAGATGTCTTTCCTCAGATTAGGGGACCAAAACTGCACACAATACTCCAGGTGTGGTCTCACCAAGGCCTTGTACAACTGCAGTAGTACCTCCCTGCTCCTGTACTCGAATCCTCTCGCTATAAATGCCAGCATACCATTCGCCTTTTTCACCACCTGCTGTACCTGCATGCCCACTTTCAATGACTGGTGTATAATGACACCCAGGTCTCGTTGCACCTCCCCTTTTCCTAATCAGCCACCATTCAGATAATAATCTGTTTTCCTATTTTTGCCACCACATTTATCCACATTAAATTGCATCTGCCATGAACTTGCCCACTCACCCAACCTATCCAAGTCACCCTGCATCCTCTTAGCATCCTCCTCACAGCTAACACTGCCACCCAGCTTCGTGTCATCCGCAAACTTGGAGATGCTGCATTTAATTCCCTCATCCAAGTCATTAATATATATTGTAAACAACTGGGGTCCCAGCACTGAGCCTTGCGGTACCCCACTAGTCACCGCCTGCCATTCTGAAAAGGTCCCGTTTATTCCCACTCTTTGCTTCCTGTCTGCTAACCAATTCGCTATCCACACCAATACCTTACCCCCAATACCGTGTGCTTTAAGTTTGCACACTAATCTCCTGTGTGGGACCTTGTCAAAAGCCTTTTGAAAATCCAAATATACCACATTCACTGGTTCTCCCCTATCCACTCTACTAGTTACATCCTCAAAAAATTCTATGTGATTCGTCAGACATGATTTTCCTTTCACAAATCCATGCTGGCTTTGTCCGATCATTTCACCGCTTTCCAAATGTGCTGTTATCACATCCTTGATAACTGACTCCAGCAGTTTTCCCACCACCGACGTTAGGCTAACCAGTCTATAATTCCCCGGTTTCTCTCTCCCTCCTTTTTTAAAAAGTGGAGTTACATTAGCCACCCTCCAATCCTCAGGAACTAGTCCAGAATCTAACGAGTTTTGAAAAATTATCACTAATGCATCCACTATTTCTTGAGCTACTTCCTTAAGCACTCTGGGATGCAGACCATTTGGCCCTGGGGATTTATCTGCCTTCAATCCCTTCAATTTACCTAACACCACTTCCCTACTAACATGTATTTTGCTCAGTTCCTCCATCTCACTGGACCCGCTGTCCCCTACTATTTCTGGAAGATTATTTATGTCCTCCTTAGTGAAGACAGAACCAAAGTAATTATTCAATTGGTCTGCCATGTCCTTGCTCCACATAATCAATTCACCTGTTTCTGTCTGCAGGGGACCTACATTTGTCTTTACCAGTCTTTTCCTTTTTACATATCTATAAAAGCTTTTACAGTCAGTTTTTATGTTCCCTGCCAGTTTTCTCTCATAATCTTTTTTCCCCTTCCTAATTAAGCCCTTTGTCCTCCTCTGCTGAACTCTGAATTTCTCCCAGTCCTCAGGTGAGCCACTTTCTCTGGCTAATTTGTATGCTTCTTCCTTGGAATTGATACTATCCCTAATTTCTCTTGTCAGCCACGGGTGCACTACCTTCCTTGATTTATTCTTTTGCCAAACTGGGATGAACAATTGTTGTAGTTCATCCATGCAACCTTTAAATGCTTGCCATTGCATATCCACCGTCAATCCGTTAAGTGTCATTTGCCAGTCTATCTTAGCTAATTCACGTCTCATACCTTCAAAGTTACCCCTCTTTAAGTTCAGAACCTTTGTTTCTGAATTAACTATGTCACTCTCCATCTTAATGAAGAATTCCACCATATTATGGTCACTCTTACCCAAGGGGCCTCTCACGACAAGATTGCTAATTAACCCTTCCTCATTGCTCAAAACCCAGTCCAGAATAGCCTGCTCTCTAGTTGGTTCCTCGACATGTTGGTTCAAAAAACCATCCCACATACATTCCAAGAAATCCTCTTCCTCAGCACCTTTACCAATTTGGTTCACCCAATCTACATGTAGATTGAAGTCACCCATTATAACTGCTGTTCCTTTATTGCACACATTTCTAATTTCCTGTTTAATACTATCTCCGACCTCACTACTACTGTTAGGTGGCCTGTACACAACTCCCACCAGCGTCTTCTGCCCCTTAGTGTTACGCAGCTCTACCCATATCGATTCCACATCTTCCCGGCTTATGTCCTTCCTTTCTATTGCGTTAATCTCTTCTTTAACCAGTAAAGCCACCCCACCTCCCCTTCCTTCATGTCTATCCCTCCTGAATATTGAATATCCCTGAATGTTGAGCTCCCATCCCTGGTCACCCTGGAGCCATGTCTCTGTGATCCCAACTATATCATAATCATTAATAACAATCTGCACTTTCAATTCATCCACCTTATTACGAATGCTCCTTGCATTGACACATAAAGCCTTCAGGCGCTGTTTTACAACTCTCTTAGCCCTTATACAATTATGTTGAAAAGTGGCCCTTTTTAATGCTTGCCCTGGATTTGTTGGCTTGCCACTTTTACTTTTCTCTTTAGTACTTTTTGCTTCTACCCTCACTTTACACCCCTCTGTCTCTCTGCACTGGTTCCCATCCCCCTGTTGTGAACTAACCTCCTCACGCCTAGTCTCTTTAATTTGATTCCCACCCCCCAACCATTCTAGTTTAAAGTCACCTCAGTAGCCCCCGCTAATCTCCCTGCCAGGATATTGGTCCCCCTAGGATTCAAGTGTAACCCGTCCTTTTTGTACAGGTCACACCTGCGCCAAAAGAGGTCCCAATGATCCAAAAACTTGAATCCCTGCCCCCTGCTCCAATCCCTCAGCCACGCATTTATCCTCCACCTCATCGCATTCCTACTCTCACTGTCGCGTGGCACAGGCAGTAATCCCGAGATTACTACCTTTGCGGTCTTTTTTCTCAACTCCCTTCCTAGCTCCCTATATTCTCCTTTCAGGACCTCATCCCTTTTCCTACCTATGTCATTGGTACCTATATGTACCACGACCTCTGGCTCCTCACCCTCCCACTTCAAGATATCTTGGACACAATCAGAAATATCCCGGACCCTTGCACCAGGGAGGCAAACTACCATCCGGGTCTCTGGACTGCGTCCACAGAATCGCCTATCTGACCCCCTTACTATTGAGTCCCCTATCACAACTGCCCTCCTCTTCCTTGCCCTACCCTTCTGAGCTACAGGGCCAGACTCTGTGCCGGAGGCACGGCCACTGTCGCTTCCCCCGGGTAAGCTGTCCCCCCCAACAGTACTCAAACAGGAGTACCTGTTGTTAAGGGGCACAGCCACCGGGGTACTCCCTATTACCTGACTCTTCCCCATCCCCCTCCTAACCGTGACCCACTTGTCTGCCTCCCGTGACCCCGGCGTGACCACCTGCCTGCAACTCCTCTCTAATCACCTCCTCGCTCTCCCTGACCAGACGAAGGTCATCGAGCTGCAGCTCCAGTTCCGTAACGCGGTCCCTTAGGAGCTGCATCTCGATGCACTTGGCGCAGATGTAGACGTCCGGGAGGCTTGGAGACTCCTTCACCTTCCAAATTTCTCCCCAAAATTCCAGCCATTGCTACTCTGCCATCATCCCTACTAGTGTTCTTTTCCAATCAATTTTGACTAGCTCCTCTCTCATGCCTCTGTAATTCCCTTTACTCCACTGTGATAATGATACATCTGACTTTAACTTCTCCCTCTCAAACTGCAGGAAGAGTTATATCATATTATGATCAACTCCCCTAAGGGTTCCTTTACCTTAAGTTCTCTAATCAATTCTGGATCATTGCACAGCACCTAATCCAGAATAGCTATTATCATAGTGGATTCAACCATGAGCTGCTCTAAAAAGCCATCTCGTGTGCATTCTAGAAATTCCCCCTCTTGGGATCCAGTACTAACCTAATTTTCCCCACCTACCTGCATATTGAAATCTTCCATCTATCATAACATTGCCCTTCTGACATGCATCTTCTATCTCCATTGGAATTTGTAGACCACATCGTTACTATGTTTGTGGGTCTGTATATAGCTCCAATCAGGGTCTTTTTATCCTTGTAGTTCCTTAGCTCTACCCACAATGATTCAACACCTTCCAATCATATGCCACCTCTTTCTAATGATTTGATTTCATATTTTCGGCAACATAGCCACGACAACCCGCTACCTACTTGCCTGCCTTTCATTACAATGTGTATCCTTGGACATTAATCTCCCAGCTAAAATCTTCTTTCCACCATGATTCAGTGATACCCACAATGTCGTGCATGCCAATCTGTTACTGTGCTAAGGAAGTTCATCTACCTTATTCACATATTATTACTGTGTGCATTCAAATATAAAACTTTCAGTCCATATTCACCCTTTTTGGTTTTGACCTCCTTTTACTTTGTAACTCCTCCTGTTGACTGCAGTCTTTCATTATCCTCTCTTTGCTAGCAGTCTCACTACACACTGCCATGTACTCTTCTCGCTGCTGCCATCAGGAAGGAACTACAGGAGACTAAAGTCCCACACCACCAGGTTCAGGAACAGTTACTACCCCTCAACAATCAGGCTCTTGAACCAGAGGGGATAACTTCACTCACTCCAAAACAGAACTGATTCCACAAACTATGGGCTCATTTTTAAGGATTCTACAGCTCTTGTCCTCAATATTTATTAATATTATCTTTTTTCTTTTTTATATTTGTACAGTTTATTGTCATTTGCAAAGTGGTTGATTGTTCATCTCTGTTGTGTGCACTTTTTCATTGATTCTTTATATTTATTCTGAATGCCTGCAAGAAAATGAATCTCAGGGTAGTAAGGTGACATATATGTACTTTGATAATAAGTTTACTTTGAACTTTTGAACTTTGGACTTTGACGTCTTTCTTTAATTAGATTTAACTATTCTGGTAATGTTTATAAATGAGCCAAGAAGCTATTTTATACTTTTTTCATGCTTGTTTGTTATTTACATTTTTAAAGTCTACACAATATTGTCATGAGCCCTGCCAGCTTTGCATCTGTGTTTGTTAATTGTTGTCTTAACCAGAGTTGTTAAGTCCTGTGTTTTCTGTTTAATAGTGCCAGGATAATTGTGACTGGCATGGGTGTTGCACATTCTGTGATTATTTAAAGCAGCTTCTTTATTAGCATTGACCATGGGGTCCTTGTGTGTGCGTTTCGAGAATGATTAGTCTTGCAGTGTCGCTTAGTCAAGCCACTGAAGTTCACTTGGAGCTCCAATAAATAAATTCTTGTTTCTCTCTCAACTTGGGAGCTTACCATTCCTCTGCACCTGAGTTCAGTCGTCTGGCAATGAACATTGTGACCAATATGATCAGATTTGTAAAAATTTGATTGATTTCTGAACTACAAACTCTTCATAGAAAGCTTAACTTTGCCACTGGCATACCGGCTGCTGACTCATGACACTTTCTTGCGTGATCATTTCTAACTTGATGAGGTGTTAGGGAAGGATTTTGCACCCAGATGGAGGGAAAATAAATCACACAACATTCTGAGAAATTCAGAGAATTTGTCCCATAAGTTTCAACCTGAGGCCAATTCTGCCATTTACCTAAAATTAAAAGAGAGAATTCTGGAAATGCTCAGCAGGTCAGGCAGCATCTGTGGAGGGAGAAACAGACTGATGAAGAAAGATAGTTTCAGACGCAGTGGCAAAGATAGGAGAATGGATGGAATAAAGAGAATACCTGAAACAGAGTGAATCTCTGAACCAGATCAAAAGGGTTAACAGGGAAGCTGCAGGGTGATTATTCCCCTTTGCCTGTTATGTGCTACCAATAGCAGTATTGTGTGATATGCACAGTAAATCAGGCTGCTCTAATGGAGAAAGAATCATAGGATGCCAGATCCTGGGCCAGAGTCATAGATGCATTTCATCTCAATACTGTATGTGGGATCTGGCCGTGCATAAGCTAGTTGAAAATTTCCTGCAACCGTGGTTCCTCTTCACTCAGTTGCCTGTAAAGCCATGCAGCACTTCGAGGATATGAAAGGTGCAGTTTAAACGCAGGTATATTCTTCTATTCTTCCAGTTTTGTTGTAACATTCCCAAACACAAGCTTGACAAAGCAAAGCTTAGGAAAAAGCCTCCTTAACAATGGCTCCTCCCCAAAACTGTGAATGACTCACTGCAGATCCATTTTAGAAAAATCGGTTTATAAAAATGGTTCTCTTATGAAACAGCTTATAACGACTAGAATATAAATTATAATTCCACCGGAAATAACTGCTATCTTTATCTAAGTGGCATAACCATCTTCATCCATATTAGCACTCAAAATTACACCTTTTTATATTCATATGTTTTCATTTTCCTATCAGTTATTACAGAAGGTTTCTGGGAGATGGTGATAAATTCTTCTTACTACACACTAGACAGGGAGTGCAGCTTAACAGGGCTGCTGAGAGCTACACATACTTAATGCAAGGCTTCAAAGAGAACAATTTGCTCTCTGCGATTGTAGAAAATTAAATCAGATGAAATATCTAAAGTAAATGCCCTGGACATGACAGGTTATGATTTTGTTTGATATTATAAAGGACAGAGCTCAGAGCAATTGCTTTACTGTCCATCATGAACAGGGTCTGTATCCGAGGCAAGGTGGCAGTAAGGTTGGTGATGTGAATGGAGGGAGTAGGTAAGCAGTTTTTTGCTGCTTTACAACGTGACCACTTCTGCACGAGCATCTGGAAACTGCATTCCATCACACTAATTGCAGTCGCCTTCTCCTTGCAATTCACCCACCTACGTCAATTGGGAATTTTATACAGACTCAGTAAACGTGTGTGGGCTATCTAGAGGTTTAATTAGCTTGCTGATTCACTCAGGCATTTTTGTGCGAGAAGAGCAGGCCAGGGGCTACATTGTGCTGTGGCTGTTCCTCGGGGGCAGAGTGTTTCGTTGATGAGAAATATGTGATACATGGGGTACAGATGAAAAACAGGTACCCTTAACCCAGGCTTGAAGCACTTATTTGTCTATTTTGTATATCTGAATATATTGAACAGCCAAGTCCCAATCCCAACACTCGTCCCAGTCTCCCTGGGTGTTACCCTCACCATTGAGATCACACAAAGAATCCCGTGGCTCCCCGTCATATTGAACACAAAGAATTCTGAACAGTCATCAATCATGTAACTTTACTGCTGCTTGAAGGCTGGCAGGTTCAAGGCTCTTTGGGGTTCATGAGAATATTATTAGCTCTAGGGGTGCAGGTTTCAGCTCTGGTTGGCCATGGGTCTTGAGAACTGTCAGCGATATCAGCTCATCAAGTTTGAGGCCTTTTGGAATTTCAGGTGTTGGATCTTTAAATGCAATAAATGGAAGATAAGCTGGCCAAGGGACCAAAATATAAGCATGAGACTTATCTTACTTCAATCCCAATGCTAACTGACCTGAGAGTGACCTAACTCCTGGGGCAATTAGTTATCGACCCTAACTCAAGTTATGGCATCATCCAATGTGCGGTGGGCATTGAAAATGAGCTGGCAAGCAAGAGTGAATGATCACTAGCAGGGTATACCGGAGATTCTTGAATAGTGCAAGAGTTGACTTGGTTACCATCACAATCACGTTCCACAGAGGTGACTCCACTAAATACCCAGTGGCTGCACTTAGAGATCATAATTTTGTACATACTTCTTTCAGACAACACCAGCAGCTGATTAGCAGAGCCTCTATTTTGAAGGGTTTTGGCTCACAATGTCAACTGTTTATTGTCCTCCATAGATGCTGCCCGTCTTGCTGAGTTTCTCCAGAAATTTGTATGTGTTACTCAAGACTTCCAGCATCTGCAGAATCTCTTGTGCCTGTATTTTCCTCTTGTGGTGCTTGCTCTGTGCAACTTTGATTAAGCTTCTTAAAGCTGTCTTCCTGTTTAAGGTATTTTTCCTTACAAGAACTCCTTGAGGTATATACTGCAAAACTTTTTGTTTGAAGGATTAAGTGATCCAGCAAAGGTTTTTAAAGTGGCAACCCCCTGAAAATAAACCAGCAAAGTCAGAAGCATCAGAGACTGAGACTGATTTGAGAAACCAGCACATAAGCTGCCGAGGTGGTCACGATGAATGATTAACTGCATCCATTGAAAATAAATGAGCAATAGATATTGAGAACATGAGATGAATAGTCCTTAAAAGTGAGCCCAGAGGGTGTGGAAACATTTCAGTGATGGGGCAAGTGAAGTTATCCCCTTTGGTTCAAGAGCCTGATATGTGAGGGGTAATAACTGTTCCTGAACCTGGTGGTGTGAGTCCTAAGGCTTCTGTACCTTCCTCCTGATGACAGCAGCAAGAAGAGAGCATGACCTGGGTAGTGGTGGTCCCTAATGATGAATGCTGCTTTCCTGTGACAGTACTCCATGTTCATGTGCTCAGTGGCAGTGGTGGGGAGGTTTTATCAATGGTGGACTGGGTCAGATCCACTGCTTCTTGCAGGATTTTCTGTTCAAGGGCATTGGTGTTTCTATACCAGGCTGTGATGCAACCAGTCAATATACCCTCCACCACACACCTAAAGACGTTTGTCTGGATGCTTTTCGTGGGTTCACTCTCCTGAAAGATGCTCACACATTAGCCTTAGAAACTATCATCACAGGATCATAGGGGGTGCGGGAGTTTGTGATGTTTCCTCCATGTTTTGATGGTCAAAACGAGCAGAGAAGGTGTTGAGCTCATCTGGAACAAAGCCCTGTTGTGACCTATGTCGATTGATTTAACTTTATAAGAGGTGATAGCATTCAAGCCCTGCCACAACTATCGAGTGTTCTTGGGTGATTCAAGTTTAGTCTGGAATTGCCACTTTGCCATGAGATGGCTTTCCGGAGATCGTACCTGGACCTCTTAGTCACCAGGCTTGAATGCCTCTGATGTGGCCTTCAATTGATTGTGGATCTCATGGCTCATCCAGAGCTTCTGGTTGGAGAAGTCTCTGAATGATTTCATGGGGACACATTCATCTACAACTGTTTTTATGAAGTCCATGGCAACCATGGTGTATTCATTCAGATCCACAAATGAGTCCTTGAATATGGCCTGGTCTATTGACTTGGAGCAATCTGGTAGATATTCCACTGCCTCCTGCGACCACTTCTTTGTTGTCCTAACTCTAGAGCTTTTCTCTTTAGCCTCTGCCTGTATGCAGGCAGGAGAACAGCTATGTGATAGGATTTCTCGAAATGTGGTCTGGGCATGGAGCGGTAGGCATTCCTCATATAGTGTAACAGTGGTCTAGTGTGTTCGGGCATCTGGTGCTCCAGGTTATACGCCGATGGTAATTGGGCAGGGATTTCAACAACCAAGCCTGATCAAAGTCCCCAACTATGATTTGAAATGCGTTGGGATGGAATTTCTTGTTTGGTGACAGCATCATACGCTTGATTATAGTTGGTCACTGTTGCTATGTGAATTCCACCGAGGAACATAGATGAAAACTCCCCAGGTAAATAGAATAGATGGCATAGATGGTGTTCAAGGTCAGAAGTCTAGTTTTTGCTTGAATTAATATCTGCTGTGGTCAAATAACTCCAGAATACTCCCTAACAAGTGTCACTATCCCCCATGGAACCTAATTAGGCCAGACTTTCTGTGTAACTCCTGTCTCTTGATTCACTTCCATTCAATTCCCCCTCACATGTCCCCATCACCCTGTCATGGTCCCGACCGGCAATGCCCCATCTTGCTATTATCTCCTTGATTAGGTCTTAATCCCCTAGTCTGATTTCCAATTATTCCCAGTTTTCATTAATCACAGCACACCTGCTTTCCATCAGCAAACTGAGGATAAGAACCCTGGCGTCACTGTCATGCTTTGCCAGTTCATTGGTCTATTCTAGCGTGTGTAAACCTCATTTCCTGATCCCTTAGGACTGTCAGTTCTAAGCTCCGTACCATTCCCTGGATAATCTACACAAACCTTGTCGCCGTGTAAAGGTTCTCCTGAATGCCTGTTCCACGTTCACGCCTCACGACCCTGTCTCCGTGCCTGTGCCCTGCTCTTGGGCTCGTCCTCAGCCACGTGCTTGCAACACACCCTCTGGTGGATCCACAGCTTGAGGAGCGGAGGTGCAGAGATTGTTGTGGTGCACCAGCAACCTCGATTTGGTCCTGACCTTGGGTACGGCCTGTGAGGGATTTACACGTTCTCCCTGAGACCATGTGGGTTTCCCCAGCTGCTCCAGTTTTCTAAAGGTATGCAGGTCGATAACTTAATAAGCAACTGGAAACTGAGAGGTAGAATTAGGGGAGGATGTGCGGAGAATGAAAATGGGATTAATTTAGGCATTGAATATGTGATGGCTGGCAGAGACTCAGTGGACCGAAGGGCCTGTTTCTGTATTCTATGACACTAGGAGTCCACCAAGTCTTCTGTCTAACAGATGACGCTCAGCGGTTTCCTTTGGAGCATGAATAGTTGCCCCGTTAGTACAGATATACAGGCTGTACCCAGTAAAGATGCTGGGCTAGAAAGAGCAGACATTACTGATCCCAGAGCCACGAAGCGGCTGCAGAGACAGAAGTTAGTCGGTTACTGCCTGTTACTCGTCTGGTATTTAGGGCAGCAGAGACTGAAGGTGGCAGCAGAAGGGCCCCAGACAGTCCTTCCTGGTGAGGCGACGCTTCACCTGTGAGTTGGCTGGGGTGATATACTGAGTCTGGTGCTCCTGATGCAGCCTTCTATATATTGGCGAGACCCAATGCAGATTGGGAGACCGTTTCGCTGAACACCTACGCTCTGTCCACCAGAGAAAGCAGGATCTCCCAGTGGCCACACATTTTAATTCCACGTCCCATTCCCATTCTGATATGTCTATCAGATGCCCCACCTCCCCCTTGTACCCCATCCCTTATTTATTTATATACACACATTCTTTTTCTCTTTCTCCTTTTTCTCCCTCTCACTATACTCCTTGCCCATCCTCTGGGTTTTCCTCCTCCACCTTTTCCATCTCCCTGAACCTCCTGTCCCATGATCCTCTCGTATCCCTTTTGCCAATCACCTGTCCAGCTCTTGGTTCCATCCCTCCCCCTCCTGTCTTCTCCTATCATTTTGGATCTCCCCTCCCCCCCCTACTTTCAAATCTCTTACCAACTCTTCCTTCAGTTAGTCCTGACGAAGGGTCTCGGCCTGAAACGTCAACTGTACCTCTTCCTAGAGATGCTGCCTGGCTTGCTGCGTTCACTAGCATTATCACCCACCATCTTTCCCCTCCATCCCATGTTCTCTGGTTGATAGCCTGCAGACACTGTGAACGTATACCTCCTATCCCCTGTGCTGCCACCTTTCCATGACCCCACCTTTCACTATTTCCCTCTGCGTCAGCCAGTAACCCAACCTGTGACAGTCGTGTCATCTCCTCCCACAATACTCACCTTCTGCCTAAGGGAAAGCCGCATTGATCACATGACCCACTTCGTAACCCCATAAAATGGAGTGGGAACAAGCCATCCTTGATCCTAAGTGACTGTCATAGAACATAGAATAGTACAGCACAGTACCCTGTCCAAGTAGAAAGAATACTAGAACATTAACTGCATTGAATATGAAACGAGTACATCCTCAGGCTGTGTTTATTTTGAGGTTTCAGTCATGAAAAGCCTTCATTCTCTACACAGGATTCAGCTCAAATGACTTGAATCCTCCCAGCAGTAGTTTTAATACTTGTATTGTGATGCTTCCCCACCCCCTCCCCATCCCACTACTTGTCGTGTTTGTCTTCTGTTGACAACAGATTGCCTTTCTTCTTGGATTTGACAAAGTCTTCCATTCCTGATGTGCTTCTCTGAACTCCTGCCAAGTCATCACTTGTCTCTCACGCTAATTACATTGCACATTCTTGCAGTGGAACCTTCTCCAAGTCTGGTTACTGCTTTCCCTTCACCGCTGGTTTGCTCCTGCTTCAATTCCTTTGCTTCTCTCTCTTAACTGAACGTGCAGTATAAATTTTCTTGTCCTTATTCCAGGTTCTGGATCTAATCTCTAACTACAGGAAGATAATAGAAAATGTGAATACTTGCAGAAATTTCCACCCTGCGTTCCTGTCTGTGGTCGAAATATGATTCAAACAAGACCAGAAAAAAAATCTACACATTTCACTCAAAATTGTTTTGCTGTATGAAATGTTGAGTGACACAAGTGTTCTGAAATCAGTCTGACAGCGGGATACGTAGAGGTCAAAAGGACATCATCACCCAAAAGCCTAATCCTAAAAAAGATTGATTAGAAATAAGGTTGAGGCACTTAACTCCTTTACACAAAATACTCTGCAGATGCTGGGGTCAAAGCAACACTCACAACACACTGGAGGAACTCAGCAGGTTGGGCAGTATCCGGTAGCTCCTTTAGTCGGCTCTGCCATTCTATGAGACCATAGCTGTCACCTCAACAACAACCCCCCCCCCACTCCCTCACCCATCCAAATTGACCCTCACCAGTTTTTGTAGGTGCACCATAAGAAAGGATTCTATCTGGATGGATCACTGTCTTGAACGGCAGCTGCTCCATCCAAGACCACAGGGAGCTGCAGCTCAACGCATCACGGAAACCAGCCTCCCATCCACGGACTCTGTCCACAATTCTGGCTGCACCGGTAAAGCAGCCAATGTAATGAAAGACTCCATCCACCTGGACGTTCTCCATTCTGCCCCCCCTCCACCATTGGGGTAGAAGGTACAGAAGCCTGAAAGCATGGATGGAGCAAGTGACCAACGTGATCATCAGTGACAGTTCACAAAAATAATTCTTCTTCTCCTTTTAAATATACTTCTACTGCTAATCTGTGTGTGATTGGAGCGTGTAATTAACATTTTGATCATTTGTTTTTGAGCCAACTGAGTGATCTGGCGCTTTTGCTGTCTCTGAGGGAATCTCTCGGTGTTGGAAGCAAGGCTGAGAATGGAGGGTGTGGCCTAACGGCAAAGCGTGATTATTGAACCTACCGCTGAATAAAGTGTCAAGCAAGATTGAAATCAACATGACAGGAGCGGAAGGTGAGCAGGTGTTCAGCACTGTCTGAATCCTTGACTCTCCGTCTGCCTGCGTTTGATTAGTCTCCTCCCTCTCGCTCACTGCTGTCAGAGGAATGTGCAGGAGCCTTGGATCTTGGGCAAGATGTAATCGGTGAGGTTCATGGATTGGACTCGTTTTTAGTGGACTGCGGTTCATGTTGTATGTGTTTCTGGTTTCTGGTTACTCCTTTTTTATTGCTATTTTGCTCTATTTTGATCAGGGTGGACTGTCTCTGAGGCCTGCAGCCAAAGAATGACACAGTGCTAAATCGAACTGAACTGAACTAAACTGAACAATTCTGAACTGTACTAAACTGAACAATTCTGAACTGTTTCAAGGACTCTGCAGTTTGAGGTTTAATATTATTCCCTCAGTTTATTTTTGCTGTTTGTGTGATTTGTTCTTTTTTTTTTGCACTTTGGGTGTTTGATGTTTTCTTTGAATGGCCTCCACGATGTTTCTTTGTTTAGTGGCTATCTGCAGGAAGATGAATCTCAGGGTTGTATACTGCATATATACTTTGATAAGGAAGTGCTATAAACTATAAACTATAAAAACAGGCTCTATCCCAATATTATAAGACTATCAAACAGTCCCCTAGTGTGATAAAATTGACTCTTGACCTCATAATCTACTTTGTTGTAGCCTCATACCTTACTGTCTGCCTGCACAGCACTTTCTCTGTAACTGTAGCAATATATTCCACATTTTGTTATTGCTCTTTCCTTTGTACTACCCTGATGTATTTACACTCAGTGGCCACATTATTAGGTGCGCCTGCACTTTAATGCAAATATCTAATCCGCCAATCACATGGCAGCAATTCAATCCATGAAAGCATGCAGACATGGTCAGGAGGTTCAGTTGTGGTCCAGACCAAATATCAGAATGGGGAAGAAGTGTGATCTAAGTAGTATGACTGTTGGTGCCAGACAGTGTGGTTTGCATATCTCAGAAACTGCTAATCTCCGAGGATTTTCATGCGGAACAGTCTCCAAAGTTTACACAGAGTGGTGTAAAAAACAAACAAAAACACCAGAGGACCATGTACATACACTCAGTTATCACTTTATCAGGTACAGCAGGTTAGATTAGATTATGAGGACACTCAGTCCTCGTTTATTGTCATTTAGAAATGCATGCATTAAAAAATGATACAATGTTCCTCCAGAAAGATATCATAGAAACACAGGGCAAACCAAGACTAAAACTGACAAAACCACATAATTATAACATATAGTTACAACAGTGCAAAGCAATACCGTAATTTGATAAAGAGCAGACTATGGGCACAATAAAAAAAAGTCTCAAGTCCTGATAGCCCCATCATCTCACACAGACGGTAGAAGGGAGAAGCTCTCCCTGCCATGAACCTCCAAGCGCCGCAAACTTGCCGATGCAGCACCATTGGAAGCACCTGACCGCAGCGGACTCTGAGTCCGTCTGAAAACTTCGAGCCTCCAACACCGAGCACCATCCTCTGCCGAGCGCTTCAACTCCGCCCCGGCCACCAAGCAACAAGCAAAGCTGAGGACTCAGGGCCTTCCCCTCCGGAGTAGGAGAAATGATCTGCATGATAGCATGCAAAGCAAAGCTTTTCACCAATCTCAGTACATGTGATAATAAACCAATTTACTGATTTAACATTTTTTTTTATTCATCTGTTTGTTTTTCAAGAATTTACCTGATTTTACACTAAAACTACCCAAACACTCTGCTTCCATCACATTTTGAGGGAAGTCCAACACCGGTCCATCTGAGAGTAAACAAATTTGTTTCATCTCTGTCTTAAATTGACAGCGCCTTACTCTTAAGGGCATCATGGCAACATAACGGCCAACACAATGCTATTACAGCTGGGTGCATCGGAGTTCAGAGTTCAGCTCTGGCATCCTCAGCAAGTAAGTTTTTACATTCTTTCCTCTGTGTGTGTGTGGGTGGGTTTACTCTGGTTTCCTCTGGATGTACCTGATAATTGACTAATTGGTCTGCAAGTATGAAATAAATTGAAGTGATCCTTTGTACCAAGTTCTCCTGCAGGAGGAGACATTCTCTCCTTACCAAAATCTTTCAAGATCTTATATGTTTTTTCTTGTTCTGACCTGAAATTTTAAACTTTTTTTTCTTTTCTTCCTTGTTGCAGCCTGACCTGTTAACTATTTCCAGCAATCCTGGTTTAATGCATTGGAGAGAGATGGAGTCAATGGCCAGAGAAAAGATTTGTCATGGGAATCAGAGACAATGATCTTCATTTTCCAGTATTTAAGGGAAGGAAACCACTGTGCCTCAAATACTGAATGTTAGCTAAGTGAGAGTGGAGAGCTGATAATAACAGAAGAAAATTGACATTATGGTTTCTAATGAGTTGTAAGGGGGAGCCATACAAAGAGAAAGAGACTGGAAATAGGTCCTTGGATCATACCAAAAGATGAAAAACTACTCAGCTGCAGAAGTGCAAGCTTCAGGGTGTTGGGTGGAGCTGAAAGAGACAACAGATCAAAAATGTGGCAAAAAAAATGAAGTGCCTATTGATTGATAGAGGAGGGTATATGCAACATGGGTCACCAATAAGAATGTGTCAGTAAGGTTAGGACTATGTTTCTTTCATTACCTTTCACATCTGTCAAGGCTCATCTGCAGATTCTAGGACAGGCGAGTTTTGGTTTAATACCACTTCAGCCAGAGAGAGTCCAGTGGTGTTGACTGCGTAAGTAGTGATAGAAGCACACAGTCACTTTCATATAAAGTTAACTTTACATATCCAAGACATGGTTACTTCAAAACCCGTTCTTTTCACTAAATTAAACTTGACCTGCTGTCTGCCAAGTGTATTTTATGAACATTTATTGGATGACTGAGTTCCCAGTAAAATGTTTTATTGGAACAGGATTTCTTTCACCTCCCCTCTTTTTAAAAACTCTTTCTTTTCTGAAAATACTGTGTAAATGCTTCATTTGTGGATGTTTTATAATAAAAAGATAATTTTCAATTTGTTTCAGCTCCACATAAAATCCTTCAAAAAGAAAGGCAAAATATGCCCCGAAAGCTCTGCTTTAAATTGCACACAAGATATTGAAGTGGGGGAGGGCAAGGCCTTTTTTGTGTGAATTCTGAACTCCACCTCACACTCAGTCACATGAATGGTAATTTGATTCAGTTAAATATTGTATTAAGGAAGAAAGAAAGTACGTGTACTTAGCTTTCTTGGCTTCATTTTGAACCAAAACAGCGGCTGAAGTACTTATTAAAGTGTAGTCATCGTTGTAATGTAGGAAATAAAACTTGCAGTCTATGCGATCACATTACCCAGTAATTTTACAAGTGTTCTTTGTAGTTGCACCCCATTAGGGAGTCTCTAGAGTTGCCAGTGTGTGTCTAATCACTGCTGATCTCGTGGAAAGACGAGCCTCCAAACTGCTTAAGGAGACTTGGGTTTCGATATGCCTATCAGTTTTGCTTTAATGAATTCTTCAATATCACCAGCAACAAAGACTTCAATAAACTTGAATTTCGATCATTTCCTTCGCATAATCCGGAAGTAATTCACACGAGCGCCTTTGGACAAATCTGACATGGCATGTTGGCAAATAACACAGCAGGTAATCAAACGTCCTCCTCCAATTGCAGGATTCCAGCAATCGAAGATCTCCTCCCATGGTCACAATGTGCATTCCATTTATTAAAATATACAATGGACAGCAAATCCATGCAGGAAATGTAAGAAGATCATGGGACCAGTGTCAACCACTGTACCACCTGTGCTCCATCAGCTGAGATGGGTCACAGAGAACCATTCTCATATTTCAATGTCATTACAATACAATGTTTACTACACAATGATATTGCAAATCTTTATCCAAACCAATTGGTTAACCACAGATCATAAGATCATGAGACCGTATAACATTGGAGCAGAATTAGGTTATTCAGCCCATCAAGTCTACTCCACCTTTCCATCATCCCTCTCAACTCCATTCTCTTGCCTTCTCCCTGTAGCCTTTGACACCCTTACTAAACAAAAAACTATCAAATTCTGCTTTAAATATACCCAATGACTTGGCCTCCACAGTTGTGTATGACAATGGATTCCACAAATTCACCACCCTTTGGCTAAGTCAATTCCTTCTCATCTCTGTTCTAAAAGGGCATCATTCTATTCCGAGGCTGTGCCTTCTGGTCCTAGACTATCCCGCTATAGGAAACATCCTCTCCGGATACACTCTATCTAGGCCTTTTAATAGTTTTCAGTGGGATCCCCCACCCCCGCTCATTCTTTGAAACTCATGCAAGTACTGGCCCAGAGCCATTAAATGCTCTTCATACATTAACCCTTTCAATCCTGGAATCATTCTTTTGAACCTCTTCTAGACACTCTCCAAGGCTAGCACATCCTTTCTTATGTAAAGGGCCCAAAATTGTTCAAGAGCAGTCTGACCAATGCCTTATAAAGCCTCAGCATTATATCCTTGCTTTTACATTTTAGTCCTCTTTAGATGAATGCTAACATTGCATATGCTTTCCTTTCCACTGACTAAACCTGCAATGTTAACCTTTAGCAAATCCTGCATGAGGACTCTCAAGTCTCTTTTCATCTCTGATTTCTGAATTTTCTCCCCATTTAAAAAACAGACTACACTTTTATTCCTTCTTTCAAAGTGCATGATCACATACTTCCCTACATTATATTCCATCTGCTACTTTTTTGCACATTCTTTTAATCTGTCTAAATCCTCTACAAACTTCCTGTTTCCTCAATTCTACTACTATTCTACATTTCCTTGTATCATCCACGAACCCTGCTATAAAGCCATCAATTCTGCCATCCAAATCATTGACATACCGTATAACCTGGAATGAAGTGATCCCAGCACCTCCCCCTGCAGAACACCACTAGTCATCAGCAACCAACCAGGAAGTCCCTCTTTATTCTGACTCTGCCTCCTACCAGTCAGTCAATCTTCTATCAACGCTAGTACCTTTCCTGTAATCCAACAGGGCTGTGTCATAGCACTAACCTTTTTCTCAGTCCTTCATGCCTAAATATTGCTTATTATTTCCAACAAGCTCCCCACTGAAGAGGAGTTAATCAACTAGAAGAACAAAAATCAACATCATCTCCATGAAAATCCAAGTCACAGTCAACAAAGCTTTCTTTTAATGTTTATAATGAAACCAAGTGTCAAGTAATAGCAGACCTCTTCACTGAAGCGAATGATTAGATGGTCCCTACTCTGGTTATCTGGAAGTTGAAGAAAGCTCCTACCACACAACACTACCCACAGCCAATCAAGTTCCACACTGTGAATCCGGAGAATTTCCGTATCCCAGGGGCACATCTCATCGAAGGTTGAGACATTGACTGTGAAATTCAGCACAACCTCCTTCTATCAATGCAGCCTTTGCAGACTGAGGAAAAAAATGCTTAAAGATGAAGATCTTAAACTCAGCACCAAGTTTATAGTCTACTGAACAATGGTGATACCCCTCTACAGAATGTTGTGGTGACCAAGAAAACCTACTGTACACCTCAAAGCACTGGCTAAATACCCCCAACACTGTTTCCGAAAATTCTTTGAAACATATTGGCAGGATCCATCAAGATTAGTGTCCTCTCCCTACCCAACATCCCTGGCATCAAAGCTACAGTTCTACTCGTTCAAAGCAGCAGACTAATATGATCCAGATGCATGCACCAGACTCCCAAAGCAAGCACTACTTCAGCCTTTGTCACAGCAGGAAGTCTTTCAGGAAGGGAGACGGGTAGCTACAAGAACCTTATCAAATCCTCCTTGAGAAATCCAATCAAAAAGGAAAAATGAGATTTCAGATGGTATTGAACCCATCAAGTCAGGGAAAAGCACAGAGGCAACAATGTGTGCAAAATATTCCAAACAATTTACACACCTGTAACATCAGGCATCTTCTGCTGGACTCTGTAGAAACCGATAAAGCTCTTTGACTACTTCAGAACACACAGAACTGGAACTCAGTACTGAGGGGATTGGCTAAGCAAAAGGAATTGAAACAGACATGGTGATTAATGGGAGAATGACTGTCTGTCATAAAATCCCTTGGAAGGGAGGAGGGATTGGCCTGGGAGGAGACAGCATGGTTACTGAATGCAAGAGCAATTCAGTAGCTGCCAAATTACAAAACCAAGGTTGAAATTGAAATCTGAAGAAGGGTTCATTCTTGGTGCATGATTCACTGTGGGGACACACTTTAGAACTCTTGAGTTTCTAAGAGATATGGAGGGAATTTAAAATAAACAAGTAAATGGAATCGACCAGGCCAGGCCCCCAAAGTGGTTTAAGAAATTAAGTGAATGCCATCCCATGATGGTGTCCTCTTATGGACTCCTCACAGAAATGGACTGAGGACCTCAACCACAGTAAGATTTCATTTTGATTCATTTGCTGGCAGGGTCAGCAAATATCCTTAGTTATCCCAACAACATGATGCTGATCTGCCCTTTTTTTTAACCAAGTTTTGATACAAGAGCAATTTGTTCAACCCTCACAGTGGTCATTTAGTACAAGTCATGAGGTTATAGAGGGACATAGCTTGAAGACAGGCCCTGCTGACCATCGATCAGCCATTTGCATCAATCCTACATTCATCCAATTTCATTCTTCCCACTTCCCCATCAACTCACCCACCCACCAGGGGTAATTTACAACAGCGAATTGATCGATCAACAAATTATTCTGTGAAGTGTGGGAGGAAACCAAGGTACCTGGAGGAAAACCATGCAGTAAATTGCAGACTTCACACAGACAGCATTGAATCAGGTTACTGGAACTTGAAGCTTTTCCTCTACTAACTGCTCCGTTCTGCCACCAGTGTTGTGGAATTGGACATTCAGTCACACTGGATCAGGAAAGAGGAGGAGAAGATCAAAATGCAATTATGTTTTGTATTGAACTGTAACATATTGTTATTACTTCAGATGAGAGTTCGAAGAGCAAGTTCTGAAATGGTTCCTGCATAACTGAAAGCACCACATGTAAAATATATATCTCAGTCAACAGCAGTTTTCCTGTCTCTGTGAATGTTAGGCTTTCACAGTGACAGGATAAACCTTTACATGATCACACGTTAAGTAAAGTGTCCACAACTTATCATGTCACACTAACACTCTGCAAATTGTTTCATCGCCACCTTATCATAAAATGATTGCTGCTTAGGACTGACTTGCTTGGATAGACCTTGAGAAATGAAACGTGAATTAATGTAGCATTTCAATGTGATTTTCTGCTTCTGCATTAGGGAGGGATAAATATAGTATCTATGTTAGAACTTCAGGACATTAAACACAAGTAACAAAATGCATGTGGATAGAAACTTCTTTATTAGAGAGTCTGAATTCATTTAAGGTTTTCTGCAGTAGAAACGTTAGCAGAAGAGAGATTAAGTTTTATGCAGCTTTGCAATAAGTATTATTTTGAATAGAATCAGTTGTGGCATGTTCATTAAGAACCCTTCTGAGTAAGAAACAGATGGCTTCAATTGATCAAAAGTGACAGTGAGATTTACAATGGTCACTTAAGGTTGAGCTGAATGGAGAGTATGTAGCCAGACATCAGAGATAATGGAGGCATCCTTTTTGTTGAGTGTTCTCTCATTTTAGTGCCTTTTTGCCTTGGCAGATGAATCCTTTGACCTAATGCACCCCTCTTTTCATCATCAGTCATGGTTTGTTAAGACAGAAATATGACCTGTAGAAAGGTGATATCATTCTGAAGGGTAAAGTCCCTTTTCAGTTCCATATATATACTTAGTTGAAATTGAATTTATGAGAAAATAAATTAATATTACATCTCTTAAAACTTTTATTTTGTTGTTGTAGTTTAAAGTCATAAAATCTTACAAGGATCTCACGTAGCTCAGTGGGTTTGTGTATCAGCTGTTTAAATGAGTTCCCCAATTTCCCTCCCTCTCCCCTATTCCCCACTTTAGCATTTTACCTCTTCTCACCTGCCCATCACTTCCCCCAGGGTCCCCTCTTCCCTTTGTCCTACCATCCTTTCTCCTTTCCTATCTGATTCCTTCTTCTCTACGCCTTTACCTTTCCCATCCACCTGCCTTCTCCATTCACCTTCCAGCTAGCTTTCCATCTTCTGCTGCCTAAAGCATGTTCCTACTCCAACCAGAAACTATTTCTCTTTTTTTTTAATTCAATCAAAAGCATTTGTAATTCAGTGAACCTCCAAAACCAGTCTCAGGGTAATCAAAGATGCACATGGATGGGGAAAGCATGGAGAGCTATGTTCTCAGTGCAGGTCAGTGGGAGTAGGCAAATTAATAGTTCAGCATGGACCAGCTGGGCTGAAGGGCTGCCTTCTGTGCTACATGACCCTACGACTTTGTGACTCTTTACATTTTTCAATGGCTGTCCTGAAGCTTCCATCACTGAATGAAATAGACCTAAATAATTTGTTGGATTGAAGGGCCCTAGTGAACAAAAGGTACAGTCAGCATCTCTCTCAAAACCACACCCAAACATCTCCCATACTCCCTCCCTTTATATTTGTATGTTCTTTTCTGTGCCTCAGATATGTGCAATTTCAAGTTTCACTGAAGGAGAAAGCAAATAAAGAAAACCTAACAGCTAATCCATTTTCAATTCTCTGCAAATTTCCATGAGCTCCCAATAGATCCACTATTCGTGCAAAGATATCTTCAGGTTAAAATCTGTGCTAAATGAAAAAAAAACTTGATATTGATTGTGCTTTATATTTGTAGTGCAAAATAAAAATTTCATTTTAGGTTTTTTGTATACATTCATTAATTCTGGATGGCTTTATGTTCTATTTAATATATAATGATCTTTTCTCAAATGCAAGGAATATGAAAAGAATTAGAAAAGATGGAAAAGCAGGTTAGGTTCTGTGCTTGAGTGCACCAAGCTCAGAGACTCGTAACATGCGGTAATTTAGACAGCATCTGTGGAACGGGAAGCAGTATTAACGTTTATTTTTAATTTTTCACTACACTTCAAAAGCACTTCATTATCTTAAGACTAATTTGGGAAAAGCTAAAGCTATGACATCTGCTACATAGATGAGGTTCATTCTTTCTTTAGTCTCTCAACTGATGTTCATAGATTGTCAAGCAGTATATGCTAGGAGCTTTGTCAAATAATGCATGATGCCATGAGATGTCAATCAGTAGATAATGGCTTTGAGGGAGAAGCCAGAGAATGATAGCAGATGGTTGCCTCTCTGACTGGTATGCTGCAGGGACAAATGCTGGGCCCATTGTTGTTTGTCATCTATATAAATGATCTGGATGATAGTGTGGTAAACCGCATCAGCAAATTTCTGGATGACATCAAGACTGGGGATGTAATGGACTACCCGGCTGACTATCAGAGCTTGTAGCACTATCTGGCCCAGTTGGAAAAATGGGTTGAAAAATGGCAGATGGAATTTAATGCAGGTGAGTGCAAAGTGCTGCACTTTGGGAGCACCAACCAGAGCAGGTCTTACATGGTCAGAAGTAGGGCACTGAGAAGTGTGGTAGAACAGGGGTACCTTTTCCTTGAAAGTGGCCTCATAGATAAATAGGGTCGAAAAGAAAACATTTGGAACATTGGCCTGCATAAATCAAAGTATTGAGTACAGGATTTGAGATGTTATGCTGAAGTTGTATAAGGTTATGGTGAGGCTTAATTTGGAGTATTGTGTGCAGTTTTAGTCAGTTTCCTACAGGAAAGATGTAAACAAGGTTGAAAGGGTACAGAGAAATTTACAAGGATGTTGCTGGGACTTGAGTACTTGAATTGTAGGGAAAGGTTGAATAGGTTAGGACTTTATTTCCTAGAACACAGAAGACTGAGGGGAGATTTGATAGAGGTATACAAAATTATGAGAGATATAGATAGGGTAAATACGAGCAGGCTTTGTCCATTGTGCTTGGACAACTAGAGGTCATGGATTAAAGGTAAAAGGTGAAATGTTTAAGGGGAACATGATGAGGAACATTTTCACTCAGAAGGTGGTGAGAGGGTGGAATGAGCCACCATTGTAAATGGTGGATGTGGGTTCGATGTAAACATTTAAGAGAAGTTTGGATAAGTACATGAATGGGGTATATGGAAGGCTATGGTCCAGGTGTAGGTTGATGTGACGAGGTAGATTAATGGTTCAGCAAAGACTAGATGGGTTGAAGGGCTTGTTTCTATGCTGTATCCTGCTATGATACTGAGGCAAAATCTGCGGAAGCTCTCGTGCTTGCTGTGTCCTGGCAAGAATGATAGCTCCAATTAATTAATTTCTCACTTCGAGGACCGAGGTTCAAATAAGACCATAAGATATACAGCAGAAGGAGAATTGGGCCATTCAGCCCATCGAGTCTGCTCTGTCATTTCATCATGCCTGATCCAATTTTCCCCTCAGCCCCATTCTCTTGCTATCTCCCAGTATCTCTTCATGCCCTGACCAGTCAAGAATCTATGCCTTAAATATACATAATGATGGCCTCCACAGCTGCCTGTGGCAAAGAATTCCACAGATTTACCACTCTCTGACTAAAGAAATCCCTCCTCATCTCTGCTCTAAAAAGACACCCCACTATTCTGAGGTTGTGTCCTCTCGTCTTAGACTCTCTCACCATAGCAAACATCCTCTCCACATCCACTCTATCATTCAATAGGTTTCAATGAGGTCACACCTCATTCTTTTGTATTCTAGTGAATACTGGCCTAAAGCCATCAAACACTCTTCACATGACAAGCCATTTAATTCAGGAATCATTTTTGTAAACCTCCTTTGAATCCTCTTCAGTTTCAGCACCTCCTTTCCAAGAGAAGAGGCCCAAAAGTGTTCACAATACTGCAACTGAGGCCTCACCAGTGCTTTATGAAATTTCAACATTACATCCTTGCTTTCATATTCATGTCCTCTTGAAATTAATACTAACATTGCATTTGCCTTCCTCGCCACAGACTCAACCTGCAAATTAACCTTAGGGAATCCTGCACAAGGACTCCCAAGTCCCTTTGCACCTCAGTTTTTTGTATTTTCTCTCCATTTAGAAAATAATCAACCCTTTCATTTCTTCTACCAAAGTGCATGTCCAATCACTTCCTGACACCGTATTTCATCTGCCATTTTTTTGTCCATTCTCCTAATCTGTCTAAATCCTTCTGTGGCCTCCCTAATTCCTCAAAACGACCTGCCCCTCCACATATATTCATATTCTGCAAATTTTGCAAGAAAACCATCGATTTGGAGCATCCAAATCATTGACATATAATGTAAAAAGAATAGGTCCCAACACAGACCTCTGTGGAACACCACTAGTCACCTGCGACCAACAGTAAAGGCTCCCTTTATTCCCATTCTTTCCTTCCTGCCAATCAGTCACTGCCTTATCCATGCTAGAATCCTTCTTGTAATACCACAGGCTCGTAGCTTGTTAAGCAGCCTCATGTGTGACATCTTGTCAAAGGCTTCTGAAAATCCAAGTACACAACATCAACCGCTTCTCCTTTGTCTATCTTGATTGTTATTTCTTCAAAGAATTCCAGCAGACTTGTCAGGCAAGACTTCCCTGGAGGAAACCATGCTGACTACGGTCTATTTTATCATGTAATGCATGTAGAACTGCATCGAAGGATGCCATTGAGATGAATATTAGCATTGAGAAATTCATCGGTGGGGAGAAAACTGATCCATGAGGGGTGATCTTTCCCCTTCTTGCATTGGGACCACTCCTGTCCATTGTACATACCATTGATTTGACACAGATAGAGCTTATAGTGTCCATCTCTGGAAATTACGTAGGAAGCATGGTGCCAGGGGTGGGGATAATGAATTGGGTATAAATTGGGATAGAATTCAGTGCCAATAAACTGGAGGTGGTACCTTTAAATGAGAATCCAAACAATAATTATTTTTTGGAAAGGGAACTTCGAATGAGAATATGGATTAGTATGGATGAGTAAAGGGATTTTGAATTTTATATTCATGAGACGTAATAGAGGAAGATGAAAAAAGAACTGAATTTCACTAATTTGGAAATGGAGGTATATCCTCCAGCCTTATTTTCACCCAGACCCTGAGGCAGCAGTCCCGGTACATTCACACTCACTGCCATTTTAATTGGAGGCACAAGAGATGGCAAATGCTGGAATCGAAAGCAACAAGCAAAAATACTGGAGGAATTCATTGTCCTCTTCTGTGGAGGAAATCGGACAGTCAGCATTTTGAGTCGAGGCCCTTCATATGGGCAGAAGGGAGATAGCCTGTTTAAAGTCTAGATAATGTCCTTCCATTTCCCTTGCAGATGCTGCCCATTAAGTTCCTGCAGCACATTGCTTATTGCTGTCTTTTTAATTGTCAGACTTTTAAAGCAGATTTATGACCTCTGTAAGTTTCCAATGCCAAGGGGTTTCCTCTGTGATAGATAGCACCTGACCTGACACCAACCCGCTCCCCCCATCATTGGTGTGAGGTTTTACCTAGGAAGATGAAGATGAGTCACAAGAGTACATCACCAAAAAAATTGAGCAAATACTCCAGTCCAACATTGAGGATTCATTTCATTTGGACTTCCTCTATTACACCATGAAACTTATTAAAGGAAACCCTCACAAAATATTTTCATTTTTGTCTCTATTCCATGTGTGACAATTGTGGAAAGTTTTGAAACAAGGCTATCGGCAACTAATCTATAAGTACATTCTGAACACCAGAAATGTAATCAATATGAACTGCAGACATTTCCATTTGAATTTCTGACACTTCGGGTTATTTATTGTCCTTTCTTTGACATCTGGATGCTGTTGTTAAAGGGTCAAGCCACAATAAAAACAACACTCTTCTAGTTACTGGGTAGTATTGCCACATAATGAATTTATGCTCCAATGATGGGATAGATATGGCAAATTTCTCCCGGGGATCAGAACAACTTGAATAAGCAGATGAACCACAGTGCACGTGGGGAGCTTTGACTTTATACAGCAACTTTGGGTGGCACTGCTGTCCACATGGAGTTTATAAACTCTCCCTGTGATTTTGTAAGTCTACTCCATGAATTCCAGTTTCCATCAACATCCAAAAGATGTGCAGGTTGATCAACCAGTATAAATTATCCCTGCTATTTCAGGTGAGTGATAGAATATAGGGAGAGTTGATGGGAATTCAGAGAGTATTGTGTACACTTTTGGTCACCTTGATAAAGGAAAGATCTAATTAAACTGGATAGAGTGCAGAAATGATTTACCAAGATGTTGCCTGCACTTGGGAGCCGAGTTACAAGGAGCGGTTTGATAGATTAGAACTTTATTTCCTGGAACATAAGAGATTGAGGGTGAGCTGATAGAGATATATAAGATAATGGGGGCACAGGTAGTGTGAAAGCATATGGTATTTTTCCCAGGGAGGGTGTCCAACAAACAAGAGGGCATACTCAAGATCAGAGACAAGAGATTTAAAAGGGACATCAGGGCAACTTCTCCATGGTACATATTTGGAATGAGCTGCCAGAAATAATGGTTGAGATAGGCACATTAGAAACATTTAAAAGCCATTTAGATGAGTACATGGATAGAGCCCTACCTGCCAAAGGGTTTCAGCCTGAAACATCGACTGCTGCCTGGCCTGCCGAGTTCCTCCAGCATTTTGTGTGTGTTGCTCGTATTTCCAGCATCTGCAGATTTTCCCTTGTTTGTGAGCACATGGATAGGAGAGGTTCAGAGAGCTTTGGGCCAAGCATGGCCAAATGGGACTAGCTTTTGCTGGGAAATACATTTAACATGGACAAGTTGGCTGAGGGCCCTGATTCCGTGCTGTATCACTTTATGAGTCTAATAGGAAATGGGCTGGGTGTTGGGTTAATGTGAGTGGTGTTGTGATGGTAAGACTGGACTCAATGAGCTGAAGTGCCTGCATTTGTGCTGCATGGCCATGAGGGCTTTCTGCAGATTCCCACGCATGTGTCCATCGGTTCATGAGTGCCCTTTCTGAATCCCTGCACTGTAATGTGCTGCACCATTTAAAACAGAAGGAAGGGAATAACCAGATTACAGACTTATTAATTTAACTTTAGTAATGAGCAAATTATTGAGTCATTTCTAAGGGACAGAATAAACTTTATTTAGAAAGACCAAGGACAGTCAGCATGGGCTTGTTAATTGAAAATGAAGTCTGACCAACTTGACTGGACTTTCTGAGGTGCAATGAGGAGATTTGACGGCAGTGGATTTGATGTTGGCAACCTGGATTCTAATAAACTTATTAACATATTCCCAAGAACAATGTGGTGAACAATAAAGGTGGGATTTACGAGCGTGATTGAATTTTTTAAGGATGTGACTAAACACATTGATGAGGGTAGAGCAGTAGATGTAGTGTATATGGATTTTAGCAAGGCATTTGATAAGGTACCCCATGCAAGGCTTATTGAGGAAGTAAGGAGGCATGGGATCCAAAGATATCGCTTTATGGATCCAAGGGGATATTGCTTTATGTATCCAGAATAGGCTTGCCCAGAGAAGACAAAGAGTGGTTATAAACGGGACATATTCTGCATGGAGGTTGGTGAGCAGTGGTATGCCTCAGGGATCTATTCTGGGACCCCTACTCTTTGTGATTTTTATAAATGACCTGGATGAGGAAGTGGGGCGATGGCTTAGTAAATTTGCTGATGACACAAAGATTGGGGGTGTTGTGGATAGTGGTCAGAGGTTGTGGAGGGTTGTCAGAGGTTACAGCAGGACATTAATAGGATGCAAAACTGGGCTGAGAAGTGGCAGATGGAGTTCAATCCAGATAATTGTGAGGTGGTTCATTTTAGTAGGCCAAATATGATGGCAGAATATAATATTAATGGTAAGAATCTTGGCAGTGTGAAGGATCAGAGGGATCTTGGGGTCCAAGTCCATAGGACACTCAAAGCTGCTGCGCAGGTTGACTCTGTGGTTAAGAAGACATACAATGCATTGGCCTTCATCAATTGTGGGATTGAGTTTAAGAGCCGAGTGGTAATGTTGCAGCTATATAGGACCCTGGACAGATCCCACTTGGAGTTCTGTGCTCAGTTCTGGTCACCTCACTATAGGAAGAACGTGGAAACCATAGAAAGGGTGGAGAGGAGATTTACAAGGATGTTGACTGGATTGGGGAGCATGCCTTATGAGAATAGGTTGAGTGAACTCGGCCTTTTCTCCTTGGAGCGACGGAGGATGAGAGGTAACCTGATAGAGGTGTATAAGATGATGAGAGGCATTGATCATGTGGATGGTCAGAGGCTTTTTCCCAGGGCTGAAATGTGTGCCACAAGAGGGCACAGGTTTAAGGAGCTTGGAAGTAGGTACAGAGGAGATGTCAGGGGTAAGTTTTTTATGCAGAGAGTGGTGAGTGCGTGGAATGGGCTGCTGGCGACACTGGTGGAGGTGGATACGATAGGGTCTTTTAAGAGACTCCTGGATAGGTACATGGAGCTTAGAAAAATAGAGGGCTATGGGTAACCCTTGGTAATTTCTAAAGTAAGGACATGTTCGGCTCAGCTTTGTAGGCCGAAGGGCTTGTATTGTGCTGTAGGTTTTCTACGTTCTATGTTCTATGTTCTAAAATGATCATTTGGATCCAAAATTGGCTCAGTGATAGAGTGGACAGTTACATTATGACAGGAAGGCTACAATCACTGGAGTTCTACAGGGTCACTTCTCAGCACTTTGCTATTTATGATATATATATTCATAATATAGATTGAAGGAAGCCCAGATGTTTTCAAATGATGCAAAAGTGGCCGTGTAATGGACAGTGAAGAGGCATGCTACACTCTGCAGAAAGACATTGACGTTCTGTTCAGTTGGGCATGGAAGTTCCAAATGGAATTTGATTCAGAGAAAATGGAGGAAATGCATTTGGAGATCTGCAGTAATGTAAGGGAATACAGAATAAATGAGGGCGGGAATTTCAGTGGTGTGGAGAAACAGAAAATAAGAGCTTTGTAAGCGGAATTGGAATTGCAGGACAGAACAATAAGATATTTAAAATATGTACATATGCGATACTTCCCAAGGTGATCACGATGGAACAGTAGTTTGACCACAGCTTGAATACCATGTATAATTCTGGTTATCACACTGATTCTCATCTGGTCAACTTGGAGCTATTTCTCTACAACCAGGATTTCTTCAGGTATATCCATTCCCGATATTGTGATGAATTTATGTTGCTGGACCTTAGAGTCTTTGTCAGAATAGGTTTGTTTGTGCATGAAAGGCACCTGCTGTTAATTACAAGAACGCAGTTTAAAATCACACTGGCCATTGAATTATGGGCATTGTGCTACACATGACGTCATTTTATTCAGCTCTGATACACAAGAAATTCTTGTACCAACCAGATTTACAGAAAATCTTTCCTACCAAATGCAATAAGCATACACAACAGTTTATCTCTGTGTAACAAGGTTAAGCTGTTAAACACTAAATGTGCAGTCCGTGGACAGTCATTTTATCAGAGTGCGAGAACCAGAGGGAGGGGCAGCTGTGCAATTAAGCGAACTATCGCTGTTTAAAACCGACGGAAACAGCACAGTCTGTGGTCGGAAGTACCCATGGAGAAAACCTTGGAGGAAGCGTGGGCGAAGATCAGGATTACAAGTGCGTTTAAGGAAATGGGGTTTTAAACTCCCTATACCGACAATCTTGCTGGCAAACGTGCAGTCTCTGGTGAATAAAATCGATGATCTCAGAGCCAGGATGAATTGTTGCATCAGCTACGGAAGGTGTTAAACAGGATTCCGTGAAACAAAGGACACACGTGGTCCTATTGTCACTCTAGATCTACAGAGTCTCTCAAAAGCAGAGGTGGAAGAATATGTCTCTTGAGCAACTCTTTTTGGTGCACGAATATATCAGTGCTGTCCCAATTCTGCTCACCAGACCTGGAATATCTAACAATAAAGTGTCGTCCTTTTTACCTACCGTGGGAGTTCTCCGGCTTCATTCTGGTAGCAGTTTATATTTCACCTCAGGCCAATGTCAAGCAGGCTTTAGATGATCTGATCAATGGGATCAACATCCAGGAAACAGTGCACCATTTTGGGAGATTTTGACAAGGCCAGTCTGAAAAAATCACTAGCAATTACCATCAACATATCACTTGCAATAGCAGAGGAAACAACACACTGGACCATTGCTACACCACCATCAAGAATGCCTAGCATGCTATTCCATGTCCTCACTTTGGGAAGTCTGGTCACCTAGCTGTACTTCTACTCCCTGAGTATAGGCAGAGACTGAAGACTGCAGCACCAGTAGTAAGGACCCCAAGAAGGTTTGGACAAGGAAAGCACAGGAATGCCTGGAGGGCTGCTTTGAATCAGTGGACTGGACTGTATTCAGGGATTCATCTTTGAATCTGGATGCGTATACTGCAGTTGTTACAGACTTTATTAAAACCTGTGTAGATGAGTGTGTACCTACAAAGACTTACTGTACATTCCCAAACCAAAATCTGCGGATGAACCAGGAGGTTCGTCATCTGCTGAAGGCTAGGTCTGTGGCATTCAAGTCTGGCAACCCAGGCCTGTACCAGAAAACCAGGTATGATTTGCAGAGGGCTATTTCAAGGGCAAAGAGACAATTTTGAATGAGGTTGGGGGCGATAGCAGATGCACGGCAACTCTGGCAGGGACTGCAAGACATTACTTCCTACAAAGCGAAACCCAATAGTATGAATGGCGGTGATGCTTCACTACCAGATGAACTCAACGCTTTGAAAGGGAGAACACAATTGAAGATCCCTGCTGATGACCCTGTGGTCTCTGTCTCAGAGGCCAAAGTTAGGCTGTCTTTAAAGAGAGTGAACCCTCGCAAGGCGGAATGTCCCGATGGAGTACCTGGTAAGGCTCTGAAAACCTGTGCCAACCAACTTGCGGGAGTATTCAAGGACATTTTCAAACTCTCACTGCTATGGGCAAAAGTTCCCACTTGCTTCAAAAAGGCAACAATTATACCAGTGCCTCAGAAGAATAATGTGGACTGCTTTAATGACTATCACCCGGTAGCACTCACATCGACAGTGATGAAATGCTTTGAGAGGTTGGTCATGACTAGACTGAACTCCTGCCTCAAGAATCTGGACCCATTGCAATTTGCCTATCACTACATAGGTCAATGGCAGACGCAATCACAATGGCTCTCCACACAGTTTTAGAGCACCTAGACAACACAAACACCTATGTCAGGATGCTGTTTATCGACTATAGCTCAGCATTTAATACCATCATTCCCACAATCCTGATTGAGAAGTTGCAGAACCTGGGCCTCTGTACCTCCCTCTGCAATTGTATCCTCGACTTCCTAACCAGAAGACCACAGTCTGCGTGGATTGGTGATAACATCTCCTCCTCGCTGACGATCAACACTGGCGCACCTCAGAGGTGCGTGCTTAGCCCACTACTCTTCTCTCTGTGTACACGTGACTGTGTGGCTAGGCATAGCTTAAATACCATCCACAAATTTGCTGATCATACAACCATTGTTGGTAGAATCTCAGGTGGTGACAAGATGGTGTACAGGAGTGAGATATGCCAACTAGTGGAGTGGTGCCACAGCAACAACCTGGCACTTAACATCAGTAAGATGAAAGAGCTGATTGTGGACTTCAGGAAGGGTAAGACGAAGGGACACATAGAATCTTCATCGAGGGATCAGAAGTGGAGAGAGTGAGCATTTTTAATTTCTAGGGTGTCAAGATCTCTGAGGATCTAACCTCGTCCCAACATCTTGATGTAGTCATAAAGAAGGCAAGACAGCAGCTATACTTTATTAGGAGTTTGAAGAGATTTGGCATGTCAACAAATACACTCAATAACTTCTATAGTTGTACCGTGAAGAGCATTCTGACAGGCTGCATCACTGTCTGGTATGGAGGGGCTACTGCACAGGACCGAAAGAAACTGCAGAAGGTTGTAAATCTAGTCAACTCCATCTTGGGCACTAGCCTACAAAGTACCCAGGACATCTTTAGGAAGCGGTATCTCAGAAAGGCAGCGTCCATTATTAAGGACCTCTAGCACCCAGGGCATGCCCTTTTCTCACTGTTACCATCAGGCAGGAGATACAGAAGCCTGAAGGCACCCACTCAGCGATTCAGGAACAGCTTCTTCCTCTCTGCCATCTGATTACTGAATGGACACTACCTCACTTTTTTTAATATACAGTATTTCTGTTTTTGCACATTTTTTAAAATCTATTCAATATACATGATTGATTTACTTGTTTATTTATTATTATGTTTTATTTTATTTATTATTTTTTTCTCTTTCTGCTCGATTATGTATTGCATTGAACTGCCTGCAGCTAAGTTAACAAATTTCACGTCACATGCCAGTGATAATAAACCTGATTCTGATTCTGAAACCAAAGCAAGCAGCAGGTGCATGGCAGGTGCTTGGGAGGTGTATTTTATGCTTTCCTAGCTTTCAAGGAAATCCTCATCAGAACAATAGATATCATTCTCTTCCCAGCCTCGGTGAAGCTGGACCTTGATGTCCAGAACTCCTGCGAGGTTTGGCAGAAGTCGTTGTCTTCATGACAATGTCAAACCTCGCATCTCAGTGGGATGGCCCAACAGGGTAAACGGAAGGAGTCTGTGGACATGAGAGATAACACAATGTCTTTTGCAAGCTTTTTAACCCCTTCTAGCCTGTTATCTTCAGACAATTAAGTTTTCACCTGAGACTCCAGTTCATGTGTTAAGAGCATGCATCGCAAGGAGGTAATTCATTCAATTAAACATCCCAGAGGCTTTGAGTGTTAATGTTTAAGACATGATGTGACTGAAGTGTGATTTCAGGGACAAGACTTAGTTCAGTAGTTATGAATCATAGTGTTGTAGAGTAATGCAACACAGAAACAGGCATGATAGCCCAACCCATCCATGCTGACCAAGGTACTTTCCTGACAAGTCATTTTTGACTGAATTTGACCCATATCCCTTTAAGTGCTTCCTGTCCATGTTCTTGCCTAAATGTCTTTTAAATGTTTGAATTGTTCTCTTCTCTCCAGCCTCCTCTACAGTTAGTTCCATATACTCATCACACACTATGTGAAAAACTTATACCTCAAATTTCTTCTAAACCTTTCCCCATTAGAAGGTGTACAGATATACCTTCTAGTTTTAGATTCCCCTATATGGGTAAAAGACTGTGAACATCCGACTTACCTAGTCCCCTCATGAATTTTATAAATCTTGATAAGGTCGCTGCTCAGCCAGCAGAGAAAACCATCCCAACCTATCCAGTTCTCCTTATAACTCAAGCATTCCAGTACCATCAACGTCTTTGTGAATCTTTTCTGCACCCTCTCTTGTTTTGAGGACACTATGGCCACTAGTGCTATTCTGGGAGAGCTGCACAGTCCCTCCGAATCCTGGATAATATTTATACTTATTCCTTGCAACACAGAAAAAGCTGCATGAACTTGATGAGTCAGGCAGCATCTATGGAGGGAAATGGATAATCGACATTTTGGGCTGAGACCCTTCGTTGGTCTTTTTCATTAGTTGTCCCGAGGACCTGGAGGAGGTTGCTGCTGACTGTAGTACTTGGTGGCAGCTGTGTAGGGATGGGGTTCGTATTCTGGAGATGGAAAGAACAACCAGAAGACAGCAGAAGAGAGCCAGGAGAAATGCAGCCACGGTTGCCACCACTACTACATATACATGTCCCACCTGCAATAGAGCTTGTGGGTCCAAGATAGGACTGTATAGTCATCAAAGGTCTCACCGTTAAAGGAGTGGACGTTGTCATCGGATTTTGATGGACAACCGAAGAGAGAGAGTTGCTCCAGAATCCTGGATCTTGTGTCTCCAAAATACTTATTCCTTATTCAATTTCTTTTTTAAGCCTGTTGTTTTATTTTTGTTCAATTTGGTGTTTTTGAATCAAAATTGGCTTTTTTAAATTTCCTATATTGTGACAATAAATGTCTTCAAAAAATTGGCTTTTAAGTACTTTACTGTATCCAATGTCCCGGGAGGCACTTTAGAAATTAAGTTTTCATTAGAATAAATAGCAGAATCCTGAACAGCAGGTCAGAAAGCAATGTAAGTGACATTAATTGGCAGCTATGTGCAATACTGACAAAATCACAAAATAGTTTCTCCTTGGAAAGAGACCAGTCTTTTTTCCCTCTTTTTCGAGGTACTCGACAAGGTTGTCCTCTTAGTCCTTTATTATTTGATATTGCATTAGAACCTCTTGCAATTGCCATTCGAGAATCTCCAAATATTATTGGGATAACTCGGGGCCTAAAGTCCCATAAAATATCACTCTATGCTGATGACTTACTTTTATATATTTCTAATCCTCAAAAATCTATCCCTGCTGCTTTAGATTTATTAGCACAATTTAGTCTTTTTTCAGGTTATAAATTAAACCTTAGTAAGAGTGAACTTTTTCCGATTAATAAACAACTTCCCTTGTATCATAACTTTCTGTTTAAATTGATTAATAATTATTTCTCATATCTTGGGATTAAAATTACTTGTAAATACAAAGATTTATTTAAGACTAATTTTTTACCCTTAATTGATCCTATTACCCAACTTTCATCTAAATGGTTTCCATTATATTTAACTTTGATTGGTTGTATTAATGCAGTTAAGATGTTTATTCTGCCAAAATTTTTATATATATTTCAGGCATTATCAATTTTTGTTCCAAAATCTTTTTTTGATAAAGTTGACTCTAAAACTTCTTCATTTATTTGGCAAAATAAAAACCCAAGATTGGGTAAAATACATTTACAGAAAGCCAAGAGAGATGGAGGTCTAGCATTACCTAACTTTAGATTCTATTATTGGGCAATTAATATTCGACATATGAAATTTTGGTTACTTGACCAAGATACACTACCCATTCCTAAATGGGTAGTATTGGAATTACAATCTGCTCAGGGCTATGCACTTGGCTCTATTTTAGGTTCCTCTCTTCCTTTTGATTTGAAACGCCTTAAACTGGTCTCTAACCCGATAGTTAAGTATACCTTGCGTATTTGGTTTCAATTCAGAAAATTTTTTGATCTCAGCCAATTTGGGCTAGCGATTCCTATTTTAGGTAACATATTTTTTCCTCCCTCTTTCACGGATCGTGCATTTCAAATTTGGAAGACTAAGGGTATTTCACGGTTTTTGGATTTATTCTTAGATGGTTCCCTTATGTCTTTTGAACAATTATCTAATAAATATAATTTACCAAGAATACATTTTTTTAGATATCTCCAAGTTAGAAATTTCCTAAGTACTATACTCTCTTCCTTTCCGACGCTACCTCCTATATATATTTTAGATACTATAATTAACCTTAATCCATGTCAGAAAGGTGTAACGGCTATTAGTTATAATATTATTATGAAACTTAGGAAAGCTCCATTTGATAAGATTAGGTCAGATTGGGAACAAGAATTGGGTTTTATTATTTCCGTGGATGGCTGGGGGCAGATTTTACAATTAGTCAATACTTCCTCTATCTGTGCTAAACATTCCCTAATTCAATTTAAAGTTGTTCATAGAGCACATATGTCCAAAGATAAATTATCTCGTTTCTATTCTCATATTAATCCTTTTTGTGATAGATGTCCAGGGCAGATAGCCTCTTTAACTCATATGTTTTGGTCTTGTCCTACTCTGGAAACTTTTTGGACAGACATTTTTAATATTATCTCAAAGGTATTGAATATAGATATTTCTCCTCATCCTATTACTGCTATCTTTGGGTTACCTAAAATTTCCAGTAATCTTTCCCCTTCAGCCCGTAGAATGATTGCATTTCTTACTTTAATGGCGAAAAGATGTATTTTTCAACATTGGAAAGAGCCTAATGCTCCAACTACCATTTTTTGGTTTTCCCAGACGATATTATGCTTGAATTTGGAGAAAATTAGAAGTAATCTTTATGATTCCTCACTTAAATTTGAACAGACCTGGAGATCTTTTATTCAATATTTTCATTTAATGTAATTTTTTTTCTCTTTTGTTCCATTTATATTCCCCTCTTGCCGTTTTTTTAACTGTTTTTAATGGAGGTCGGGTTTGAGGACGTGATTTTAAGTTCTTTAACTCTACTTGTTTCCAAGTTAGCCCATTGCTTTGCTTTGCTTTTAGTTTAGTTGCACCGTGGGGTTTTTTTTTGGGCTCTTTTTTCCCTTTTCTCTATTGATATATATATATATATATATATAAAAATCAGTATACTATTATTTTACCATATTATTTTATGTTTAAATTGCACTGTTTGTATCAATTTTTTTCTTCTGTATTAATATCTCCTGTAATTTCTAACAGTGTAATAGTGCCTTTATGGTTTACCCTTTGTATACTTATTCAATAAAAAGATTTAAAAAGGAAAGAGACCAGTCAGCTCTTCGATATTGTAGCACATCTACGTCAGCTAGTCTGACCTGGTTATGCTCCCCAGCTCTACATGCACTAAACTGATGACTGCATTGGTGCTATTTAATGCATCAATTTAATCAACTTTGCCTCCAACTTCCACCCTGCCCTTAAAATCACTTGGTCCATTTCTGACAGCTCTTTCCCCTTTCTCAATCTCTCTGTCTCCAACTCTGGAGACAAACTGTCAACTGATATCTTTTAGAAACCTACTGACTCCCATGGCTATCCTGACGATACCTCTTCCCACACTGTCTCCTGGAAAAATGTCATTCCCTTTTCTCAGTTCCACACCTCCAGAGCCTTTACTCCAAGATGAAGCTTTCCTTTCCAGAACATCAGTGATGTTCTTCTTCAAAGAATGAGGTTTCCCTTCTTGCACCATTGATGCTGCCCTCTCCTGCATCTCTTCCATTTCCCAAACATCCACACTCACCCCATCTTCCCGCTGCCTTAACAGAGATAGAGTTCCACTTCTCCTCGCCTACCACCCCATGAGCCTTCACATCCAACAGATCATTCTGCTCAACTTCCACCATCTTCAATGGGTCCCCTACCAGCAAACACATCTTTACCTCACACACCTCCCCCACCCCCCGCCATTCTCTGCTTTCCGCAAGGATCATTCCTCTGTAATTCCACTGCAAATTCATCACTTCCCACTAATCTCCCTCCTGACCCTTATCCCTGCAAGCGGCAGAAGTGCTAATCACACCCATTCACCTCCTCCATTGCCTCCATTCAGGGCCCCAAACCGTCTTTCCAGGTGAAGTAACAGTTCAGCTGTGCATCTTCTGGGAAAGTCTACTGTCTCCGGTGCTCCTGATGCGGCCTCCCATTGGTGAGACCCAATGTAGACAGGAGGACCACTTGGTCAAGCACCACAAAGCCATCTGCATAAAGCAGAATTTCCCAGTGGCCTACTACTTCAATTTCTGTCCCCATTCCAGTTCTGACTTGTCAGTCCATGACCTCATCTGTCATGATGAAGCCACTCTTAGGGTGGAGGAACAACGCTTCTTACACCATCTAGGTAGCCTCCAACCTGATGGCATGTACACCGATTTCTCCAACTTCAAGTAATTTATTCCCCTCCCCTTCCTTCCTTCTTCATTTCCCCATTCCAGACTCGTACCTTTTCTTCTCACCTGACTATCTCTTAACCCTGGCGCCCCTCCTCTTTCCAATTCTCCCATGGTCCACTCTCCTCTCCTATCAGATTCCTTCTTCTCCAGACCTTTGCCCTTCAACTTATCATCTTCCAGCTTCTTACTTCAGCACCCTCCCCCTCCCACCTTCTTATTCTAGCATCTTCTCCCTTCCTTTCAAGTTCTGATGAAGAGTGTGGGCCCAAAGCATCGACTGTTTATTTATTTCCATTGATGCTGCCTGACCCACTGAGTTTCTGCAGCATTTTGTGTGTGTTGTTCCTGATTTCCAATGTAACACCCTGGGAAAGGTTTCACTGCTAATGTAATGGTCCTATGGGCAGGCAAGAAGAGCCCTGAAAAGCAGCATCAGAGAGTCCAAGCGCAGATATAAACAGCGTATAGAGGAGCACTTTACCAATAACAACGCCAGATGTATGTGTCAGGGGATAAAGACTCTTACTAGCTACAAGGACAGGTATACAGTCACAAACTCCTCAGATGGGACACTGCCAGACACTCTGAACCAGTTCTTTTCTGGCTTTGACAGTCAGAATGGAGACGTTGGCATCCAGTCAGCACTAACAGAGAAGGATGACCCTATACAATTATACCAACACCAGCTCAGATCCACCCTGCGCAGAGTCAATGCGAGGAAAGCAGCTGGCCCAGATGGAGTCACCGGAAGGATTCTTAAGGACTGCGCAGATCAACTAGCGGGAGTATTTACTACCATCTTCAACCTCTCGCTACTACAGTCTGTAGTCCCCACCTGCCTTAAGTCAGCCACAATAATACCCCTACCAAAGAACAGTGCAGTGAACTGCCTTAATGACGATCGCCCAGTTGCTCTAACTCCTATCATCATGAAATGTTTTGAGAGACTCATACTGTCTTATATTAAGTCTGCCATATCTGCTGACCTTGATAAATACCAGTTTGCGTATCGTGCAAACAGATCGACAGAGGATGCAGTCATCACAGCTGTCCACACAGCCCTTACAAACCTGGATCAGGATAACACCTATGTAAGAATGCTGTTTGTGGACTACAGCTCAGCTTTTAATACAGTCATCCCCTACACACTGGTGCAGAAACTGAGCAACCTGGGCCTTGGCAGTTCATTGTGCTCATGGATACCGGATTTTCTGAGTAACAGACCCCAAAGTGTCAGGATGGGAGAACATATATCACCTACTCTCATCCTGAACACCAGTACACCAGGGGTGTGTTCTCAGCCCCATCTTCTATTCTCTTTTCACCCATGACTACTCTACCATTCACTCCACCAACACCATTGTCAAATTTGCTGACGATACCACCCTAATAGGTGTCATATCAGACTGGGATGAGACAGCCTATAGGGAGGAGGGACAGCATTTGACAGAATGGTGTTGTCATAATAACCTGGACTTGAACATCACAAAAACCAAGGAGCTGATAGTAGACTTCAGGAAATCAAAGCTCGTCGAGCACTCTGCTCTGCACATATACGGGAAAGAGGTGGAGAGAGATTAGAGAGTTTCAAGTTCCTCGGCGTCCACATCTCGGCTGACCTCACCTGGACTGCCCATATCTCTTATCAGGTGGGGAAGGCCCAACAGAGGCTCTACTTCCTAAGGAAGCTAAAGCATGCTCTCCTCCCTCATCACCTGCTGATCAAATTCTATCGGACAACTATAGAGAGCCTCCTGACGTATTGCTGTGCAGTGTGGTTTGCCAGCTGCACAGAACAGAACAGGAAGGACTTGCAGCGGGTGGTGAGGGTAGCAGAGCGTGTTATTGGCACAACATTACCCTCCCTCAGAGATATTTATACTGGCAGACTTCAAAAGAAGGCTACATGTATTTCAAAGGATCCCACTCATCCTGGACATCACCTGTTTTCCCTTCTACCTTCTGGGAAGAGATACAGAGCATTAAGGACAAAAACAAAGAGACTCCTTAGCTTCTACCCACAAGCAGTGAAATGTATAACACCCCCTTCCCTTCTCCTGCCCCCCTCCTAAGACGGCGGCAGCTAGATGCATCACACTTCCAGGAATGGCAGGTGTGCAGTAGTCCTACCCCCCCCCATCCATATATTATTAATTTTGGACTGCACTCCTGAGGTTTTAGAGTTTATTTTATGTATATATTCTTGTCGTGCTGCAAAACGTTGAGCTGCTAAACTGTGTTTCATTGCTCCACAACAATGACAATAAAGATATTCTTATTCTTATTCTTTCTGTAGAAGCAGTGTTTGGGTTATGATTAGAGATAACGGGCGCTTCGGAATGTAAGCTGGGTCCTTTGTTCGGCAGGAGATGAAGAGGGAAGACACTGGAGAGAACCAGTTTTAGGAATCAACTCGGTGGGAGACCGTGACTCGATGGAGCAAGGTGCCGCAGTTGACTGAGGATGGGTGAATATTACTTTTCAGAATCAGAATCAGGTTTATTATCACTGGCATGTGACGTGAAATTTGTTAACTTAGCAGCAGCAGTTTAATGCAATACATTATCTAGCAGAGAGAGAAAAAAATAATAATGATAAAAAAAATAAAACATAATTATAAATAAACAAGTAAATTAATTACGTATGTTGAATAGATTTTTAAAAATGTGCAAAAGCAGAAATACCGTATATTAAAAAAGTGAGGTAGTGTCCAAAGCTTCAATGTCCATTTAGGAATCGGATGGCAGAGGGGAAGATGCTGTTCCTGAATCACTGACTGTGTGCCTTCAGGCTTCTGTACCTCCTGCCTGATGGTAACAGTGAGAAAAGGGCATACTCTGGGTGCTGGAGGTCCTTAATAATGGACGCTGCCTTTCTGAGACACCGCTTCCTAAAGATGTCCTGGATACTTTGTAGGCTAGGTACCTTTGGAAGAGTTGAGCTCCAATTTGTGCACATTTGGCTGTTTAATTATAATGGACCCTTTTTATTTCTCTCTCTTTACTTTACTAACCCTTCAATTGAGTTAAGATTCATAAATAAGGTTCCTAGGGTTGTCATAGCCGGGATGGTATTGGGAATATGCTCCCACTACCTATAAATTGTTCTAAATGATGTGTGACTCAGGAGAAGGTGGGTCCCTAAGGCAGTTTGATGTTGTTTACAACTTCATGCTAGCAACCTCTGCGACGACACTGGTGCCAAGCTGTATCATTGCTTGCCCTTTCCTTGGGCTACATCAGTGACGTAGAGAGGGGGATCCCACTGCATGGGCAACAGCCGGTTCCTCAAATCTTCCTGCCCAGACTTGCGCCCTGGAGAGGACACAGTCCACCAGAGGTGCAAACCCACGATCCCCTGAGATTGACAGCTGCCTACTACACAAATATAATTCCTTTAATTGTATGCAGTGTGCTGTCTATTATTTCTTGGCACTGAGCTCTAACAGGGTAGCAAATTACACAGCACCCACACAAACCGGGGTTTGGGTGGGAGAGCTGTCTCAATCTCACGGGTTTGGCAGGACTAGAGTGTGTACTCCTGAGACTTACGCAGCCAAGGAAACTGTCCGGGATCGATTTCTTTGGATGCTGTGCGACTGCCCTGAGCATTGATCCGGTGGTTTGTGTGTTTGAGCCTGTGTTAAACTATTGCCTGGTGATGAAGATATGTGGTTATGGTCACTGAAGGGGTTGAGTCGTGATGAGAATCCACAGGGTTACCAGTAACAAATGTGTGTGTATTGAGTTGGATAGACATTTGTAGTCCCAATGAATTGTTAATTCGGACCTTAAGTACTGTTAAAGCAGTACCAAACAGTTAGGATCATGGAGCGGAAGTTTGACAAAATAGCAGGCAAAGACTTTGTTTTAGTTCAGACTAGCGCTGACTTAACAGCAGTGGATCTGTCTGGTCCTACTGGGGCTTTGAGAGAGGGGGAGCCATGGGCTGTCCGTACTTTCCAGGAAGAGGGGAGTGTAGGGGAGCATGCCGAATTGGAAGACCATAAAGAGGAGTCATGGTTACCTGCCTGGGTACTGGTGAGGCCTGAATTGCAGAAGCCCTCAGTTGTACAGGTGAACAGGATTACTGTGATTATCAGGATCACTTGGAGAGGGAGGTCACCCTCAGGTGGGAGATGTCAATCGCGCACCTCTTTTCGGTGATGGTAATGTCTAATGTCCCTGTGAGACAAGCCAGGGAGAAACTCTGTCTGAAAAAGGGAAAATTAACTGCCAAGCCATTCATCTTTGAGGACTCCCTGGTACCTGGAGGTCGAAGCAGAGATTGATAGAGAAGACATCGAAGCTGGAAGATGTCTTTTCTACTGACGAGTTTGATGTGAGTTGCTCTAAGAGCACTTGCCACACCATCCGGGTGACAGAGGACACCCCATTCAGAGAAAGGTTGTGGCAACTGATGCCTGCAGAGGCGGAAGATGTTCAGCAGTATCTATGGAAGCTGAAGTAAGTTGGGATCATCGCTGAGTCCAGAAGCCCTTATGTATCTCCAATTGTGGTGGCCAGGAAGAAGATTGGGAATGTACGGATATGTGTGGACTATTGAACTCTGAACAAGCGTCCAGTCCCCAACCAATATACGGTCCCAAGAATCAAGGATGCGCTGGCCTGCCTGAGTGGTGTGAAGTGGCTCAGTGTGTTGGACTTGAAGAGTTGGTATTATCAGATCCCCATGAGTGAGGCTCACAAAGAGAAGATGGCATTCATATGTCCACTAGGATTCTTCCAGTTCGAAAGGATATCCCAGGGCATATCAGGAGCCTCTGCAGCTTTCCAGTGTGTCATGGAGAAAACAGTGGGGGATATGAACTTGCTTGGGGTGTTGGTGAACCTGGATGATCTCATAGTGTTTGGGTCCACCTTGGAGGAACATGAAGTGAAGCTACTGAAGCTGCTGGGCTGCCTGACAGCTGAACGGGTAAAGCTTTCCCTAGACAAGTGCCAGATCTGTAAGATGCCTGTCATCTCTCTTGGGCACATTGTCTCATGGGTTATAGTAGCTACAGATCCATCTAAGATAGAGGTGGTGCTCACATAGTCAAGGCCCCACACTGTGAGCACCCTGCGCTCATTCCTTGGGTTCTGTGGGTACTATTGGAGGTCCGTAAAGGACTACTCTGAAGTGAGTCACCCTTTAAATCAGCTTCTGTGGGGTTACCCTCCCTTGGAGAAGAAAGTGAGGAGGACGAAAGGAGAGGATGGTAAAGATTATCTTAACTCTTCCAAGCCTTTTGGAGCGAGATGGGATGCAAAATATGAAGAGGCCTTTCAGTTGCTGAAGAAACTGTTGATGAACGTATCAGGATCAGGGCACAGGGTTGAGACCTGTCGTGTTTTTGTCAGCCAGGGTCTGTCACCCTCTGGGTGAAATTACCCCATGCACAAATTCCTGGCATTGAAATGGGCTGTGGTGGATAAGCTAAGCGACTATCTATATGGTGCAGTTCAAGGTGATATCAGACAACAACCCTTTACTTATATCCTAACTTCAGCAAAATTGGATGCCACAGGCCATCGGTGGTTGACAACATTGTCTGCCTATGATTTCAGCCTGAAGTACCAGCCAGGGATGCCGATGTGTTGTCCCGGCATGAACATGAAGGGCTTGACAGAGATGGAGAGTGGGAGAGTGTTCTTGCCCCTGCAGTCAAAACCATGCACCAATCACAGAGAAGGCAGAGGAAAGGCAAGGGCTGAATTGAGCATAGAACATCTGGGAGCTTCTGACAATGCCATTCCACAAGCTTACTGCAAACTTACTGATCTAAAGACAAAGCAATTACCAGAATTGAGTCCTGGGGAAGTGGCAGCCACTCAACGAGGTGACCCATGCATCGCTACCGTTTGGTCAGCTGTTGCGAAAGGGGACCTGGCACAAGCAGACAAAATGAAACATTCTGTGGTGTTTCTACTACTGAGTGAATGGCCCAGATTGGAGTTGAGGAACCAGATCCTATACTGGGTCACGTCACCTCCAGACCAACCTCGGCATTCCCAACTGGTTCTGTCTGAGAAGTATCAGAAGATTGTGTTGGAGTCACTTCAAGATGATTCCAGCCATTTGGGGGTTGACAAGACCTACGGATTGCCCAGAAATCGGTTCTACTGGCCCCGAATGAAGCCAGAGGTCGAAGAGTACTGCAAGTCATGGATTCGATCTATATACGAAGGAAAGCATTGCCTACAAGGGCTGCTCCTTTGTCCCACTTGCAGAGTACGCGGCCACTTTATCTGGTGTGTATGGATTTCCTCTCCATAAAGCCTGATTCCAGCAACACGGCGAATGTCTTGGTAATTACGGATCACGACACCAAATATGCGCAAGCCTTCTCTACCAAAGATCAGAGGGCATCAACCATGGCCAAAGTGTAACAGGAGGAGTATTTCATTTATTATGACCTCCTCAGGTGGATACATGGTGATCAGGGATGGGATTTCAAGAGTAGGCTCATCCATGAGTTACTGAGCATGCTTGGAATCCAGAAGTCGAGGACTATCCTTATCACCCATAGGGTGATCCCCAGCCCAAGAGGTTCAATTAGACCTTGCTAGATATGCTTGGAACCTTGGAGATCAGTAAAAAGAACAAGTGGAGTCAACATATTGGACATCTGCTCCACTGCTACGACTGTACACGAAATCAACCTACCGGGTACTCTCCGTATAATCTGATGTTTAGGCGCAAAGTAAGATTGCCTGTTGACCTCTGTTTTGGGACTGGTAAGGAAGATCTACAACAGAAGACTTACCTGAAATATGTGTCTGATATGAGAAGGGAGCTGAAAAAGGCTTATGAACTAGCTGCTGTCTAGGTTACCAAGCAGAATCAGGGAGATAAGAGGAGATGTGATCAAAAGGTTAGCTTCTCCCAACTAATGCTTGGAGACCGAGTCCTCATAAAGGATTTGGGACTACCAGGGAAGCAGAAGTTGGCTGATCGCAAGGTGGCTACGTCCTACGTAGTGGAGAATCAGATGCCAAACACACCAGTTTTCTGGATGAAACCAGAGGATGGGAATGGGCCTGTCAAGATTCTCCACCGGAACCACATTCTACCTCTGAGAAAAGAGGTACTTGTTGACCCAGAACCTGACTTGAACCCTACACCTGGTAAGAGGACTCTGTGGCGACTGGGGGAACTGAATGACTAGCTGTGGGAAGGATTGGGGGGAACTGAATGCCGAGGAGCTGAATGTTGTATGGACTCGGAGGATGAGGAAATGGGGGTGTGGTATGAGCTGCCCTTTGCAAACTCCCCAATAATTGATGAAGAGTTTCTCAACCCTTCTCATGCTGAGGTGGGTGAAATGGGGGGAACTGGCAGTGGACAGGTAGGTTTGTGGTTAGAAAGTAACGAGAGGCTGGACTCTAAAGTAACTGGGCATGAAGGTGAGCTCAGCCAAGTGAGGAGGGGACATGAGTTGTCGGGAGGCACGAGTAATGGACAGGCAGAGGCCCACCTAGGTAGATAGGAAGAGCCCAGGAAGTGTCTGAAGCTGAAGAAGTAGATGATGGGGTAAGGAGGTCCCAAGGAGGCAGGAGACCCTAGACAGACTGGCCTATGTTGGACCCGGGGAACAGAGTGTGGCACCTATCCCCTTGGTGAGCTAAATCACTGTCATTTACAGCTGGTTTAGACTTTGTAGTTTGTATGAAGGGGTGACAAATTATCTCAATGTCATGATGATGTGACTAATTTTGGTAGGGGGAGAGCGTAACACCCTGGGAAAGGTTTCACTGCTAACGTAATGGTCTTTCTGGAGAAGCAGTGTTTGGGTTATGGTTAGACATAATGTGCTTTGGAATGTGAGCTGGGTCCTTTGATCGGCGGGACATGGAGAGGGAAGACACTGGAGAGAACTACTCATCGGATTCGACCCAGTGGAGAACTGTGATTCGATGGAGCAAGGTGCCGTGGTCAACTGAGGATCGGTGAATATTACCTTTGGAAGAGTTGAGCTCCAACTTGTGAACATTCGACTGTTTAATTATAATGAGCCCTTTTTGTTTTACATTCTTTTCTTTACTAACCCCTGAGTAGAGTTAAGATTCATAAACATAATACCTTTAATCGTATTCTTGGCACTGAGTTGTAACAGGGTGGCAAATTACACAGCACTCTCACAAACCGGAGTTTGGGTGGGAGAGCTGTCTCACTCTCATGGGTTTAGCAGGATCAGAGTGTGTCTTCCCTAGACTTACGCAGCCAAGGAAGCCAGTGGGGTTTGCTGCATCTGCAGGATCCCTTGGGTTTTTAATCTGACTTCCCACAGCCCTGCACATTCTGTAGTCTAGATGAAGGGTCACACGCCAAACCTTTGACCACCCATTTCCCGCCTTAGATGCTGCCTGACCCATTGTGTACCTCCAGATTTTTGTGTGTAGCTTCAGATTCTGGCACGTATAATCTCCTGTATCTCCCATAGCTCCTTCTTTACTAATGTTTATTGTTCACTTGAGCTGCACTTTCTCAGAAGCTTTTACACTTTATTCTGCATTCCACTCTACTTTGTTCTACCTAATGGTTTGACCTGTATGAACAGTATGAAAGACAAGCTTTACACTGTCTCAAGTGCATGTGACAATAATAATAAACCAATTCGGAAGGATTAATCGACATTTGTTGTGGATTGGACACTGTAGTCCATGTTGTGATGTGTTTCTGGTTTCTGGTTGCTGCTTTCTGTTACTGTTCAATGCGATGTTGATCGGGGTGGACTGACTGCGGCCTGTGGTCAGTGAACAGCAGAGTACGTCATTGGACTGACCTGAGCTGAAGCTGGACATTCCTGGACTGTTTTGTTGACATTGTGGATATTTTACTCCTGTTTTTTTTTGCCGTTTGCATGATTTGTTTGTTTTGAATTGAATTGAATTGACTTTATTACTTACATCAGGGGTCCTCAACCTTTTTTGCACCACGGACTGGTTTAATATTGACAATATTCTTGCGGACCAGCCGACCGGGGGTGGGGGTGGGGTTAAACTCACCTCAACATGTCTTTTACAGTTAGAGTTGCCAACTTTCTTACTCCCAAATAAGGGACAAAAGTAGCAGTCAAATTCCGGGTCAGTTTACCCCAGGAAAGACTATCATGACCATGAAGCCTTGTATGGGCACCTGTGTGTGAATGCGTGTGCATATGTGACGTGCGCTTGCGTGTATGTGCCATTTTTTTTCCAGAAATCCGTTTTGTCTTCATCTTCCCAACTATACTGTACATACATTATTTTTACTTTAAACAGGCTGTGTATTTATCATATCATTCCTGCTTTTACTATATTTTAGTGTTATCTTAGGTTTTATGTGTTATTTGGTATGATTTGGTAGGTTATATTCTGGGTCTGGGAACGCTCAAAAATTTTTCCCATATAAATTAATGGTAATTGCTTCTTCGCTTTATGCCATTTCCGCACAAAAGGTTTCATAGGAATGCTTTACCTTAGCAGGGGAAATATGGGTCAAGGGTGGTCCCGTATGGGACAAACCAATTTAGCCCAATATATGGGATGTCCCCGGTAAATACAGGACAGTTGGCAACCCTATGTTCAAGTTCAACAGTGCGTGACAGGGAATGAGGAAAGGTGCAGCTGACTCATATTGTTTCCTTGAGGACCGGTAGCACATGCTCTGCGGCCTGATACCGGTCCGCGGCCCGGTGGTTGGGGACCACTGACTTACATCTTTCACTTACATAAGGAGTAAAAATCTTTACATTACATCTTCGTCTAAATGTGCAATGTGCAAATTATAGTAATTTGAAGTAAATAGTGTGTACAATAGAATAATCAATATAATACAATTGTATCAGTGTGAATTAATCAGCCTGATGGTCTGGTGGAAGAAGCTGTCCTGGAGCCTCTTGGTCCTGGCTTTATGCTGTGGTACCGTGTCCAGGATGGTAGCACCTGGAACAGTTTGTGTTTGGGGTGACTCGGGTCCCCAATGATCCTTCAGGCCATTTTACACACCTGTCTTTGTAAATGTCCTGTATAGTGGGAAGTTCACTCTACAGATGCACTGGGCTGTCCGCACCACTCTCTGCAGAATCCTGCGATTAAAGGAAGTACAGTTCCCATACCAGCAGCAATGCAGCCAGTCAGGATGCTCTCAATTGCGCCCCTGTAGAAAGTTCTTAGGATTTGGGGCTCATATCAAACTTCCTAAACTGTCTGAGGTGGAAGAGGCATTGTGGTGCTTTTGTCACCACTCAGCCGGTACGTACAGACCACGTGAGATCCTTGGTGATGTTTATGCCAAGGAACTTAAAGCTGTTCACCCTCTCAACCCCAGATCCATTGATGTCAATAGGGGTTAGCCTGTCTCCATTCCTCCGGTAGTCCACAACCAGCTCCTTTGGTTTTACCACATGGAGGGACAAGTTGTTTTCTTGACACCACTGTGTCAGGGTGATGTCTTCTTCTCTGTAGGCTGCCTCATTATTATTTGAGATTAGGCCAATCAGTGTAGTATTGTCAGCAAACTTAATTAGCAGATTGGAGCTGTGTGTTGCGACACAGTCATGGGTGTACAGAGAGTAAAGGAGGGAGCTTAGGACACAACCCTGAGGGGCACCTGTGTTGAGGGTTGGAGGGGGCAGAGGTGAGGGAGCCCACTCTTACCACCTGCTGGCGATCTGACAGGAAGTCCAGGATCCAACTGCACGAGGCAGGGTGAAGGTCGAGGTCTCTGAGCTCCTTGTCAACCGTGGAGGGAATTATGGTGTTGAATACTGAACTGTAGTCCAAGAACAGCTTTCTCACATAAGCATCCCTCTTCTCCAGATGTGTAAGGATGGTGTGTAGAGCTGTGGCTATTGCATCATCTGTTGATCTGTTGTGTCGGTAGGTGAATTGTAGGGGGTTCAGTGTGGGTGGTAGCAAGCTGCAGGTATATTCCTTGACCAGCCTCTCAAAGCATTTGCTTATTATTGAGGTGAGTGTGACAGGACACCAGACATGTTACCTTGGTCTTTTTAGGTACAGGGACAATGGTAGATGTTTTCAAGCAGGAGGGCACTCTACACTGGGAGAGGGAGAGGTTAAAAATGTCTAAACACACTTGCCAGTTGTGCCACACACATCTTGAGTACGCGCCCTAGGATACCATCCGAACCCACAGCCTTGCGACTGTCCACTCGTTGGAAACACCGGCATACTTCAGCCTCAGAGATGACCAAGGTGCAGGTTGTTTTGGTGACTCTCCTTGGGGGCCCAGTGCTGGCGATATTGAATCAAGCATAAAAAAACATTGAACTCATCTTATGCGCATTGGGGCTTTAGTGCTTTTCTTTGAAGGGGTTTCATGGTTTTCTTTGTTTCATGGCTGCCTGTGTGAAGATGAATCTTAGGGTTGTATACTGCACACTTAGTTTGATAATAAATGTACTTTGAATCTTTGAATTTGAATTCCAGTTCAAATTCCAAGCTCCAAGGTTCACCCTGCTTCTTTAGAACCCCATAGTTGAATCTGCCTCCAGTAAAGCCATTATTAGTGCATTCCAGAGCCCAAACACTCATTCAAAAACTTCCTGCATATTGCTTTTGGATTGTTTTCCAGTCACCGTCATTCTATGCCACCCATTTCCAGATCGCTTTTTGCTAATAATAATATTACTTCTTTCCCATGCAACCAACGGGATCGATCAAAATAATCTTTTGGACACATTGGAACTGCGGTGTTTGGATCTCAGATAGGTGTGTCCGTTATTGATTGTTCACACAAACAACCATAATCCTGTTTTTTGAATATTTGACACCTCCAGGATTGTCTTCCCTTCCAAAAGCCCTGGGAAATAATTCAATCAGACTGATAGAATGGTATACTAAATCCTTTCAGTATCATTCAGAACCATCAGAAATTTGTTTAAGGTTCACACCTGCAGTCTGCACTCAATAACAAGGCTGGTAATTGTCATCCCTCAACTCAAACCTTTGAACCAGCGATTTGTGTAAATGTCTGGGTATTTGGTTGCTAGGCAAAGACCTTTAGATTTTTCCCCCGATCATCCAGTCAGTCACTTTACCATTTTGTTCTCTGTCCTGTGTAAATTAACTGAACAAAGAAACTTCAAGCCTTTGTGTATCAGAGTCTTTGAAGTTTCCATTCTTCAGATGATGTTCTCTTTCCTGGGGGTAATGAACGCATCTATTGGCAAAGATCCATGGGTTTGTTTAGAATTGCCATTGCCAAAAAGACACTGATTTTGTGGTTTTGCTCTCATATTGAAACACTTCTGCCACCCACGTGTTGCACAGTTGTGCCGGTCAGACTCGAGCTTAGAGAATGGGACAAACAGGACAATTGAATTGAATTGAATTGAATTGACTTTATTACTTACAACCTTCACATACATGAGGAGTAAAAATCTTTACATTACATTTCCATCTAAATGTGCAATGTGCAATTATAATATTTTATAATAAATATTATGTACAACAGGATAGTCAATATAACATAGAAATACAGTTGTGTCAGCGTGAGTTAAGCGGTCTGATGGTCCGGTGGAAGAAGCTGTCCTGAAGTCTGTTGGTCCTGGCTATTATGCTGCAGTACCATTGATGGTACATGGATGGTAGCAGCTGGAACAGTTTGTGTTTGGGGTGACTCAGGTCTCCAATGATCCTTCGGGCCCTTTTTACACACCTGTCTTTGTAAATGTCCTGAATATAGAAACATAGAAAATAGGTGCAGGAGTAGGCCATTCGGCCCTTCGAGCCTGCACCACCATTCAGTATGATCATGGCTAAACATCCAACTCAGAACCCTGCACCAGCCTTCCCTCCATACCCGCTGATCCCCGTAGCCACAAGGGCCATATCTTACTCCCTCTTAAATATAGCCAATGAACTGGCCTCAACTGTTTCCTGTGGCAGAGAATTCCAAAGATTCGCCACTCTCTGTGTGAAGAAGTTTTTCCTAATCTCGGTCCTAAAAGGCTTCCCCTTTATCCTCAAACTGTGACCCCTCATTCTGGACTTCCCCAACATCGGGAACAAGCTTCCTGCATCTAGCCAGTCCAATCCCTTTAGGATTTTATACGTTTCAATCAGATCCCCCCTCAATCTTCTAAATTCCAACAAGTATAAGCCTAGTTCATCCAGTCTTTCATCATATGAAAGTCCTGCCATCCCAGGAATCAATCTGGTGAACCTTCTTTGTACTCCCTCTATGGCAAAGATGTCTTTCCTCAGATTAGGGGACCAAAACTGCACACAATACTCCAGGTGTGGTCTCACCAAGGCCTTGTACAACTGCAGTAGTACCTCCCTGCTCTTGTACTCGAATCCTCTTGCTATAAATGCCAGCATACCATTCGCCTTTTTCACCACCTGTTTGTGGGAAGTGGGAATTCACATCCACAGATGCTCTGTGCTGTCTGCACCACACTCTGCAGTCCTGCGATTGAGGGAAGTACAGTTCCCATAGCAGGCAGTGACGTAGCCTGTCAGGATACTCTCAATCATGCCTCTATAGAAAGTTCTTGGGATCTGGGGGGGCCATACCAAACCTCTTCAACCATCTGAGGTGAAAGACTGAGCATCAAGACACAACCTTCGTCTCATGAGTTCAGTAGGGAAATCTAAAATCAGGCATTCTATTGTGATCTGAAAACCACTTCATTTTCCAAACTGAGGGCCTGTTTTCTGATGTTGACTTAACATACAAAAGCCTGAATACTGAAGACACAGAGGCCTGAAAGGACCAGACTCCAGGAAAGCTTCTATCTCACTGTTAGCAGACTCACGAGCAGACCTCTTGTACGTTAAGATTGATCTTAGCATGGCAGTACCTCTACTTTCTTGGATGATCACGAAAATTCATCATGCCATCTAAAACTTCATCAAACATCTATAGATGTGCGGTGAAGACTATACCGGCTGGCTGCATTACAGACTGGCATGGAGATACGAATGCCCTTGAACAGAAAGGCCTCCAAAATGTCATGGCCAGTCTGTCACGGGAAAAGCCCTCCTGACCATTGTGCACATCTACACGGAGCGCTGTCACAGGAAGGCAGCGTCAATCATCAGAGACCAACCACCCAGGCCACGCCATCTTCTCACTGCTGCTATCAGGAAGAAGGTACAGGAGCCTCAGGGCTCACACCCCCAGGTTCAGGAACAATCACTACCCCTCAACCAGAGAGGATAACTTCACTCAATCTCACTCGCCCCATCGCTGAACTTTTCCCACATCCTATGGACCCACTTTCAAGGACTCTTCATCTCATGTTCTCGATATTTATTGGTTGTTTATTTATTTATTATTTTGCTTGTTTTTTGCTGTTTCTTTGTATTTGAGTGCTCACATGAAAATGAACCGCAGGGTTATATATGATGACATGAATGGCCTTTGATAATAAATTTATTTGAACTTTGAACTTCTGGTGACGCGGTGTTTGGTGATTGCCCAAATGCAGAGGGAAAGACACCGAAGCAGAACAGAAGTTCACTGATTTTTAATAACAACTGTACAGAACAAAAGGAAAATAATTAATGCTAGGCCAACAGAGCCGTTAACTAAAACTCTCAAACTAAATTCTAACATTGTCAATGCAGTAATTTAATATTAAATTAATACCATGCCTTTACAGGGTGAATCTAAATTGTAATCTTCTTTCCCAGATCATGGACTAATGTAAGCAGGGAGTGCTGTTGCCCCTGTGCCTCAGTCAAGACTCAAGATGACTGGCATGAAAGGAAGGGAGTTAAATATAACCACAAAGGAACCCTACTTGGCTGGAATGTGCATTCTGATGAATGTGTTTGCCAACCCCCTTCAGCTGCCCACCTGCAAGGGTGCCCAGGTTCTGTGGTTGTGACACCGTCCCCCTCCCTAGATGCAGCACCCGAGGAACCAAAGACCGCAGCCCACTGTAAGTCCAGGATGAGAGACTTGTCCAGAATGGCACGAGCTGGAACCCGAGTACATTGCTCTGGCCCAATCCACGAGGGACAGGTCATTGCCCCTCATCCTGCGAGGTGCCAGAAGGCACTATGCAGAATTGTCCAGGGACCCATCCACCAAGCGGGGAGAAGGTGTGGGGGATGACTGAAGCAAAAGCTGTGAATGCCATCAGCGTAAGTATGAAACGTGGAACACTGGGTGAATCCGCACAGATGTTGATAGGTGCAGTCTAGAGGAGACCTCATTGAACATTGCAGTGCTGCATTAAAACAAAGGATTTATTGCCCATACTACACTACAACACTATATTCTACATCTTGTTTATTGTTTTACCCTTTGTTCTACCTCAATGTGCTTATGCTTTGTAATGGTCTGTATGGATGGCTCGCTAAACTGTCTTCAATGTATTTCAGTACATGTGACCTAATCCAATTCCACCTTACAGGTTGGACTGACCTAAGTTTCATATTCACAGCTTAATAAAGGGAAGGAGTTTCTCTCAACTAGAGAAAGAGGAAATAGAGAACAAACAGCCAGAAGAGGGGAGGAGAGCGAGGGAACACCTAGGGTATTCCTGATAGAGGTGTGTAAGATGATGAGAGGCATTCATCATGTGGATAGCCAGAAGCTTTTTTCCAGGGCTGAAATAGCTAACGCGAGGGGGCCTAGTTTTAAGGTGCTTGGAAGAAAGTACAGAGAGGATGTCAGGGGTAAGTTTCTCACAAAGAGTGGTGGGTGCGTGGAATGCACTGCCGGTGACAGTAGTGGAGGCAGGGTCTTTTAAGAGACTCTTAGATAGGTACATGGAGTTTCAAAAAATAGAGGGCTTATGCAGTAGGGCAATCCTAGTCAGTTTCTGGAGTAGGTTACATGGTCGGCACAACTTTGTGGGCCGAAGAGCCTGTAATGTGCTGTAGATTTCTATGTCCTATGTATTTCCCCACAATATTGTTGGTGCTAGTTTGTCTTTCACCATGGCGATGAACTGCAGCTGTGTGAGGCAAATGTAGAAGAATGAGCCGTCGGGGAGGGAGAGAGCACAGTGATGTTGCCTCCCCTGCTCTCGGGACCTGGATTTGACCATGATCTCAGGAGCAGGGTGGAGCTTTCACATTCTCTCTGTGACCCCCATGGGTTACAGCCAGGTGCTCCGATTTCCTCCCACATCGCAGACTGGCTGCTGTAACTTGCCTCTTGCTGCCCGGAAGAGGCAAAGAGAATTGTAGGGAAATCGATGGGCAGCTGAGTAAGAATAAGTCGCAGGGCTACAGGGGAACCAAGAGGTGGAATATGAGATATAAACACAGAGTGGACATGCTTCTGTGTCGGAGAAAGTAAGTAGGGACTGCTCTTGTTCTCAGGATCCATTCCTCCATGAACTCTCTGAAGATGTTTGTGTCAGTCACTTCCAAGGTCATTCCCAAAGGAAGAATGCTTTATAAGGACGGACAGGAAACAGTATATTGACCACGAGGAACAACTGATGATGATCCACAATGAGCTAATGGAAAGACCACATTTATTGAACACAGTTCATATAGAGACATAATGCAGTTAATTGCCACCTTACGCATGGGAGACAATCTGATCTGTGAGGAGTGAACCTCCAGGGAATGGAAGTGGGTGAAGTCATCCCTTTGTGTGTGACTTTTGATCAAACCATGAGCAGCAGCTCAGGAGACCTGACAGAGATCTGCTGCACTACTTGGAATCCTAGGGCCAGGAATCTGGCAGCATAGATGGCCTTGGGTGTAATGGAGAGAGCAGTCCTGTATCAGAGTGTGGAGCAAGAGTTTTCCAAAACAGATCTCACGCCTTTACCTTGAGTGCCTGTGAAAACCTGAGTGAATGGCAATGTTCTTGTACAAAGTATCCAGCATTTTAGGAGACTAGCTGGGAATTGGTTCTTCTTTAAAGAACGTACACTTGTCTCTTGCGATGAGATCCTCAACATATTCTAGTTGCAATACACCACCATCAGAGTTTGCTTTTGGCATTTAATTGGATATCACAGCACCTGGTGCATTATCTGAAAATACTGTGAATGGTGGAGAATTGAGTAATGATCGCAGTGCTCATCGGGGGGGTTTTATAATCCTTGAATACATTGCTAATCCTCAGCAGGAGGGTGCACTGTAATCCTTTGATCTTCTGAACAGGTTGAGAAGGGTAGAAAAAGAGAGGGAGAAGACCTTAGATTTTAAAGTACCTTTCACAACTTCAGGATGTTTCAAAGCTCCATATAACCAATGAATAATCCTAACGTACACTCGGTGGCCACTTTATTAGGTACACCTGTACATCTGATTATTAATGCAAATTGTTAATCAGCCAATCATGTGGCAGCATCTCAAAGCATAGAAGTATGCAGACAAGGTCAATAGGTTCAGTTATTGTTCAGACCAAACATTAGAATGGGGGAAGGAATGTGATCCAATTGACTTTGACTACGTCAAATGATTGGAGGTTCAGACTGGGGGAGTTTGAGTATCTCAGAAACTGCTGATCTCCTGGGATTTTCACACATAACAGCCACTAGAGTTTACAGAGAATGGCATGAAAAACAAAAAACAAAAAAAAAATCATCCAGTGAGTGGCAGTTCTGTTGGTGAAAATGCATTGATAATGAGAGAGGTCAGAGGAGAATGGCCGGAATAGTTCAAGCTGGCAGAAAGGTGACAGTAGCTGAAATAACTATGCAATGCAACAGTAGTGTGCAGAAGAGCACACGATTAAAAGCACAACAGATTGAACCTTGAAGTGGATAGGCTACATCAGCAGAGCAGAAGGCCAAAAATATATGTGTTCCTGTATCTGTATCCGTATCCGTACCTGTACCTCAGTGTAGGTACCTCCAGTGAGTGTAGTCATCATTGTAATGATTAAAGGTACAGCAGCCAATGTGTGGAGAACAAGCAATCACAGACAATAATGTGATAATAACCAATTCATTAATTTTAGGGATTAAGTACTGTAATTACCCAAGAACCTTCTAAGGTACCTCTGCACTAATTTGACCAGTCCTGATGGATCCCTAATTTTGATCAAAGAGGCATGCATGGCTTTGTCAAATGTCTCAGTTGAAGGATAGCAGCTTTGACAGTACAGCACTCTCTAGGTATTGCACTGTCATGACAATCTTCTTTATAAACTCTTCTTTGGCCTATAAGATCTCATATGGAAAGACAGAAAAAGATGTGCAAAGTAGTAAGAAAGACTGGAGATGAATTTCAGACTTTGATGTTTCTCCTATGAGTCCAAAAATGGCCAGTGACTGCAATGAGTAAACTGACATAAATCCAGCCAGGCATTTGAACGTGAATGTGTGGAGACAGGCACAGAGGTGGAACTACAATGATCAGCTGTGCAAGGGCTCCAGGTTGTCCTGGGAAATTGTGGAGAAACATGCAGGGAGCTGCAGTTCACTAACAATGAACTTTCCCATGAATTTCCAGGCTAGAAGATAGACTGGACAACATTGTAATGACACTTCCTTCTGGGAAATTTGCAGGCTAGCTTTTCAACATCTTCCCATGAATGGAAATTTCTGTAGGAGTTGGTGGATACAGCCCAGTCTGTCCCAAGCACAGCCCTCCCCACCATTGAGCGCATTTACATGGAGTGCTGCCAGATGGATGGAAAGCACCATCCATCTTCAATAATCCCCATTATTCAAACCATGTTCTCTTCTCTCTACTACCATCAGGCAGAAGGTACAGAAGCCTTACATCTCACACCACCAGCTTCAGAAATGGTGATTAACCTACAACCAGCAGGTCGCTGAATCACCGTGTATAACTTCACTCACTATAATTCAACCTACAGACTTTCAAGGACTTTACAACTCATGCTCTCAGTGATATTATTTTGTATTTGTGCAAATTGTCTTCTTTGCCAATTGGTTGTTTATCAGTCTTTATGCACAGTTTTTCATAAATTCTGTTGAGGATTCTCCTACCTTGATTAAACCTGCCGTAAAGTTCAAAGTTGAAAGTAAAATTTATTATCAGAGTACATATATGTTACCACAAACAACCCTGAGATTCTTTTTCTGCAGGCGTACTTAGCAAATCTATAGAACAGTAACTGTAAACAGGATTAAGGAACAAAAAACTGTGCAACTGCAGATATAAATATATAGCAATAAATAACGAGCATGAAATAACAAGATAAAGGAGACCTTAAATGAGTGTAGTTATCCTCTTTTGTTCAAGAGCCTGATGACTGAGAGGTGGTAATTGTTCTAGAAATTGATGGTGCAAGTCGTGAGGCACTTGTACCTTCTATGTGATGGCAGCAGTGAGAAAAGAGCATGGCCTGGGTGGTGAGGGTCTTTGATAATGGATGCTGCTTTTCTACGGCAGTGTTTCATGTAGATATATTCAATGGCGGGAAGGGTTTTACCCATGATGTACTGGGCCAACTCCTCTATTTTGCACTCAAAGGTATTGGTGTTCCCATACCAGACCATAATGCAGCCAGTCAGCACACTTTCCACCACACATCTATAGAAGTTTGCCAAGGTTTTTGATGACCTGCCGAAACTCCGCAGACTCCTGAGGAAGCAAAGGCATTGTTGTGCTTTCTTCACAGTTATATTTATATGGTGAGTCTAGGGCAGGTCTTATGAGATAGTGACACCCAGAAATTTAAAGTTACTGACCCTCTCCATCTCCGATCCTCTGATGATTAATGGCTTGTGGACGTCTGGTTTCCCTCTCCTGGTCTACAATCAGTTTCTTGGTCTTATTGATATTGAGTGAGAGGTTGTTGTTATTACACCACTCAGCCAGATTTTCAATTTCCCTCCTGAATGCTGATTCATCACCCCCTTTGATACAGCCCACAGCAGCGGGGTCATCAGCGAACTTGTACATGGTGTTGGAGCAGACATAGGTAAAGAGCAAGAAGAGCAAGGGGCTAAGTACACCTCCCTGCAGTACTCCTGTGCTGATAGAGATTGTAGAGCAGATACTTTTGCAAATCTGGACTGACTGGGTCTACAAGTGAGGAAGTCCAGGATCCAATTGCACAAGGGGCAATTGAGACCCAGATCTTGGAGTTTACTGATTAGCTTGGAGGGGATGATGGTGTAAAGTGCTGAGCTGTATCGATAAATAGCATCCTGATGTATGCAACTTTACATCTTTACTCTCCAGGTGTTCCAGGGTTGTGTGAGGAGCCAACGAGATAACATCCGCTGTAGAGGGGAGGAGAAGATGGCGGTGCAATGCAAAGCGCGCAGCTGTCTGGTGAAATGATATCGTATTTGTAAGTAGGATGCCGTGCACAATTCTGATTTGATGGAGACAGACGTGAGAAGCACAGAGGAACATCTGGAGAAACTTCTGAAATGCCCGGTTCACTGCCGCTGCGACTGTGCGATCGAGAATCTCCGGAGGGAAGGCCCCAAAATCCCCGGCTTTGCCTGCTGCTGGTGACCGAGGCTGGGGTTAAAGTGTTTGGCAGAGATGGTGCTCGGTACTTGGTGTCGGAGGGCTGGTCGGAGGCTCAAAGTTTTCGGACAACTCAGAGTCGGACTGTGGTCGGGCATGACAGGGAGAGTTTTCTTCCTTCTCCCATTTGCATGAGATGTGGGACTTTCGAGAGACTTTGAACTTTTTTACTGTGTCCATGGCCTGTTCTTCATCAAGTTATGGTATTGTTGCACTGTTGGAACTATATGTTATAATTATGTGGAGTTTGTTAGTTTTTCAGTCTTGGTCTGTCCTGTGTTTCTGTGATATCACACCGGAGGAATATTGCATCATTTCTTAATGCATGCATTACTAAATGACAACAAAAGAGGGCTGTGTGTCCTCATAATCTAATCTAATCTAGACCTGTTGCTTTGGTAGGTGAAATGGAGAGGATTCAAGTTGCCACTCAGAGAGGGGCTGATATACTTCAACTGTAAGTGCCACTGGGTGATAGACATTTAGACAGGTTACCATGCCCTTCTTGGGCACTGGTATGATTGAAGCCTTCTTGAAGCAGGTGGGTAGCACACAATGCCGGAGTGAGAGGTTGAAGATACCCAAGAATACACCAGCCAGTTGGTCAGCACACATCTTCAGTACTCAGCCGTGTTCTCCGTCTGGACTGGGTGCTTTCCTTGGGTACACTCTCATTAAAGCAACCCACATATGATCTTCAGATACTGAGACCAAAGGATCATCAGGAGACATGGGGTGCACAATGGTTCCTCTCTGTTCTGGTGATTAAAGCAAGTATAGAAGAAATTGAGCTCATCTGGAAGTGAAGCTCTGCTGTCCCCTATGTCACAAGATTTAACCTTGCATGAGGTAATAACATTCAAACCCTGCCACAGCTGATGAACATCTCTCGTTGATTCCAGCCTAGTCCGGAATTTCTGCTTCGCCCATGAGGTGGCTTTCAAAGATCAAACCTGGACCTCTTGTGGCATTCTTGATCTCCAGACTTGAATGCGTAAACTGGGGCAGGGCGGGGGGGGGGGGTCTGTTTTCTCGAACACCTCCACTCCATCGGCCAAAAGTGGAATGTCCCATGGCCAACCATTTTATTTTCTATCCCCATTCCTGTTCCAATAAGTCATTCTCTGGCCTTCTCTTCTGCCACAATGAGGCAACTCTCAGGGTAGAGGAGCAATATCTCATATTCTGTCCTGGTAGTCTCCACCCTGATGTCAACAACATCAGTTTCTCCTGCTGGTAATTCTTTTCTTTTTTTTAAATTTTATTTTTATTTGGATAAGGAATTCACAAATATCATGTACTTTTTTCACACATATAACCTTTTCCATTTTTTTATATGTATAAAACTATAATTATTTATACATTTTTAAGTACACATTGAGATGATATAAAAGGAAATTAGACACTTAAATAGATAATTATGTACTGTGGTAATTCTGATCTATTAGGCTACGTAATGGTATTAGTTGTTAAGAAAAATGGTAATAATAGTTTCCATATAACTCTTCTGGACCATTTCCACTGGTCCAAAGTGTTGTATATAAGCCTATGTAACAACCATTGTAGGTGTTTATATCCTAATTTGTTCATGCTTGCTCCTGCCCGCAGACATAATTATCCAATCCCTATGTACTTACTTACTTAATTTTTTCATTTTTTTATCCCTTTCCCAAATCTTTCCCTTTACTTGTGTTAATTCTCTATTTTCCAAAAAAAACCAAAAAAAAAGACATTTAGGCTAGGGGTGCTTACGTTAGCAATATTACTGTGTTGATGAGAAGAGCAGTATAAATCATTAGGAGAGTCATCTAAAGTCTGCTCGCATTGGGGTTATATATTCAATCCATTTATTCCAGATTTGATAAAATTTTTCTTTTTGAATTCTCAGGGAGTAAGTCAACTTTTCCATTTTAAATATTTCCAAGATAATTTCGTGCCAATCTTCTAATGTAGGTGGTATTGGATTTAGCCACTTTCTAGTGATTGATTTCTTACTTGCCGCTAAGAGGGCCTGCAGCAACTTTATATCTTCCTTCTGTTCAAGAAACAATACATGCCCCAAATAGAGCGTCTCAAAGTTCAGAGGTATCTGGGACCTAAGTACCTTAACTAATGTTCTATGAATACCTTCCCAATATAGACTTAATTTAGGGCAATCCCAGAAAATATGAAAATGATTTGCCTCCTTGGAGCCGCACCTTCTCCAACACGTCACGTTTGTATCTTTATATTTTTCCTGATATGGGGTCTTGAAGTATCTTATAATGTTTTTCCAACAATGTTCTCTCCAAGTCAAAGAATTAGTCGAGGACCATTGAAAGCTGCAGATTTTCCCCCAAGCCTCCTCTGAAAGTACCAACCCCGCTTCTTTCTCCCACTTCTCTTTAATATACAGTGTATTTACATTTTTAGCATGGGAGAGTGCATTATATAATCGAGAAACTGATTTACTAGGTATTGAACTGCAAGCCGAATTCAGAATCTTGAAAAATTCTAATTCTACTGTTGATAGGTCTGTATATCTACAACTCTGGTTAACATAGTTTCGTACTTGAAGGTACCTAAAAAAGTCATTATGTTCTAGGCCATGTTTGTCCTGCAGGATTTGGAAACTTTGTAATACTCTTTTATCTATAAATGAGAGATAGGTTGTAAGACCTTTCTTTATCCATAGCTCAAATCTTTTATCTCCTCTGTTGGGAAGGAATTCGGTATCATATGCACACCATCTAAAGAGTTTTAACATGTTATTAATTCCACATGAATTAACCACCTTCTGCCATACTTTTAATGTAAGATTTATCCAACTGTTTTTAAATTTTTCCAACTGGGCCATCAATCCTTTGTCAGCTATTGAGGCCTGTAGAGGAAAACTGTCAACTAATCCAAATTCTATTTCCTTCCATCTAGCCTTATATTCCCTATTACACCAATATAACAGAGGGGTTATCTGTGAGGCATAAAAATAATTTCTCAGGCAAGGAAGAACCATACCTCCTCTTTCCTTCCCTAACTGTAAGGTGTTATATCGAATTCTAGGTTTCTTTCCTTGCCAAATGAAGCGGGAAATCCATTTGTCCCATTCCCTGAATTGATTATCATGCACCTCCACCAGTAAAGTACAGAAAAGATACAATAACCGAGGAAGAATATTCATTTTTATAGTATTTATCCTTGAATTTAAACTTAAAAAGAGGATAAGATTCCATCTATGCATATCTGCTTTTATCTCTGAGATTAATGGCCCATAATTTACCTGTGACAGTGTTGAAAGATCTGTCGGCAGGGTTATTCCTAAATATTTTAATGATTTAGCTTCCCACTTAAGATCGTATGTATCCTGCAATTTTTTTGGATGGTGTATAATTTAGGGACATAACCTGCGTTTTCTTTACATTTATTTTATAACCTGTTATTTTCCCAAAGTCATCCAACAGTGTAAACAATCCTATAAATGATTTTTCTGGTTCACTCAGATAGACTAAAACATCATCTGCGAATAACGCCACTTTCTGTTCAATCCCTGCCACCTTGATACCTTTTACGATTTCACTCTGTCTTATTAGTTGGGCAAGCGGTTCAATATATAGCGCAAAAAGGAGAGGAGAAATTGGGCATCCCTGTCTAGTGCCTCTCTCTAAGATGAAGGAGTCAGAGAGGTCCCCATTTATCTTAATTCAGGCTGTAGGGCTGTCATATAGAGTCTGAATTACTTTAATAAACTTTTCTTGAAAGCCGAATCTTCCTAACACTCTGTATATGAATGCCCAACTAACCGAATCAAAAGCTTTCTCAGCGTCCAATCCTACTACCATTGTCTCTGTCTCGTTCTTATTAACCTGTTCTAATATGTGCAGAGTTCTCCTTATGTTGTCCTGTGCTTGTCGTTGTTGAATAAATCCAGTCTTGTCTAAGTGGATTAGGCCAGGTAAAAGCTTTTCCAATCTGCGCGCTAATATAGATGTAAATAGTTTGTAATCTAAATTAAGAACACCAATTGGCCGATAATTGCCACATTCTAGTTTATCTTTACCCTCTTTAGGAATAACTGAAATAATCGCTTCTCTCCAGGAAGGTGGAGTTTCTCCTCTCTGCAAGATCCAATTAAAGGCGTTAAGTAGTAATGGGGCTAACTGTGTCTTCAGGGACTTGTACCACTCTGCGGTAAACCCATCAGAACCCGGGGACTTTCCAGCCTTTAACCTAGAGATGGCCACGTTCAGTTCTTTGACAGTTACTGGTTCTAATAAACTTTCATTTTGTAAATCTGTAAGTTTAGGTAGATCTAAAAAATTCAATACACCGTCTATATAGGGCTCACTGGGGTCCCGGGGTTGGGAGTACAGCTCTCGATAATATGTTTCAAAACTCTCTTGAATTTTCCCTATTGTACTCTCCACAAGCTTTGTCTTTGGATTCTTTATTTTATGAATTGTATTGTCTGCTTGTTGTTTTTGTAATTTATATGCTAATAATCTAGCTGATTTACCTCCTACTTCATAATTCTTTTGTCTCAGGTAAAGAAAATTTCTTTGCGTTTCCAACGTATAAATATCGTCAATTTCACTTTGCAATTTCCTAATTTCCTGTTTTCAATTTGAATTACTTTTCTTGCTATCTACAACTTGAAGTTGTTTTAATTTTCCTTGAAGGTCTGCTAATTTTTGTGCACTGATTTTTTTCATGTGAGTAGTAATGGAAATAATTTTCCCTCTCAGTACAGCTTTCAATGTATCCCATAAGATCACTGGTGATGTTTCTCCCGTGTCATTAAGGTCTAGATATTCTTTGATTTCTCCCCTTAATCTCTCCATTACTTTCGGGTTATTGAGTATACGTGAGTTTAGCCTCCATAGTGTTTTCCTCATTTTCCTTTCCAGGATTACAGACATAGAGACTGGGCTATGATCCGACAGATCAATTGTTGCAATATTACAGTTTTTTATCCTGAGTCTATCTGTATTAAAGATAAAGAAATAGTCTATCCTTGAATAGGCTGAATGAGGGAAAGAGTAATATGTATAATATGTAAAAAGGAAAAGACTGATAAAGACAAATGTAGGTCCCCTGCAAACAGAAACAGGTGAATTGATTATGGGGAGCAAGGACATGGCAGACCAATTGAATAATTACTTTGGTTCTGTCTTCACTAAGGAGGACATAAATAATCTTCCAGAAATAGTAAGGGACAGAGGGTCCAGTGAGATGGAGGAACTGAGCGAAATACATGTTAGTAGGGAAGTGGTGTTAGGTAAATTGAAGGGATTGAAGGCAGATAAATCCCCAGGGCCAGATGGTCTGCATCCCAGAGTGCTTAAGGAAGTAGCCCAAGAAATAGTGGATGCATTAGTGATAATTTTTTAAAACTCGTTAGATTCTGGACTAGTTCCTGAGGATTGGAGGGTGGCTAATGTAACCCCACTTTTTAAAAAAGGAGGGAGAGAGAAACCGGGGAATTATAGGCCGGTTGTGTGCAGTTTTGGTCCCCTAATCTGAGGAAAGACATCTTTGCCAACCTTCTGTACAAAGAAGGTTCACCAGATTGATTCCTGGGATGGCAGGACTTTCATATGATGAAAGACTGGATGAACTGGGCTTGTACTCGTTGGAATTTAGAAGATTGAGGGGGGATCTGATTGAAACGTATAAGATCCTAAAGGGATTGGACAGGCTAGATGGGGGAAGATTGTTCCCGATGTTGGGGAGGTCCAGAACGAGGGGTCACAGTTTGAGGATAGAGGGGAAGCCTTTTAGGACCGAGATTAGGAAAAACTTCTTCACACAGAGAGTGGTGAATCTGTGGAATTCTCTGCCACAGCAAACTGTTGAGGCCAGTTCATTAGCTATGTTTAAAAGGAAGTTAGATATGGCCCTTGTGGCTACAGGGGTCAGGGGGTATGGAGGGAAGGCTGGGTTCTGAGTTGGATGATCAGCCATGATCATAATAAATGGTGGTGCAGGCTCGAAGGGCCGAATGGCCTACTCCTGCACCTATTTTCTATGTTTCTATGTTTCTATGTTTCTATAATCTTTACTAATAGGGTGTAATTCCCTCCAGACATCTATAATTCTCAACTCCTCCATCAATGAATTCATTTTCCGAGTCAGAGGTTTATTCTGAGTAACTATTCTTGAAGAATCTAATTTAGGATTTAATCTAATATTAAAATCCCCTCCACAAATTACTACCCCTTGAGAACTGACCATTAGGTCAAAAATGTGTCTATAAAATGACCATTCACAACCTGTAGGAGCATAAACATTCAGCAATGTTATTTCTGTACCTTCTATTCTTCCTGTGATTTTTACAAACCGTCCTTCTTTGTCTTTAGTCTCTGAAATATGTTCATAATTAAGAGTACTTGATATTAAAGTAGCTACCCCTCTTTTGTGACTCAATTTATATGATGAATAAAATACATGCTTAAAGCCCATTCTTTTTAATTTTCCATGTTCAGATTGGCTCATATGTGTTTCCTGGAGGAAAGTTATTTGTGCCCTCTCTTTTTTCAATTTAGACATAATCTTATTTCTTTTAATTGGATTCAAAACCCCATTAACATAGGAAATTATTTTTACCAATTCAGTTTGCATTTTTCTCTAGTAGAAAAAAAACACTCTCCTTTTCTAACCAAACAGTAAGCAATCCCTTCTCAACAGTAAACCAAGACATATAACCATACCCTAGACATTTTTGAACGTGTAACATTTGAAAATTTTTCCCGACTTCCCACAGTGAGGCCTGAGCACCGACCCGCCTCAGTTCAGAGGGAAAACCTCTATCTTCACCCTGTGTTAGAGGGCCCTCAGCAGTTTGAATAATCATAGAGAATTTTCTCCTATTTATGTTTCGACCAAATTGCTATCATTCAAGTTATTCCGCCTAGTTTATTTTCAGTTACCAGTTTTCAATATACCTTTAAGTCCGATTTACTTTTTTCAGTCATTTCTCTTAATTAATCTGTATTCTCTGTACATTTGCGTCTGAATATTTGCAGCTTTTCCTTGTAGTTTGACACTCTGGTTCGAGTGGAGCGTCCTTGCCCCACTAACTGCCACGACTTCTGCCGAATCCTCTCCAGTAGCGACTCCGGTTGGGTGATAACTTTAATAGGTAGTCCCCGGTCCGCCAGGTCAGACGTTGCCTCCTCTACCGTAGCGTAAGTTTTTATCCCTTCGTCGTAAAAGACTCTCAGCCGAGCTGGACACAGGGTCTGGAATCTGATGTTGTTTTCCTTCAGGACTCTCCGTGTTTCCGTATATTCCTTCTGTCTGGCAAGAATCCCCGGTGCGTAGTCGTGGTCTAAACTGATTTTACAGTTGTTCCACATGAAACCTTTATTTTGCCATGCCCTTTTAAGCACCTCTTCCTTCGTTCTGTAACTGAGAAATCTGATCAGAATCGATCTGGGCTGGGCGCCTGCCGGAGGCTGTGGTGCCAACGCGCGGTGAGCCCTTTCTACCTGTAGGGCTTTTGCGGCCGGTATATCAAGGTTCTCTCTAAGCAGCTTCTCTATGAAGGGAATCATCAATCCGGGTTTACCTTCAGTTCCTTCGGGAACTCCGTAAATCCTCACATTTTCCCTTCTTGAGTGGCCTTCTTGATCTATTAGTTTCCACTGGAGCTGGTCTTGCAGCTTCAGCATTTCTGCTATCACTTCCTCGGCGTTTTGTAGCTTCTCTTCAATTCCAACAATCCTCACTTCGGCTTCATCTATCCGCGAGTTAGTTTTTACTATTTCTCCTTTAATATCTTCCAGCTGTTTGCTGTTATCTTGTCGGAACTCGCGAATCTCTCCGAGAATCAAAGACAGAGTCACCGATTCCCCCTCATTCTCTCCGTCCTGGCTTGCCGTGGGGGAGCTAGGCCCGTCGCCTTGCTGCGTCTCTTTATGTTTATCAGCCTTCGGAGCGGACTTTTTAAATCTTGTTCTTAGACATCATCCTTGCCCCTTTTATTAATATAGTTATGCAATATTAAGTATTTGTCTAAATTCGATTTTGGGGCAATTTACCTTCTTTTTTGTCGAGAGACCTTTTCTATACGCCGCCATTCCCTTGATGACCCGGAAGTCCTCCCTGGTAATTCTTTTCACTTTGTTTTTCTACCCCCCCCCCACCTTCTCACTCTGGCCTCTTATCTCTTCTCCTCACTTCCTTCCCCTGGTGCCCCTCCTTCTTCTCTTTCTCCCATGGTCCACTGTCCTCTACTATCAGATTCCTTCTCCAGCTCTTTACCTTTCATACCCACGTGCCTTCACCTATAACCCTCTAGCTTGCCTTCCGTCCCCTTCCCCCACCTTTTAATTGTGGCATCTTCCTCCTTCCTTTCCACCCCCGATGAAGAATCTCAGTCTGGAATGTCCAATGTTTATTCATTTTTATGGATGCTGCCTGAATTTCTGAGTTCCTCCTGCATTTTGTGTGTGTTGCTCTGGATTTCCAGCATCTGCAGAAACTCTTGTGTTCATGGTATTTCTATACTTTCCTCCAAATGCCTGCAAGAAGATGAATCTCAACTAGTAATGGTAACATACACTCTGATAATAAATGTTGTTTTCTTATCTGATGTACATGGTAACAGCCTGTACTCTGATAATAAATTTAACTTGCATATCTGATATAATTGGAAAACTGCAAGGTATACAGTGACTGTTAAAATCTGAAGGTGGGCATTGGTCACTCCCTTGAATAATTATCAAGTGTTTGTTCAAAACTAATGGTTATTTTTTCAAATAAATAATGAAACAAACTCATCTAACTGCTTTTAACAGCAAAAGCAAAAAAAGCCATTGGCACTCTTCTAGCTACTGGAGAATAACGCTTACTACATCATAGCTGTCCAAGTGATTCCTAAGGGCCAGGAAGGTGTTCCTCAGAAGACAGAGCAGCATGGCAGTGAAGTGGTTAAGGCAAAGCATTACAGAACCAGTGACCAAGGTTCAATTCCCATCACTGCCTTTAAGGAGTTTGTACTTTCTCCCCTGGATGCTTCAGTTTCCTCCCACAGTCCCAGAGACATTCCTGGTGGTAGGTTAATTGGTCATTGTAAAACATCCCATGATTTTTTTTTTTGTATGCCATACTCTGCCATAGCCTCGGCAACTACTTTTTTTCAAGTGGTTGTCTTAGAGGAAAATTTCTGTGAGTCTCTCCCCCACGTCCTTCTCACAGCGCAGTTTTTTTTACGAGGCCGAGTTGTGAGCTCGAGGCTCAACCTGGCATGGATGGAAAGCTTGCCCAGGAGCGGCCTGACTGGGTTCGAACTTAGGAACCTTCGCTCCGGAGTCAGGCGCTGATCTCACTGCGCCACCAGCCGGCCAGTCCCATGATTAGGCTAGGATTATGTCAAGAGGATTGCTGGGCATCGCGGCTTGAGGGGCTGAAATGGGAAGACCTATTTTGCACTGTTTCTCAATAAGTAAGTGCCGAACAGATAGGTAAATAGATAGATAGACAAATAAATCAATAAATAAATAAATGAATGAATGGATAAATAGATAGACAGAGAGATAAATAAATAAATGTAGAATCCAGTGACAGACATTGAGATATAATCTCATCACTGGCTGCAAGCAATTAAGATGCAACACAAGAGCTTTAGTGTAGAAGATGAATTCCTAGTTTATTATAGTTCACTTTTAAACATTCAGTTTGCTTATGGATTCTGTAAGCATGAAAACTGTAACTAGTGTAGGTTTTTGCAACCATTGGATTGAAAGTTTTGAAAGTTATCCTAAAGGTTAGTTGAGGCAGCTGGACTTTTGACATGTTCTTGTTGGGTTGAAGTTGCATTACAAAGCTAAAGGACAAGCTTTAGATCAAGGCCTACTTACATTTTCTGTATCTTATCTTTCTTTAATATAATTACTGGAACAGCAGTTTATCAAAATGATCTCTCCTCTTTAAAATTACTATGGTTAAGGCAGGAAGTGATAAGTGGTAGTCATGTTTTGCCAACATGAGAGCTAATAGAACAATACTTCTTACTGAGTGGAGTGCTTGTTGCATCTTGGTGTGTGAGCCATTTTTTTCCATGGAAAAATAATGATCCTTAATCATGGACTTTCCTTTGTTGTTTTTCTGCAGTCACTAGCAAAAATAACAATTAGACTTTACTGAGGACATTCAGTAGAGTGAGAATGGAACAGAGAGAGAAGGGGAGGAAAGGAGGGGAGGGAAATTCAATGGGAGGGGGCAGTGTGCATAGTTTTATGAATTATCATTGTTACCAAAGGAATGGAGATCTCCTGTGGCCTCCTGGAATGATCGGGCGACAATGATGTTGACTTAACTGTATGAAGAAAGATGTCAAGGCATGAATCATAGAGAAAACTCAAAGAGTAATACAGTGTAGAAAGAAGCCCTTCACCCAACTCATCCATGCTAACCACGGTGTCCACCAACCTAGTGCCATTTGCCCATGTTTGACCCAGGTCCCGCTAAGCCCCAACCTAACCATGTACTTATTCTAATGTATTTTAAAGATTGTTATTTTACCTGGATCAACCACTTCCTCTAGCAAATCATTCCATATATACCCTACCTTAGGCATGAAGAAGTTGCCCCTCCAATCCCCTTTAAATTTTTCACCTTTCACTTTAAGCCTATATCCTCTTGATTACAGGTCCCTTTTCCTGGGGAAAAAAGACTATGTGCATTCACCCTACTCATGATTTTATACACCTCTATAATGTCACTCTTCAATCTTCTAATTTCCAAGGAATAAAGTCCTAGCCTGCCCAACTTCTCCCTATGACTCAGGCCCTCAGGTCCTGGAAGCATCTCCATAAAGATTCTCTGCAGTAAAATGATGTCTATCTTATAACAAGGTGATCAGAACTGTGTACAGTACTCCAAGCATGGCCTTGCCAATGTCTTGTTCAACTGGAGCTTCATTGACCAGCTGAATGTAGAATATCACAGGTATCATGCTGAATGGTTTAGAAAACTTAAGTCTTTGAATAATTTGCTCAACAGGTAGGTCCAGGTAGGATGTTCGAAGAATATCTTTGTCTCCTATCCCAAGTCAATGACCCATCCTAGGTGACCAGCCATGACAGCAATGATGCCAATGACTGTTATGATGACAACTTTGGAGTCACACTTCCCTCTAAACTGGACTTCAACTTCCTGGCCAACAGATCACAATCAGTAAAGATAGGCATCTACACCTCTGCCACAATTATTCTAAACACTGGTGTTCCACAGGGTTGCATCCTCGGCCCCTACGCTATTCGAAATCCTGGATGTGTGCCGGGAGACCCAGGCCGATCTCCTTGTAGAGGGAGGTACGGAGACCCAGGTTTTGTAGCTTGTTGACTAATGCTGAGGGAATGAAGGTGTTGAATGCAGAGCACTGTAGAGTGATGTTTGCACAGGCAGAATCTGCTCTAACTCCATCTACAAGTTTGCAGATGGTACCACCATAGTGGCCTGTATCTCAGATAATGGTAAGTTGGAGTACAGGAAAACGTAGAGAGCTTAGTAAAATGCTGTCATGACTACAGTTTTTCCTTCAGTGCCAGCAAAACAATGGAGCTGGTCATGCTCCTATCTTTATCAATGGTGCTGAGGTTGAGAGGGTTAAAAGCTTCAAGTTCCTAGGAGAAAACTTCACAAATTTCCTCTTCTGGTCCAACCATATAGGTTCATGGCTAAGGAAGCTCAGCAATGTCTCTACTTCCTCCAGAGATGAAAGAAACTTGGCATTTTCCAGTCGAATTTACTTAATTTTATCAATGCACCACAGAAAGATGATAAAGAATGGCTTTATTTGTGACAGATACATCGAAACATACAGTGATAGGCATCATTTTTAGTTCAGTGACCAACACAGTCCGAGGATTGTGTTCTGGGCAGCCCACATGTTTCACCATGCTGAAGCACCAAGATAGCATACCCACAACTCACGAACCCTAACTGTACATCTTTGGAATAGAGCAGGAAACCAGAGCACACGAGGGAATCCCACAAGCCAACAGAGAACGTGCAAAATCCTTACCGACAGCGTTGGGAATCGAACGGCGATTGCTGATCACTGGCGCTGTAACCACTACGCTACTGTGTAGCCCTTAGAAAGAAGCGTGTCTAGGTGCATCACAGCTTAGTAAGGCAACTGTTCTGCCCATGACTGCAAGGAACTGCAGAGAGTCATGGACGCAGCTCAGCACATCATGGAAACAAGCCTCTGCTCTGTGAACCCTGTCCGCACTTCTCATTGCCTCGGTTAAACAGCCAGCATAGTCAAGGCCCCCCACCACCCTGAACATTCCCTCTTCTCCTTTCTTCCATTGGGTAGAAGATACAAAAGCCTGAAATCATGTACCGCCAGGCTCAAGCATAACTTCTTTCCTGCTGTTATAAGCATTTTAAGTTGTTACCTAGTATGATAAGATGGAATCTCAACCTTACATTCTATCCCATCGTGAGCTTGCCCGCTATTGTTTAACTCCTCTGCCCTTTCTCTGTAGCTGTTACATTTTATCCTGCATCCTTACAGTTTTACTTTGTTCTGCTCAATGCACTGTGCAAGGATTTGATCTGTATGAACAGTATGCAACACAAGCTTTTCACTCTGTTTTGGTACATGTGACTATAATAAACCAATTCCAATTCCAATTCCCTACCAGTGGTGCCACCACTAAGGCAATTACTAATTGTGCATCACAGCAGCTCAATGCTGGATAATTTTTCCCTTTAGTTTAAGCAGACTTAGTAGGCAGAGCTTGAACTGTGACTGAACAGAATTATAAAACTGCCTAGTTACACATAGTATCAGCAAGGTTTCCATAAAACAGAATATCACCAAGTGCTTATCATCGAACAGACTACCTCTGGGTTAAAAATGCACACCCTGAGGACACCCATACATACAAATGAGATGACTTATGAATTTTTGACCTTATGAAACATTTCTGATGAATTGTTAAACATATTCTTAAACAAGTTAAGTTGCCCTAACATTCAGGCACAAGAAAATAGGAGCAGAAGTAGTCCACTTGGCCTCTTTAACCTTCCCCATCATTCAATATAACTATGGCTCATCTATCTCCTCCCCTGTGTTATTTCCCCAAAATTCACCAGTCTTACAAAACCCCAGTTACTTCCTCTTCAGATATCTACTGACCCAACCTCTGTAGCCCTATGTGATTCAGAATTCCAGAGACACCGTCCTCTGAAAGATGAAATTCCTAAGTAACGCAGTTTGAAATTACTGTCCCTCATATTATAACTGTGTCCTCTCATTCGAGATCCTCCCAGTAGTGTATAAATTTCAACATCTACCTCAGGATATCACAATACAATTGCATCTCCTTTTCCTACACCCTCAAGAATACAGATTAAACTTGTATTGCTGCTTGTGATAGGACAAACCTATCACAGAAACATAGAAAACCTACAGCACAATACAGGCCCTTCGGCCCACAAATTTGTGCCTAACATGCCCCTACCTTAGAAATTACTAGGCTTTACCCATAGCCCTCTATTTTTCTCTCATCCCTGAAATTAGCTCAATAATCTCTTTTGGACTATGCCCATCTCTAGTATACCCTCTTTTAAATAAGGGGATCAAAATTGCATGCATCACTCCAAGAGTGGCCTCATTGGTAACGTACAATTATAACACTTCTTCCTTATTTCTAAACACCAAACCCCTTGCAATAAAGCCCAATATGTCATTTGCCTTCCTGACCACTTGCTGCACTTGACTGCTAGTTTTGTATGATTTGTGCACAAGGACACCTAGGCAATTCCAATTTGCAATCTCTCTCCATTCAGATTACTGCCTGCCTCTTTCCATAATGCATGATCTAATTTTCACATGTTAAAATCCACTTGACAAATTTTCAACCATTCAATATCTCCGTATCCTATTGCAGAGTACAAATATCCTCATCACATGTTCTCCCACTTGTTTAAGAGTCAACAGCAATCCTGGACACCTGGGATCCTGATGAGGGCTCTTGGCCCAAAACATCAACTGTTTATTCTCCTCCAAAAGTAATGCCTGACTTGCTAAGTTCCTACAGCATTTTTTATGTGTTGCTTAAGGTTTCCAAGATCTGCAGAATCCTTTGTGTTTAACCTTGGATATCTTACACTCTAATCATTAGTTTAAGTAGGAAATAATTTAGGCTCAAGAACTGATCCTTGGGAAAATAAACCCATTATATCCTTTCAGCTTGAATATGACCTATGAATTGTGACACTCTGTCTTCAATGCGATAATTATTCTTCAGTTCATACTAACACAATTTCCCCAATACCATGAGATGTTGTGCTTAAACCTTTTATGTGGCATCTTTTCAATTAGCTTTTAGAAATCCAAACACATCACATCCTCGGGTTTCCCTCCATCAACTCTGCCTGTTACATACTCAAGAACTCTGCCAAATATGTCAGCTTTCAACAAACTGCTTTGATTTGAGGTTTCATTTCATTTGGTGTTTCCAAATGAGCAGCTGTTTCACGACTGGTCATTTTGAATATGAAGGCAAAAGTGAAAACCCGATCAATTAAAACAATGAGTGGGGCTTTTAAAAAGATTTAAAACCCCAAATAAAGTACAGGATGAGTACCCCTCACCTGAAATTCCAAAATCCAAAAACCTCCAAAATCTGGAATTTTTTGAGCACTCTTATGATGTCACAAATGAAAAACTCCTCAAAGCACGCAAGGTTCCCAGGTGGTGCACAGACCTAATTATCCTGTGCATTGGTAGAGAGGAGCTAATGGTAGAAGAGTTTTCCTTAGTTCATTTGACCCATCTTCAAGCTCTTCTCTGAAACAACAGTAAAATGCCCAGAGTGACATCCCTGTTACGTGCTCTGAGTTTTTACATGTATGCCAGAAACAGCCTTCAGAGGAGGCATTAAACTGACACCCTATCAGATGGATGTAAAACTCTCCTGGTATTGTTCACAAAAAGATCATCAAGTCCTTCTCTCTGCTTACCTTGTGTACAAATTGTTTGTAGTGTTGCCTACACTATAGAAATAGCTACACTTCACAAGTACTCACAGGCTGTTATGCACCTGGGAACTCCCTGAATTTATGAAAGGTATTAAAGAGGTTCTATGATATCCCAGGTTTCTGTCTCAGAGATCTACATTGAATAGGGTATGCCTAGTACTTTAGACCCTAATTCAGGTGTGGTTCCTTAAGGTTGTTATAGCTAGGAGTGGTAGCAGGGACAAACTCCCACTACCTATAAATGCTCCCAATGGTGTGCAATTCAAATAGCCTCTGACAACCAAGTCCAGCTCCTGGCCTTCGTGTGTGGCTTAGCGACTAAGCCCAGCAGAGCCATTTCTACTGACAGGAGAAGGGGCAAAGGCGAATTACCGATGCCTTAAAACCACTCGCTCATCAGCCATGGTTGGCAGCTCATCTAGGACAATGGTCCCCAACCACCGGGCCGCGGACCGGTACCAGGCCGCAAAGCATGTGCTACCGAGCCGCGAGGAAACCTTTCCTCATTCCCTGTCACGCCCACTGTTGAGCTTGAACGCACACGAGGTCATTACCCGTGCGTCATCCATGTCAGCACGGGAAGGAGATCAACTCCTCGAGCTTGCAAATGACGGCAGGCTGAAAAGTATGTTTGACATAACATCTCTGCCGGCATTCTGGATCAAAGTCAAGGCTAAATATCCTGAGATAGCCACGAAAGCACTAAAAAATTTTGCTTCCATTTCCAACATATCTCTGCAATGAATGCAATGAAAACTAAATTGTGGAATAGACTGGACATAAGGAACCCCCTTCGAGTATTGCTGTCTCCCATCACCCCTCGATAGGACGGTGTTGTTGCAGGGAAACAAGCCCAGGGCTCCCACTGATTCAGCAATATTGGTGCGTTGCAATGATTTTATATGTTCATACGGGGAAAATATGTGCTGTGTGTTTAATATCCAAACGTTACTTAAAATATTATGATGCTATTGACTTATAAGTGACCTATATAACCATATAACAATTACAGCACGGAAACAGGCCATCTCTGCCCTTCTAGTCCGTGTTGAACGCTACTCTCACCTGGTCCCACTGACCTGCACTCAGCCCATAACCCTCTATTCCTTTCCTGTCCATATACCTATCCAATTTTTCTTTAAATAATAATATCGAACCTGCTTCTGCCACTTCTACTGGAAGTTCGTTCAACACTTATTCCAAACTCCCCTGTCCTCCCCTGATAATTGACTTATCACTATATATTTATGTATGTTTAATATTAAATTCGTTTGATAAACACTTTTAGAAACGAAATTGAGTGTATTAGCCACTTATCACTAATATTCCGGTCGTGATTAACACCGCCCCCCCACCCGAACAGAATTACCAAAAACGATTTGTAGAAAAAAATCGGCACGTACACGCATGCGCAAGTCACGCATGTGCACACAGATGCCCGTGCAAGGCTTTACAGTCATGGTAGTCTTTCTTGGGGTAAACACAACGTGCTTGACTGCTACACTTGTCCGTTGGCAACCCTATTCCCCCCCCGCCCCCACCACCGGTCCGCCGGTCCGCAAGAATATTGTCAATAGTAAACCAGTCTGCAGTACAAAAAAGGTTGGGGACCCCTGATCTCGGAGAAAGAAAGCTCTGATCTCAGACCCCCGCTACCTTGCAGCTATACCCGCTCATGTGGAAGGTTTCGGGAGTAAACCCCAGGGGAAAAATCTGGAACTGGAGTCCCTAAGGCAGTCCTACGTTGAGTTCAATGCTGATTGGCAACTCCCGTGATGCTGCTGATGCCAAACTGTATCAGTCTCTGTCGTTCCTTCGGGTTCATCGGATGCATGGAGAGGGGGAGCCTGCTACATGGGTAACAGCTGGCTCTCTATTGTATTGCCCTGGCTTGTCTAGACAGCTAGGAGGCAACATCCATGGCCAGCTCTGACCGACGGAGGCTTCGTCATTCAGGTGATAAAGCCTGTGTCAAATATCTAAAAAATAATTTTCTACAAATACACTATAAATTTCTTTCAGGGACTAAAACACTTGGAAAGGATTATGTCCATGACAAACAGGAGAATGAAAAGACCACTGCATTAAAGGAGTGCATGTTCTTTAATCCCACTGTGTTGAACCATATACAAACAATGCCATTTGCTTTCAAGATGGGTTTGCTACCTATTGGTGGATTTTGATGGCATTTATTCTAATGTGTTCTGCTTGGCACAGATTAGATAAGCAATTTCACCAACTGCTTGAGGAAGCCACTGCCCTTTTAAAGAATTTTTTTTTAACAGAATCCCACGGTTGAAATCAGCTCGGCTGTAACATGTTGCCTCTCCAACCAGTCATTACATTCTTGAATACTTTTTAAATTAATTCTACGTTTTGTTCTTTTTTGTGGTTTTAAAGAGGAGCAATCTTGATCTTATTATTTGATGTCACTGCTGATTTAAAGTTCCATATCTTTGCCACAGATCATGAAACAAATCTTTGAAGTACTCTGTGCAATTTAACCAAAACCTCTTTTAACCTGCTGGTATTCCTAAGTCTGAGTTCACTGATGATCACATACGATTTCTTACCATTCGAAGAAAGAAATATGTTGACTGAATTCTGTACCAAAGGAATTATTATGCTTGAAAATCTAACTAATTATTGAAGAAGTACTGTGCATTGGAGCAGAGACAGATACCACACAGGTTCAGCAGTCTGGATTCAATCTTGACCTCTGATGCTGTCTGTGTGGAATTTATAATTTTCACCATGACAGTGTGGATTTTCCTGCATGTTTTAAGCCCATCTATATTCTAGAGGTTCAAAATAACATTTTAATGGCTGAACTACAAATTACCCCTAGTAGAAATGGGTGGTAGGACTGAGGGGATGGGGTAAAGTTGATGAGAAAATGGGGCAAATAGGTTACAGGAAAAATTAGCAGGTCATGGTCTATCACAGCGAAATAACCTCCTTTATGTCAGAGGGAAACATGAAACGGTACCAGGAAGTCATATACACTCAGTGGTCACTTTATTAGGAGCCCCCTAGACATAATAAAGTGGCTACTGAGTGTTCTGCTGCTGTAGCCCATCTCCTACAAGGTTCGAAGTGTTGCCCATTCAGAGATGCCCTTTCATACACCACTGTCGTAACAGGTGGTTATTTGAGTTACTGTCAGCTTCCTGTCAGCTTGAACCAACCCAACCATTCTCCTCTGAGCTCTCTCAATACCAGAACTGCAGCTCTTTCGATGTTTTTGTTTTGATTTTCATCCCAGATCTGTAAACTATAAAGACTGCTGTGTGTGAAAATCCTAGGAGGTCAGTATTCTCTGAGATACTCAAACCACCCCACCTGGCACCAACAATCATTACACAGTCAAAGTCACTTAGATCATACTTTTTCCCCTCCTTTAGTACAGAATTCAAATGATATTTGGTCTGAACAACAACTGAACCTCTTGACCATGTCTGCATGCTTATATGCATTGAGTTGCTGCCACATGATTGGCTGATAAGATATTTGCATTAACAAGCAAGTGTACAGGTGTATGTAATGAAGTGGCCACTGAGTGTATATTAATGAGAGTGCAAGGGAGAAGAGGCTATTCAAATCTGTTCTTTTGTGGTGGAGAGCAGGCTAAGGGGGGAGGGGGGTGATCTGATAGAGGTAACCGAGATTAGATGGGTAGATAGCAGAAATCTTGTTTTCTATTGTGGGGGTATCTAAGACAAGACAGCATATATGTAAAGTGAGAACTAGGAGGTTCAGGGGAAACCGCTTCTTTACACAGAGGATAACTGGAGTGTGGAACCTGCTGCCTGAAGGTGGGTGGAGGCAGATCCTCTCACATTTAAGAAACATCTAGTCAAGTATTCAATCACCAAGCCATAGATGTTATGGACCTAATACTGTGTAAGTGGGATTAGTGTAAATAAGTTTAACGGACTGCCTGGTTACGTTGGGCTGAAGAAGCTGATTCTGTGTTGTACATATTAACGACGCTATATAATTCTTATAATTCACTATCAGGTTTTCATCAGATCAGTAAAATCAATCACGTGGCCAAGTTCTTGCCGTTGTTAATGGGATCTTGTTGTACACGCATTGTCAGCTTTGCCAACATCATAACAATGACTGTACTACACAAGGACTTCACTTCCTTCAAGGCATGTCCCTAACAAATTTGATCAATGTAACATGTTCATGCTAATGAAATTTATATCACACTGATTCACAGGAGCATTTATTAAACAAAATTTGACACAGAGTGTCATAATGATGTTGAGGGAAGAAATTTCAGCTTAGCCAAAAGCGTAGCCCTCATGTTGGGACAAATAAACACAGGGACATAGAAAAGAGCGAACTTGGAGGCACACAGAGATCCTCGGCAGGATGAGGCTGCAAAGATTGTGATAAATTCTTTACAATTTTGTGCAATTTAGAACAGCATCTGCTAATAAGAATGCACACAAATCATTTCAGAAGTCTGCTTTTTATGATTCGATGTGGTCTTCTCTCTCGTTTGATCTGGATCATATACCCTCTCAAACTGTGCCGTCATTTCAAATTTCAAAGTTCAAAGCTCAATGTAAATTTATTATCAACGTACATATATGTCACTATATACAAACCTGAGATTCATTTTCTTGTAGATACTCACAGTAAATAGAAAGAAACACAATAGAATTAATGAAAAACCACACACAACAAAGACAGACAAGCAACCAATGTAAAAAAGACGACTAATTTCTAGCTGCTGGTCGCCAGTGCTCAACTGTGCTGCAACACACAGCTCAAACCACATTATCAAGTTCGTTGATGACACGACCATGGTGGGTCTCATCAGCAAGAATGATGAGTTAGCGTACAGAAAGGAGGTGCAGTGGCTAATGAACTGGTGTAGAGCCAACAACCTGTCTCTGAATGTAAACAAAACAAAAGAGATGGTTGTTGACTTCAGGAGGACACAGAGCGACCACTCTCCGCTGAACATCGACGACTCCTCCATACAGATCGTTAAGAGCACCGAATTTCTTGGTGTTCACCTGGCGGAGGATCTCACCTGGTGGAGGATCTCACCTGGTCCCTCAACACCAGTTCCATAGCAAAGAAAGCCCAGCAGCATCTCTACTTTCTGCGAAGGCTGAGAAAAGTCCATCTCCCACTCCCCAGTCCTCACCACATTCTACAGAGGTTGTATTGAGAGCATCCTGAGCAGCTGCATCACTGCCTGGTTCGGAAATTGCACCATCTCAGATCGCAAGACCCTGCAGCGGATAGTGAGGTCAGCTGAGAAGATCATTGGGGTCTCTCTTCCTGCCATTACAGACATTTACACCACATGCTGTATCTGCAAAGCAAACAGCATTATGAAAGACTCCACGCACCCCTCATATAAACTCTTCTCCCTCCTGCCATCTGGAAAAAGGCACCGAAGCATTCGGGCTCTCACAACCAGACTATGTAACAGCTTCTTCCCCCAAGCCATCAGACTCTTCAATACCCAGAGCCTGGACTGACACCAACCTACTGCCCTCTACTGTGCCTATTGTCTTGTTTATTACTTACTGAAATGCCTGCACTGTTTTGTGCACTTTATGCAGTCTGTAGTCTAGTGTAGTTTTTGTGTTTTTTCTTACGTAGTTCAGTGTAGTTTTCGTATTGTTTCATGTAGCACCATGGTCCTGGAAAACATTGTCTCATTTTTAGTATGTTCTGTACCAGCAGTTATGATTGAAATGACAATAAAAAGTAACTTGACTTGACTTGAGTTGTTGGAGACTACAGCCGTTGTCAGGAACTGGCGACTCGGGTTCAATTTCCGCCACTGAGGTTGATACTTACTCCACCATATCTGTCCAAGTGATTCCTAAGGGCTAGGAAGGTGATCCTCACAAGACACAGTAGCATAGCGGTTAGCACAGCACTTTACAGTACCAGCAAATCAGGTTCAATTCCTGCCGCTGCCTGTAAGGATTTTGTATTTCCTCCCCATAACCGCTTTGGTTTCTTTTGGGTGCTCCAGGTTCTTCGCACTGTACCAAAGGTAGGTTAATTGGTCATTGTAAATTGTCCCATGATTAAACTCGGATTAAATTGGGGAATGCCTGGGTGGTGTGGCTTGAAGGGCCAAAAGGGCCTATTCTGCGATGTAGCTCAGTAAATAAATAAATAAATAAATAAATAGATTCCCTCTGATTGACATTTGCTTCCTTACAGGGAGCCCTTTTACAACTGGTTGCCAATTTGGTTAGCAAGTAACTAATTCCAGTCTGAATCTGGCTGGTTTTAATAATGGCACCTTATCACACTCCTCTGCTAGGTGCTTTATTCCTATCTTATCAAATAAATACCTTGGATCAAAAGAGCTTTGATAATATGGCCACTGGCTAGATTAAAGATAACGTCACCCTGCAGGGATAGTCCCTTCAACATTATTCTGACTTTCAGAACCTGATAGGAGTTCATTTATTTTTCAACATGCAGAGTTTGGTGTAAGTGCAGGCAGTTCCCCGGTAAATAATAGGCTTCAGTTTTACGGAAGTCCATGAGTTCATTTTGTCCATAAGTCATAAAATACACAAAATCGGTCAATACAGTAACTTTGCCTCCACAGTACTGTAACATATGACCGCACAATCACGTAAGACTAGAAAGAAAATACAATTACTAAAAGTATAGAGAGTGAGGAAACTAGCGATTTATAGAAACAAACTACGTTAGGGTTTTGAATTTAATAATATCATGTCAGTTCGTTTGTATGCACATCGGGATGTCCATATGTCTGGCATTTGTAACTAGGAAATAGGCCGATTCTCCTTTGAAATGTCTTCTTGTATAAGATTAGCAGCTATTTTCTTGGTCTGTAACCGAACAGCTGATGGGTCACTTGTCCTCTGAGTGAAAGCAGGAAGTGGATGAAATGCTATGACAGTGTTGAACTGCTTTGATTTCACAGCTAAACAAAAAGTTTTGTGTCCCCACCCCCACTTGCCTTGACTTTGTTTTTCGGGTTTTAAGAAAACAACATGTACTTCCTGTCTGTTGATTCCCTCAGAAATGAACTGAGAAACATTGGTAGCCATTTTCAACCTCTTTCTTCTCTGTTCCCTCAGGATGGATGGTACTTGTTTCTACTCCAGCCTGTGGTTTGTGAGTTGGCTGAACCTGCCACAGGTCAGGCAGATGGGTGGGCAGAGAGTGACAGGTGGCTGGGTAGGAAGTGCTTGCTCTTTCTACGATTTTGACAGAGCCTCTGTGTGTTCCCATTGTAGACACTCAGCATTTTCTTGACCGGCACTGCCGCACTTTGTGTGTTTATGATGCAAGAGCTGGAACACACTACTCATCAGTCACTCAAAGCCAGTACTCATGCACCAGAGGCAATGTTATCATCCATGTCTGCCTTGCTTCAAGATATCTCCCAGTATATGGTGAGTGATCCACGCTTTCCAAAGACTGAACATCTACAGAAGTGGTGTGGGTTTGCTCCGTAAATCAATTATTGAGTTTAGGATGAAATTAATTCAGAGAGTAGATGTTACAGACTGAACAAATTCCTATTTGTAGAGGTAGTGCAGTTGTGAATAGAATAGAACAGAATAGAATTGGTTCATTATTGCCACAACTGCTAAGCTACACTGACTTGCATGCCATCCATACATATCATTTCATTGCAACAGTGTACTGTGGTAGAACAAGGGGAAGCAAAAACAGAATACAGAGTGAAGTGTTACATTTACAGAGAAAGTGCAGAGCAGGCAGACAATAAGGTACAAGCCCACAATAAGGTAGATTGGGGGGTCTATATTATTCTAATAGGGGACCACTCAATTATCTTATAACCATGATATAGAAGCTACCTTTGAACTTGGTGATATATATCTTCCAGGCTTTTGTATCTACTGTCCGATTTTAGAGGGAAGAAGAGAAAATGTCTGGGGTGGTAGGGGCTTTGATTATGCTGGCTGCTTTAGTGTAGACAGAATCCATGGAGGGGTGGCTGAATTACTGTGATGTGCAGAACTCTGTCCACAACTCTGTGCAATTTCTTGCAGTCACAGATGGAGCAAATGCATCCAGGTAGGATCTAGATCCAGAGAGAAATTGGAGAGTGTTAAAGGGAATACCAAATTTTAGTGGCCTTCTGAGGAAGTAGAGGCGAGCTTTCTTGTCCGTAGCACCTACATGGTTGGACCGGAACAAGTTATCCATGATGTTCACTCCTAGGAACTGAAAGCTTCTCTTGACCTCTCCACCATTGATGTAAACAAGAGTGTGTGCACCATTCCCCTTCCTGAAGCCAATGAGCAGCTCTTTTGTTTTGCTGACATTGAATTACTTTGGACTTTTTATTATCTCAGAAGCAATGTTATCATTTGATTATGTGTCTTCACTGTCTGGAACCATACTGCTCTCTACCATTATCACATCCCCCACCATCAAAACTCTTGAGATTTCTGCCTGCCTCTGATAACAAGCTGCTTTGCTACCTCCACTGTGTCATTCCCTCACTGGAGATAACGTCTAAACTGTAACATCTGGAACTTCCTCCTTAAATATCATCATCACTACCTTTATGTATGTAACGCTCAGCTATATTGGCTCCCATTTACAAACGTATCTGAGGAAACTCCGTCCGCTGCCCACCTTGTCTCCCGGTTATGTCGGTTGCTGTACAACTGCCACCAGATTCAGCTTCAAACATCAATCATCAGCCAGCACACAATGTACGTTTCACCAATTACACTTTATAGATATTACTAAGTCTATGAGATTAATAGAAGTTCAATACAAAAAAAAAGGAATGGAAAAGGCGCCAGACTTATCAAAGTTCAATTTCTTCGTGCACACGTTGGAGCTTAGGACCCTCTTCGGGACCACCTTGACCCCATCGACTTGCAGCTCAGGACCACCCGGAGTGATCCACCTGAACTTTCCCCATACGTCTGCCATCCTCACGGTCTCTCCTCCGACTCCCCGCCAAAACCCCCTGGTTCCCAGTCAGGTGAGACAGCACATCACTACGTCCGTCGTCCTCACGGTCTCTCCTCCGACTCCCCGCCAAAAGCCCCTGGTTCCCAGCCATATGAGACAGCATATCACTACGTCCGCCGTCCTCACGGTCTCTCCTCCGACTCCCCGCCAAAAGCCCCTGGTTCCCAGCCATATGAGACAGCAAATCACTACGTCCGTCGTCCTCATGGTCTCTCCTCCGACTCCCCGCCAAAACCCCCTGGTTCCCAGTCAGGTGAGACAGCACATCACTACGTCTGCCGTCCTCACGGTCTCTCCTCAGACTCCCCGCCAAAACCCCCTGGTTCCCAGCCATATGAGACAGCACATCACTACGTCCGTCATCCTCACGGTCTCTCCTCCGACTCCCCGCCAAAAGCCCCTGGTTCCCAGCCATTTGTGGCAGCACATCACTACGTCCGTCGTCCTCACAGTCTCTCCTCCGACTCCCCGCCAAAAGCCCCTGGTTCCCAGCCATTTGTGGCAGCACATCACTACGTCCGTCGTCCTCACGGTCTCTCCTCCGACTCACCGCCAAAACCCCCTGGTTCCCAGTCAGGTGAGACAGCACATCACTACGTCCGTCGTCCTCACGGTCTTTCCTCCGACTCCCCGCCAAAAGCCCCTGGTTCCCAGTCAGGTGAGACAACATATCAACCCAAGAAAGAATAACATGGACACCCATTGGCTCATAGTACTCTGTTATCTGTTACAACCCAAGCAAAGTGCTAGCTAGAGACTTTCTCAGCATTTAACGTAACAAAGAAGCCATTTTGATTACCATACACAGTAATTTTAATATAACAAAGAAGCCATTTTAATTACCATACACAGTAACATAAAAGAAGAAACCCCTTACATGTAGAAAATCTGCTTTAAGTGTAGCTTTTTAATCAAACTTCATCACTTGTGCTTTCAACATTAAAACAATACATGGATCTAAGTAAACATTGTGGACCGTGGCACATCTGGTTGAACAACTACCTCACTGAGCAAGGGACCTAGATTCAGTCCTGACCTCAGACGTTGACTACATAGTGTTTGCAAGTTTTACCCTTGACTGAGTTTCCTTCGGGTGCTTTGGTTTCTTTCCGCATCCAAAGAAATGAGATTTAGTAGTTTAATTGGCCACTGTAAACCGCGTCTTGTTTGCTATTGTGGGTGGAATCTAGGGGAATTGATGGAAATGTGGGGAAAATATTTTTAAAAGTGTTTATTGTCAGATTAGTGTAAATGGGTGGCTGTTGATACGTGTGGACCACACATATACAGTACATGATCATCGGTGTGAGCTGCAGTGAACCGGAAAATAGAAGTGAGGGTAACATGATAGGTGGAGGTGCCTGCAACCATCTTGCCTTGAGGAATCACTGTATCCTCATCTCACCCAAGAGCAGAAGGATTCAACTCAGACAAATGATCTTTGAAAGGCAGGTTTAGTCGAACAAAGTGCAAGGGAGGTTTAACGTTGAGCTTGAGTAGTGGGTAGAGTGAGCTGGCATTGAAAAGAGTTCAGTACAGAGGTCTGACAATTACCGTGAACGACCCTTTAAATAGTGTTCAGAAACAGAGCAAAAACAGACCTCAGAGCCCATCAAGTATCCATTTAAAGACCAAGTCCACCTTCGTTCCATTTTATTCTCTCCCATCAACTCCCCTATAGTCTGCATATTACAGTGATCAATTAACTCACCGGCCCCCTTAACTTGGAGATGTTGGGGAGAAATGGAGAGCCTGGAGAAAACCAACACTTTCACAGGGAGAGCATGCAAACACCGCACAGGCAGCAGCTGAGGCTAAGGTTCAACCTATGTACAGTGCTTATAAAAAGTATTCACCCCCTTGGAAGTTTTTATGGTTTGTTGTTTTACAGCATTGAACCACAGATGATTTTTATTTGACTTTTTTTGACACTGATCAACAGAAAAAGACTCTTCTGTGTCAAAGTGAAAATAGATTTCTACAAAGTGATCTAAATTAATTCCAATCATAAAACACAACATAATTGATTGCATAAGTATTCACTCCTTCATGTTAGTATTTAGTAGATGCACCTTTGGCAACAATTATAGCCTTGAGTCAGTGTGGATAGGTCTCTATCAGCTTTGCACATCTGGACACTGCAGTTTTTTCCCATTCGTCTTTACAAATCTGCTCAAGCTCTATCAGATTGCATGGGGATTGTGAGTGAACAGCCCTTTACAAGTCCAGCCACAAGTTCTCAGTTGGATTGAGGTCTGGACTCTGACTTGGCCACTTCAGGACATTAACTTTGTAGTGTTTAAGCCATTCCTGTGTAGCTTTGGCTTTATGCTTGGGGTCATTGTCTTGCTGGAAAACAAATCTTTGCCCATCATAGTTCTCTTATCGACTGCATCAGGTTTTCCTCCAGGATATCCTTGTATTTTGCTGCATTCATTTTACCTTCTACCTTCATAAGCCTTCCAGGACCTGCTGCAGTGAAGCATCCCCACAGCATGATGCAGCCACCACCATGCTTCACAGAAGGTAGGGTACGTTTTTGATGATGTGTGGTGTTTGGCTTATGACAAAAGTAGTATTTAGTATGATGGCCAGAAAGCTCATCAGGCCATAGAACCTCCTTCCAGCTGACTTCAGAGTCTCCCACATGCCTCTGGCAAACTCTAGCTGAGATTTCATGTAGTTTTTTTTTTCAACAGGGGCTTTCTCTTTGCCACCATCCCATAAAGCTGCACTCGGGCAACAGTTGTTGCACGTGCATACTCTCCTCTCTCAGCCACTGAAGCTTGTAACTCTTCCAGAATTGTCATAGATCTCTTGGTGGCCTCCTGCACTCGTCCCCTTCTTACACCGTCACTCAGTATTTGAGGCGGCCTGCTCTAGGCAGGTCCACAGCTCTGCAACATGCTTTCCATTTCTTGATGGTTGACTTAACTGTACTCCATGGGATATTCTGTGGCTTGCAAATTTTCTTGTATCCATCTCCTGATCTCCTGATCAATATCTTTTCGTGCAGTTACTTGGAGTGTACTTTTGTCTTCAAGATGTAGTTTTTGCCAGGATACTATCTCACCAGCAGTTGGACCTTCCATAAAGAGGCAGTTGGCTCACAAATAGAGAAAGCTTGGAGACAGTGTGTGAGGGAGGATAGGCAGGTGATAGAGAAGGGACACACTCAAACCGATGGTTTGAGATGTGCCTATTTCAACGCAAGGAGTATTGTGAACAAAGTGGATGAGCTTAGAGCATGGACAATTACTTGGAACTATGATGTGGTGGCCATTACAGAGACTTGGATGGCTCAGGAACAAGAATGTTTACTTCAAGTGCCGGGTTTTAGATGTTTCAGAAAGGATAGGGAGGAAGGCAAGAGAGGTGGGGGCGTGGCACTGTTGATCAGAGATAGTGTCATGACTGCAGAAAAGGAGGACGTCATGGAGGAATTGTCTATGGAGTCTCTGTGGGTGGAGGTTAGGAACAGGAAGTGGTCAATAACTCTACTGGGTGTTTTTTACAGGCCGCCCAATAGTAACAGGGATATCGAGGAGCAGATAGGGAAACAGATTCTGGAAAGGTGTAATAATAACAGAGTTCTCGTGGTGAGAGATTTTAATTTCCCAAATATCGATTGGCATTTCCCTAGAGCAAGGGGTTTAGATGGGGTGGAGTTTGTTAGGTGTGTTCAAGAAGGTTTCTTGACACAATATGTAGATAAGTTTACAAGAGGATAGACCGTACTTGATTTGGTATTGCGAAATGAACCTGGTCAGGTGTCAGATCTCTCAGTGGGAGAGCATTTTGGAAATAGTGATCATAATTCTATCTCCTTTATAATAGCATTGGAGAAAGATAGGAAAAGACAAGTTAGAAAAGTGTTTATTTGGAGTAAGGAGAATTATGAGGCTATCAGGCAGGAACTTGGAAACTTAAATTGGGAACAGATGTTCTCAAGGAAAGGTACGGAAGAAATGTGGCAAATGTTCAGGGGATAATTGTGTGGAGTTCTGCACAGGTACGTTCCAATGAGACAGGGAAATTACAGTAGGGGACAGGAACCGTGGTGTACAAAGGTTTTAATAAATCTAGTCAAGAAGAAAAAAGAAGCTTACAAAAGGTTCAGAGAGCTAGGTAAATGTTAGAGATCTAGATGATTATAAGGCGAACAGGAAGAAGCTTAAGAATGAGATTAGGAGAGCCAGAAGGGGCCATGAGAAGGCCTTGGAGGGCAGGATTAAGGAAAACCTCAAGGCATTCTACAAGTATGTGAAGAACAAGGGGATAAGACGTGAGAGAATAGGACCTATCAAGTGTGACAGTGGGAAAGTTTGTATGGAACTGAAGGAAATAGCAGGGGTACTTAACGAATACTTTACTTCAGTATTCACTATGGAAAAGGATCTTGGTGATTGTTGTGATGACTTGCAGCAGACTGAAAAGCTTGAGCATGTGGATATTAAGAAAGAGGATGTGCTGGAGCTTTTGGAAAGCATCAAGTTGGATAAGTCGCCGGGACCGGATGAGATGTACCGCAGGCTATTGTGGGAGGCAAGGGAGGAGATTGCTGACCCTCTGGCAATGACCTTTGCATCATCAATGGGGACGGGAGAGGGTCTGGAGGATTGGAGGGTTGTGGATGTTGTTCTCTTATTCAAGAAAGGGAGTAGAGATAGCCCAGGAAATTATAGACCAGTGAGTCTTACTTCAGTGGTTGGTAAGTTGATGGAGAAGATCCTGAGAGGCAGGATTTATGAACATTTGGAGAGATATAATATGATTAGGAAAATTCAGCATTGCTTTGTCAATGGCAGGTCGTGCTTTACAAGCCTGATTGAATTTTTTGAGGATGTGACTAAACACATTGATTAAAGAAGAGCAGTAGGTGTAATGTATATGGATTTCAGCAAGGCATTTGATAAGGTACCCCATGCAAGGCTTATTGAGAAAGTAAGGAGGCATGGAATCCAACGGAATATTGCTTTATGTATCCAGAATAGGCTTGCCCACAGAAGGCAAAGAGTGGTTGTAGATGGGTCATATTCTGCATGGAGGTCGGTGACCAGTGGAGTGCCTCAGGGATCTGTTTTGGGACCCTTACTCTTCGTGATTTTTATAAATGACCTGGATGAGGAAGTGGAGGGATGGGTTGGTAAGTTTGCTGATGAGACAAAGGTTGGGGGTGTTGTGGATAGTGTGGAGGGCTGTCAGAGGTTACAGCGAGACATTGATAGGATGCAAAACTGGGCTGAGAAGTGGCAGATGGCATCCAACCCAGATAAGTGTGAAGTGGTTCAGTTTGGTAGGTCAAATATAATGGCAGAATATAGTATTAATGGTAAGACTCTTGGCAGTGTGGAGGATCAGAGGGATCTTCGGGTCCGAGTCCATAGGACGTTCGAAGCAGCTGTGCAGTTTGACTCTGTGGTTATGAAGGCATATGGTGTATCAATTGTGGAATTGAATTTAGGAGCCGAGAGGTAATGTTGCAGCCATATAGGACCCTGGTCAGACCCCACTTGGAGTACTGTGCTCAGTTCAGTTTGCCTCACTACAGGAAGGATGTAGAAGCCATAGAAAGGGTGCAGAGGAGATTTACAAGGATGTTGCCTGGATTGTGGAGCATACCTTATGAAAACAGGTTGAGTGAACTCGGCCTTTTCTCCTTGGAGCAACGGAGGATGAGAGGTGACCTGACAGAGATGATGAGAGGCATTGATCGTATGGATAGTCAAAGGCTTTTTCCCAGGGCTGAAATGGCTGCCACAAGAGGGCACAGGTTTAAGGTGCTTGGGAGCAGGTACAGAGGAGATGTCAGGAGTAAGTTTTTTACACAGAGAGTGGTGAGTGCGTGGAATGGGCTGCCAGCAATGGTGGTGGAGGCAGATACAGTAGAGTCTTCTAAGAGACCTTTGGATGGGTACATGGAGCTTAGAAAAATAGAGGGCTATGGATAACCCTAGTAACTTTAAGGTAGGGACATGTTCGGCACAACTTTGTGGGCCGAAGGGCTTGTATTGTGCAGTAGGCTTTCTACGTTTCTATGTTTCAGGCTTGCATTGGCATAATTTGGCCAAGTGAAGTGCCAGGAAAAAATTTCCAGATGCAAGAAACCCACCCCCACCCCGCTGAGAAATGACTGTGATATTAATGACTGGTGATAAAGTTCCCAGATACACAGGGAGCAAAAAACAAGCAGCTCGTAGGATGGGGGAAGAGGCAGAAAGAGCCTCTTGTTGGATTTGGAGTAGATGAGAGGAGGGGAGCTGGAAGCTAGGAGCAGATGGGCAGTGATTTGGCCACCACTGCTGGCCCACCAACTGGAGAGTGTCGTGGTTGAGGGTTGAAACACTCGGTAAAGGTTGGGAACCACCTGATGACATCTGCTCCTGGTTGAAGGCTACGGTTTCCTTATAATGTATCTGGAGAATGCACCTTAACAGGTGTATGTAACAAGTAATCTCTGGTCTGTACCAGTGGCTTCCAGGAAAGACTGGATGGCAACCGAGGAAGGTCGGTGACGCTGGAGAGACAGCTGACCTCTGGGAAAGACTGGAGGAAGCTAAAGCAAACAACACTGACCGGAGAGGAATTCACGGTAAGGTGTCATTGCAGGAAAGTCTGCAAAAACATCAGGGGGCTCAAGATATACCAGAGCAGGTCTGGATGTGGATCAATGGTGACCCAAGTGCAGTGCACTGACTTAGTGTCCAGTGAGATGAAGGTATCTGGAGGATGCACCCTAACAAACAAGGTTTATAAGCCATTAACATGATTCTTTAATTTCATAATATTTGCTTATTTAGGGATTGGACATTTTTTTCAGCTAATGTTACTGTAAGTGTGCAATATTATATTGTAGCTTCTGGGAATGAATGGTTTGTGATTTAATGCGGGACTTGGTCATATCTCAAAATCATTAACTGGAGATGACATCTCCGGTTAATCATGTTGAGATATGACCAATGGATTGCGCACCATTAGGTCATGTAAACTTTGCAAAACTCAGGATGATTAAATGGTTAAAGCAATTATCTGAGGATGTTGCTACAATTTAGGCTTTTTCCTAATGAAATTTGAATTGAATTAATGTCATATGTACAGTGAAAAGCTTGTCTTGCATACTGCTCATACAGAACAAATCATTACACAATGCATCAAGGTAGTACACAGTAGAACAATAGCAGAATGCAGAATAAAGTCGAACAGCTACAGAAAAAATGCACCACCAATAGACAATAAACTGCAAGATCATAATGAGTTAGATTGCGAAGTCCAAAGTCTGTCTCATTGTGCTAGGAACTATTCAATAGTCAGAAGCTCCCTGTCCTTGAGCCTGGTGGTACATGCTTTCAGGCTTTTATATTTTTTACCCAATAGAAGCAGGGAGAAGAGAAAACATCCAGGGTATGTGGTGTCTTCAGTTATGCTAGCTGCTTTACAGAGGCAGTGAATAATTTAGGCAAAGCTCTCTCGCTCTCTCTCTCTCTCTCCTACCTGAACTCCAACTCATTGATATTTGTGATATGGCCCACTACAAGTATCAACTGCAAGCTTATAGATAGATTTAGAGCAGAATCTGGCCATGCAGTCATGGGCAGGCCAGTTGTCATGCTAAGCTGTGATGTATCCAGAAAGGCCATTTTCTATGGTGCATTGATAAAATTTGGTAAGGGTCAATGGGCACAACTTTATTGAGTCTCTTGAGAAAGGAGAAGAGTTAATAAGCTTCTAAGGCCATGACATCTACATGGTTGGACTAGAACAGTGATGTGCACCCCTAGGATCTTTAAACTCTCAACCTTCTCAACCTCAGCAACGTTAATAAAAATAGGAGCATGTGTATTGTTCCCTTCCTGAAGTCAATGAACAGCTGTTTTATTTCCTGATATTGAGAGAGAGATTGTTGTCATGGCACCATTTTGCTAAGCTCTCTATGTGACGGATATTCATTTACTAGGCCTATGGGCCTTGGTAGGCTTCTTTCCCTTGGTTGTTTCTAAAGTTTGCTTTCTAAACACAGCAGTTGTTTTTTGTAAGATCAAACAGATGTAAATAAACTTCTAACTAATATTTGCTTTGTTTAGTTTCTGGTCATAAATGGGAGTCATTCTTCAGTATTTAAAATGTAAATGGAAAGCAGTAATCAGCTTGAAGATAAAAACACAGCTTTGCAAACAGGTTCTGTAAGACACTCTGTCTGCAGTAAGTAACTGCACTTGCTTTGTTGCTACTCAGAGGTGCAGTATAAGACAATGGGTTATTAATTTGGCATATGTCAGAACACACAAAGCTGACTGAGTTGCTTAGTTCAAGGAAGCTTGCAGACCAGATGGAAGTAAGATGGAAATACATCAATAATTGATCTGTTGATGTTGGGTAATTTATGTACTCAAGGAAGCCAGCTTCACAGCATTAATGGTGGATCCTAAGAACTATGTCTCCAAGATGCTTTTAGACCTTTTGTGTTAAAAGGGTATCTGAATAAATATCATATGTGTGTGAAATCACTTAAGTAGCAGAGAAAGGATATAAATGTAGAGAGTAATTCAAACTTATCAGAAGTGGGGTAAGCAACATTAAGAAGCCATGGAAAAAATGTAAGATCAGCTAGAATCCATTCCATTGGCTTTGACTTCTGTGATGGATGATTTACTCATTTGCAGCTCATTAGTGTGCCTTTTTAGTTTATATGAATTGTAATTGTTTTCGTAGTTGTTCTTTGTCCCCTATGTTTTAGAAGTGCTTTCTGTTTTAGAAATGGTCTGTAATTTTGAAATGTTTAAGATAGAAGTACTCTGTATTTTTAAATGTGTTTTAAGAATGTTGTTTGGATTTAAACATGTATCACTGAAAAATAAATGAACTGTGCTTTAAACTACATTGTTATCTGGAAGTATCTTCTCCTTAGGAGATGGGTCCTACCACTTAAATAGTAGGTAATGGCAGTTAAACCTGCCATGGAGAACAAACAAGGAATAAACTAGTCTCTGAAGACTAGTTACAGTATAATCTCCCTTTAGTGAGAGTATGTGTGGCTATTTATATCTTAAGGTCTTTGCTTGAGTTTATAACTTTGCAGTCAGCAAACCAAATGCCATTGCCTATATTCCAATTTATCATAATCTGAGATACACCCACTATGGTGGTATCATCTGCAAAATTGTAGATGGTGTTAGAGCAGAATTTGGCCATGAGTGTACAGGGAGTAGAGTAGGGGGCTGAAAATGCTGTCTTGTGAGACACCAGTACTTAGAATAATCATGGCAGAGGTGTTGATGCCATAGCAGTCTGTTGGCCAGGAAGCTGAAACCCAGGGTCAGGAGTATGGTGATGGGTTTACTTGGAATTATAGCATTGCAGATGGAGCTGTAGTCAATAGTCTTACATAAGCGGGAAGATGGTGGTGCAGTGCAGCTCGCAGCAGCCACTCCGATGGTGATGTCTGTTATTTGTCAAGTAGGGTGTTGTGCACAATCTTGATTTAATGGAGACGGACGTGAAAGCACGGAGAAACATCTGGTGAAAATTCTGAAATGCCTGGTTCGCTGCTGCTGCTACTGTGTGGTCCAGAAACTCCAGAGGAGAAGGCCCCGAGTCCTCGGCTTTGCTTGTTGCTAAGACAGGCTGTGTCAGAGGGGCTGGTTGGAGGCTCGAAGTTTTCGGACAGACTCAGAGTCCGCTGCAGTCGGATGCTTCCAATGGTGCTGCATCGGCGAGTTGGCGGCGCTTGGAGGTTCATGGTGGGGAGAGTTCCTCCCTTCTGCCGCTTGTGTGGGATGATGAGTCTATCAGGACTTTGAGACTTTTTTTTTACAGTGCCCATGTTCTGCTCTTTATCAAATTATGGTATTGTTTTGCACTGTTGTAACTATATGTTATAATTATGTAGTTTTGTCAGTTTAATCTTGGCTTGTGATATATTCATGACTGTGCACATGTCATGACTGTGCAGCCAGATTCAAGGAGAACCTGATCATTAAATTTGCTGATGATACCACAGTGGTGGGGCTCATCAGCAAAAATGATGAAACAATGTACAGGGAGGAGGTCAAACACCTAGAGAGCTGGTGCAGGGATAACAACTCGATGCTTAATGTCACCAAAACCAAGGAGATGATCGTCAATTTCAGACGGCCTCAGCCTGAGCACACACCCCTCAGCATCAGCGGCTCTACAGTGGAGAGAGTGGAAAACATCAAGTTCCTTGAGGTGCAGTTCTCAGACAATCTTACTTGGTCCAGGAACACCACTGGGATTGTGAAACGGGCTCAGCAGAGATTGCACTTTCTGAGGAAGCTTAAACAAGCATCACCCCCCACTAACATCTTAACTACATTCTACAGAGGCGTGGTTGAGAGTGTGCTGACCTTTTGCATCACAATCTGGTACTCCAGCTGCAGTGCCATCAACAAAAAAGCCTTGCAGAGGGTGGTTAGGGGAGCAGAGAAGGTTATTGGGGTCTCCCTACTTTCTGTCCAAGACCTCTTTCAGAGTCGATGCCTCCAGAAGACACGGTACATCATGAAAGATCCCTCACACCCTCTCCATGAACTGTTCATTCTTCTGCCATCAGGCAAACGTTACAGGAGCATCAAAACTAAAACCACAAGGCTACCAAACAGCTTCCTCCCACAGGCAGTCAGACTGCTAAATAGCTGCTCTACCTGACTCTGCTTTGGACACTTTTAACTTGCACTGGACACTTATAACTTGATTTTAACTGACATGTGGCTGTTGTGTTTTACTATTTATTGTTATGTTTATTATTTAGTGTTGCATTTATGTTATGATTGAAGTGCTCCTGGGAAACGCTGTCTCATTCTGCCCTGCAGAGCTGATGTACAGTTAGAATGACAATAAAGTTTTTTGAATCTTGAATCTTGAATTCTGGAGTAACGTTGCATCATTTTTTAATGCATGCATTTCTAAATGACAATAAACGAAAACTGAAACTGAACTGAACTGAACTGAAGGTATCTATGTCCAGATGCTCCAGAGATGAGTGTAAGGCTACAGAGATGGCATCTGCAGTAGACCTGTTTCAGCAGCGGGCAAATAGCTGTGGGTTGAGGTGCAATTGCAATTTGTCCAGGCTATCTGAAAAACTTGGGTCCTTACTGTTACATATCTAGTATGTGTGAAAATCTATTTTGCTGTATACAGCACAGCATTCCATATCACCATCAATTACTCTTTAACTTTGATATACAGGCAAACTTTGGTGACGTTTTGAAAATCCTGATGATCGGCATCTGGCCCAGTCATTAAATCTGGAGGTGAGCTCAAGGTCCAAAGTAAGAGTAAGTTGGCAACTAGAGATTAGGAGGCTTGTGTGTGGCTGGAGATGGATTAGAAATGTTGGTCAGAGTAAGGTTAGGGGTTCACAACATCAGGGATCAGGAAGATGGGCAGGTTTGTGTCTAGAACCACAATGCTTGTATATTTCAAATGTTTGTTTCTTTCCTTCTCACTTTAAACCCAGCAGTTTCATTAGGGGATGCTTTATAATACTGAGTAAGATTTAAAGAAAATGTGAAATGAAATTGTGCTTGGTTATTATTTGACTAATGTTCAATAATCTGGAAATGTTGCTAATGTAACACCACCAAGGCCCCAAGGGTGCTGGATTATCAGAGTTTTACTGTTGGTATGACAGCAACTGAAATAAGATCCCTTTCATTCCCCTGTAAAGTATTATGGGAAATTTCACTACATTAGTGGTGCTATGTTATTGCACATTATTATTGTTTTTATAAAGTGGGGGAAATTCTCAAAATACACATTCAGTTTAGTGGTAATAGGACACATTTATTCATAATACACATATGAAGCATGAACTATTCTATGCGCTTTCTGCTACCCATAGCCATTCCTGAGTCTATTGCAAGAAGGACCATTGGTCCCTGAATACTTCTGCTGATATTTGACCAGGTGTGTATATATAATATAAATAAATCATGTCTTTTGGTGAATTTTCCTTCATCAATCAATTAATTCATTCATCAATTAGAAATGCTGGCCAGTCTAAATTCAATCCTGAAGTGATAAAAGCAACAAAGCAACATTAATGGGAGTCCCATATGACCATAGAACATTAAAAGTAGTTCTAAATAACCATAGAACATTAAAAGTAGTCCCAAATGACCACAGAACATTAAAAGTAGTCCCAAGTAACCATAGAACATTAAAAGTAGTCCCAAATGACCACAGAGCAGTACAGCAGAGTACAAGCTCTTTGGCCCACAAAGACCTTTTAATTTGTTCCATGATCAATTAAAACCTCCCCGCCTACATAGCGCTCCATTTTTCTTTTATCCATGTGCCTATCTAAGAGTTTCTTAAACGTCCCTAATGTATCAACTCCTTCTAACCCTCCCACAGTGTGTTCTTGGCATATCCACTAAACTTTCGTCCACTCATCTTGAAAGAACAACTTCTGCATTAGCCATTGGGAAGAAGGTTCTGGTTGTCCACTCTGTCTATGTCTCTGGTAATCTTATATTAAACTTATAATCATCTTCCAGCAAGAGTTCCCCTTAAGGGTTCTGGTTCACATCACGTTATAGCTCATTGTTATTTGACTAACGTTTTGCCAATAGGATTTCAGATGACAACTATCTTCTTGACGGTGAGAGACCTTTGTGACTCAGCCTCAGGTCAAGGCTTGGTGCCCATGCTTGGTCGGTATCTCATCCTTCAGTGAGAACCCACCATCACCCAAGGGGAATCCTGATGAGGTGCAGTAGGTTTAGAAAGGTCAATGTGTCACAAAATGATGGTGCGGGAGCAAAGGGAGCAGGGGCAATCCTATTGATTTCAAACTTGAATGCAAGTTGTTTGGATGAACCACAAGGAAAGGAATCTTTCAATGTCTTCGATCCTATGATGGAATAACTAATTATTCCTCCCTTAACATTACTTTGAAGAGAGAAAACCAAAACCTATCAATGTTCTAGTTACCATCCACAGTTGTTTCCTTTAACGTTTTGTTTTTGGTGCTTGAATGTAAAGATATGTAAAGATTGAATGTAAAGATAAGTTCATAATAAATTTAACTTGTATATTCCATGGACTGAGTGTTATACTGCAGGAGAATCTTGTTTCAGACTCTGCGTTTGGCCTTAATTAAGCATGAAAAAAATAGGCTTCCTCTGGGAAAGTGCAAGCACTTGATTTAACGTTACAAACTGTTTAAATAAATGCAGCCCATGTGTGGAGGACCCCTGCACTTTGTAATCTGGCACAGATTCATCCCAATTACTTGCACGCTGAACAAGTTCCCATCAGTGTTCTGTGAATTCATATGTAAGGATTATGTATTGAGTGGGCAACTGAAGGATGGAGGCAAATTTCACTCTGTTGAGATTGCTCATTAAGCGTTCATTTCATTGTTGTATTTGGAGAAAAATCAGATGCAATGTTTGCACGCTCAAAATGGAACCAAAATTTTGCATTGATTCCCATGTAAGGATCAGTATGTTAAGGCAGATACAAATTACAATGGGTTGCAGTTTCAGACTATGACTGACACAGCACCAGCTTCAAACAAATCTGAGGATTACTTTCTTATTTAAGATACCTAATGTATAATATGAGCCACGATTGGAAACAGTGGAGACGTCAAACTCAGACAGAGTGGTACAAGTAAATAAAATTTGAGAGAAAGCACAGCTGGAAACTGTGTACAGATTTGGTCACCTCACCACAAGAAGGAATTTAAGCCAACACAGAAGAATATCGGGAAGACACATGATGTGAATAAATATAAGACAGACTTGAACAATTGGGGCTCCTTCTTTTTGATTTAAGGAGTTTGTGGGATTTAATAAGTTGTTTAAAAATTCCAAAGTTGTGAGAGAGAGATAGTACTTTGTGACACCTGTTTTTGTATGCAAGTAACATGAAAACGGTGGTAGAGAAGTTTTGTGGGGAAGGACAGCAATCTAAAATTCTGCCAGCACTGGACACTCAGAATCAGGTTTATTATCACCGGCATGTGACGTGAAATTTGTTAACTTAGCAGCAGCAGTTCAACGCAATACATAATCTAACAGAGAAAGAAAATAATAATAATAATAAAAATAAATAAAACATAATAATAAATAAACAAGTAAATCAATTACGTATATTGAATAGTTTTTTTTAAATGTGCAAAAATAGAAATACTGTATATTAAAAAAAGTGAGGTAGTGTCCAAAGCTTCAATTTCCATTCAGAAATCGGATGGCAGAGGGGAAGAAGCTGTTCCTGAATCGCTGAGAGTGTGCCTTCAGGCTTCTGTATCTCCTGCCTGATGGTAACAGTGAGAAAAGGGCATGCCCTGGGTGCTGGAGGTCCATAATAATGGACGCTGCCTTTCTGAGATATCACTCCCTAAAAATGTCCTGGGTACTTTGTAGGCTAGTGCCCAAGATGGAGCTGACTAGATTTACAACCTGCTGCAGCTTCTTTCAGTCCTGTACAGTAGCCCCTCCATACCAGACAGTGATGCAGCCTGTCAGAATGCTCTCCACAGTACAACTATAGAAGCTTTTGAGTGGATTTGTTGATATGCCAAATCACTTCAAACTCCTAATAAAGTATAATCGCTGTCTTGCCTTCTTTATGACTACACCAATATGTTGGGACCAGGTTAGTACCTCAGAGATTTGGACACCGAGGAACTTGAAGCTGCTCACTCTCTCCACTTCTGATCCCTCTATGTGGATTGGTATGTGTTCATTCGTCTTACCCTTCCTGAAGTCCACAATCAGCACTTTCGTCTTACTGACGTTGAGTGCCAGGTTGTTGCTGTGGCACCACTCCACTAGTTGGCATATCTCACTCCTGTACGCCCTCTGGTCAGCACCTGAGATTCTACCAACAATGGTTGTATCATCAGCAAATTTGTAGATGGTATTTGAGCTATGCCTAGCCACACAGTCACGTGTACACAGAGAGTAGAGCAGTGGGCTAAGCACGCACCCCTGATGGGCTAGTTGCTGTGTAGCAGCCTGACAAACACTTGAGGCCACTGTAACAAACACAAAATATCAGAGGAACTCAGCAGGTCAGGCAGCACCTATGGAGAGGAATAAAAAGTTGATATTTTGGACCAAGACCCTACATCAGGACTGTAAAGGATGGGAAAAGATGTCAGAATCACAGAATCAGAAGGGAAAAGAAACTTGAGACCATATAAGTGTCATTAGTGCATTGTAAATAGAATTATTGTTTTGCTAGCACAATTAATGTATTGCTTTGATGACGCAGTGAATGGAGAGCAAGACATCAACTAATTGTGTTGTATTTTCTGTATGATTTTCTATTATGAATATTTTAAAAATAAAAATCAAAATAAAATGATGAGGTATTGCCTGAATTCATTAACAAGTGCCAGAACTGATGTGGCTGACTATGAGAAGGGCTCTTCCTATTTGATCTCACTGCCCAGCCAGAGTCTCCCTCCCAATGCATGTGGCATTGAGATGGCTGCAGGGTGGATCAGATGATCATCAAGCACTTCATGAACTGTGCGCTTGCCAAGAAGTTTTGGAAAAGGATACAAGGATTCTTGTCAGGGTTTGATCTGAGCAGCTGTATAACAGAGGAGTCTGGGCTGTGTGCTAAGATAAAGATCATGTTCTGGTGGAAGACCATCAGCTCAGAGAATGACACACATTGGTCTGACCAAAATGTATTAGCCTTTCAGTACAAGGAGATACCCACATGAGAAAAACTGCCAACAGGCACATTCCAGTTTGCAGGATACATGCTGAGCAATACACTGAATCTTGGTACAGACACTACAAAGGCTCTGTGGGGGTAAAACCACAGCCTAACGTCATGCTAACACTGTACACTGGTGATGGACTCTGTTTAACAGCCTCTCAGATACTTCATTGGAGTGTTGTTTTAAGAGGAAAATTTGTATTTTAAGAGGACCATTTTGCAAGAGGATGTATTTGTTTATTGAATTAATAACACAATCAATGCAAAGAAAGATGTCTGAATTATGATGGATTTCCTGTATATATTTTTTAAAATAAAGTATGAGGAGTTTGATGTCCATACTTCAGAAGTAGCCTTTTGGTTATGATGCTATTCTACACACCTGATGGTGGAGCATGCTATATAAGTGCAAAATTCCTCTATGTTTTATTTTAATTTGTGAAATAAAGGCAGATAAAAGAATAAAATGGAGGGAAAAGGGAACAAAGAAGCAAATTTTTACTCCACTTTGAGAAACTTGTAAATAATGTTTCTCTCATATGCATGCATATGCAATCATAGTTACAGCCATAGTCATGGTCGTACTTTATTGATCCCGGGGGAAATTGATTTTCGTTACAGTTGCACCATAAATAAATAAATAGTAATAAAACCATAAATAATTAAATAGTAATATGTAAATTATGCCAGGAAATAAGTCAAGGACCAGCCTATTGGCTCAGGGTGTCTGACCCTCCAAGGGAGGAGTTGTAAAGTTTGATGGCCACAGGCCTTGCAGCCATACCCACTCATGGGAAAGGCTTCGAGAGTAAATCCTGAGGACAAATCCGGAGCTGGGGTCCCTAAGGCAATCCAACGTTGCCTTCAACCCCATTCTGGCAACTCCTGCTACGACACTGGTGCCAAGCTGTATTGGCCCTTGCCCTTCCCTTGGACAACATTGGTATGGTGGAGAGGGGAGACTAAGACTTTCCAGGCGCAGATCCATGGTCTTGTGAGATTAACAGATGCCACACACATATGGTCTAATACTGCAAAATAAAGCTATCTGCACACCTTTACAAATTATAAAGTGTTTTCTTCACTTTTAAAATTTTAAAAAAATATTTATTGGATGCCACATTAGCATACTGTTTAGCGCGACACTCAAGCCTTAGTATGTTGGAGTTCGGAGTTCGGAGTTTGGAGTTCAGAGTTCAATTCAGGCAATCTCTGCAAGGAGTCCTTGTACACCCTCCCTGTGGAATGGATGGGTTTTCTCTGGGTCCTCCAGTTTCCTCCTACATTCCAAACAAGTACCAGGTAGGTTAATTGGTCATTGTAACTTGTTCCATGATTACATTAAAGTTAAAATTGGGGTTGTTGGGACTTACTGGGTGGTGTGGCTCAAAGGGCTGGAAGGGCCTATTCTATGCAATGACTTTAAATATATATATTTAAAGTTAATGTATAATGTATAAAAATATATAGGAAATATCACATAAAGTCTTTGTGCCACTTTGCCAAGAAATCCATACATTTGTTTATCATCAAGGCAATGCATTCTCTTACATTGAACCATTGCTACTCATGTTTCCTCTTTCAAGAGCATCCGTGAAGCGTTTGAGATGGTGTTACACAGGTCTCGGACCCTTAAGTGCCCACTGGCTGCAGGACTCTGCACTATGGTCCTTCCCCACAGAACCTTTATGGTGACAGCACCAAGTTTCAATGCAGCATTCACCCTGTCCTCCTGCAGTCAGGGATGTGCCAGTTGGTAGCATCCATTTCGAGAATTCTCGTTGTGCTGGAAGTCCAGCAAGTTATGGGCAGACCATCCCATACTGGAGGTCCTCAGAGAGACAAAGAAAACACCAAAGTGAAGGTTCCTGCCTCCCACACCCCTACCTCCCATTCCATATCCCTCATAACAAGAGGACACACCTAGTTTATAGACCACCACCTTCTGTTATAATATTTAAACAGAAATAAATCAGCAGGAATGTAACTTTACACGATACTCCCTACAGTGTACAACAGAAGGTCCATTTACATAAACTAGAAAATTGTCAGTGTAACATTGATATATCTTCTGGCACATAAATCACTGAGGTAGGGACTACAAGCATTAATTTTGGAGATATAAATGAGGACTTCAAGGTAAGGTCTAGAATTTCACATAAATCAGGCTTTGACGTCAAAAGAAACTGAGCTAAGATACACCAAAACTGGTTGCTGTTGTCCTCATGCCCTCATTCACAACCTGACCAGTTCTTCCACATCCCTATCCCCTCTGGGACCAAGCTCTGAGGACCATGAGCCAAGTAACTGCTTCATGTAAGATGGGATGATGGTCCTCAGATTCCCTTTGGATTAGCTTGGTCTGGCAGGTGGTGAACTTTTTGTTAGTGTGGCTTTGGTTGGGCACAAATGTTAAAACCCTCTCGATTGCTGACCTCCACCCCTTCAGGGAGCAGATTCTTTATTTTCTTGTCTATCTTTGTACTCCCACAGTGGTCACATGAAACACTTGATATGACAACAGCCCAAAGCTCTTCCAAGATCTGTGATCCATCACTTAAGAGATGGTGAGGCATGAACCTCATTCCAGAAACAGCAAGTAGGATGTCATATTCACCAGATGCTCAGTTCACTTCGGAAAATTTCATCCACTAGAAGGAGCAAACAGGAGAAAGCTTTGATTGGGTTTAATTCTGGGGGTTGCATTGCATAGTCTCTGACCTGAGGCTGTTCTTCCTTCATTGGTCCAAATTTAAGATGACTCGTCTCCCTAGACCAACCAGAAGGGGCTTGAGCTCACTGACAGTGAAGATTGATTCAATTAAGCTGCCTTTTCCCCTCCTTTCCAATATTTTATAATCCATTCACTGTAACATTTCAAATAATTTCACAAGAATGCAAGAAACAGGAGCAGGAGGAGGCCATTCAGCCCCTCAAGCCTGCTGTGCTATTTAGTGTAGTTATGGCTGATCTAAACTGGGCCTCAATACTTCCTCTGTGCTGAATTCCAAGAATACTTAATGCATCATTCTTTCAAAAATTTATCTTTCTCCACTTTAAAACTTCCTAATAATCTTGAGCAGAGAATTCTGGAGATTCCTTATACTCTATGAGGAGAAATTTCAACATGCCTCAGTTTAAAATAACTGACTCCTTTTCTTGAAAACATGTTCCCACAATAAAGACTTCCCCATTTGTGAAAACATATTCACACCTATCAGAGAAGCCTCCTCAGGTCATATATTGGTTGAATAAGATAACCGTTCAATTTTGTTTCAAGTAGTTTTTCTCTTTGGTTTTCCTGGAGCGATGTCTAGGAGATTAATCCCTTATTCTGGGGCAATCATGGAAGGTGGGTAATCCTGCACAGGCGGCAGTCAACACCATTAGAAATCAAGTGCAGCTATTCAAATACATCATCTCCACCAATTGCAAGATAGGGGCTACAGTTAAGACAATGGTTGCATGAGTAAATCTCCACACCTGCCATTGGCTTTCATTTTATGATACACTTCCCTTCCCATCAAAGTTTGCCTATTTAGCTGGTAATTTATTAGAATTTCTTGGTTTTTTTTCCATCTGGCTAATTTTAAAATAAAGATCATTATATATTCACACAATTTCTTTCTTTCAAAGCCATAGGAAGACATGGGATCTTTTTTCAGGATGTGTAAAGCCCCTTGTCCATGGACTAAATGGGAGATTCACCGAGCCGACTGTTCTTGAAAGACAGCAAAAATAATATTGTCATTTGTCATCTAGTCTCTGAGTATTACTTCAGAGGTTTGTTCGATCCTGTCAAAGAGGCAATCAAAATGTTTCCTGCCGGCGCCTCTGAGTAAATCATAGCATCTCATCTCGGAAATATATTTGGAAATCACCCGGGAAATTTCCATCTCTCCATCTCGAACTGCAAGATAACAACAATAATTTGCATTTATATAGCGTCGTTATCCTCGTAAAATGTCCCAAGTCAGTTCAATGGAGTATTACAAGATTAATAGGTTAATGGATGTGATATGGGAACAGATTAACAAGGAAGATTTTTAAGAAGCATCCAGGAGGATAGATAGACAGACAGACAGATAGAAAGAAAGAAATAAGAGCCTGCAGATGCTGGAACCTGGACAACAAACAATCTGATGGAGAAACTTTGTGGATCAAGGAGCATGCAGCTGGGGGAAAGGAATTTCAACATTACAGGTCAAAACGCTGTAATAGACTCAGGTAGATCAACTGATAGACAGAAAGGACCAAAGAAAGAACCTTGTGGAGGTACTGTACATAGAAACAAACTCTAGATTTGAGGATATGCTTGAGTGAAGGGGGGTGGGGTGGAAAGGAATTATGAATGCCCGAGATATCAAGATCCCAGAGTGCAACCGTCTCAGGGACATTGAAAAGAAAAACCTGCAGATATTACGATTAAAATTAAAAAGAACTGTTGGAGATGCTCTGCAGGACCTGTAGAGAGTGAAAATTCTCAACTCAGAGCATGATCCTTCATCAGAACTGGAAAAGTGAGAAAGCAAGTTGTAGAGATAGGGAGAGTTGCTATGATCCCTGCAGGCCTATGCAGTGAGGTGTAGAACATTGGGCTTCTCGTTTTTTCGAAAACCTGCATTTACTAATTGGTATTTTAACTAGAGTCGTTAAGCTCTTGTGCTTTCTGTTTAATCTTGTCAAGTCAATTGTCACTGGCACAGAGTTTCTGCATTCCATGATTATTTAAGGCAGAACTCCAGTTAGCACTCACAGCTGGGTCCTTGTGTTGAGAATGATTTGTATAACCTTTTGTTTCCTTCTTGACATGGGAGACTGTCACTCCTCCACACCAGGGACAGTCATTGCCAGCACACACCATGATAAGAGGTGGACAGAACAAAGATAATATCTGTGAGAAGGTGTGAAACAGAAGAAATTGAATGTAAGGACATACGCAAATCAGAAAATAGGAGCAGGAATAGGCCATTCTATTCTTCAAAACTATCCTGCAATGCCTGATTTGCCTCATGAAAGTGCCAGCTTGCAAAACCTCAATTCACTGATCTTTAAAGAATATAACAGCTCCTCTTCATATAGAGGGCCTGAGCTATAGATATCGGGAGAAATGTGCCGGCTTGTTCTTTATTCCTTGTAGAATGAGGGGTGACCTTATAGAAGTGTTTAAAATAAGGAGAGGCACAGGTACATTAGATAGTAACAATCTTTACCCCAGGGGACGGGAGCCCAAATCTAGAGGGCATAAGTTTAGGGAGTGTGAGAAAATGTTTCAAAGGGTCCTGAGGGATAATGTCTTGCTCAGAAATTGGTGGTAAATATATAGAATGAGCTGCCAGAGGAAGTGGTTGAAGCAGGTACAATTTTATCATTTAAGAAGCAATTGGATAGGTACATTAAGGGGTGGGGCTTGGAGAGACATAGACCAAACGCAGGAAATTGGGACTATCTGAGTGGACAATGTAGTCAATGTGAACTGATTATGCTGAGGGGTTTCTATCTGTGCTGTATGACACGATTGGTTACAAATTCCAGAGTTTTACTTCCATCTGTAAAAAAGGGACATTCCTACACACTCAATTTTAAATGCTCTCTCCCACAGTTTATAACAGTTTCCTCATCTGAGGTGCTCCCACCAGAGAAAATATAGAGTCATAGAGTTATACAGCATGGGAACCAACCCTTTGTCCCAACTCATCCATGCCAGACAAGATCCATGTCCAAGTTAATCCCTTTTCCCTGAGTTTGGGTCATATCCCTCTAAACTTTTTCTAGCCATGTACCTGTTTAAATGTCTTTTAAACATTAAACATTATATTTATACCCACTTTTACAGCTTCCTCTGGGCACTCCTTCCATTTACCCAGCAACCTCTGTGTGAAATGTTTCTCCCACAAGTCTCATTCTTATCTATCCACTCTCAGTTTTACCATATGTTCACTAGCATTAGACTCCCCTGCCCTGGGAAAAGTACCACAGCCATCTACATTATTGCTGCCCTTCATAATTTTATAAACCTTTGTCATTGTCCCCTCAATCTCCATGCTCCAGGGCAAATTGTCTCAGTCTATCCATCCTCTCCTTATAATCCAGGCCCTCTAGTCCTGGTAACATCACAATATCCACTCATATTAGTTACTCTTGGTTGAACAACCCTCCCATCCTAAGGATTAGCCTAGTGAATCTCTTTTGGGACTGCTTCCAAAGACACAATATCTTTTCTTCAATAAAGGAACCAATGCTGTGCAGAGTACTCTAGGATGTGACTTCACCAGGACCCTTAATAATTATAATAATATGTCCCTATTTCTAAGCTCCAACCCTCTTGCAATAAAGGGCATTTGACTTGCTCACTACTTGATGTACCTGCCTGAAATCATTTTTGTGATGAAATGACAGTCGGTGATGGTGATTGAGGAAGGGTGTTGAATGCTAGTTAATCATAGCTCACCTATCTAGAGTATAAATGATTGAATGTGGAACCTGGTGGAAAGGAACACAACGTTAAGAGAAACCCTATCTTTGTTCTAGCTGGGAGGGGAAGGCGAGAGAGTTGAGATGGTTAAGAGTCCTGTTTACCACGGTTGAAGAAAAAGCACTACTGAGGAAAAGCTAATCATCAGAAAAGATACAGGGGAGGCAAAGAAAGTGGTTTGCCTCTTCAGCAAAGCTTAAGACCATAAGACAAAGGAGCAGAAGTTGGCCATTCGGCCCATCGAGTCTGCTCCGCCATTCTATCATGAGCTGATCCAATTTCCCATTTAGTCCCACTTCCCCGCCTTCTAACCATGAACTTTGATGCCCTGGCTACTCAGATACCTATCAATCTCTGCCTTAAATACACCCAATGACTTGACCTCCGCTGCCACCCGTGGCAACAAATTCCACAGATTCACCACCCTCTGGCTGAAAAAATTTCTTCGCATCTCTGTTCTGAATGGGCGCCCTTCAATCCCTAAGTAGTGCCCTCTCGTACTAGACTCCCCCATTATGGGAAACAACTTTGCCACATCCACTCTGTCCATGCCATTCAACATTCGAAATGTTTCTATGAGGTCTCCCCTCATTCTTCTAAACTCCAAGGAATACAGTCCAAGAGCAGTTAAACGTTCCTCATATGTTAACCCTCTCATTTACAGAATCATTCTAGTGAATCTTCTCTGAAGCCTCTCCAATGTCAGCACATCCTTTCTTAAATAAGGAGCCCAAAACTGCACACGGTACTCCGTGAGGCCTTATCAGTGCCTTATAGAGCCTCAACATTACATCCCTGCTCCTATACTCTATTCCTCTAGAAATGAATGCCAACATTGCATTCGCCTTCTTCACTACCGACTCAACCTGGAGGTTAACCTTAAGGGTATCCTGCACGAGGACTCCCAAGTCCAGTTGCATCTCAGAACTTTGAATTCTCTCCCTATTTACATAATAGTCTGCCCCTTTATTTCTTCTTCCAAAGTGCATAACTATACACTTTCCAACATTGTATTTCATTTGCCATTTCTTTGCCCATTCTCCCAATCTATCCAAGTTTCTCTACAGACTCTCTGTTTCCTCAGCACTACCGGCCCCTCCACCTATCTTAGCCGCAAAGCCATCTATTCCATAATCCAATCGTTGATGTACAAAGTAAAAAGAAGCGGCCCCAACACAGACCCCTGCGGAACACTACTGGTAACTGGCAGCCAACCAGAATGTGATCCCTTTGTTCCCATTCTCTGTTTCCTGCCAATCAGCCAACACTCTATCCACATATGTAACTTTCCCATAGTTCCATGGGCTCGTATCATTTTAGCAGCCTCATGTGTGGCACCTTGTCAAAGGCCTTCTGAAAATCCAAATACACAATATCCACTGCATCTCCCTTGTCTAGCCTACTGGTAATTTCCTCAAAAAATTGCAATAGGTTTGTCAGGCAGGATTTTCCTTTCAGGAAACCATGCTGAGTTCTGCCTATCTTGTCATATGCCTCCAGGTACTCTGTAACCTCATCCTTGACAATCAACTCCAAAAACTTCCCAACCCCCGATGTCAAGCTAACAGGTCTAAAATTTCCTTTTTGCTTCCTTGCCCCCTTCTTAAATAGCAGAGTGACATTTGCAATCTTCCAGTCTTGTAAGATCATTGCTAATACCTCCGCAATCTCCACAGCTACTTCCTCCAGAACATGAGGGTGTAGTCTATCTGGTCCGGGAGATTTATCTACCATTAGACTATTCTGCTTCCTGAGTACTTTCTATGTCGTAATTGTAACTGTGCACACTTCTCTTTCCTGACACCCTTGAGTGTCCGGTATACTGCTGATGCCTTCCTCAGTAAAGACAGATGCAAAATACTCATTCAGTTCCTCCGCCATCTCCTTATCTCCCATTACAATTTCTCCAGCATCATTTTCTATTGGTCCTGTATCTATTCTCACCTGTCTTTTACTCTTTATATACTTGAAAAAGCTTTTAGTATCCTCTTTGATATTATTTGCTAGTTTCCTTTCATAGTTCATCTTTTCCCTCTTAATGACCTTCTTGGTTTCCTTTTGCAAGCTTTTACAAACTTCCCAATGCTCTGTCTTCCCACTAATTTTTGCTTCCTTGTATGCCCTCTCCTTTACTTTAACTTTGGCTTTGACTTCTCTTGTCAGCCATGGTTGCATCCTTTTTCTATTTGAAAATTTCTTCTTTTTTGGAATATACCTGTCTTGCACTTTCCTCACTTCACGCATAAACTCCCGCCACTGCTGCTGTGCCGTCTTTCCCGCCAGTGTCCCTTTCCAGTCAACTTTGGCCAGTTCCTCTCTCATGCCACTGTAATTTCCTTTATTCCACTAAAATACCGACACATCAGATTTCGGCTTCTCATTCTCAAATATCGCAGTGAAATCAATCATGTTATGATCACTGCCTCCTAAGGGTTCCTTCACCTCAGTCTCTCTAATCACCTCTGGTTCATTACACAATACCCAATCCAGTACAGCCGATCCCCTAGTGGGCTCAACAACAAGCTGTTCTAAAAAGCCATCTCGCAGACATTCTACAAATTCTCTCTCGAGATCCAGTGCTGACCTGATTTTCCCAATCCACTCGCATGTTAAAATCCCCCACAATTATCACAACACTGCCCTTCTGACAAGCCTTTTCTATTTCCTGTTGTAATTTGTAGTCCACATCACAGCATCTGTTAGGAGGCCTATAAATAACTGCCATCAGTGTCCTTTTACCCCTGCGATTTCTTAGCTCAACCCATAAAGATTCTGCACCTTCTGATCCTATATCACCTCTTTCTAATTATTTAATATCATTTCTTACCAATAAAGCCACGCCAGCCCCTCTGCCTATCTGCCTATCCTTCTGATACACCATGTATCCTTGGACGTTCAGCTCCCAGAGACATGCATCCTTTAGCCACGTCTCAGTGATGGCCACAATATCATACCTGCCAATCTGTAGCTGTACGACAAGGTTATCCACCTTATTCCTTATGCCGCATGCATTTAAGTATAACACCTCAAGTCCAGTATTTGGTACTTTAGTTTTGACTGCACTGCAACTCATCCCAATGGCTGCAAATTTGCCTCATTCCCTGCCTGTCCTTCCTGACAGCTTTACCGCTCACTATCTTAGATTTATTTCTGTTTTCCCCCTCCTCCGCTCTATGTTTCCAGTCCCCATCCCCCTGCCAAATTCGTTTAAACCCTCCCTAACAGCTCTATTAAACCTTCCCGGCAGGATATTGGTCCCCTTTGGGTTCAGGTATACCCTGTCCATTTTGAACAGGTCATACTTCCCCCAAAAGAGATCCAATGATCCAAGAATCTGAAGCCCTGCCCCTGCACCAGTCTCTCAGCCACGCATTCATCTGCCTGATCCTACTATTCTTGCCCTCGCTAGCACGTGGCACAGGTAGCAATCCCGAGATTACTACCCTGTAGGTCCTGCTTCTCAGCTTCCTTCCTAACTCCTGGAAATCTGTCTTCTGGACCTCCTCCCTTTTCCTATCTATGTCATTGGTACCAACATATGCCAAGACAGCTGGCTGCTCGCCCTCTACCTTCAGAATATTCTGGACCCAATCCGAGACATCCCGTACCCTGGCACCCGGGAGGCAACACACCATGCGGGTATCTCTATCAGGCTCACAGAACCTCCTATCTGTTCCGCTGACCGTGGAATCCCCTATGACTACCGCATTCCTCTTCTCCCTACTTCCCTCCTGCACAACAGCACCAGGCTCAGTGCCAGAGACCCGGTCACCATGGCTGTCCCCTGTCAGGTCATCCCCCTCAACAACATCCAAAATGAGATATTTGTTGCTGAGGGGGACAGCCACAGGGGTGCTCCCCACTATCTGGGCATTTCCCTTCCCTCTCCTGACACTCACCCAGTTTTCTGACCCCTGTAGCCTAGGGATGACTACCTTCCTGTAGCTCCTGTCTATCACCTCTTCACTTTAACTAATAAGGGGTAGGTCATCAAGCTGCAGCTCCAGATCCCTAACACGGTCTCTGAGGAGCTGCATCTTGGTGCACCTGGTGCAGATGTGGCCATCAGGGAGGCTGGAGGTCTCCCAGGGTTCCCACATCTGAGACTCTGAACAAAGCACTAACCCTGCAGACGTGCTACCTAATTCTACAGGAATGAAACAAGGAAAAATAGGTCTACTCACCTATTTACCTCGCCAAACATACAAACTCTTTAAACCGTTAGCTCGTACCATTAGCTCTGTGAGCCCTGCTGTTCTTCTGTCTGTCTGGGCCGATTCACCAAGGAGGTAAAAAGAGTTGCTGCCTTGCTCTCGCCTCTGCCCATTACCAGCTAAGTCCGTTGAGCCAAAGCCCTACACTCTGCTGCCACTCCCTCCGCTGCCCGCTCTGACCGCTGCCTGCTGTATAGGGTGGTCTCCTTTTTAAACTCTCTGCGCTGTCCTGTCTACGTCATGCGCCTGCTCAGTCTCGTCCTTCTTGTACTCGAAGAAGTTTTTTTAAAAACTGCCTTCCTTCAGAATTTAGCTCTCACGCTGCTCTTCTTGTCCCAATCCAAAAAGCAGCCATTGGAAGCTATTATTATCTTTTCCTGGATGGCATTAGTGTCACCTGGACAACTTTAGTCTCCATTTAATCACATAAAGGGAATTTTCACACTCCACCCCTCCCTTCCTCTCTCTCTTCCACTTCAAGTACACTTCTATTTTCACTTATCTAGTTCTTACGAAGTTCAGTTATCTGAAATAATAATGGAACATAGCCTCAAGATACGAATTGAATTGAATTCACTTTATTTCTGACATCCTTGACATACATGAGGAGCAAAAATCTTTACATTATGTCTCCATCTAAATGTGTCAATGTGCAATCACAGTAACTTATAATAATTTATAATAAATAGAACAGTCAATGTAATATAGAGTACACTCATATCGGTGTGAGTTCATCAGTCTGATGGCCTGGTGGATGAAGCTGTCCCAGAGCCTGTTGGTCCTGGCTTTTATTCTGTGGTAACGTTTCCCAGATGGTAGCAGCTGGAATAGATTGTGGTTGGGATGGCTTGGGTCCCCAGTTATCCTATGGGCCCTTTTTACACACCTGTCCTTTTCTACGTTTATTTTGTGTAGCAGTCTGCGGAACCGGAGTCTACTGGAGTCTACTGAAAGGGAGGAGCTGGAGCCTGTGGGTGGAAAGCCTACTCCGATGTGCTAATGAACAGGGGGCCTTTTAGGACAATTGCAGAGGTTCTAACAAACAGTACCTGAAAGAGCCAGGTGACAGATTGTTGAATAAATTTGCTTTTGAAGATGGGAAAGCAGTCAGCGAAATATTGGATGGATAAGTCTGGAGGTAAGAAAAGTATGAATGGCATCCAGAAAGTGATTGTGGGGATAATCACATGAATTCTCTTAGTTTGACAGGCAGGGAGTTGTTTGTGTGATGTGAGGGCATCTTTTTCATTTATTGATCTATACCATTATCGGCATTCTGAGAATGATTAATTTGGCTACTGTTTATTCACAGCATGGGATAAAGGGTTATAAAGTCAAAGTCAAAGACAAGTTTATTGTTATACGCATGAGTACATGTATCACTGTGCAATTAAAAACTTGCTGCAGCATCACAGGCACGTAGCAGGATTCACAAGAAAAAACATAAATTATAGACAGTTTGTTTTTACCAGAGAACTCAAATAGCACAAAAACAGTCAACTTTAGAGCAAAATGCACAAAATGTCAAACAAATTCAGCAGATCAGGCAGCTTCAATTGAGGGAATAAATAGCCAATGTTGCAGGGGGAGGCACTTCATCAGGACCTGATGAAGGGTCTCAGCCCAAAAAGTCCCTTGTTATTTCCCTCCACAGATGCTGCCTGACTTACAGATCTTCTCCAGCCTTCTGTCTGTCTTGATCTGGATTTCCAGCATCTGTAGAATCTCACGTGTCAATTTTAGTGCAAATTGGTCATAGTGTTCTTAAACTGTAGTGAGCAGTGTTTTGTCAGGAAACAGGATAACCCCACTTGTTGTCAAGCAGTTGTTAGTGTTATTGATAAACATATTGTGGGTGCAACCCCCAGATAATTATCCCACTAACAACACTCCCACCACAACCCAGCCAATACATGTGCTGTTATCACATCACAGACTTAAACATTCCAGTGTAGTACTGTCCAACTTTTAATCTTCGTAAAGCTTGAGATACACTGAAACTTCTCAACTCTCCTTCCTTCCTCCTTGGATAATATCTACTGAAGGATTCAAAACTTGTGCCTCTTTATTTTAAGTTTCCAGTATCTGCAGTTTTTTTTTTGAAATTTTAATTAACCGTAACATTCTGACTGGTTACATCTTCCAAACAACACACACACACATAATGCTGGAGGACCTCAGCACCTATGGAAAAGAGTATAGTTGACGTTTCGGGCCGAGACCCTTCCTCAGGACTGGAGAAAAGAAGATGAGGAGTCAGGAGGGGGGCGGAGGGAAGAAGAAACATAAGGTGATAGGTAAAACCGGGAAGGGGGGAGTGGTGAAGTAAAGAGCTGGTGAAAGAGATACAAGGCTGAAGAAAGGGACATTTCGCCTTCCAGTCACTTACATGCTCATTGATGCAACATCCCCTTCAGATAAAGATCACAAGGAAAGGCTAGCTGAGTGACAGGAGAACGTCCTTGGGATGTTGACTGAAGCCACTGATAGCACAGCCCAGCAGTTTCAAAACACTTTTTGGAATGTTGGATCAAACAACAGGAACTTATATCAGCTCCTGAACCCTACAGTTTAAAACTTATTTCAGTGGCTATCTTATGGGTTAGGACTGAAAATTGATAAACTCCTGTGAAGAGCCTCTAGATATTTACTACACATAAATCCATGCATAAATAGAATGTATTACTGGTGCTGGATGAATAACATCAGAATACAGATTTTAAAATATCAGAACAGGCACCCGAGCACATTAAGTTGTGAAGTAATTCAAAAAGTTGTGGAAAGTGGAAATGATATTGCTGAACTTTATGAGGGAAATGATCATCAGTAGAATTGTGAGTAAATCAGACTAATCTAGATGATTGCAAATGCCAGCATGCATAAGCTAGGCTGAAGGGTCTATTTCTATGCTGTACAATTCCATGAAACCAGAAGCGATGCAGCCACCAGAAAGAGGGAAATAGAACAATAGAGATTTTACAGAGGATCAGAGATGGCCTATGAAACAAACTAGTGGGAAGCACAGTATTGTGGTGGTTAGCACGATGCTTTACAGTACAGATGACCCAGGGTCAATTCCCGCTGCTGCCTGTAAGGAGTTTGTACATTCTCTCCGTGACCGTGTGGGTTTCCTCTGGGCAATCCAGTTTCCTCCCACAGTCCAAAGACCTATCAGTTAGTATGTTAATTGTTCCGTGATTAGATGTGGTTTAAACTGGACAGTTGCTGGGCTGCAGAGCTCGAAGGGCCAAAAGGGCCTATCCAAGCTGTATCTCAATAAGTAAATAAATAAATCAGAATACATCAGCAAAGTGAGTAAATATATTAAATACTTAGAATGGAAGATTTCACCTACTTTGAAATTAATTTGCTAGAAAAGAATAAGGTAAGTGAATTTCTAAGAGGATACAGAATTTCTTTCCTACCCAGTGTCAGAGGTGTTGCTGGGTCTGTTTATGTTGAATAAACCAGAGATGATAAACAAATTATGTGTATGAGAAGGTGTAGGCATTAGTGGCCATAGTGCACTTGAAGGATATAATTGAAAAGATCAATCTAATAGATTAAAGAGAATGGTTATGTGGGACTGATAATTAAACTCGAGAAAATGAAGTGGACTTTAATATTGGCAAACAATAATGTAAAACAGTATCAGCAAACACACATGATGATACTCAACAGAAAGCAGAAATAATATTTTCCACTAAAAAAATCAAGAACAAATAGTCATTTGATGCAACATGAGTAAAAATTACAGTAGGGGAAGATGCAAGGGCAAAGGACATGGACAGCAGAGGAGGCCGTCACAAATGACAATGGGTAGAAATATGTAATGATGAAAAATGAGTTAAAAATCTAATAATTATCATGGAAGAACAATGTAGATACAAAGAGTTAATACAAATTAGAAAACGGAAAGGTTTTCTAATTGTCCAAAGTGTTGTCAAGATTTGTGTGGTAGATATAATTTATCCAGCTGTTGATTAGATAGGTCGTAATAGACTGTTCAATTAAGTCAAAGTACATGAGATTTTTATGTATATTGCTAACAATTGAATCTGCTAAGCATTGATCATTATTTTGTTGGAAATTTTTCAAGTCCAAGATATACTACTTTTTTCTATTTATTTAGAGATATTAGATTATTAGATTATGAGGACACTCAGTCCTCGTTTATTGTCATTTAGAAATGCATGCATTAAAAAACAATACAAGGTTCCTCCAGAAAGATGTCACAGAAACACAAGACAAACCAAGACTAAAACTGACAAAACCACATAATTATAACATATAGTTACAACAGTGCAAAGCAATACTGTAATTTGATAAAGAGCAGACCATGGGCAGAGTAAAAAAAAGTCTCAAGTCCCAATAGCTCCATCATCTCACGCAGACGGTAGAAGGGAGAAACTCTCCCTGCCGTGAACCTCCAAGCGCCGCAAACTTGCTGATTTGAAGCACGCGACCGCAGTCGACTCTGAGTCTGTCCAAAAACTTCGAGCCTCCGACCAGCCCTCTGACACCGAGCACCGAGCACCATCCTCTGCCGAGCACTTCGTCCCCGCTCCGGCCACCGAGCAACGAGCAAAGCCGAGGACTTGGGGCCTTCCCCTCCGGAGATTCTGGATCACACAGTAGCAGCAGCAACGAAGTAGGCATCTCAGAAGTTTCACTGGATGTTCCTCTGTGCTGTCACGTCTGTCTCCATAAAATCAGGATTGTGCACGGCCTCCTACTTAACAGATAACTGATATCGCCACCGGAGTGGCATCTGCGAGCTGCGTCGCGCTGCCATCTTCTCCTCCTGCCTTAACACAATAACACAATAACAGGTCCCATGACCAATTAACCTACTAAACTGCACATCTTTGGAATATGGGAGGCAACCGGAGCACCTGGAGTAAACCTGCATGGTCATGGAGAGAATGTACAAACTCCTTATAGGCAGTGGTGGCTTAGTTGAACTTAAATAAATAAACATATGTTACAATCAGAATCATCTTGCCAGCTTGGAAAACAGGTATAGAATAACTTCTTATGTTTAGATAATAAAATGTGTTAACTCCCTGTAAATATTTAATACATGAACTGTTATGATTTGGATATTTCTTTTAAGCCCGTACAATACATAGCCTCATTACTTAAGTTGTACCTGCAAAATGTGCAGATGGACTGAGTAAAGCCAGGAATACTTATTCAGTATTGCATTAGATGCAGGACTCTGTGTTTCTGATCTCTTCAGTGGGTCTAAGAATCAAATGATGTAGATTACGCTAAAATTACACACAGTTTATTTATACAACTGGGAGCTCAGTGATGGAGCACTCAAATTCAGCAGGCAACACCCACGTTTTAGAAATGAGGCTGCAGCATAACTTTACAAGGAAGATCGAGGGAACAAGCTTCACTAATGCCTAAACATCCCATCAGGTTAGGTTGGATTAGTTAGAAAGATACCTCAGGCTTTTGATAAGATGCAAGAGGCCGGAACAACATCAAGAGACATCTGGATGGGTACTTGCATCGTCAAATCTAGAAGTACAGTATATGGTAATAATGGAGGCAACTGGGATCAGTACAGGCAGGCATGATAGTCACCATAGTTACAGTGAGCTGAAGGGTCTGCTTCAATATTGTACGACTCTGTATTAGTAGACGTGCCAATGTTGAAAAAGTGTCTCGACTGACATTGACTGTTTATCCAACCAACAGACTCAAAATGCGGGGGGAGCTCACCAGCCCAGGCAGCATCTGTGGAAGAGTACAGTCAATGTCTCGGCCCAAAACCTCGACTGTACACTTACCCATAAATGCTGCCGAGCCTGCTGAGTTCCCCAGCATTTTGTGTACGTTGCTTGGATTTCCAGCATCTGCAGAATCTCTTGCGTTAGTAGATAAGCCATTTGCTTAGTCTGAGTTGACAAAATGATGGTCTTTAAGAGCAAAACTTGTAATGTCAATCATTATTTAATTTGCTTATATAAATTGCATCTGCATAAATTCCACTTGTTTCTTTTTATCAGGAGTAGCAACCGTGGCTCCCATTTGATATATTCCACTTTTAGGACCACATGCAGTCAAATGGAAGCATACAATTTTCTCATTTTTAACAGGTTGCAACTTCATCTGTGACACACGTACATTTTGACAGTGGTAGGTACAATCCAGCTTTACTCACCCAACTGTGAGCTCAGCCCACACAGGTTCTCTACAGAAATTTGTCTATGTTACATGTAGTCTTTTCAGCATTGATAACTCATCACAGGAAAATGTGCGTATGCATGATTGAGTCTGAGATTTTAGTGTCAACTCCTAGTCAGAGAGGGCAACAAAATCAAAAGAGAGCTTCATGCTCTCTGAAAAGTTTTGATAGGCCTTTACCCTGATTTTTATGATAATGAAAGAGAAAATTGCATCTACAAGAAGTATTGAAAATTCTCAAGTTTTATTGTTTTACAACATTGAATCAAGTGGATGTAATTTGGCTTTTTTTAAAAACTGATCAACAGAAAAAGACTCTTTCGTGTCAAAATGAAAACAGATCTCTACAAAGTGATCTAAATTAACTAAAAAACATAAAACACAAAATAATTGATTGCATAAGTATTCACCCCTTCAAGTCAGTATTTAATAGATGCAACTTTGGCGGCAATTACAGCTTTGAGTCTGTGTGGATAGGTCTCTATCAGCTTTGTACATCTGGACACTGCAGTGTTTCCTGATTCTTCTTTACAAAACTACTTAAGTTCTGTAAGAGGTCATGGGTGAACAGCCCTTTTCAAGTCCAGCCACAAACTCTCAATTGGATTGGGGTCCAAACTCTGACGTGGCTACTCCAGGATATTAACCTCGTTTTTTTAAACCATTCCTGTGTAGCTTTAGCTTTATGCTTGAGGTCATTGTCTTGCTGGAAAACAAATCTTCTCCCATTGCAGTTCCCTTGCAGACTGCAACAGGTTTTCCTCCAGGATCTCCCTGTATTTTGTGGCATGAATTTTAACCTCCATTTTAACAAGCCTTCTAGGGCCTACTGCAATGAAGCATCCCCACAGCGTGATGTAGCCATCACCGTGCTTCATGGTAGGGATGGTGTGTTTTTCATGCTGTGCAGTGTTTGGCTTACACCAAATATAGCGTTTAATCTGATGGCCAAAAAGCTTAATTTTGGTTTCATCAGACCATAGAAACTTTTTCCAGTTGACTTCAGAGACTCCCAATGCCTTCTGGCACACTGTAGCCGAGATGTCATGTGAGTTTTTTTTCAATAATGGCTTTCTCTTTGCCACTCTCCCATAAAGCTGCGACTGGTGAAGCACCCGGGCAACAGTTGTATGTGCAGTCTCTTCCAACTCCGCCACTGAAGTTTGTAACCACTCCAGACTTGTCATGGGTCTCTTGGTGGCCTCCTTCACTAGTCCCCTTCTTGCACGGACACTCAGTTTTTGAGGATGGCCTGCTCTAGGCAGATTTACAACTGTGCCATATTCTTTCCATTTCTTGATGATTGACTTAACTGTACTCCAAGGGATATTCTGTGGCTTGGAATTTTTCTTGTAGCCATCTCCTGACTTTGTGTTTTTCAATAATTTTTTGGCGGAGTTGTTTGGAGTGTTCTTTTATCTTCATGGTGTAGTTTTTACCAGGATACTGACTCACCAGCAGTTGGTCCTTCCAGATACAGGGATATTTCTACTACAATCAATTGAAACACCTTGACTGCACACAGTTCTCCAAAAACAAATATCCATTGAACTAACTATGTGATTTCTAAAACCAATTGGCTGCACCAGTGCTAATTTGATGTGTCATATTAAAGGAGGGGGTGTGAATACTTATGCAATCAATTATTTTGTGTTTTATATTTGCAATTAAATTAGATCACTTTATAGAAATCTGTTTTCACTTTGACATGAAAGAGTGTTTTCCTGTTGATCAGTGTCAAAAAGGCCAAATTAAATCCACTGTGTTTCAATGTTGTAAAACAATAAAACACAAAAACTTCCTTGGTGGGGGGGGGGAACAAGGCGTAAATACTTTTCATGGGCACTGCATATTACTATTTTTACTCCTTCAGGACATCCCAAAGTAATTTTTTATAAATAACTTGGAAGTAAGTAATTTTCTTATAGTTTAATTTTCTTTATGCTTACTTATTACTATTTGGCATGTCAGTCCATGGCCTCCTCCACTGCCGCAATAGTTCACACCCAGGTTGGAGGAGCCGCACTTTATATGCCTTCTGGGCATCCTCCAGCCTGAAGGCATGAACATTGATTTCGCAAATTTCTGGTAATTGCTGCCCCTACACCATTCCCTCATTCCCATTTTTCTCTCTCACCTTATCTCCTTACCTGCCCAGCACCTCCCTCTGGTGCTCCACCCCTTCCCTTTCTTCCATGGTCTTCTACCCTTTCCTACCAGAATCCCCCTTCTCCAACCCTTTATCTCCTTCACCAATCAACTTCCCAGCTCTTTAGTTCACCCCTTCCCCTCTCTCGGTTCCACCTATCACCTACAACTTTGTACTTTTTCCTCCTCCACCCCCCCACCCCACCTTCTTGCTCCAACTTCCCATCTTTATTTCCAGTCCTGATGAAAGATGTCAGCCTGAAATGTTGACTGTTTACTCTTTTCCATAGATACTGCTGAGATCCTCCAGTATTCTGTGTGTGTTGGTTGTAAAATCACTTGTTTGTCTGTAAATGTTCAGTGCATTTTCAGTAAATTGTAGTATAGCTAGTTCTGTATTTTTCATAGTTTGTTTGAATACAGCCTGTGTCACAGCATAAATTGAACTGTCTCAAAGGCTGTTGTTATCAAAAGAATTTTCCTGAGCTAGTTTTTCAATATAAAGATGACCACAGGGTAAGATCCTATGTCTTTCTTCAGTTCTTTCTTTGTTCTTTCTTACTTCCAGTAAAGTGAGTTGGTTACTGTTATTTCTTATTGATAAACATCTAATAAAATGATTGTAACCACAAAATTTATGACTCATTCTTGACCACTGAAGAACTTTCTGGATAACCTCGTTTCCAGATCCAACAATGCAGACCAGAATTGGTGAAATAAGCTCAAAACAGAGTTTCCATAGTTTTAGGTGCAACTTCAACCAAAGTCAGAACGATGGACGGAAGCACAAACTGAGGCACATTCCTGGTAGGAACAGATATGCTGGAAATGCTCAACAAGTCAGGCAGCTTTTGTAGAAAGAGTATCAGTTAGTGTTTCAGGTCTGGAAATCTTCATCACTGTTCTCTGAAAGGATGAAATAATGTGGCCATCAAAGATACATTCTTTGGAATGTTAAAGGTTGAGGGGGACTTGATAGAGGTGTTTAAAATTATGAGGGGGATAGATAGAGTTGACATGGATAGGCTTTTTCCATTGAGAGTGGGGGAGATTCAAGCAAGAGGACGTGAGTTGAGAGTTAAAGGGCAAAAGTTTAGGGGTAACATGAGGGGGAACTTCTTTACTCAGAGAGTGGTAGCTGTGTGGAACAAGCTTCCAGCAGAAGTGGTTGAGGCAGGTTTGATGTTGTCATTTAAAGTTAAGTTGCATTGATATATGGACAGGAAAGGAATGGAGGGTTATGGGCTGACTGCAGGTCGGTGGGACTAGGTGAGATTAAGAGTTCAACATGGACTAGAAGGGCCGAGATGGCCTGTTTCCATGCTGTAATTGTTATATGGTTATATAGTTATATGGTTATTAATAAAAACATTATACAAAGAAGTTTAATTTGCCCCTGGATAGGACACATTTATTTCGCCATGTCAGAGAGATTCCCTTTGTTCCATCCATTGTCCTCCTCTATTTCCCTGCTACCTAGTCTAACTTGTTCCTCCCTTTCTCATTTCTGATGAAGGATCCCAGACCAAAACATTAACTAATTTTCTTTCCACAGATGCTGCCAACTGAGTTTTTCAAGCACTTCCATATTTAGACCAAGCTAATTTCTGCCTAAATCAATGTGTGATGTAGGTGGCCATCCAAGGGACCTGTTATGCACCCCTGTATTATTTTTAGTCATGCTTGTAATGGACAAGAACAGGTGCTTCATCCCAAAATTTGTCCCTTTTCGAGAATAATGGTCCTCACTGGTTCAATTTATCTGCAACAGATGGCATTCACTTCAGTGTAAGTTATCATGAGATAAAGTCATTACAAGTAGTAGAGTATAGCACAAATGGTCCATCAACACTACTTCGCTATTCCTCTTTTGCAATATTTAATTATTGTTATTGTAACGTTTAGTATTTTTCCATGTCTTGTACCATACAGCTATCACAAAACAATATATTTCATGACTTATGTCAGTGATAGTCAATCTGATTCTGATTCTGACTGATCAAAGCACTGACCTTGATCAATCTCCTTCTCTTAACTGACCACAATCATGTGATTGCCATATATCAGTCCAAGCTTCTTCTCATTTTACCATCGGGAAAGAGGGACAGGAGCCTCTTTCTGATTCAGCGATTCAGGAACAGCTTCATTCCCTCTGCCATCTGATTTCTGAAAGGACATTGAACCCCATGAATGCTACCTCAATATTTTTTTAAATTTCCATTTTTGACCTACTTACTGAACTTAATTATTATTTGCAATTAACTGCAACTTACAGCTTTTTTTTCTATTTTATCATGTATTGCATTGTACTGCGGCCGCAAGTTAACAAATTTCACGACATATGCCGGTGATAATAAACCTGATCTGAGATAAATGTACAGTGTACTGGGAGATATTAAGTGGAATAAAACCTAAAGGAGAGAAAGCAGAACACTTCGGTACACTTTTCACAACTCCCCACAGACAATGAAGGGCCTTGGAAGTGTGAGTGCTCTGCCAGTGCTTGAAATGCATCAGTAATTCGAAGTTGCAACTCTCCGATCCAAAGGCAGAGGTGCTACCTCAGGGCTAGTGATGGGGAGGAGAAAGGGAAGCAGTGCAGGAAAGTGCTTTGCAAAAGAGTAAAGGGACCCATTCTGAAGCGAGTTCTCCAAGTAAGGGGAACAAATAAAGAATAAGCAGCTCCCTTTGCATTGATGATTAATGTTCAGTTCGTGATTGTGACTGAAGGACTGCAATTGCTGTTGCTGGTCTGTGTACCAAAATAAAACCAGTTTAGCAACCCAAACTATCAGAAGCCTACCTGACTAACATAAATTAATCTGTAAAGCAAATCAGAAGCATACTATAGATTCAGAGATTAATCTCAAACTCAGCTCATACAGCTGTAAACAGGACTGTTATAAACCTTTTGTAGAGATGTGTAAAGGGAATGAAATGCCTCGTACTTTGGGGGGGAGGGTGGAAATGGGTGGCAAGAAGAATTCAGATACAGGGTATCCCAGAGGTAACTTGTATCCATTTGTTCATATCTTTTCCAGTGGTCCTAAGTTTTTAAATTCCAATAATCTTTTTTCCTCATTTCCTGTGTTACCATGTTGCTATGCTCCTATATTTATACTCTTAAATTTCTGTGCACCCATAGTACTTTGCAAAAATCTCAGGCACATATATATAGCTAGGGTGTCCAAGGCTTCTGCACAGTACTGTAGCAATTTCATGACATACATTAGTAATGATAAACTTGATTCTGATATGGGTCTCTAATGAGGACTGAACTGGCTGGTGGCGTAGTGACATTAGCGCTGGACTGCGGGCCCTCCAAAGTTCAAATCCAGCTGGCTCTCCCCGGCACGCTTTCCATCCTTGCGGGGTTAAGAGCTGGTAATCTCTTTGAACAAAAACTCACCCGGCAGAAGGCAATGGCAAACCACTGCTGTAACTTGCCTCGTACGCGAATTCCAACTATGTCAGAACGGCATGGGAGGAAGTCGTCCGCTACCTGGAAAAATTCCAGATGCGACCTACATTATTATTATTAATGAGGACTGAGAGTGGGAAAGGGGCAGTAAGAGGGGAATCATGTATGGGAAAAGGGGAAGAGAGATGGAATGGAGCTGGAAGCACTAGAGAGTTATTTTGTAATAATCATTAAACTAATTGTTTGGAATCAAGTGACCTTGCCTGGCATCTCAGGTCTGGGCGTGTCTGCACCTGCGCCACCCCCTCCCCTGGCACTCCTTCTCTGCCACCTGTCCCACACCCCTCCCCGCCATGCACCACCCTCACCATTCCCAACATCCTTTCCACCAATAAGATTTACAAACTCTCTCTCTGCTCCATGTTAACACAGTACTGTACAGAAGTCTTAGCTACCCTAGCTACTTAGCTACTGTATGTGCAGAAGATTTCACACAGTACTGTATGTTTATAAATTCCTGTGTTCCTATGTTTCTAATTGCCCATGCTACTGTGCTTTTAATTTCCTGTTCCTATGCATCTACTTCCCTGTGTCTTTATGTTCCTCATTTCCTGTGTTCACATGTTGGTAAACTGACCTGCTTCTATATTCCTAATTTCCTATTTTCGTTATTAGGATATGGAGATGGAACAGCTGCCTGAGTAATCCAATGGATAGAGCATTATTTCATAAGGCCATAAGACATGGGACCAGAATTAAGCCATTTGGTCCATCGAGTCTGCTCTACGTTCCATCATGGCTGAATTATTATTCCTCTCAACCCCATACTTCTAACTTTTCTCCATAATTTACGACACACTTACTAATCAAGAAACTATCAACCTCCACAGCCATCTGTGGCAATAAATTCCATAAATTCAGCATGCTCTGGCTCAAGAAATTCCTCCTCATATCTACTGTAAAGGGATGTCTTTCTAATCTGAGTCTGTGCCCTCTTGTCTTAGATTACACCACTGTAGGAAACATCCTCTCCACATCCACTCGATTTGGGCTTTTCAATATTCGATAGGTTTCAATAACTCCTCTCATTCTTCTAATCTCCACACATGCAGACCCAGAGCCATCAGACACTCCTCATATGTTAACCCTTTAATTCCTGGGATCATTCTCGTGAACCTCCTCTTGACCCGTTTTAGATAACAGGTGCAAAAATGCTCATGATATTCCAAGTGTGGTCTGATCAGTGCCTTATAAAGCCTCAGCACTATGTCCAGAGACGAGAGCTGAATGAAACCCCATTGGGTCAGTTATGGATTATACAGGTTAATAATAAGACCATAAGACCATAAGACAAAGGAGCAGAAGTAGGCCATTCGGCCCATCGAGTCCACTCCGCCATTTTATCATGAGCTGATCCATTTTATCCTATTTAGTCCCACTGCCCCGCCTTTTCACCATAACCTTTGATGCCCTGGCTACTCAGATACCTATCAATCTCTGCCTTAAATACGCCCAATGACTTGGCCTCCACTGCTGCCCGTGGCAACAAATTCCATAGATTCACCACTCTCTGACTAAAAAAATTTCTTCGCATTTCTGTTCTGAAAGGGCGCCCTTCAATCCTGAAGTCATGCCCTCTCGTACTAGACTCCCCCATCATGGGAAACAACTTTGCCACATCCACTCCGTCCATGCCTTTTAACATTCGAAATGTTTCTATGAGGTCTCCCCTCATTCTTCTGAACTCCAAGGAATACAGTCCAAGAGTGGACAAACGTTCCTCATATGTTAACCCTCTCATTCCCGGAATCATTCTCGTGAATCTTCTCTGTACCCTCTCCAACGTCAGCACATCCTTTCTTAAATAAGGACACCAAAACTGCCCACAGTACTCCAAGCGAGGTCTCACCGGCGCCTTATAGAGCCTCAACATCACATCCCTGCTCCTATACTCTATTCCTCTAGAAATGAATGCCAACATTGCATTCGCCTTCTTCACTACTGACTCAACCTGGAGATTAACTTTAAGGGAATCCTGTACGAGGACTCCCAAGTCCCGTTGCATCTCAGAACTTTGAATTCTTTCCCCATTTAAATAATAGTCTGCCCGTTTATTTTTTCTGCCAAAGTGCATAACCATACACTTTCCAACATTGTACTTCATTTGCCACTTCTCTGCCCATGCTTCCAATCTATCCAAGTCTCTCTGCAGACTCTCCGTTTCCTCAGCACTACCGGCCCCTCCACCTATCTTCGTATCGTCAGAAAACTTAGCCACAAAGCCATCTATTCCATAATCCAGATCATTGACGTACAATGTAAAAGGAAGCGGCCCCAACACTGATCCCTGTGGAACACCACTGGTAACTGGCAGCCAACCAGAATAGGATCCCTTTATTCCCACTCTCTGTTTCCTGCCAATCAGCCAACGCTCTATCCACATATGTAACTTTCCCGTAATTCCATGGGCTCTTATCTTGTTAAGTAGCCTCATGTGTGGCACCTTGTCAAAGGCCTTCTGAAAATCCAAATATACAACATCCACTACATCTCCCTTGTCTAGCCTACTGGTAATTTCCTCAAAAAATTGTAATAGATTTATCAGGCAGGATTTTCCTTTAAGGAATCCATGCTGAGTTCTGCCTATCTTGTCATATGCCTCCAGGTACTCTGTAACCTCATCCTTGACAATCGACTCCAACAACTTCCCAACCACCGACGTCAAGCTAACAGGTCTATAATTTTCTTTTTGCTTCCTTGCCCCCTTCTTAAATAGCGGAGTGACATTTGCAATCTTCCAGTCTTCTGGAACCATGCCAGAATCTATCGACTTTTGAAAGATCATCGCTAATGCCTCCGCAATCTCCACAGCTACTTCCTTCAGAACACGAGGGTGCATTCCATCTGGTCCAGGAGATTTATCGACCTTTAGCCTATTCAGCTTCCTGTGTACTTTCTCTGTCGTAATTGTGACTGCGCTCACTTCTCTTCCCTGCCACCCTTGAGTGTCCGGTATCCTGCTGTCTTCCTCAGTGAAGACTGATGCAAAATACTTGTTCAGTTCCTCTGTCATCTCCTCATCTCCCATTACAATTTCTCCAGTATCATTTTCTATCGGTCCTATATCTACTCTCACCTGTCTTTTACTCTTTATATACTTGAAAAAGCTTTTAGTATCCTCTTTGATATTATTTGCTAGTTTCCTTTCATAGTTAATCTTTTCTCTCTTAATGACCTTCTTGGTTTCCTTTTGTAAGGTTTTAAAAACTTCCCAATCCTCTGTCTTCCCACTAATTTTTGCCTCCTTGTATGCCCTCTCCTTTGCTTTAACTTTGGCTTTGACTTCTCTTGTCAACCACGGTTGCATCCTTTTTCCACTCGAAAATTTCTTCTTTTTTGGAATATACCTGTCTTGCACATTCCTCATTTTTCGCATAAACTCCAGCCACTGCTGCTCTGCTGTCTTTCCCGCCAGTGTCCCTTTCCAGTCAACTTTGGCCAGTTCCTCTCTCATGCCACTGTAATTTCCTTTACTCCACTGCAACACCGACACATCAGATTTCCGCTTCTCTTTTTCTAATTTCACAGTGAACTCAATCATGTTATGATCACTGTCTCCTAAGGGTTCCTTCACCTCAATCTCTCCAATCACCTCCGGTTCATTACACAATACCCAATCCAGTACAGCCGATCCCCTAGTGGGCTCAACAACAAGCTGTTCTAAAAAGCCATCTCGCAGACATTCTACAAATTCTCTCTCTTGAGATCCAGTGTCGACCTGATTTTTCCAATCTACTCGCATGTTAAAATCCCCCACAATTATCATAACACTGCCCTTCTGACAAGCCTTTTCTATTTCCAGTTGTAATTTGTAGTCCACATCCCTGCAGCTGTTTGGAGGCCTATAAATAACTGCCATCAGAGTCTTTTTACCCCTGCTATTCCTTAGCTCAACCCATAAAGATTCTGCACCTTCCGATCCTATATCACCTCTTTCTAATGATTTAATATGATTTCTTACCAATAAAGACACGCCTCCCCCTCTGCCTACCTTCCTATCCTTCCGATACACCGTGTATCCTTGGACGTTCAGCTCCCAGAGACATGCATCCTTTAGCCAGATCTCAGTGATGGCCACAATATCATACCTGCCAATCTATAGCTGTACAACAAGATCATCCACCTTATTCCTTATGCTGCATGCATTTAAGTACAAAACCTTAAGACCAGTATTTGATACATTTTGCTTTGATTTCACTGCAACTTTATTGCACTTCAACTCATCCCAATGGCTACACATTTGCCCCATCACCTGCCTGTCTTTCCTGACATCTTTACTGCTCACTATCTTAAATTTATTTCTGTTATCCCCTTCCTCTGCTCTATCATTCCGGTTCCCATCCCCCTGCCAAATTAGTTTAAACCCTCCCTACCTGAATTTATTGTCAGTAATGACGACCTCAAAACTAGTAGACGGTCATGAAGAACTCATCCAAAGGAACAAAATCTGCTGTCCTTATCCAGACAGGTCTGTACATCACAGAAAAAAGTGATTGAGTCTTACAGCGTAGCAAGTCCCTCAGGTCTAAGGCAATAAATTCTGCCATTGTCAGGCACCCCCAGTTCCTGTAAAATGACTGAGTAAAAAAAATCCTAAATTCCTTATATCCTGTGTTCACAATTTGCAACTCAGTTTTGTTCCACTGCTTGTAACTCTGTCGATTTTTTCTGATGTTTTTCTGAGGGGCAGAGCAAAGTGATGATGGCACTAAACGGTGACTCTTCTGCTTGCTTCTTTGGAAATAGCTCTATTTCTATCTCTGATATCTCTTTTTTACCTTTTCAAGGTTCTTTTGAAGACCCTGACCTGTAGTTGTACTCTGACTTCAGTTCCTTGTGGTTATGGGACCCGCTCTCAGGGCCTCATGATTGGCCGCTTTTTGATATCCCAAGGATGAGGCCTGGAAGACTAGCGCACCTTTAGGGTGCTGGATTTTCGTGGCTCTGGAGACGGGCTGATTCAAGACAGGTGCCCCTGACTGAGGCATCGTGGGAGAACACGGAACATCAGGAGAAGTGGGTTAGCTGCCGGCTGTCTGTCCAGAGACCTGAGCCCTTCTGGGGCTGACTCTCTGGGTGCAGAGCTCAGAAAAAGCGACACAACAGACCTTTAACATCATAAATCAGCGAGTTGTTTGTTATGTCCCTCTTCTCGCTGTGAAACTGGGACACCTCTTTTTCCCTTACTAGGGAGAGAGAGAGCCTGTGGTATGTCGAATTACCAGATAAACAAGTTGTCTTTGGGGTACTGCAAGTCTGTGTCTTTATTGATGCTTTGCTGCATGCTTGAGTGCTCGGTGGAGGGTGCTGATGTTTCTTTTTGCTGGTGAGGGTGGGGGGGTTGTTGCCTTGCTGCTGCTTATGCGTGGGAGGGTGGAGCTGGGGGGTCTTTGGGATTCTAATGTTTAACTGTCATTCATTCTTTGAGGCACTCCTCTGTTTTTGTGGATGATTGTGAAGAAAAAGAATTTCAAGATGTACATTGTATACATTTTTCTGACATTAAATGTACGTATTGAAACCTATTGTTAGAATTGATGGGTTTATTATTGTCACATGTACCAAGATACAGTGAAAAGCTTGCCTTCCGTACTGTTCATACGGATCACATCATTGCGGTGGTACAAGGTAAAACAATAACAGAATGCAGAATAAAGTGTAACAGCAACAGGGAAAATGTAGTGCAGGAAAACAATAAGGTGCAAGATCATAATGAGGTAGAATTTTAGATTAAGAGTCGATCTTATCATACTGTGGAACCTTTCGATAGTTTTATAAAACTGAGGGGAGACCATCCTTGGCCCTAGTGATATTTTCATTTTTGCCTGATGGGAGGGGGAGAAGGGAGAATGTCTGGGGAAGGAGTTGTGGTCTTTGATTAGACTGGCTGCTTTACTGAGGCAGTGAGAAGTATAGACAGAGTCTATGAAGAGGTTAGTTTCATGATGTGCTGAGTTGTGTTTCTTCCAGTCACTGTCAGAGCAGTTGCCATACTAAGGCATGATAGATCCAGATAGGATGCTTTCTATAGCGTGTTGTTAAAATTTGGTAAGGTGTGATGGGTAAATGCCAATTTCTTTAGCATCCAAAGGAACTAGGGCCTTTTAGCCTTAGATGATCAATTTATGACACAATTCATTTTATGGCGTGACACAGGTTGCAGACAAAATTACTATAAAAAATACAGAACTTGTAGAGGCATTTATGAGCTTTCTTTGCCGAAGCGTCTACACGGTTGGAACAGGACAAGCCATTGATTAAGTTCACTCTCAAAACATGAAGCTCTTAACCCTCTCAACCTCAATATTGTTGATGTGGACAGGAGCATGTGAACCTCCCCCTTCCTGAAACCAATGACTAGCTCTTACGTAACACACAAAAAACTCTGGAGGAACTCAGTAGGTCAGGCAGCATCTATGGAAATGAATGGATAGTCGAGATTCTGGGCCGAGACCCTTCTTCAGGACTGAGAAGGAAGGGGGGAAATGCCAAAATAAAAAGATGGGGGAGGGGCAAGAAGACCAGCTGGGAGGTGATTGGTGAAGCCAGGTGAGTGGGAAAGGTCAAGGGCTGGAGAAGAAGGTATCTGATAGGAGAGGAGTGTGGATCATAGGAGATAGGGAAAGAGGAGGGGACCCAGGGGGAATCAAAAGGCAGGTGAGAAGAGGTAAAAGGTCAAAGTGGGAAATAGAGAAAGGAGGAGGACTCTTTCGTTTTGCTGAGAAAGGATGCTCTCTTGACACCTTATTATTAAGCTTCCTAGCTCATTCCTGTACTAAGACTCATCATTATTTGAGATACGGCCCAATATGGTGATATCATATGCAATCTTGTAGATGTTATTGTGTCCCTCTGCGAATTTAAATCTATTCCCCTCCAAAATGGTGAAACCACCTCATTTTGGCAGTGATAGGACAGATGTTGAATCCAAGACAGAAACACCTTATTGCACAGCATTCATTGTGCAATCCACTGTACACCATAGATTGGGTGATTCCTGATGACCCAACTGATCCCAATATTAAAATCAATAATGTCCTTAGAGTAATGCCTCTCCCAATATGATATGTTACTGGACTGATAAGCAGATTAAGAATCATAGGTAGAAAATTTCCAAGAGAGGTGTTAATCTCATCTCCAGAGTTGGAAATAGTTCGGGGTCACTTCAGAATCAGAATCAGACTCAGGTTTATTATCATCGGCATGTGTTATGAAATTTGTTAACTTAGCAGAAGCAGTTCAATGCAATACATAGTATAAAAGAAAAACTCAATTACAGTATATATATATTGAATAGATTAAATATTGTGCAAAAACAAAAATAATATATATTTAAAAAGTGAGGAGGTGTTCAAGGGTTCAATGTCGATTTAGGAATCGGATGGCAGAGGGGAAGAAGCTGTTCCTGAATCGCTGAGTGTGTGTCTTCAGGTTTCTGTATCTCCTACCTGATGGTAACAGTGAGAAAAGGGCATGCCCAGGGTGCTGGAGGTACTTAATAATGGACGCTGCCTTTCTGAGGCACCGTTCCTTGAAGATGTCCTGGGTACTTTGTAGGCTGGTACCCAAGATGGAGCCGACTAAATTTACAACCCTCTGCAGCTTCTTTCGGTCCTGTGCTGTAGCCCACCGCGCCCCCTCCCCCCCCCCCCATATCAGACAGTGTTGCAGCCTGTCAGAATGCTCTCCATGGTACATCTATAGAAGTTTTTGAGTGTATTTATTGACATACAACATCTCTTCAAACTCCTGATGACATGTAGTCACTGTCCTGCCTTCTTTTATCAAAAGCTGGATAATTTGACTGAACAACAGGTTCATCAGGTACTACATTGGATTTGAATTATCTTGGAATTCATTTACAATTTGAAAGGTGCAAGATAAATGTAAATATGAATAGCTAGGAAGCCGTGCCTTCTCTAACAATGGGAGGGGTATTTGTACCAAGACTCTTTTATAGTTATACAGCGTAGAAACTGGCCCTTTGCTGCATTACCCAGTGCTTGGACAACTTAAATGCTGGCACAAATAGACTGGAAGCCCAACTGTCGGGAACGGAGGCGTGAGCCTGGCTGATTTCACTCGCAGTCCCACAGATTTCCATTCTTTCTCCACAGTGCCGAGGCTATAAACTGATCCAGCTGCTGTCCGTTTTCGCTCTGCTGGTGTGATGAATTGGGACTGAGGCTTCGGCCTACTCTGGCTGTTCCAGGAGGGGACCAGGGTGCTCAGTCTGCGTCAGAGTGCTGTCAGCTTGCTTCTATCGTTCGTATGATTTGTGTTTTTTTCTCTCTCTTTCCCTGAGCAGTGGTTTTTGTTCTTTTTTAAAATTGGGTTATCCAGGTATCTTGCTTTGTGGTTGCCTGTAAGCAAACACACATCAAGTTATATAATTTTATACATTCTTTAATAAAAAATGTGCTTTGAATCTTGAATCCGTATCAACCAATCACCTATTAACACTCAAGACCTTCGCTGGTCAGGGTCAACCATGAATATTGTATCCTAGCTGTCTAGATGCTTAAACCTGGGTGGTACAATATGGAGAGCAAGTTGTTTCCCGTGTAGCAAGCTCCCCCTCTTCACGCGTCTGCTGAACCCAAAGGAATGACAGAGACCAATACATTTTAGCACCAGTGGTGTCACGTGAGCTACAAGTCAGCATTGAACTCAACGTGCTACCATCTTAAGGACTCCAGCTCTGGGCTTTTTCCTCAGGGTTTATCCCAAAGCCTTCTCCTTGAGTTGATATAGCTGCAAGACAGCAGAGGTTTGAGATCAGAGTTTTCCTTCTCCTAGATGAGCTTCCAACCATGACTGATGAGCCCATCTGTCCAAAGCGACTGGTTTTAAGGCAGATTTAACCCACCTTTGCCCTTTCTCCTGCAAGTAGAAATGGTTCCAACGGGCTTAGTAGCTAAGCCACACGTGAAGGCTAGAAGCTGAACTTGATTGTTAGAAGCTATTTGAGGCGCACACCATTAGGAGCATTTAATAGGTAGTGGGAGCTTGTCCGCACTACCATCCCTGACTATAACAACCTTAAGGAACCAATTCTAATTAACACTAATCCTATATTAATGCCTTTTTTTTTCCAATTCTCCTCACATTCTCACCACCAGATTCTCCCGTTCATATACAGACTTGAGGTAACCTACCATGTTCAATTGATCTAACAACACACACATCTGCAGGATGTGGGAAGAAACTGGAGAACCTCTGAAGAAATCACTTGCAGTCACAAGAAGAACATGTGAACTTCACACAAACTGCACCCAAGGCTGAGACGGAACTCAGTCTCTGGTACTGCAGGCAGCATCATTATCAGTTGCACTCTTTCCCTTCCCTGTTATTTTCAAAGAAATATCCATTGACAATTCTGAAGTGAGTTCAATCTGAAACGGCTCCCTGCACAAACGTTCATCTTACTTTTCCCATGACAAGACTGGGTACACAATATAAAACATAGTTCAACATTACTTGGTTGAAGTAAACATTTGTGCTTGTATAGTGCTCCAGGCAACCTATCTTCATCAGCATGGCCCCTGAAGGTCCTAACCTGTGTTGAAGCTAGAAGAGCTTATACAAACAGTACCTTGAAAGATTAATTGAGTGTAAAAGGTCACTACTTTACACTCCACTAGCAATAACTACCCCTGTAGTTTGCAAACATGCAGAGAAAGGATATTTTAAGATAGATGTTTGGTAGTGGGAAAAAAAGATTTAAACAAAGTTCATTAAAATAATGGGAAGCAAATCTATTTGTTTGCCCTCCAACTTTACAATAGCCCATTTATTCTGAAACTCCAGACTTCACTGTGCTTCAAAGTCCATCAGTCAACAGCATTAAGAGCCAGTGGAAAGGCCACGGGCAGTTTATTTAATTTCAAAGATATACTTTATTCACACAAGCTTCAGATTTTAGGGCCTTGTCTATATGAAGCTGGTCATCTCCCCTCTATGACAACGCGAGTTTCTCCTGCCTGCTCTGGTATTCTCCCACATCCCAGAAGTCTGCTGATTGATAGATTAACTGGCCACTATAAATTGCCCCTAATATACAGGTGACCTGCAGAATCTAGAGCACTTTGATGAGAATGCTGGAAGGACGAATTGAGTTTCATGTAGGATTTGTGTAAATGGATGCTAGGCAGTTGGTACCAGATCAGTAGGTCAAAGAGCCTATTTCAATGCTTTAATACTCAAAGCCAAAAAAAATTCAGGTCAACATATTCATCAGAAATCAAGATATGTTAATTATTTAATTTTGGCATGACATCAGTTGTTATTAAACCATCCTTATCCCAACAATTCAAAGGGTTGTAACACAAATACATTATTGAAAAAGGACTCGGAACTATAGAGCCATTGTATAGCTGCGCCCAGCTTTAGCATAAATTTCTCAAATTCTGGTAACTGCTCCTCCCTTTAACCTTATCACTTTTTTTTTCATTTCTTTCTACTCCTGATCCAAATGTCCCCCATCACCCTATCTCTTTCCCACCCTCCATCCTCTCCATCTCCATCTCCTTTTCCATTTCTATGTCCATCCCCATCTCCCCATAACCTACACACTCTTCCCACTGGTTCCACTTTCAACCAGCCTCCCTTTATTCCGTGCAACACCTAACAGATTCTATCATCTTCAGCCTTTTGTCACTTCCACCTGTCACCTCTCACCTGAAACTGTTTCCACTCGACCCCGCCTCCCCAGCTACTGATCTCTCCTCCTCACCTGGATCGATCTATCACCTTCCAGCTTTTACTCCACCCCTTCTCCCATCCTTTTATACTAGCCATCTCCCCTCTCGTTCTCCAATCCAGATGAAAGGTCTTGAGTCAAAGCATCAACTGCCCATTTCCCTCCATTGATAGTGCCTGACCTGCTGAGCTCTTCCAGCACTCTGTGTGTTGCTCCAGCTCTCAGCATCTGCAGTCTGTTGTGTCAACGCTTCGCACAGGTGGACCAAAGAGCTTCTTATACAGGGTTGCCTTGCTTATAAAAGTATAAACAGGAAATACAATATAATCAGTACGTTTTCACATTCGTGCCTTAAATCAATACGTGTCACAGGTGGCTAAAATTAGATCTCAGTTATTTGGAGTGTAGAAGAATGAATGTTGATCAGGTTGAAACATATACAGTGGTATCCTGAGGGGATAACAGGCTGTAGCTGTTATCATGACAAGCTGTAGCTGTTGAGCTATTTCCACTAGAAGGAGAATCTGGAATAAGGGGACATAGTTAACGGATTAGGTGGAGATAATTTAAAACTGATCTGAGTGGGAACTTCTTGCAAAGGATGAAGATTTCCTGATATCTGTACTCCAGAGGGTTCTGGAGGCTGGGTCACTAGAGGTACTTAAAGATGAAGTAAATAATTTTTGAGAGATTAGGAAATTGAGAGCTGTGGGACACTGGTACAGTAGAAACGTGAGGCCTAATCAGATGAGTCATGATTATGGCAAGTCTGAAGAGCCAGGTAGCCTTGTCCTTTTCTTATTTTCTTCTGCTTTTAAGGTCTTGCCCTCTGGACTTCGCAGTTTCTCTTTAACACACTGATCATTAAAAAGTTCTTTTATAAGTTGCTGACCATTTTCTTGACTTTTCCTTCTCTGGCTCAGAGTCTAAAGTTGAGTTTATTGTCTCATACACCAGCACAAGGACACACGAGGTGCAATGATAAATGACAGGCAGAGACAAAAAGAAAGTTTTTGTTGCTATTGGTCTTACTTAATTTTGCTTTATTGAAGGTTTCTTTTGTTTACTGCTAACAGGTGTGGTCTGCATTTGGAGGTAAAAGGGCTAACTGAAGGTAGCATAAACTGCTAGGAATGATCAGTAGGGCAGGCCTCATCAGTAAGAAGAAGAAACAGGGTTAACACTTCAGCTCAAAGAAGGTTTCTTCACAAAAATATCCTTCTGAGATATTTAGGTAACTACAAGCACTTAATATACATTTCTGATCAGAAGCTAGACACATGTCATAGGTACTCCACTGCATTCCTTGTGACCCCTTGCTCATTCAACCACCCAGAGTTGTCAACCCAGCTTATTGTCCCAGCAGAAACTCTCAACTCTTGCACCCATAGAAGACTCGGTCAATCTGTACTGCTGATCTGGCGTGAGGATTCCATCCCAATGAGAAGAAAAGAAAGGAAGAGTGACAGGTTTTATTAGATCCTGGTTACAGATTGTGAGGGATTCTAGTGAGGGTTGAAACACAAGGGGGGAGCAAGATCCTCTTAACTCATTGTCTAATGCTACTGATCTCCAATTTTCACCTGATATTAACGCACAAGTAACTTCAGATTGATTACTGCGCAGGGTGGTAGTTGGTTAAGAAACAACTAGATGTATTTGTTTTAATGAGGAAAAGATGGGACACAATCCTTCCCTCTGGTGACTTCTCGAACGGAGATGTCCAGATACTGAGTACCACCGCAATGCCACCACAGGGTTCTGTCTGTACAGAAATTCATCAGCAATTAAAGTATGAAAGTAATAAAGGGATTTGGAACTGAAAGATATTTATGAGCAATCAACTAAAAACTCTTAAATAAGTATTTAGCTTCAGATGGGAAAAAACTGCTTATTTGTATATTGTTTACATATATTCATTTGTACTTTCTACCAGATTTCATCTTCTTCCACTCTTATCATTGCAACAATCAGCTCCCAGCTTCCTACATCATTCCCACTCTCTTCCCTCCCTTCTCTGCTTATTGTTTACTCACTTGGATGTATCTGTTGCCTGCCAGCACTTGCACCACCTTTTTATACTAGATATCTTCACCTTCCCCCACCTTTTTATACTAGATATCTCGCTATCTGTGATAGACTGAGGCCAGGTCAAGTGAGTTAATAGAGACAAGGAATTTGAGCATGGTCATACTTTTTTTCCTGTACTATATGTTGCTAATGACAGGGCTGTGGAGCATGTGAGGAAAATTACCAATAATGGCTGGTTAATGAACTCTACACTGGAAAATATTGGACTGTAGTTAATAAACATTTTAAAGTATAATCAACAAAGCATTGCTTGACTAGCCAGGGATCTAGAAGAAGAATTATAAACCCAAGGGATTCTGCAGATGAACGCAGCAGGCCAGGCAGAGATGCTGCCTGGCCTGCTGCGTTCACCAGCAACTTTTATGTGTGTTGCTTGAAATTCCAGCATCTACAGATTTCCTCCTGTTTGAGATTCTGCAGATGCTGGAAATCTTGAGCAGCACACAGAAAATACTGGAGGAACTCAGCTGGTCAGGCAGCATCTATGAAGGAAAATAAACAGTCAATGTTTCGGGTCAAGACCTTTCTTCAGGACTGGTCCTTCTTCATGAGACCTGATGAATGGTCTCAGCCCTAAATGTTGACTGTTTATTCTCCTCCACAGGTGCTGCCTGACTTGCTGAGTTCTTCCAGTATTTTACATGTGTTGCAGAGGAAGAAGCAGTTATCTCAGCCTGTGAGCTTGAGGGTGAAGCCTCGCCAGCTGTCAACGCCAATCAGGGGTGGAGTCAGCCACTTGGAGCATGCTCCTGATGACAAGTGAATTGGGAGCTCACAGTAGATGGAGACCATTGCAAAATGGATACTAGGGCACCAAAGAAGGTGGGCGACCGATGAAACCAAATGGATCCTAGACTGAGAGTGTACTTCAGGAAACGTTACATATGCTGTCATTCAAAAAAGTGAGGATTGAGTTCTTCATGATTGTAGAAATAGTGTTTATTAGCACAATAAACAATAAGTATAAGAAAACTACAAATAAACCCAAAGGGTTGAAGGGAAATGTTTACAATTGACCATTATCTATAACACATAAATTATTACTGAGCCAAACAGCTGAGTATGTCCAGGGGAGGCTCATTTAACACATGAGAGAAAAGAATAGATAGGGTATGGTGATAGAACAATATTTCTGGTAAGATGGTGGCACGTATACACACAGGAGCCTCTCGGGAGCTATTGAGCCTGGGGATTCAAGCCGGGTTGTTGGGCGTGGGGATTCAAGCCGGGACATTGGGCCTGGGGATTTGAGCTGGGGTGTTGGACTGGGAGATTCAAGCCGGGCTGTCGGGTGTGGGGATTCAAGCCGGGACATTGGGCCTGGGGATTTGAGTTGGGCCGTCGGGCTGGGAGATTCATGTCAGGCCGTTGGGCCACGGGAGAAGCCTGACTGGGTTTGGAAGAGCTGACCTGGGTGTAGATCCTGCTGCTGGCTGCTACTCGGAGGCACAGGAGTTGGTGCCCTCAAGTTGGCGTGAAGGCAGCGGGTAGTGGAACCGTGACAGACTGTCTTGGACAGTTTTTTTTTACAATCACAAGACTCTGTTGGACATTGATTGCTGCAGTCCTGCTTCCCTTGTTTTAGTGATGAGAGAGGTGGCAAGGCAGCAGTATCACCTTGGTCGTAGAGAGGACGAGGCCTCAGTCCTTGGGTTTACATTGTAGTATGGCATCTGCGCCCAGTTGGGGGTGGCCTTTTCCTTTGGTGTTGCCCTCTAGTGTTGGATCGGTGGAATTACAGGCTGGATTGCTGGGAACCATCAATTTATGGGGCTTGTTGCTCAGGTTCTTGGACTAAAAATGTGTTTACTTACATGACTATGTTCTTTTTTTTCCTCTTTTCTCATTATTTGAAATGCGTTTGTTTGTTTTTACATCTTGGCCCCAGAGAATCACTGTCTCATTTGGCTGTATCCATGTATGGTTTGAATGACAATTAAATTTGATTTGATTTGAACGAGGTGGAGCCGGCCTACCATTCAGACAGAGACCAGTTGGGCCAAATTGTTTGTTTCTCTGCTGTGAATTCTGGCTAATTTGATGCAAAGCCATGAACAAAATGCACTATTGTTATATGCAAAGCTGATGGAATTAAAAACATCATCAGACAAACTATTATTAGTAAAATAATGCAAGAAGAAATATATTTCTAAATTTGTTGACACTCCCCAGCCTCTGCTTCCACCCCTCCCGCCGACTACCCAGTTCCAATCCTCTTTCCTCTGTGCTTCCATCCATTTTACATCGGTCTTTGCAATGTTGTCTTTCTAGTCTGATTCCTTACAGACCATGTGAATTGTTCTTTGTGAATCATCCAGAACACTTCAGCACTTTCCAGTTTAAAACTGATTTATGGACTATCAAACATATGCTCTGGCTGTGGGTACAGTCAAGAGCAGATCTGATTACATGGCCGACATTGCTCTACTCCCTTTTGGTTAAAACTGCTTTTAAAAAGAGCCCCTGAATTGATAGATGTGCATTTATATAGCACCTTTCTGGATGCCACGAAGGACTTGTAATCGGTGATGTATTTCAGAGGTACAGTCACAGTTTACACATGTACTGTATTGTGTATTTAATATTTCAGTAATATTTGAATAACCTAATGGATATATTGTTTGATTAACCATTCTTGGTTGTTCAAATTATTCATTATGAGTTATATATAAAAATACATGAACTGCATATGTCATCATGCTACCTGCCTCGCTCAAGTAAAGAAAAAACTAAGACTTGTATCTCATGGTTCCTTGTTTTTCTTTCAATTAGTTTAGTCTTTTGAAGCTACAAAACACAACAGTGATGATGAGGTATTTTTAAAATAAATCTGAAACAGCTGTTGAAGCGCATCGAAAGGTTTCAGTTTTTAAAAAGTGTAACAAGGAATGGCAAGTAAAAAAAGCACATGGGTTCATAAGCATTGAGTACTGGGTGACAATAATCATGAAAAAAAAGGAGCAGCGGTGGCTGCCTACATTGGAAAGATAGACCTGTTCAATTGCTCAGCAGGTAACTGGCTCATCTATGCTGAGCTAATTGAACAGTATTTTGAAGCAAATCAAACAGTCAATGAGAAATGAGTACTAATTTTGCTCAGTGCATTTGGGTTTAAAGATATACATTTTGCTTCAAAATTTAACTGGTCCAACCAAACCAGCTGAAATGAGCTTTGCTGATATTGTGAAAGTGATATAGGAACATTTAGAACTAAAGTCATTGTTCCTCGACGTTCCCCCCTCATTGTTGATTGCAGAACACTTTAGGTTTCATAAGCAGATTCAAAAGGAAGGGCAGTCCATTTCAGCATATGTGGCTGAATTGAATAGATTGTCTGAGCATTGTCAGTTCAGTAATGGGTTTAATGATGCACTGAGAGATCACTTAGTTTATGAACTCTTACAAGAAAGCATGCAAAAGCAGCTCCTAACTGAAGCACAACCTACATTTAAAAGACCACTTGAAATAGCTGTATCAATGGAAACATCAGACTGTGATACAATTGAGTTGTAGTCAGGAATGAAAGTGAGCATGAACAAAATTGCAACATCCAAGCAGAAGCTGGCCTGGCCAAACAAGTTGTGTTACAATTGTGCCAGGGGCTCACATGCACCGGATGAATGCAGATTTAAAGGCAAAAGTTGTAGAAAATACAACAAAGTAGGACACACACAAAGGGCAAGTCAGGCAGACAAAAATAAATGGCCTGCACAGAGAATAGAAAAAGACACAAAGTCAAGCCGCAGTTTCAAAAAGAGCACTAATTTCAGAGGTTCAGAAGAATCAAAGGTTCATTTTGTTATCAAAGAGTACAACTCTGAATTGTGTCTTCTCCGGATAGCCAGAGAATACAGAAAACCATATAAGTAGTTGAAAGAAAAAAACTCAAACCTGAAACATCCCAAACCCCTCCCTCGTACAAAAACTAACATGTCACCCAAAATCTCCAGTATGTCAATCGACAACGAGAGAGAATGGGTGAGAACACAAAAGAAACATAGAACTGAAGGAAGCCAATATGAACTACAGTCAGTTTGCACTACAGTCCAATCCATAAATCTCAGACTTTTGATAACATCTCCAAGGGCATCGGGACCCAGTGGCCTCCAAGAGAGCAAACTTGAAGCAGCGGCTCCTGCGTTGGCAGTAACTTGAAGCAGCGGTCCCTCTGACGGGAGCAACATGAACCAGTGGCCCCTCTGATGGCAGTGACACGAACCAGCAGCCTCTTACAGAACTGTTCGCTCTCCTCCGCATTTGCCTTGATATTTCAATCCACCTTGACACTTCAGTTAGCAAGAAATGGAGTCGATCATGGCCCCACGTCTCCTCTCTGAGTTTCTTCTTGTGGTAGCTTGTACTCTCATTTCTCTCCTGGAATTTTCTCAGGGCCAGCAGAGTGCTAGTTCACTTGATCAAACTACAGACTGTAAGTCACAGGCTCCAACAGTTTCAAAAACAAAATTTAGATAAAAAGTAGAAGATATAGAAAAGCTGAAATGATTGACTATCTGGAAGATGTTGCCAGAGGAATTGTTGTTCGCTGGCGCTATCCTGACTGTACATTCTGTTGATGAAAAATCTGGTAATGATGAGAGTGACACAGGGCAGAGTAGCCCTGAGAGTTACAAATGTGAAAATTAGCAATATGGCTTACACCAGAAGTGAACAGCAAATTAATTAAAATGGATGCTGGTTCAGCTGTTTCAGTGATTCCACAAAATGAGTTTGAATGGCATTTCAAAGATATTGCAGATATCCAACTAAGAACTTATACCAGAGAAATGATATCTCCTGTAGGAAGGACATTCATAACAGTGAAAGACAACAATCAACAATCCACATTTGGGCTTGCCTGTGGTAAAAACAGGATGGCCAGCATTTGTGGATGTGATTGGTTGACACAAATACAAACTGGTTGGAGATCTACCACCATTTGCATGCCACGTACCCTGCAATGAAGACCAGTTAAAGTGAATCAAGAAAGGTACCAGATGATGCCACAGCAGCATTCCAAGATGGCATTGGAAAGCTCAAACATATCAAGGTTAAAATTGTGTTAAATGAATATTCCACACACAAGTTGTACAAAGCCTGTCCAGTTCCTTATACCATCTGTGATGAAGTAGCCAGTGAACTACAAACGTAGATCACATGGTGGTTTGAGAAATTCTTTCCAAGGGTGAGTGGAGCTCATGGGTACCACCAGTAGTCCCAGTAGCCAAGAAGAAATGGTCTGTCAGGATCTGTGGTGATTTTAAGGTTGCCATCAATCCAGAACTGAAAGTAGATCAATACCCTCTGCCCAGGATAGAGGATATCTCTGCAAACCTTTCTGGAGGGAAACACTTCAGAAAAGTGTACTTAGCTGAGGCCTATCTACAGATAGAGATGGAAGAAGATTTCTCATCTTATACACAAAGAACTTTATTGCTTTAATAGGCTTATTTTTGGAGTAGTAATTACACCTGAACTCTGGCAGAAAGCCATGAACCAGGTGCTGCAAGGCTGCCTAGGCATTCAATGCCCCTGGATGACATCAACGTATTGGTAAGGATGACAAGAAGCATCTCCAAACTCTCAGGACAGTGTTAAAAAGATTAGAAGATTATGGGGTCAGAGCTCAATGTAATAAGGGTGAATTCTTTAAACCAAGCATCACTTACTGTGATCACACTGTTGACACACAAGGATTACACAAGTGTGCTGAGAAAATTCAAGCAGTGGTGGATGCCCCAAGGCCAAAGGACATGTCACCATTTCTGTCTTTCTGAGGATTTGTCAAATACTCTAACAGGTTCCTTCCAAACCTGGCTACTGTGCTCCACCATTGAACTCTACTAAAAATCAGGAAGAAATGACAATGGACAAAGCAGTGTGAGGTGGCTTTCCAAAAGGGTAAAGGAAATGGTGATATCAGATATCGTACTCACAGATTATGATCCACATTGTCTAATGAAGCTTGCCTGTGATGCCTCACATAATGGTATATGTGAAGTCATGTCACATTATCAGTGATGGAAGTTAATGCCCCATAGCCTTAGCGTCAGGTTCCCTTGCTGCTGCAGAGGAAAATTATGAACAGACTGACAGAGAGTCCTTGAGCTTGGCTGGCAGTGTAAAACATTTTAACTAGTCCCTTTGTGGGAGACAGTTTACACTCGTTACTGATCATCAACCACTAATGTCCGTTTTCAATCCACAGAAGGGTGATCCACCAACAGCAGCAGCACAAATGCCGAGATGGGCTCTGTTTCTTGGAGGACCCAATTACAAGATCAAACTCAAGAGGACAACTAACCATGGAAATGGTGATGGATTTCCTCGTTTACCCTTGGAAAAGGAAACACCAGAAAAATTTAGTAAAAAGGACCCTCCTCTTGACATATTCTCCCTAACACAAATTGGAAGTCCCCCTTTTACGGCAGAGGTGATCCAAAGAGAAACCAGAAAAGGCTTCGCACTGACTCAGGTCTACATGGCCACCCAAACTGGCTGGAATGTGCAGCAGAAATTCCAGTTCCCCCACTTTTACCAGTGCCGAGATGAACTTGCCCTTGACTGGGGTTGCCTTATGTGGGGATTGAGAGTTGTTGTACCATCCAAGCTGAGAGCTAAAGTGTTGGAGGAGCTACTTGCCTGGTACTAAGGCACGGTCAAAATGAATGCGTTGGCTCGAAGCTTTGTCTGGTGGCCTGGGATAGATCAGCAGATCGAGCAGCTTGCCATGCATTTTTTGGGATGCCAATGCATCCAGAAGATGCCAAAGGCATTGCCTGGGAAGGGCCTGCATTGCCGTGGCAGAGAAATCATGTAGGTTTTGCTAGACCATTAATGGGTACAAATTTCTTGGTAGTAGTGGACGTAGCTACAAAGTTGCCAAGGTGTTCCCAATAGCCTCTATCCTGCCTATTATTGTGTTGAAAAACCTTTTCACAAAGCCTTGTGCTGCAGAACACTTAGTCAGTGACAATGGACAACAGTTTATGATGGAAAAATTCAGTCATTCCTAGAAGTGATTTTACCTTGCCATTCAGCTACAAATGGCTTGGCGGAGAGGTTTGTGAAGAGTCTAAAGAATGCACTGCGAGCAATGTCAGCAAAACACACTGCACTAATACTGAACCAGAAGCTCGCCAATTTCCTTCTTGCATATCATAATGCAGCACTCTCTACGACCAACAACTCACCAACTATGCTGTTCCTGGGTTGTCCATTGCATTCATGCTTGGATGTCCTCAAACCCAGTCTCAGAAGGAGTATGCAAGATGAACAGCTGAGACAAATTGAAGGCCTCTTAGACAAGGAGGTCTGATGTTTCACTCCTGGACATGCAGTCCTGGCAAGAGACTACAGATGTGATCAAAAATGGGTACTTGGAAAGGTTAATGACAGACTGGACCACTGTTACACACAGTGGAGATTGCATGTAATGTTCTCTGGAGGTGACACATCCATCATATGAGGAGAGCTTAGTCAATTGTTAGAGAAGAAAGATGGCTACCGTTGTCAGAACTGCTTGCTGCAGTCTCAGAGTCAACTCCTACAACCACTACGGAAAAGGTCCCAAAACTTGAGAATGTTGGTTCACAGCCACAAGTCTCACCTGCCAAGCAGTGTGATCCCCCTTGTCAGGAAAGACATTACCCCAGAAGGGTAAGAAAGCCTCCACAGTGATTAAATTGTTAGGCCTGAATGGGACAATTTAAAATTTACTATACTGTAGGTTTCTGTTATATAGTATATTGTGTATATAGTTGAGAAGCATTCTATATTGAGTTAGAGTCAAGCAGGGAGGAGTGTTGTGTATTTAAGATTTCAAAAATATTTGAGGAATCCTGCACATATATAGATTGATTAATCATTCTTGTTCACTTAAATAATTCATTATGGGTTAAATGTAAAACTACGTAAATTGTATACATCATCACGCTGCCAGGTAATACGTGGTAAAGAACAAACTAAGAATTGCATCTTTAGGCCATTTTGTTTTTCTTCCAATTAAGTTTAAAGTTTTGAAGTTACAAAGCACAGTATACAGACTCCAGCAACACTAATGAAAAAAATAACTTGATAACCTGGTCTTTCATTATTGATTCATTGAGTAATTATTAACCAGAAATTTGTTGTCCTCCTTTGAAAGCTGTGATCCTATACCGCCAGAGGAAAAAGAGAAAAGGCTCAGTTTAACCCTGAACTGACAGGCAGCACTCCCTCCACTACACTGGGAATGTCAGCCTAGAATGTATCTTCAGATGTTTGGAGTAGAACTTCAATCCAAAAGCTTCTGACTCAGATAAGACTGTACCAACCCAACCAAGGCTGATCCTGTGACTACCAACATTTTTCAAGCTGGTCACATCCTTCGTTTTGACTGAGCAACCCAGGCCAGAACTTTAACCCGACAATCTAAGATATTCAATGCAGTGAATTACCATTTTCCATTGCTAGGAAGATAAGCTGCCACATTGAAATGTCCCATAGCGTCATTTGAAACTGTGAGTTCCACCAACATTCTGGATATTTACCTTACTTTCTGAGTTCAATAGCCTCAGAATAGAAGGATGTCCCTTTGGAACAAAGATGTGGAGGTATTTCTTTAGCCAGGGGGTGGTGTATCTGCGAAATTCTTTGCTACAGACAGCTGTGAAAGGCAAGTCATTGGAAATATTTAAAGCAGAGGTTGAAAGGTTCTTGATTAGTAAGGGCATCAAAGGTTACAGGAAGAATGCATGAGAAAGGGGTTGAGAGGGATAATATATCAGCCATAATTTAATGGCAGAGCAGACTCAATGAACCAAATGGCCTAATTCTGCTCCTGTGACTTATGGTCTTTTGATCCAGTTGCATCAATAATATTTGAGTTTCAAGTCTCTATAGGAACAACAGAGGGAGATTATTCAGAACCATGTTGGCCACTCTGTGAGTGAATGTTTTCTTAATTCCTTTTGCCAGTTGATTGGAAGAGGCTCCACTTGAAATGTTAATCCCATCTTTTGTCTCTTCAGGTATTGTAAAACTAGCAATGAATTTGCTGCAATCTTTTGATCCAAGATGATGGCACTCAAAGTGTAGTTCAAAGTGTACTCCAGTGGAAGAATTTGAGTGAGAATTAAAGGTTTGTAGTAAAAACTTTACCAAAGAAACCCCTATTTTGTGCAGCTCCTTATGACTGAGCTCCACAGGATGATATTAGATTGAAATCTGTGCTAATCACCAACTCATCAGAGACTGAGCTGAATTTCTGTAATAAGTTAAATTGGGTACTTAAATCATGACTTTGCATATTAGATTATTAACTTTTATTGTTTCTCTAACTTCATTAATGTTCTTTATTAAATAGTTCTCCTTACTGGGCTGAGTGGTAATGATCTTTTCTTCCCAATGGTCTCTTTTTATAGATGTTTTGTTTATTCATACAGTTCTTGCCTAATTTTCACAATTCACTCTTCTGCTTTTATTTACCTGGATTTGATGTCTGATACACCTGATTCCCCAACACCTCTCCACTTTGTCCCACTCCAGAAACCAGCCTCTTAACATGTCCTCTTCTCGACCTGAAAAGCAGAGATGTTATAAAATCTAAAATAAAAAGTGTAGAATGCTGGAAACACTTAGTATAGGTGGAGATGGTCTGGCAAAGCATGGTGATGTGTTGCAGGCAGCTTAAAATAAACTTCTAAATATATTTATTTTGAACAACTCTCACTGCAATCTGCAGCCTGTAAATTCCCTTTAAGTAATGAACTTTGGAACCATCTTAACGAACTTGTGTTTTCACGATCTTCTGAAGTACCAGGAGGACTAACCCCACTGAGGTACATCGCCATAGCTGAAACAGAGGGTGGAGGGCCAGACTCCAAGCCAGGATAAAATGAAGGGGCATGAAGCTTTGTCTACCCAGCATCTTGTTAGAAAATGTACAATCACTGGAGAACAAGATTCAGGACATAAGGACAAGATTGCTGAGTCGGAGGCAAATGAAGAATTGCTGCGTTCTCTTTTTCATAGAGACATGGCTCACTCCGGACTCACCGGATATATCAGTGAGACACAAGGACTTTTCAATACACGGTGTTACAGGGTATTCTGGAATTAGGGTATATAACAAATGTCAAGTTCAACAGCAGCCATTCTTCAAATATGAATGTGGACGCAGATGGAAATTAAAATGCAGCCCTAAACAATAGTTTTCCTAGGGCTGTGGGCTGGAGTTGATATCAAATCACAGAATACAGAGTAACATTCTTTTTGGGTGTCTGGAGTGTGTGTGTAAGGAAGGAGGCGTGAAACTATATGTAATTCAAAGTAAGCATTGTAGATACATTGTAACGATAGAATTATCCTGCTGTTACCTTTGATCTTTAGCATATAAAAATGTCATGTAACCTTGGGTCAAGGGGCCACTTCCTCCAAGAGTGTCTCATATTGTTTTATAAAACATTTCAGTATCCACTGGTTTCAGTATCTCCTGGGTGACTTTGTTAGCATTACAACATTTGGGGCCTCATCCAGAATAACTTTGTGACCCACCCTGTGGCCAGCAACCTCAGCACTCTAAGTGAATGAGTATTTTTAAAATTAACACTCACACTTGGATCTGATTGGGTCAGTGACTATGGGATCGCAAGGTACCATAAGCATGGTGGACAGCTGAACTACTAGAGGTGAAATAGTGTGGTGTGTTCATCCATGTGTGTTTATGTAAGAATAAACATTTGTGTGTTAATTTGATGAGACAGGATCAGTGGCTGCGAAGGGTGCTTACTGTCCATTTGCGACATCAGTAGTGTCATTCGGGGAACAGTAGAGTGACTGATGCATTTGCAAGTGTGTGGGTTTTAAGAATAAGTCTGTGACAGTTTTAAATGCAAAGGGATGCAACAAGCATTATGAGTTCAGATGCACGTTATTGGCAGATTGCAGAGTACATACTCTGTGGTTTTAAGTGTATACTGTTTAATTTTTATTCATCGTCTATATTTTACATAATGTGGGAAATAGTGTGGAGATATTTGAGGGAGAGGTTATCCCTGGATGCATGTGTCGTGGTGGCACTGATTGAGGTTAGGCAACATCAGGTTGAGAACCCCGATGGCCCAAGCCAGCCCTTGACATTGATTATGACTATCCATAAGCCCTTCACCCTGCCCCCCGGGGAGAAGCAGAATTGCCTTCACTCTGGTGAATTTTGTCAGAATTGCCCTCACTTAAGGCCACCTGCGGGAATGCAGAACTCTGGCGCAAGCTCAATAAAATGTTTGAAATTTACCAGATGCACGCTAAAGATACACATGTGCTGGTGAAAGTTCAGAAAGCTGATGAGCCTGCCATAGATAATGCAGAACATAAATATCAAGCCTTTGAGGAGTATTCAGGAATGGATAATGACAGGACGGATAACCCAATCTTCCTGAAAATGCTGAAGAAAGGCCTGAGCTCAGCCCATCAGCCCACCAGGAAGTTTTAGATTTGTGAATAGCAGTGGGATCGACGTACTCCATGATAGTATCATGGGTCAGTGAGTCCTACCAGAGGAGGGGAAAGTGAAGTTCTAAAGTAGCTGCCATGAATGGAGCTGCTGTGACATCACAGAGAACTTGCTTTGTGAGCCAGCAGCTGGTGCACATAGCAAGGAACGGCTGGGATAAATATGGGAGGGTAAAGAAGGATTTGTTACAGCTGAGGTTTCTCAGGCCACTGTTGGAGGTAGTGTCCTGAAAAGAGAGCTGTTGTTGAGTGAATGAAGTCACTGGCGAAAAGAACTGGTAGATATGAAGCAGCCACTTTATTCAAAAAAACAAGATATACCAGACATCATCTTGAGGCACTTTCGGTTGAAAGATCTTGCTGGCCCAACGCTACCCAATATTTTATGTGCTAAACATCAAAGGACAATTCCATATTTACAATGCTCCCACAATGCTTTCTTTGAACTTCACACAATCTTCACACCTCCCAGTTTGCACCACACCACAGACATCTAAATTAATTTTAATCAGCATTGTCTGGCCTGTGATACAAGGCTTTTAGGAACCTAGTGTTCAGAGGTGCATTTTAAATTAAATCAATCTATATTCAGATTTGGAGATTGGTGGCTGAATTCATTTGCTAGATGTGCTAAATCTAAAAATTGCTCTAACAAGAGCAAAGTGTGAAAACCACTCACCAAAGCAGGCAGAATCCACTGCAGCGCCCTCTCTTTCTGATTTGACTGCTGACCTGATTGTAGAGCTGGTGAGGTCAGACAAATGGCTGAAGGCAGCCTCCATTGTCAGTGGTAGTCATCTGCAGACGTACACAAGAGGTTTATCAGGGGGCCAGCAAAGTGAAATGTTAGTGGACTCAGGATCGTCAGTGTCAATAACTGAATTACTCTTGCCCACAACTGGAGAGCCAACTTACATTACCAGTGCAGAAGGTGAAGCAATGAGAGTGGAGAGAAGTCGGCCCCAGGTACTTGATATTGAGGGAGTGCAGCTGCCTGTAGATTTATGGGTGTGCCCAGACAATGAAGGTACTATCCTGGGAATAGGCACACTGAGTGAGGCAGATTCAGGAAAAGGAGAAATAACATGAGCAAGACAGGGACAGTGAACACGTGTGACCTACAATGCAGCTAACATGGCCCATAGAGGGACAGCAGCCCCAAGCAGGGGAGAAGGACGGGGCAAATGTGTGGGGATCATGTCAGGAGGTCCCAAGGGCGAGGGCTAAGCGGAGTCAGGGGCTGTTAGAAGTAGTGCAGCTGCCTGGAGAGGGAGCAGTGACTAAAAAAATGGTTCACCAGAAAGGGGGATAATGAGGAGTGAAAAGGGAAGGAGTGGGCAAAAATCAGTGCAAAGAGGGCAACAGAACAACAAGAAGCAATACAAACTACAAGCGTACAGGAAGAAATGACAACTGCCAATTTAATAAGATTGCATGAAGGGGTGAAGATAAAGAATGTGATCAAACTGCAACCGGCCAGCAGGGAAGGAGGCAGCAGGCATACGAATGATGAAGCTGCATTTTAAAGACTGGGTCAAATTTCTGGAACAATCTCTGCTTAGAGTCTTGTAGGTAACCACTGGGGATGATAGCATAGATGTCGCTGCACATAATAGGTAAATTGGGAAGGGGTTCCTAAATACAGGGCATTTTTTTCTGCTCTGTTTGATTAGATCCTCCTTAAAGTTTGACCTTTCCTGGAACAAATCTATTTTTGTCCAGGAGGGCCAGGAGGAGGAGCGGGTAGGCTACATTCTACATCAGCCATCCATTATATTTGAATGTGGATTGCAGAAGGAATTTAAAATGCAGCCCTGGGGCTGTGGACTGGAGTTGATATCAAACAGACAATGCTGATTAATAATCATTTTGGATGTCTGGAGTGTGGGTACAAAGAAGGAGGTGTGAAACTAGATGTAATTCAAAGGAAAGGAAGTATTGTAGTACTACGTAAAGATAAAATTGTCCTGCTGTTACCTTTGATCTTTAGCATATAAAAATGTCATGTAATATTGGGTCAACGGGCCTCTTCCTGCAAGAGTATCTCATTTTGTTGAATAAAACACCTCAGCATGCACTAGCTTTAGTGTCTCTGCTGACTTTGTTCACATTACAACATACAGGATGGACTAGATTTGGAGAAGGCAAAACTTGGTGGGTAGACTGTGTTTCATGATAAACTCTTTGAGGTGTTCAGACGCAACGGTCTTGTTGCACTCTTGTGCCCCCAACCCGATACATCTAATGATTAAGTGCCGACCGTTCTACTTACCCAGAGAGTCCTCTCTGTGATCTTGATTGCAGTTCACACACTGCCAAAGACTGATATTTTTAGGCAATCGATGTATTGAATGCAGCATCACCGTACAAGAAACAGGCTACCCCAGTGCCTTTCAAATCATTGACTAGAACTTCAGACAGGTTTTTTTGCAGAAATTTCTGCAAAATAACCATCGACGTATTACTTGCCGTATGAGGGTCCCAATACACTTGACCGCTGCTATACTACAAAATCTGATCACTTGGCTGTGTTCCTCCTACTTGCATAAGGGCAGTGGCTAAAGAGATAAGAACAGCAAAGAGGTGGTTCTGGAGGAGTAGAGTAGCTATGGGATTGCTTCGAGTCGGTGGACTGGGCCATGTTCAAGGCCTCATCAAAGTTCTTACAGACTTCATAAAACAATTATAGACAAATGTGTCCCCACAATATCATTTGCATTCTTCACCAACCCCTGGATAAACCATGAGATCCACAATCTGCTGAGAACCTGATCAGTGGTATTCACGTCTGGAGACCAAGTCAGATACAAGAGGTCAAGGTACGATCTCCAGAAAGCCATCTCATGTGTGAAGTGGCAATTCCAGGCCAAATTTGAGTTACTGAAGGCTGCTTGACAGCTGTGGCAGGGTTTGAACGCTGTCACTTCCTACATAGTGAAACCAAGTGACATAGGTTACAACAAGCTTTCACTCATAGATGAGCTTAATGCCTTTTATGCTTTGACTGTCTGAGGTATCAGTGCCTAAGAAGAACATGGTAATCTGCCTCTATGGCTATTGTCCAGTAGCACTTACATCCATGGTGATGTGCTTTGACAGATTGGTGATGAAGCATGTCAACTGTTGCCTGGGAAGTGACTCGGGTCCACTCCAATTTGCCTGCCAACACAATAAGTCAACAGCAGATGTCATTTCATTGCCTGATCACTCAACCCTGGAACATCTCGACAGTGAAAATGAATAAATCAGGATAGTCTTCATTGACTACACCTCAGCATTCAATACCATCATCTCTTCAAAATTAACCAATAAGCTTCAAGACCTTGGCCTCATTGCCTCCTTGTGCAACTGGATCCTCAATTTTCTCACTTGCGGACCCAGTCAGTTTGGATTGGCAACAATATCTCTTCCATGATCTCTATCAGCTTCAGTGCACCTCAAAGCTGCGTGCTTAGCCTCTGCTCTACTCGCTTTATACTTATAATTATGAGGCTAAGCACAACTCTAAATGCCTTATTTAAATTTGCTGATGAAACCACTGTTGTTGGCCAAATAAAAGGTGGTGATGAATCAGCATATGAGAGAGAGACTGAAAATATTGCCGAATGGTGCTTTCATTAATGTCAAGAAGTCCAATGAGCTGATTATCAACTTCAGGAGGAAAAAGTTGGAGGTCCATGAACCAATTCTCATCTAAGGATCAGAAATGGAGAGTGTCAACAACTTTAATTTCCTTGATACTATCATTTCAGTGGATCTGTCCTGGGTCCAACACGTAGTTGCCATTACAAAGAAAGCAGTGCCACGATTTCTTAGAAGTTTGTGAAGATTCAGTATGTCATCTAAAATTTTGACAAACTTCAATGGATGTGTGGTGGAGAGTATATCGACTGGTTGCATCATGGCCTGGTATGGAAACACTAATACCTTTTAATGGTAAAGCCTACAAAAAGTTGTGGATATGTCCCAGTCCATCATGGGTAAAGCCCTCCACACTATTGAGCAAATCTACTTGGAGCACCATCGCATCATGCAGGCCATGCTCTCTTCTCTCTGCTACGATCAGGTAGAAGGTACAGAACCTCAGGACCCACAGCACCAGTTTCAGATACAGTTATTTCCTTTAGCCATCAGGCTTTTAAACTAGAGGGACAACTTCACTCAACTTCACTTCCCCGATCACTGAACTGTTCCCACTTTCAAGGACTCTTCATCTCATGCTTATTTATTTATTATTATTATTATTATTATTTCTTTTTTTTCTTTTGGATATTTGCAGTTTGTTTTCTTTTGCATGTTGATTGTGTGTCCATCCTGTTGAGATCAGTCTTTTGTTGATTCTAATGTGTTTTTAGTATTTACTGTGAATGCCTAAAAGAAAAATAAATCTCAGGGTTGTCATATGTTTGTCATTAGGGGGATGTTGGTGGCAGACCCAAATGCAAGACACAGACACTGAAGTACAGGAACAGGACTAGGTGTGTAAGAAAGCAAGGGAAGTGGAGAAGAAACGTCACTGGACAAGACACAGGCCCTGGACAAGACTAGGATACAGGGCCTGGTCTAGGTCTAGACTAGGAAAGCAGGACCTGGACGAGGAACTAGGAACCTAGACAAGGACTCCAAGCCAGAGACTGGACAGAGACCTGGAACCTGGGTCTTGACTCAGGCTCAGACTCCAGATCCAGGCGAGGACAGAACATGGCAAGGCAACAGGACTGGACGTGGCAGCAGGACACGGGACTCCTGGGCAGGAAGAGGAGCCAGAACTGGATGAGGACATGAAGCTCAACCTCGGTCTTGGGAGACAGGAACGCAGAACACAGAGCCGGGTCCCCTCCTTGGGAGGAGGACGTAGGGCCGGGACTCGCACACAGCACATAGAGCCAGGGCTCTACACAGAGCCAGGACACCGGTCTGGGATGCTTTCTAGGATGCAGGGCCGGGACCCTTCTAGGATACAGACACAAAACACAGAGATACAAAGAGACAGTTTCAAACTTAACAATAGATAGTTCCTTATCTTGACACAGCAAGGCTCCGGTCTTGCCCCGGCAGTAGAACTCGACGGCGAGGACACAGGCACTGCTTCAGCCAAGGGCTACAGAAGGAAGAGGAAGGGAAGGGAACAGTCCAGCAACACAAGCTGAACCCAGGAGCTATTTATGTAGCAGCCCAAAATGAGAATCATGTGCCTCAGTTGAGGCACCCCAGCAGAGCAAGGGAAAACCAGAAAACCTGGAATGAGGATTGATGGACAGGACCGTGAACCAGAATGCGGACTTCATGGACCGGACCATGACAACATTGACACATATGTACTTTAATCATAAATTTACTTTGAACTTTAAACTTCCAACAGAGTTAATATTTTAGTTAAATGACCTAATATTTGAACCTAGATTTTTGTCTGCTCCTCTCTTTCTTTCCGATGTTCCCTAAAAACTAAACTTTGGAACTTCCTGATATATCTTTAAGTCCAAGTTTTCCTCAAAATGCCTTAGGACCTCAGTTTGTCTTAATTTTGCAACCTATCTCAGTCAGCACATTCAATCAGATTTCAACATCATGTCACTGTCGGTCAGGATCATTGGTTACTTTTATATAATTTAACAATATTCAAGTTTGCTGATGACACCACGGTTGTGGGCCAAATCAAAGGTGGTGATGAATCAGCATATAGGAGGACAACTGAAAATTTGGCTGAGTGGTGTTATAACCACAACCTCTCACTCAATGTCAGCAAGACCAAGGAATGGATTGTAGGCTTCAGGAGAGGGAAACCAGAGGTCCATGAGCCAGTCTTCATCGGAGGATTAGAGCTGGAGAGGGTTAGCATATGTAAGTTCCTGGGTGATACTATTTCATAGGATCTGCCCTGGACCCAGCACGTAAGTGCTTTTGCAAAGAAAGCAGACCTCTACTTCCTTAGGAGTCCATGGGGATTCAGCATGACATCTAAAACTTTGTCAGACTTCTATAGATGTGTAGTGGAGAGTGTATGGACTGGCTGCATCATGGCCTGGTATGGAAAAACCAAAGCCTTTGAATGGAAAATCCTACAAAAGCTAGCAGATTTGGCCCAGTACATCATGGGTAAAGCACATCATAGGGTAAAGCCCTCCCAAATGTTGAGCACATCTACATGAAATTGTGTCTTAGGAAAGCAGCATCCACCATCAGAGATTGCCACTGTTCAGGCCATGCTCTCCTCTCGCTGCTGCCATCAGGTAGAAAGTACAAGCCTCAGGACTCACACCACCAGGTTCAAGAGCAATTACTACCCCTCAAAAATCAGGCCCTTGGACAAAAGGAGATAACTACACTCATTTTCCCATCCATTGAAATATCCCCATAACTAATTAGCTCACTTTAAGGACTCTATCTCATTATTTCATATTTTCATTATTTTTTGTTATTTATTTATATTTATATTTGCATTTGCAGTTTGTTCTCTTCTGCACGCTGGTTGATCTTTCATTGATCCTGTATTACTTACTGTTCTACAGATTTGCTGAGTATGCCCACAGGAAAATGAATCTTAGGGTTGTATATGGTGACATATACTGATAATAAAATTCACTTAGAACTTTTGAACTTTGAACTTATTTGAATGATGGTTACATGTATTCTCAAGAATGTACAGTTATACAAAAAATGTTATAAAGTATAAAATGTGTTTGAAATTAAGGAAAATTGTCATAGGAAGTCATATAATCATACAACATGGAAATACTGTAGGTCCTTTAGATTACCTAATCCACGCCAACCATTGATGATCCATTTACACCAATTTCATGTTAACCACATGTTTTTACTTACCATACATTCTTATCAACTCCTCGCTAATTCTAACACTCTTCCACACGCTAGGGGCAATTTACATTGATCAATTAACCTAACAACCCACACATCTTTGGGATGGAAATAGAGAACAGGACCCTGAAGGTAGTCATCGGGGGATTACTCCTCATGGCATGTGCTAATCGGGCCAAGGATAGAAATGTAGAACAGATGGACGTGTGGCTTTGGAGCTGGTGTCGTGGGCAGAGGGGAATTTCAGGTTCTTGGACCATTGGAATCTTTTCTGTGGGGGGTGGGGGGGCAGGGTGCACCTTAATTGCTGAGCAGCCTGTGTCCTTGATGGGGAAGTTTACTAGTGTTAGATAGATAGAAGAGTGCAGTTTAGAAACAGGCCATTCGGCCCACAATGTTGTGCCGTACCAGCTAAAAAACAAATCAAAAACACCCAAACACTAATCCCTCTTACCTGCACCATGTCCATATCCCTGCATCCAACTTATATCCATGTGCTGATCCAAACATCTCTTAAAAGCCTCTGATGTATTTCCCTCTACCACTATACCAGGCAGTGCAATCCAGGCATCCACGATTCTCTGAGTAAAAAATTTACCCTTCACATCCCCCTTGAACCTACCCCCTCTCACCTTCAATGCATGCCCTCTGGTATCTGAGATTTCAACCCTGGGAAACAGATGCTCTCTGTCCACTCTATCTATACCTCCCATAATCTTGTAGACCTCTATTAGATCTCCTCTTAGTTTCCGATACTCCAGAGAAAACAACCCAAGTTTATTCAGTCTCTCATGATAGCACATGCCCTCTAAACCAGGCAGCATCCTGGTAAATCTCTTCTGCATCCTCTCCAAAACCTCAACATCCTTCCTATAGTGGGGTGACCAGAACTGTTGCAATACTCCGGATGTGGCCTAGCCAGAGTTTTATAAGTAACATAACCCCCTGACCTTTGAGCTCAATGCCTCTTATTGAACTTATTTGGAAGGGTTTAAGCTAATTTGCCAGGTGGATGGGAACTAGGTAAGAAAGTGCAACGATTGAGAGAGAAGTAAATATGATGACTAGTAAGTCTGCAAGGAGGGGTAGGCAGGAGCAAAGTAATAGACATGATGGTTCGAAGGGGTTGATGAATTTATTTTAATCCTTGGAAAATAAAGAGTAAGAGTGATGGACTTACATGGATCAATACTTGGAATCATGATGTTTTGGCCATTACAGCGACCTGGTAGAGAGAGATTGGACTGATGCTTAATATTCTAGGGTTTCCATGTTTTAGAAAAATATAGGGACGTAAAATGAAGGACACACACAAAATGCTGGAGGAATTTAGCAGGCCAGGCAGCATCTAGGAAAAAAGTACAGTTGATGTTTCAGGCCGAAGCCCTTTGGCAGGAGTGCATGGGTTCTGCACTCAACAAAACATGTCTGTTTTGTTGAAACACTTCACCAATTTAAAGACCTATGTCATATTTATATAGGACTTCATTCCCAGGAACATAGCAAATTGAGGGTTGACCTGATAGGAGGTATTTATGATCATGGGGAGAGCAGAGGCAGAGTGAGAGCACAAGGTCTTTTCCCCAGAGAGGGGGTGGTAAAAGCAAAAGGGCCAGGCTTAAGGTCAGAGGTAAGAGATTTTAAAAAAGGTATCAGCAGAGGTTTCTTTGCGCAAAGAGTGGTACGTGTTTGGATTGAATTGCTAGAAATAGTGGCTGAGGTGGACACTTTAGAAGCCATCCAGGCAAGTACGTGGAGAGGAGAAGCTTAGATGCTATTGGTTGAATGTAGGTAGATTGGTTTGGCTCACTGGGCAACAAATTCGGTCTCGACAAGTTGGGCTAAAGTTCCTGCTTCCAAGCTGTATGTCATTAATCCATTGTTTTATATAACTGAAATATGCATATCCTGTACTCAGTGCAGTTGTTCTTCAAACACCCTGTACATGTCAGATGTGGATTTGCCCAAGAACAGCTGCTCCCAATTAATCCTCCCTTCCTCCTGCCTAATATTCTTATAATTTGCCCTGCCCTGATTTAATACTTCCCAGCAAGGTCTATACTTATTCTTATTTATAACTGTTTTAAAACTTAAGAATTTGTGATATTGCTTCCTAAATGTTCCTTCACGTAAAGGTCGGTCACTTGGCTAGGCTCATTTCCTGATACCAGATCCAGTATGGCACCTCCTCTTGTACTATCTACATACTGATTTAAGAGATCCCCCTTGGATGCACCTAACACATTCTGAACTGTCTAAACCTCTTGCATTAAGGAAGTCCCATTCCATATTGGGAAAGTTGAAGTCATGAATGCCAAAAACTTGTTGTTTTTAATTTTATTCCTAAATCTGCCCGCATATCTGTTCCTCAATCTCTGGGTGTTTATTGGGGTGTAGGTAGTATAATTCCTCTAGAATGATTGCATGTTTATTATTTTTGAGTTCTACCCTTACAGACTCAGTGGACGAGCCCTCCCAGTTGTGATATTGTCACTGATTGTGATATTGCCCCCATCCTCCCTCATTTTACAAACAAGAGAAAATCTGCAGATGCTGGAACACTCATGTCAATGATTAATTAATTAACAATCAGTAACTACATAACCTAGATTTTGAATCTCTTCCATTTGTAAGGAATTCAAAATCTAGAGAGTGTAATTAACGTGAGATAATCACTGATTAAAATCCAATGGGAAATTTAGAAATACCATTTTTGCTCAATAAAAGATGCAAATTTGGAACTTCCTGACACCAAAAGTATTGAAACAAATAGCTTAGATATGGCTAAGGGAATGTCTGTTAGGTATTTATGGGAGAGGGGGCTTGGGAAGCAGGAACTAGATGAAGATGGACTGAAGAAGACTTGAGTGGAGCATGGATGCCTGCATGGACCAAATGGGTCAAGTGGTTTGGTTTTGCTTTGTGGATGGATGTAGATGTGAGGATAACCAAGCTCCCTTCAAAGAACTGCACAGGGGTTATATTTGTTGTGAGTGTGATCAAAGTCACCAAAGACACACTGAGGCTGGAGTTATAGAAGTCTTTATTCATCATGACAAAAGACATTCTCATGGAAGCACTCTTGGTGGAGGCTCACAAACCCAAAGGCACATCACATTTCTATACCTTTGAGATCAAATTTCAGTACAGTTTCAACAGATCCAATGCAATTGTTTACTTCAATATTTTGGGTTGACAATCAATTTCATTGAGATACAGAGTGGAAGCAATTGTAATGGATAAGACCTCTCTGAAGGTCATAGTCATAGTCATACTTTATTGATCCTGGGGGAAATTGGTTTTCATTACAGTTGCACCATAAATAATTAAATAGTAATAAAACCATAAGTAATTAAATATAGTATGTAAATTATGCCAGGAAATAAGTCCAGGACCAGCCTATTGGCTCAGGGTGTCTGACCCTCCAAGGGAGGAGTTGTAAAGTTTGATGGTCACAGGCAGGAATGACTTCCTATGACGCTCAGTGTTGCATCTCGGTGGAATGAGTCTCTGGATGAATGTACTCCTGTGCCCAACCAGTACATTATGTAGTGGATGGGAGACATTGTCCAAGATGGCATGCAACTTGGACAGCATCCTCTTTTCAGACACCACTGTCAGAGAGTTCAGTTCCATCCCCACAACATCACTGGCCTTACGAATGAGTTTGTTGATTCTGTTGATGTTTCTATCCTCAGCCTGCTGCCCCAGCACACAACAGCAAACATGATCGCACTGGCCACCACAGACTCGTAGAACATCATCAGCATCGTCCGACAGATGTTAAAGGACCTCAGTCTCCTCAGGAAATATTCTAAAACCTTTTGACGACAGAGAGCCAGACACCCAAAATTAATGTTGTTGGGGCTATCTCTAAGTATATAATTTTGTAAGTGCACAAAAACTATTGACTGCCTATACCTGTGAACATGTTTGATATGCTAGGTGACAGCATCAGTCTGGTCAGCTCTCAACTCACAATGATGCCAATAACTCAGCCTGTTATACGGGGAGGGAGGTGGGGGATGGCATTGATAGTGGACCCAAGTGCAAGACACAGACACTGAAGTACTAGGAACAGGACAAGGATCATCAAGAAAGCAAGGGCGTCAGGAAGAAATGACGTTGGACATGGACACAGGTCCTGGACGAGACAAGGACACCGGGCCTGGGCTAGGGCTAGGAAAGCAGGACCAGGACAAGGAACTTGGAACCAGGAGCCTGGGCTAGGACTCCGAGCCAGAGACTGGACGTGGACCCGGAACCTGGGTCTTGACTCGGGGTCAGACCCCAAATCTAGGCGAGGACAAGACATGGCCACAGGACTGGACGTGGAACTCCTGCACAGGACAAGGCATATGGACAGGACAAGAACACAAAGCCTTGATTTGGACAGGACAAGGTTCTTGCATTAGGCTTAGACAAGACAAGGTTTTAGGACTTGGCTTGGACTAGACGAGGTACTTGGACGTGGCTTGGACTAGACGAGGTTCTTAGACGTGGCTTGGACTAGATGAGGTTCTTGGACGTGGCTTGGACTAGACGAGGTTCTTGGACATGCCTTGGACTAGACGAGAGACTCCTGGACTGGATGAGGAAACTCCAGCACAGGATGAGGAATCTCCAGCACTGGGCTGGGTGAGGTAGTCCTGGGCTGGACGAGGTACTCCTGGGCAGGACGTGGAATGCCAGGGCAGGATTTGCCTCTTGGACTAGGCTAGGCTAGGCTCGGCTCTTGGACTCGGCTTGGTTAGGCCCTTGGGTATGGAGCCGGGACTCCTTCTTGGAGCGCAGGGCCGGGACCCTCCTCGGACGCAGGGCCGGGACCTTTTCTAGGATGCAGGGTCGGGATGACTGCTGAGGATACTTGCCAAGGTGACTGCCGAGGTAAGTGCCGAGGAAACGGCCGAGGAGACTGTCAGGGATTCAGATAGGGTGGGGAAGGAAACAGTCCAGCAAACGAAGCTGAATCCCAAAGTTATTTATGTAGCCAGCCGGAAACTAGAATCAGGTGCCTCGATTAAGGAGCCCAACGGAACTGAGGAAAACAGGGAAAACCCGGAATACGGATCAATGGACTGGACCGTGAACCGCAATGCAGACTTCTCGGATTGGACCGGACCATGACATAGCCATGTTGCTTGGTTTGATGCAAGCCAATTAACACAACCCTATTGTCTTGAAGTTCAGCTGTTGCATATGCAATCTCTTAGTCTGTGGTGCAGCCTGTGCTTTAAACTGTTTCCAATTTACAATAAAAATTAAGGCCAATTGCAATCTTCCTGAACTTATTTATATTTACTATAAGAACTGAAGCCTGGTTCTTGTTTGAATTAATTATCTGCTATATTGACATAACTGCAGAATACTCCCGAACAGTAATGGCACTTCATCAATTAGGTAGGACATAAATCAACATCTCAGCTGAAAATCAGATCTTCCCACAAAGATACAAACCCAAGTGTCACATTACATTTCATCTGTAGCAGCAATAACTATACTTCAGAAGAGTGTATTGCACTTTGCAGTGTTTCAAGGTCATCAAAAGGCAACTCAACATGCCCCTTTATTTCATCCTCCTTATTTCGGTGCTGAAAACTTGAAAAGGGCTGTGACCCCACAATCTATTCATTCAGATGTTAAATTTCAGTCACAAAGATGAGATGCTGCTCACATAAAGGAGTCAGATGTCTTTGCACTATTGACTTGAGAAGTTCCATAAACTGCATAGATGGATATGTTTCATATCTGAACCCTCACCTTTATGCACAACTAGTGTGGTCCCATTTATTTGAATGGGGTCACTCACCTTTAATCAAAAAAGTATGCTTAGATGTAGATACAAGGCACTGCAGATACTGAAACCTGAAGCCACACACAGAGGAGCTGGAGGAACTCAGTGGATTAGTCAGCATGTACGGAGGGAAATGGTCAGTCGGTGTTTCGGGTTGAGACCCTTCCTCTGGATCTAGCACGACACCGACCATCAAAGACTCATCAATAATCTCATTTACAGTATTTGATCGTCCATGCCTTATCAATTCATGTGCTTGCCTGGATGCATAGATAGAGTCATAGACTCATACACCACAGAAATAGACTGTTTACCCTTTATTGCCCTTCTACATTACTCCTATTTTCTTGCGTTAAGACACATATCCTTCTGTGTCTTGCCTGCATACTTGGCTGTCTAAATGCTTCTCAAATGTATCTGATTCCACCACTTCCACTTTTTAAATATTATCCAAATATTTGCCTCTAAAACCACTTAGCACCTTTCAGTTTCCAACTACGTCTGGGTAAGTTCTTCCTCGGATCCCCTCTAACTCATTATCCTAAACTACTGGCCTCTCATGTTAAAACAGTGTTGTGCAGGAAAATGTCCTCCTCTCTATTCTATCTATGCCCCAACATATCCTACCCTCAGTGTCGTCCAGAATCACTGAGGGCTCTGCACTTTTGACTGTCAGCCCCCACCAGACTAACTTATCCCATTTAGGCCCCAGGACTGCTCTGAAGGTTTTTTGTTCCTGAGCTTCTGTTGCACTGTTCTGTCACTGCACATGGCCAAAATCACAATGATTTGCAACGGTGAAGTGTTTGGGTCCAATAAAACCCAGGGAAGGTGTTTATCTTTACTGAAGATTTCAACTGAAAACTTTAGTTGGATCATTGAAGAAAAACCAGTTTATTCAATAAATTAAAAAATGCTAAATCTGTGTCTTTATAAAAGACATCTTACTGCCTATTTTAGAATCAAACATTCTGGTTATAATGGCAGCTGAAAAATAATCAATTATTATGTGTAGGGAAAGGTGATGTAACAACAGACAGTGTAAAGATTGTGTAATTACTGATTGTTTATAGGGGTGCGTTCCGATGTATCTATGGGGAGAATAATTTATAATGAAAAGGACATCAGACCATGACAGGGGAAAGAAGGGCTTGCAGGCAGGAAGTGCACCAGATGTGGTATTTTAATATGAACAGTATTTGTTTACTTTTCAAAGTCGTGAGGTAAAATTTTCCTCTGTTCCATTTGCTGTACTTCAGGAAGGAGGAACCCAGTCTGTAAGGAAACCCGATCTTCCATACATTAACTGAAACAGACCCATGAACGGGTCTGACCCTCAGATGCACATCTTCTTATCTAGTTTTCTGGAGTTGGCTTTATCCAAGTTATTGCAAGGACAGGAGATCCCAGTGTAAACACTGCTGCAAATGCGAACTTGTAAACACTCTCAACAAGATCAAAAGGAACGTGGTTAATAAGTTATGTGTGACTGGGAAAGTGTTGCTGTAACTGCCAGTGAGGGTTTTTACAGTGGACAGAACAGCAGGGTGCTTATGCTTTGTAGCTTTGTCCTATTCTACTCTCATCCCAAACCTTACAATTCGTGTACTTTTCATAATATCCCTAAGCATTTTTGACATATATTCACTATTAAAATCACCAGTAGGCAATAGCTATAATTAGATCACCTGATTTTACAGTGTAACCATTTGGCCAGAACACCACAAGAATTATTCTGAAGAGTGTTGCAGGATCTTTCTGTCCAGCTGAAAGAGCAGATGATTTATTATAATTTTCAAAAGAGGATAACGCCAATAGACGCAAACACGAGGAATTCAGCAGATGCTGGAAATTCAAGCAATACACATCAAAGTTGCTGGTGAATGCAGCAGGCCAGGCAGCATCTCTAGGAAGAGATACAGTCGACGTTTCGGGCCGAGACCCTTCATCAGGACCTGACCAAGGGTCTCGGCCCGAAACGTCGACTGTACCTCTTCCTAGAGATGCTGCCTGGCCTGCTGCGTTCACCAGCAACTTTGATGTGTGTTGCTTAACGCCAATAGAGGTGTATTCCCTCAGCACTTCATTAGAGTGCACATACTGAGCTGTGGAGCAGTAGTGAAAAAATAGGCTTCTGCTTCAGCAGTAAGACTACTTCAACTGTACAATAGGAGGCATCAGGTTGGCAGTACAAGAGGTACAATGTACACAGCCCCAACGTGATGGATACCAGACTGTATTTGATGCTGTTGGGCAGACAGCAAGTCAGAACTCATATTTGGTGCCTTTCAAATGCAGGACTTTTCATTCCTGCAGTACATAGTTGGGAATGTACATTTCAAGAATTAATTGACTCACTTGGATTATAATCATTGTAGAATCAGCAATGGGAAATTGGCAAATATGATTGGTAAACATAATGTTCTTCCTGCCCATTAAAGAGTAGCCAAGATCAGTTCATTACAGGTTTTTGTCTCTGTTGCACTTATGGTTCTCAGCCGCAGCAGGCTGAAATGAAATGTTGCTGATAACCTTCAGAAATACAGAAAGTTTGACTTAATTTGATATATTTAGCAAAGTCAGCACATCCCAAAGTGATACACACAATTAAATACATTTTCTTTAAAAATCTTGGTTTCTGCAGTGCAGGAGGAAGCCCAGCAGCCAGTGTGTTCACAGCAAACTCCCACACAGGCATGGCAATGACAAAAATGAAAAGCACTTTCTTCAATGATGTTATCTGGGGGATTAACATTTGATCCTGGAAAGGGAAAAAGAGAATGTTAACAACTGAATATCAGGGCACAAAACTGGAATAAATCAACCTCTGATATCTGTAGTTAATATTTTTGAGCATTTCAGTGCACAAGCTCCCAGCCACTTATTTGTTCTTCACCAGCATAATGCCAGTGACTAAAATAGTCAGGATCAGGAATCTTGTGGAATCAACACTTTACCCATGTGAACTCCTTGATCAATCAGCTCAAAGTTCCCTGGAGCGGCAGCATACATCAAATGAACTGGAGCCAATTCCTCAGAGGCTCGTAGTGACATAATAAAGGTGAAACAGCCCAGTCCATCACAGGCAAAGTCCTTCCCAACACTGAGCACATCTGCAAGGAATACTGCAACAAGAAAGCAGCATCCATCAAGGACCTGCACCATCCAGCCCATGCTCTTTTCTCGCTGCTGCCATCAGGAAGGACATACAGATGCCTTAGGTCCTGTACCACCAGGTTCAGGAATAGTGATTACCCCTCAACCATCAGGCTCGTGAACCAGTTGGGATAACTTCACTCACCCCAACAGTGGACTGTTCCCACAACCTACAGACTCTCTTTCAAGGACCTTTCATCTTATGTACTCAGTATAATTTACTTACTTATTTTTTGTTTGTACAGTTTGCCTCTTTTGCACATTGTTTCTTTGTTCTTATGTAGTTTTTCATTGATTTTATTGTGTTCTACCATGAATGCCTGCAAGAAATTAATTTCGGGGTAGTATATGGTGGCACATACATACTTTGATAATAAATTTATTTTGCATTTTCAACATTGGTGCATAAGTGTGCAAGGGAGTGGGTGGAAGACAGAAAACCAACCTCCTTTTAACGTCTCCTCCAAGAGTGCAGTACTGAAGTGGAACGCCAACTGAAAGTCTCTGGAGTAGGACTTCAATCCTCCTTTTCAGCTCAGAGGCAGGAGTGCCAATAAGCTGACATAGTCAGTGCCAGGATATTACCCCCAAAATAGAATGGTGATGGAAAATCTTAAATGCTGCCTCAGTGTTAAGGGCAGTCACTCTCACTTTACTTCTGGAAGTCAGCTCTTTACCTAATTTTGGACCAAAAGTGTGATGAGGCTTAGAGCCAAGTGGTCCTGGTGAAACGCAAACTGGGCACTGGTGAGTAAGTGAGAGGATCGTCAATGACAGCTTCCATCACTGTGCTGATTATATTGTAATTAAGCAGATATAATTTGTCCTGTTTTTTGTCAGAACAGGCCATACTTGGACAATTTCCCATATGGTCCAGTACATGCCAGCACAGTTGGCCAGACTCCAGTTAGTTCTGGTGTGCAGAGCTTCAGTCCTGCAACTAGCCCTGTAGCCTCTGCTGTCGTCACTGCTTTCAGCTGGTTCTTCGACATCGCATGGAGTGAACCAGACTGGCTGAAGACCTGCCTCTGCAATGATGGGAATTTCTGGAGGAAACCAAGGTGGAAAACGTACTTGGCACATTGTGCTGAATCTGTGAATTAGGTGCAGGAATACACACTCAGTCACTCTATGAGATCGTGGCTGTGCTTTCAGGCTCATATTGGGCCCCATCATCATGAGGGTGGGGATTTGCCTCCTCTACCTCCCTTTAACTGTTTAATTGTGCGCCATCATTCATGACTAGTTGCAGCAGGCTGTATAGCTAGGATTTGGCCAGTCTGGATGAAGGGTCTCTGCTCAAAGCATTGGCTGTTTATTCCCCTCCATACCTGCTGCTTGACCTGCTGGGTTCCGACAGCATTTTGTGTGTGTTGCTCAAGACCTGCAGAATCTCTTGTACCTGATCAGTCTATTGTGGGAATCGATTACCTGTGTCTGTTTATGCTAGTCAGCACTCTTGTAGTCAGTACTATACTGCAGCTTTGCCCAATCTTTCTTAGGTGCATCTGGTGCGACTGCAGTCACGTCCTTCTGCACGCCTCCTGGAACTGGGATTGACACCATAGCTTGACTATAACAGAAGGCTGGGTGCAGCCTAGAACATTAGGAATGGTGATGTGTTCATTTCAATTGCTAATGGTCCATATCAGTATCCAGTCTCAAGCAGACAGATTTATTCCATTTATCTCACTTATCACAATTGTCATGCCACACAAGGTGGTGGAGAGTCAAGTTGGAATTGTGTCTCAATGAGCACGAAGCAATAGATTGCTCCTTTGATTGCTGTCAGGGACAATTGTTCCTGTGACACATTAATTGATGCCAACCACCCGTCTTCTATCCCAGCAGCTTCTATATTCCACAGATTTTATTGCTCCATTCCTGTCCGTTCCAATGCCCCAAAGAGAATTCACCCTCCCATTCCAGGATTCCAAAGAGACAGTTCTACCTGACACCCTGATCACCATCACTACCTGTTCTCCTAATCCTCCGGCACATTCCTATGTTTATTTTCTCTTTCCCCGCCCATAACTTTGGGCTCAGTAAAACGATGCTGTGGCAGATTCTAAGCACATTATACCCAGCCGCTGTAATCAGCCCAAGTCAAGTTTATTGTCACATTCACAAGTGCAATGAAACACTTACTCACTGCAGTGTAATGGGTACCTAGGTTCTGTAAACACAGGACATAAATTATACCTTGCAACACACACAAAATGCTGGAGGAACTCAGCAGGTCAGGCAGCATCGATGGGAATTAATAAACAGCTGACGTTTCAGGCCCAGACTCTGCTCCAGGATTGTTTTTGCAAACCTTATATATACAAGACAGTGTAAAAAAATGTCCCTGCAAAACAAAGTATTAGTGCAGAAAGGAAGCTATGGACAAGTCTATGGTAGCACATGGTGATATCTATTGAAGGTGGGTTAAGTTTGTGCATGCTGATAGTTGCTGGGAAGCAGTTACTCATTGTCCCAGACCCCAGAACATGGGCCCCTTGGCTTACTTACTTGTCAATTAGTTTCTAACGTGTAAAAAAAACGATTTGATCTTTTGAATCCAGTTTTCGAAATCAAACGTTTTGGTATGTTTTTCGTTTGCCAACGTTTGAATGAAGAACTGATCTCTAAGGTCAGGAAGAATTAGGCCAAAGCGTTAAAACTTCAAACTCACGGTGGGGGGGGGGGGAAATCACATTATATTTATTAAAGCTTAGGAACACCGTGGTCAGTGATACATTATTTTGTCATTTAAATTAAATTGAAACGGTAAACAATATCTGCTCCACCTAAGATCAAACAAGTCCGAATCGTTCTTGCCGTTCTGGCCTGCATTTGTACTCCCTCCCAGCAAAAAATCACCGCTCCGGCGCTGAACTGCAGTTCCAAAGTGACTCCCTCAGTTGGTGCGGTGCTATAGCTAGCATTACAGTTGTTCACTCCCAAGCCCAACGTGCCTGACTTCCCAGCACTGCCACACCGACTGCGCTTCCAAAACCAGGGGATATCCAGGGGTCACGAAAGGCGAGATATGATTAAGCTTCCCCCCCCGCCACCCGTTTTCGTTATACATATATTTAACGTCTGTGTAGCAACTCGGGCGTGACGTTGGCCTATCCAATTTCACATGTAGCAGGCGATTCATCACATAGCGCCCCAAGTATTAGTTCCTTTTTGGCTTGCAAACGAAAAATAAGTTAACGTTGCCGCAGGGCTATTCAACCATGCGCTTGGGTTCATTAAAAATACTAAAACATCAGTTCTTTCCTCCTTGGTTAATGAAGACCCGTTGGGCGACTTTGAACCTGCCGTCTGCACTTCAGCTGACAGCGAGCGACGCCACTTGACTCCCGGGCCATCGCCCTGTGCTCCGCTCTGCCGGGTTTTCGTGGTCTCCCATTCCCTGTTGCGCTAACTTTTGCCAGGCTGCCTGTCACTTCTCTCCCATCCCCCTCGCCCTGCGTATCTATAGGGTTGTGGGGAGGGTTCACACTTGTCCTGTGCAATTTCCCCCCGGCTGATCTGCACCTCGATCCCATCCCCGTATCGACTCGTACCAGTGCTGGCGGTGCAGGTGAGGTTGTTTTTTCGAAGGGTGGTGGGTGGGTCAGTGTGGCAGCGGGTCCCCGTTGTGCTGCAACCATTGCCCAAGATGCTCAGCTCCACACGAGGATCACAACAACGCCTGCCCAACCCTGGAAAACCAGTAAACCCGGCTGACAGTTACACGAATTCAAACCCCTTAGTGAAATGGAGACATAAAATGCTTCCAATGCTGAAATGGAGCAACAAGGCTGGGGAGTCCATTGCTCAAGGCGGTATTCTCCCTCCATCCACATATGCTGCCTGAGTTGCTCTGATTTCGGTGCCTCAGTGTAAAGCAAGCTCATCTGGAGAAGAGGCACACACTGGAACCGAAAAACACAAAGAGCCCGTGCGGCCTCAGGCCGCGAACAGAAGGACCACGTGCATTCATCCCCCGGACTGCCCCTGCCAAGAGGACACCTTGGCGTCCTTCTTCCACGGGCATTTAAAATTGACAGGCGCAACAAATGCTGTCAGAACCGCCGTTTGCTGTTTGCAATGCGGATAAAACGTTTACCCTGAAATAAAGATAATAGTTTTCATTAACACGCCATTAAAACGAGGCGAGTACAGGCGCAATGTTTTAACCGGCTCCAGAGCTCAATTGTAGAATCAATGATACCGCAGCTCCCTTTGATCCTAAATAGTTAAAAATTGCCATCGGTGTTTAAGGGATATTTAAATACCCTTAATCATTGCGGGGTCTAAAAAGTCACATGGCTTTACAGAGTGATACCAGCGCACTGGCCGTCTCCAGCACTGCAAAGGTCTTCTCGCTTTACCCTCATATTCCGATGGAGCGCTAACAAAGCTTTATGCAACTCGCAGTCTCTTTAGAAAAGGATTTTAAAACCAATTTGGTCTATAAGTAATATGAGGTATTTGGATTTTTGGAACCACAGATTTAAATATTTTGCTGTTATTTCTGTAGAAAGCGGCTGGTCAGCAGCAGCATGTACGCATTCTACGAGCTCGGAAGACGGATTAAATTCTGTCACAGCCCCGGATCATTGGCTGTCTGGCGTCACTGAAATCCCACCGAGGGGACCCTGGTTCTCCTAGTCAGGACACTATAAATGTTTCCGACCCGGCAACGTTGCTGTGGTCGGAGGAGGGGGGTGGGGAAAATCACCGCTTTATTCAACTCAGTAAAAGCGGAGCGGATGCAGGAACCTCAGACGGTATCTGATTTCAGCCCCTCCTTCCGCCAGAGAAACCGCTCTTGGCTCGGCAAGGAGGCACCGTCGCAAGCTCTTTCTGAGACGGCTGGTGCAAGGCCACGGCGTCACTACTGCTGGATTTAGTCATTGAAATGTTACGACTTAGAAAAAGAGCTGTTAATTTTTACCGCTGGCCCTCCCAAAGCCCTTCACAGCCCACTGAGGTAGCAGAGTGCTCGGATTGAGTTCCACAACAGGAACGACTTGGTGCTCGGTCTATGTTAGGTGAATTGTGAATCTTCACCGCTTGCACGCCGTAGGGGTTAGAAGTCTCTGCTCCTGTGTAAATTTGTTAAATTGCACTGTGTAATTATCTGATCTGAATGAACAGTCTGCAAGGAAAACATTTCACTGTATCTTGGTACACGTGTTAATAATAAACCAATTCCAATGCCAAGTTAACACAGTGAGTTACATTAACCTTAGCTGCTGATTTGATACATTCATTACATTCAAACTACAGGTGTTGGATTTCAAGAGCAATATTGGTATCTCATTGATTCTATAGATGTGTAGTATATTCACTGGCTGTCATGGCCTGGTATGGAAATACCAGTCAGTGCCTTTGAAAGGAAAATCCTACAAAAGGTACTGGATTTGGCCCAGTACATCACAGGTAAAGCCCTCCCAACCACTGAGCACATCTACATGAAACACTGTCATAGGAAAGCAGTATCCATCATCAGAAACTCCCCCTCCCCCCAAACACCACCTAGGTGTTTTCTCACTGCTGCCATCAGGTAGAAGGTACAGGATTCTCTGGACTGGCTCCATCAGGTTCAAGAACAGTTACTACCCCTCAACCATTAAGCTCTTGAATACAAGGGGATAACTACACACACTTTCCTTATCATTGAAATGTTCCCACAACCAATGATCTCACTTTAAGGACTCTTTATCTCGTTTTCTAGTTATTTATTGCTATTTATTTATTTTTGTATTTGCACAGTTTGTTGATCTTCCATTGGTCATTTTATAGGTACTATTCTATAGATTTGCTGAGTAGTAAGCCTGCAGGAAAACAAATTTCAGGGTTGTATATAGTGACATATATATACTTTCTTAATAAAATTTACTTCCAACTTTGAGACAGAAGACCGTGGTTGCTGGAATCTGGAGCCAAAAGCAAGCTGCTGGAGACATTCAATCAACATCTTGGGGTTCAAACAATGATTGACGTTCTGAGTCAAATCCCTGCTGTAATTCTGATGAAATGTTGCCTATCCTTTTGCCTCCACAGATGCTGCATAACCTAATGTGTTCCTCCAGAAGCTTGTTTATTGCTCTCAGCATCTGTAGTCCCCACCCCAGCCCCCCTCTTTGAGTTGAAAGGTTATTTTTTTTTAGTTTCAAAAAGGTACTTTGTTCATAAAAATATTGCTGTAGGTCCTGACAAAGGGTCTCAGCCCAATACATTTATTTCCCTCCATAGCTGCTGCCTGCCCTATTGAGTTCCTCCAGCATTTTGTGTGTGTCAATACAGAAAATATAAGATAAGTGTACATGTCCTTCTTTACATTAATTTTCTATCAAACTAATATTTTGACTTTACAAAGAAGCAATGGTACATGGGTAGGAAAGATTTAGAGCAAGGGTTTTTATGCCATGGACCCTTACCATTAACCGAACCCTGATTTGGGTCAAATGTAGGCAAGTGTGACAAGCTGTTAAGCATTGTTACCAGCATGGATAAATGGGGCCAAAAGGCCTGTTTTCTATGCTCTATGCCCCTGTGACTCCAATGCCACCTCCAGTTTCTGCTTTAAATGGTATACCCACAAATTGTTTGAGAGGCTGTTACATAAAGTCTATCAGTCCCTCAGACTCCAATGGTGGCAGCACCTTAGACTGTAGTCTGTCCCCGCAATGCCTCTGTGTTGGGTGCATAGTCTTCCGTAGAACTCCAGTGTAGTACTGGTAGTGAGTGAGAGTTTAAACCCCAGGCTGTCTTTGTTCTCTGGAAGATATAAACAGTCCCACAACATGTGGACAAGGAGCCCTGCTGTCCTGATCAATGTTTATCATTCAACGAACAACTAAACAGCAAGTGATCTGATGATTAATGGACTTATCACTGCACAAGTCAGTCACATTGTAGCATTGCTGTCACATCAGAAATGCTTTGTTGGCAGTGTGGCCTTTGAGGATATTCTGAGGACATAAAACCTGATGAAAAAAAAGGTTTTTTCTAATGGCCCTAAGGCACCCTGTTGCTTTGAAATGAGGAGAGTGTTAAGCAACACCTATATCAAAAGGCAAACAAAACACAGGGTCTGGAAAACAGACGTAAAAGTCAAGGAATATTGAAAGTACCACGCTCACACAGGATCAGGTTGACAAAAGTTCAAAGTACATTTATTCTCAAAGTATGTGTACATTATACAACCTTGAGATTTGTCTCCTTGCAGACAGCAAAAGAACCCATCAAAAAAAGACCATCAAACACTCAATGTGCAGAGAGAAAAGAAACAAATTGTGCGAACGAGGAAAATAAGCAAATAGCATTCAAAACAAAATTGAGTTGATAGACACAAGGCCCGGAGCAGCTGGAGCAGTCTCAGCCCCAGTTCAGTGCAGAGCCGAGTAAACATCAGAGAGACACGAGCAGAACCAGCCCTACCCTTGCCACTTGTCCCAACACCCTGCCTTTTCAATCCTTCTGGCCTGGCGTTTAAATCATCCAAACATCGAGTCATTCCTCGCATCTAGGACCCAGGCCCGGTTGCATTGATAAGCTCTGGGCCTGGACTCCACTGCCACGCTTTGGCTCATCCCTGATCTTTCCAAATTGGCCATAGATTGCTCAAACCTCGCTCTCAGTTTAAGTGGATGGGCCTCGAATCTGCCTCTCCTCCACTTTGACTTTGCTCCACTTGCCCCAAATTTGCCTCAAACATGTTTTGACCTCACCCTGACTTTGCTTTGAACTCACCTCGCACCCTCACACTTTGACCCTCGATTCAGTCTTGCCTTCGCTCACCTCTCCATTGTTTGCGGGGATTGTTTACCATAAATTTTATAAGAAAGAGTGTTATTGATAAAGAATTTAATTGCATTCTTTGTTTTGTTTGCCACTAGTAAGTAGTCGCTGGGCTTCACCAGAGTTATCTTAAACCGGAATAACTTCTGATAATATGATTTGATTATAGATCTATGTAGTATAGACCAGTAAAATGTTGACAGAATAATAAAATTCCTCAATCTGCTTCATAATAACCTGATCTAATTAAATAGGTCAAACTGATTCCATCAGCCAATCAACCCCTCCTCACTGGATGCACCAATAACTTGCCAGCACTTGTCCCATCCCTACCCCTCACTTCTTTATATCAGCTATCTTCCCTCTGCTCCTTAAATTTCTCCTCAACTGAAAGGTCTTAATCCAAAAGATTATCTGTGCGTTTCCCACCACAGATGCTACCTGACCTACTGAGGTCCTCGAGCAAATTTTTTTTGCTCTGGATTTCAGTGTCTTCAAATTAAACAGGCTACTTATTGGTTATGGCGTGGGTAATATTTGTTTACAGATGGCTTGCATAGTCTTGAAAGTTCTAAATGACTACCGTCCAGTGGTCCCGACTTCACACATCATGAACACCCTAGAGAAGCTGGTCCTAGCTCAGCTCTGACCCCTGGTCAGATCAGACCTCGATCCCCTGCAGTTTGCCTACCGGGGCACATTGGAGCTGGTGATGCTGTCATCTACCTGCTGAACAGAGCCTTCTCCTATTTGCATAAGCAGGGCAGCGCTGTGAGGATCGTGTTTTTTGATTTCTCAAGTGCCTTCAATACCATTCACCCTCATTGCAGGTGGAAAAGCTCTGTTCAATACATGCAGGCATTTCCATTGTATCCTAGATAAAAGAATACATAACTGGCAGACCACTGTATGTCCGGTTTCGGAGCTGTGTGTCAGACATGGTTATCCCACAGGGGACTGTATTGGCTCCCTTACTGTTTACCTTGTGACTTTAGATGCAACACTGAGTCATGTCATCTGCAGAAATTCTCTGATGGCTCAGCAATAGTCAGGTGTATAAAGGGAGAACGGGAGGATGAATACAGGGCCCTGGTGGAGGACTTTGCCAAATGATGCAAGCTGAATCATCTGCAGCCGAACATCAGGAAGACAAAGGAGATGGTGATGGACTTTAGGAAGACTAAGCCTGCACTGCTTCCTGTTTTTATTGATGGTGAGGAGGTGGATGTGGTGAGGACCTACAAGTACCTGGGGTGCATCTGGATGACAGACTTGAGTGGAGCACCATCACAGAAGCTGTGTACAGGAAGGACCAGAGTCGCCTCTACTTCCTGTGGAGACTGAGGTCCTTTGGAGTATGTAGGCCTCTCCTTTGCATGTTTTACCAGTTTATTGTTGCCAGTGCAATCCTATGCAGTGGTGTGCTGGGGCAATGATATCAACACAGGTGATGCCAACAGGCTCAACAAACAGATTAGAACAGCTGTCTCTGTTATAGGAGTCAAAGTGGAGACCCTACAGAAAATCCTGGCAATTGTGGAAAATATTTCTCACCCTCTGCATGTCACCTTGGCTGTACAGAGGAGCACTTGTAATAATAGGCTAAGACAATAGCGCTGCTTCAAGGAGTGCTAAATGAGGTCATCTTTACCCTCAGCCATTAGGCTCTATAATGAGTCAGCCTATAGCTGGCGAAGTGATGATCCCTCCTGTTAGACTGTTTGAGGTAACTTATTTTTTATTCTTTCATACTTCTCTTCTAATATTTGTATATCCGTGCTCTTGTAATGCTACTCTGACACAGTAATTTCCTTTGGAATAAATAATCTATCTATCTAGTGGGTGACACAAGGTCAGAAAGTTTGACATTGTAAGGTTAATAACTTTTTGTGTATTTTCTGCTTATATTGAGAATAATGAAATAGAAAATGCTACAATAGACAACATCTGTGTGGAGAGAAGTTAAGGTTTCAGTTCAATGCTTTTGCTTTTGAAGTCCTTTGAATGTTACGGGAACCATGTGATCTGCACAAACCATCACGAGCAACTAGTGTAACACCCTGGGAAAGGTTTCACTGCTAATGGAGTGGTCTTTCTGTAGACGCAGCGTTTGGCTTATGGTTAGAAATAATGGGTACTTTGAAATGTGAGCTGTCCAATGAAGGGAGTGTGTTTTTCGTGTTGTGTGCCTGACACCGGTGTGTGAGTTGGGTGTCTGGTTCAGCAGGAGATGAAGGGAGAAGACATCGGAGAGAAGAGTCGTAGGACTCGACCTGGTGGAGAACTTTGTCAAATGATGCAAGCTGAATCATCTGCAGCCGAACAACGGGGCCATGATTCGACGAAGCCCAGGAAGGTTGAAGGAGGATCGGCAAAGGGGAAACCGTGAGCTTCAACTTGTGCACATGATTTCATTAAAATGGGCCCTTTTCTTTTTTTGCTCTTCTTTACTAACCCTTTAGTCAAATCAAGAATTATAAAGCAAAATCATTCAATTGTATGCGGTGTACTATCTGTTATCTTATTTGTAACCGGGTAACAAATCACGCAGCATCCACAGAAACAGGGGGTTTCGGAGTGGGCTTGCACCTCAATCTCACACATTTGGTGGGCCAGAGATTGTCTTCCCTTGACTTACATAGCCGACAAAACCAGAGTGTTTCACTAGATTATGGCAGGTCTGAGCTGATACACTCTCAAAACGAATGTCTATTTCACAAGTATGTATTTCAATCCAATTTTTTTTTGTTTCGGTTCAGACAGTGTTTATAATTACAAGCTGTGGATATGACCAGGGCTGTAAATGGCTGTCTACCTAAGTCTGGTCACACATGTTATGAACTTGATCCGTGTGAGAAAGTGTATCTTCACTAGAGTCTAGAGGTTAGCCCAGCCCTGTTTTTTATTCTTCTCATGAAAGCACCCTTCAGTTGGGTGCTACACAACCCAGTTTCTGGGCTTTGATATCATTGGCCATTATGGCCACTATGTGACTGTAGTTCCATGTTAATGTATAGATTCTAATAGCCGTCGAGGAGCTGAGTAAGGCAATGAATTGTTTTAAATCATACTTGGAATTATCAAACAGACTGCATGATGCTCTTCCCATCTTCCCAAGTCAAGTGGACCAAATACTTTGCCAGCTGCACCACGACCTGAGGATAAGTTTTATTAAAGTAAAAAAAGAAACACCCAGAAACAACTGGAGTGTCATTAAACCCACATTTACTTCAGATGGATTAGCCATTCATGTTCTTCTGCAGAAAAGCCATCGCAGTTCTCAGGGAAAGGTCCTGCGTACAGGAAGTCTCACTGGACAGCACAATGAAGGGACTTAACTCCCTTCACAGGTAAAGGAGAGAAAAGGCTTGGACCAGACAAATGTCAAAAAGGATCCAATGATCACACTGGTAAACTGGAGAGACAATCACTCTGCTGGAGGAACTCTGCAGGTCACGCCCTATTTGTGGAGGGAAAGGAACTGTCGACCTTTGAGCCAAAACCCCGCATCAGGTCGAAGCACCTGTCTTTGCTAAGCCAGAAGGCAAAGATTACCAAAAGGTTCTTGATATCTTAAAAAGCTACTAAATATTAATCAATTAAAAATATAATAGACATTTTTGAAAAGTGCAAAAATATTTGAGTAGATTTGCTTAATTAAAAGGTGTAAATTACTTTATACTTACTGGGGCAACGAGTCCCTTCCATTGGAATGAATGAAGTTTTTGGTGCTGGTGCAGATCTGCAGGCAGCAGCCCTGGTGTAAGTGCTTAGGAATTGCGGGGAGCTGGCGCTCTACTGCTGGACTCCATGGGAAGTTTAGGTGGGATTGTGCAAAACTCCTGTTAGAAAGTCCAGTACTTAACTATTCCATGTGAAAAAAAAGCAAGAAACCCAAAGCACTGAGATTTGTCAAGAAAAACTTAAGCAAAGTACATTAAGGGATGAGAGGGATGTGTAGAGGTAAACCTGTAACTTTTCCACCCCAGACATACTCTATTCTCCCCCCTCCCATTGAGCAGGAGATATAAAATCTTGGAAGTACAAACCGCTGTACGGACATAAGGATAGGCTCTGTTCCACCAAATGGACCCTTTGTTCAATAAGATGGATTTTCGATCATTTGTACTGTACCCTACGATATTTAATTTCTGCAATTTGCTTTGTTTATCTATGCACAATTTAATTGTAGATTTAATTCTTACTTTCCTAAGTTATTGTGTGTTATATTTCTGTCACGTGTACTGCTGTGCTTTACATCCTGGTCTGAGAAACATCTCATTTGCATGTAGTTAAATGACAATAAACTTGACATGATTTGATTTGACTTGACTTGACAATCTACCTCATTACGGGCTTGCACTTTATTGTCTGCCTGCAGTGCACTTTCTCTGCAACTGTAACAATATACCATATTTGCATTCTGTTATGGTTTTTTTCTTGTATTACCTCAAAGTACTGCAGTGATGAAATGATCTGTAGGATGCATACATAACAAAGCTTTTCTCTCTACCTCAGTACATGTAACAATAGTAAATCAATTGACCAATTTATAAATTTTTAACCAACTAATTCGTTTTTAAAAGAGAATATTGACTCTGTTTTACCAACAGTAGTTGGTTAGGTATATTAAAATCAGCACTGCCTACTGTGTTGATGAACATCTGCTGATATCCTAGTAAAATTGTGATTAAGTTTCCAGACTAGTTCTGTATTATTGACTCAGAGGTGTGGTTTTCAAAACATGATCATAGTTCAAATTGTTAAATCAATCTGATGTTAAAATAAAATAGAAGAGCTACCCTCAGTAACTACAGAAACAAAACAACAAGATTGTTGTAAAACCCCACCTGGTTCAGTAACGACCTCTGTGACAGCATCAGCTGTCCTTCCCTGGTCTGTCTCTGTGTAACTCTGGGAACAGCAACTGTTGACTCTTTAAATTCTTCCTCAGCAGGGATGGACAATAATTACATTTCTAATTATGTCCATATCCTATGAGTAATTAAAATAAAGTCTTTGATTTTTCTTTTGTTTGTGGTTTTCTATGAACAATTGGTGGAAGAAATCAGAACAAGTATAAATTACTCGTACAACCCGATCCAGTTACTGAGCATTCAAAAGTTTTATTTCTGTGGAGGTAAGAGGTAAACCTTCGCCAGTCTATTTCATACCCTGATCTCTCCTGAGAACATCCGTCTGGAATTCGCATCTTGCAGTCAGAAGGAAAGAACTAAAGTTCCCATAAAACCTAATTCAGTGTTTCAGGACAGCTTTAAAAAATTGCTGTGGTGTTAGAGACACTGTTCTTTGGGTTAAATGCCCAACTGAGGTCACATCGGCCTACTTCAGTAATTGTAAGAGAACCTGCTACACTATTTCAGAACTCCACAGCTCACCCACAGGAGTTTGCTATCATGAAGTGGGAGTAATGAAAGTGGCTAAATCATTGTAAATTATTAATATCAATAAAGCCATCAAGTTTAAGGAAAGCTAATCTGCTGTTGTAAGTATTGAATGGACTTGTACAATAAAATGGACCGCTGACCTCACAATCTACCTTGTCATGGCCTTATTGTCTGCACTGCACTTTTTCTGTAACTGTCACGCTATTTTCTGGATTCTGTTATTGCTTTTCCTTTCTACTACTTAAAATGGTGCTGATGAATCTCAGTGACTACTTGCTGGTGGCAAATAAAAAAAAGAAAACAACTAAATACTATTCACACTTCTTCTAGTAAACAATCACTGCCAACAAAAGCCTGTAACTTCCCCGTTGGAGTTGAGCTTATTATTATTATTATTATTATTATTATTATTACCTGGCACATTTGCGGTGCGAACTGAAGTCATGAAGGTGCAGGGTGGTTGCAGAGAAGCTTGTAAGGCCGAATCGAGGTGGCAGGGAATGAGCCAATGTTTGGCCATTGCTGAAGCAGAGTTGGAGGTAATGTGATGCCATAGGACCAAAGCGAGGCAGAGTCATGTTGGAGCCTGGGCCCGAGAGCAAGAAAAGGCCTAAGGTTTGATCAATTTAAGCGCTGAGGCAAATTGGAAAGGTCAGGTACGTACTGAATCCAGGCATCAGGGCTGGGGCCCATAAGTGTATCGAAGCAGTAGGGCCTAGGTCTGGGAGCAAGGAATAACCTGAGTTTTGAGCAACCTAAGAACCAGACAAGGTTGAAAAGATCAGGGGTGTGGGGGCCGGAGGCAATGGATGAGCAGGTTCAGCTTCGCTGCGCTGTGAGGTTTACTAATCTGTGCACTGAACTTCAGCTTGTTCTTCTGCGAGATTTACTCATCTCTGCACTGAACTGAGGCTGTGGCCTGCAACTACCAGGCTTCCGTGGACAAATATTTGTGAACTTAAATTCTGAATTATTTGCTTACTTTTGTTGTTTGTACAATTTATGTTTTTTTTCTCTCTGCGCATTGGGTGCTTGACAATCTTGTTTTAATGGATTATTTTGTGTTTCTTTGCTTTGTGGCTGCCTGTAAGGAAGGAGAGAAATGTCAAGGTTGTATAAAGTACAGTATACATAGTTTGATAATAAATGTACTTTGAACTTTTAATGTGGTGTTGTGATGAAATGATCTATAATGATGGCATGCAAAACAGAGCTTTTCACTGTATTCAGTATGTGTCACAATAATAAAGCAGTTTTCCAACTTCAAAGTGCAAGACGCTATGAAAGGTGCCAGAAAAGAAACCACTTATTACACAGCACAAACGAGAAAATCTGCAGATGCTGAAAATCCAAGCAACACGCACAAAATGCTGGAGGAACGCATCAAGCCACGCAGCATCTATGGAAAAAGTACAGTCGACATTTTGAGCTGAAAGACTTTGGCAGGGCATTACATTACACACTACATTGGTTTTGCTTCAAAGTAAGTTGATAGATTATTTTTTGGTAAGATGTAAATTTAATTTGTCAGATTTATCTTGTACATCCTTTATTTTTGCACTGATGGGGTTGTTTCCTGGCTCACAATAGTTCAACATTATTGAATCAAGAAATAACAGAGCACTGTGGAAGTTTGTGCCAGATACCTGATTAGTCCCATTTCTCTTTTCCACTCGTTCTTTTCCCTGACTTGCCTTGATTGCTCTCTTGCCTTCATGTTGGTTTGATCTGTTGAAAATCTACCATACTTTTGGACTTTACAGAGAGAGGGACTATATATTTAGGTGATTCTCCGATTTTCTACATCAAAAAATTTGGGTGAGTTGGTAAGGTAATGTACAGTATTGTACTATTGGCTCTGTATTATTGCAGTTGAGGACCCTCCAGAATTTAATAGTTTAGCAGAGTATTGTTGCTTTGTTCTCTTTGCCTCTATAAATAAAGCACAAACTTTCACAAAATTTTAGCAGTCTTCTCAAATTGTTTTGTCATTTGCAAAGCTATCAATCATTCGTGTAAAGACATGATCATGCTTTGATGAACTTGGACCATTATGTCATTTAATTTATAATTACTCAAAGTTCAAAGTAAATTTATTATCAAAGTACATATATGGCACATTTACTACCCTGAGATTCATTTTCTTTCAGGCGTTCATCGTAAATGCAAACAAACACAATACAATCAATGAAAAACTGCACACAACAAAGATGGACAAAAAAAATGGGCAAAAGACAACAATGTATGCAAATTCAGAAAAGGAAGAAAAACACTAATTATAATAAGTATATAATCAATAAATATCGAGAACATGAGATTGTGGAGTCCTCAAAGGTGAGTCCTTGGATTGTGGAATCAGTTCAGTCTGGGGGGGTGGGGTGGGTTGGTGGGTGAATTTGAGTGAAATTATCCCCTCAGGTTTAAGAGCCTGATAGGTGAGGGGTAATAACAGTTCCTGAACCTGGTGGTGTGGGACCTGAGGCTCCTGTACCTCCTTCCTGATGGTAGCAGCAAGAAGAGAGCATGGCCTGGATGTTGTGGGTTCTTGATGATGGATGCTGCTTTCTTGCGTCAGCGCTCCTTGTAAATATGCTCAGTGATAGGGTGGACTTCACCCATGATAGACTGGGCTGTATCCACCACTTCTTGTAATAGGCTTTTCTATTCAAGGGCATGTTTCCATAGCAGGCCGTTATGCAACCAGTCGGTATAGTCTCCACCGTACATCTGTAGAAGTTTGTCAAAGTTTTAGCTGACATGCCACATCTATGCAAAATTCTAAGAAAGTAGAGGCACTACCATGCCTTCTTTGTAATGGCAGTTACATACTGGACCCAGGACAGATCCTCTGAAATGATAATAAGATGTAGGAGCAGAATTAGGCCATTTAACCCATTGAGTCTGCTCTGCCATTTCATCATGGTTGATCCATTTTTCCTCAGCCTCAGCCCCAGTCTCCTGCCTTCCTCCCATATCACTTCACGCCCTGACCAATCAAGAATCTATCAACCTCTGCCTTAAATATACATAAGGACTTGGCCTCCACAGCTGACTGTGGCAATGAATTTCACAGATTTATCACTCTCGAGCTAAAGAAATTCCTCCTCACCTCTGTGCTAAAAGAACACCCCTCTATTTTGAGGCTGTGTCCTTAGACACTTCCACCACAGCAAACATCCTCTCCACTTCCATTTTATCAAGGCCTTTCAACATTCAATAGGTTTCAATGTGGTCACCCCTAATTCTTCCGAATTCTAGTGATCACAGGCCCAGAGCCTTCAAATGCTCTTCATATGACAAGCTGCTTAATCCTGGAATCATTTTCGTGAACCACCTTTGAACCCTCTCCGGCTTCAGCACATCCTTTCTAAGATAAGGGGCCCAAAACTGCTCTCAGTACTCCAAGTGAGGCCTCACCAATGCTTTATAAAATTGATGTAATGACGAAGATCTTAAATTTGCTGATCCTCTCCCTCCATCTATGATCTCCTGATGAGAACTGGCTCATGGACCTTCGGTTCCTCCTCCCGAAGGCAAATAATCAGTTCTTTGTTTTTGCTGACATTGAATGGGAGGATCTTGTTGTGGCACCATTCAGCCAGATTTAAATCTCCCTCCTTTATGCTGATTCATCACCACCTTTGCGTTGGCCAACAACAGTGGTGTTGTCAACAAACTTAAATATGGCATTGGAACTGTACTTAGCCTCACAGTCATAAGTATAAGGTGAATAGAGCAGGGACTGAGCACACAGCTTTGTGGTCCACCTGTGCTGATGGAAATTGTGGAGGCAATGTTGTTGCCAATCCATACTGTGAGCCTGCAAGCGAGGAAATCGAGGATCCAGTTCCACAAGGAGGTATTGAGGCTAGGTATTAGAGCTTATTGATTAGTTTTGAGGAAATTATGGTGCTGAATGCAGAGCCATAATCAATTATGAATTAGAAATAAAATCAGAATTTCATTTCATTTCATCTCACAGGAGTAAAAATCTTTATGTTGTGTCTCCGTTGCTAATGTATAAGCAATAAGGAAGGGAAATGTGAGAGGATATTGTCCAAACACTAAGACTGTATACATGATTGTTTCGAATGCACGTATGTACAGTCAGATAAGCAATCAATGGGGAAAGAATCTGTCCCGGAGCCTATTGGTCCTGGCCTTAACGCTGCGGTACCATTTGCCAGATGGAAGCACCCTGATGTTTTCACTGTCCAGATGTTCCAGGGTTGAGTGGAGAGACAATAAAATGGCATCTGCTGTTGACCTGCTGTGACATTAGGCAAAATGGGGTAGATCCAAGTCACTACTGAGGCAGGAGTTGATATGTTTCATCACCAACCTTTCAAAGCACTTCATCACAGTGGATGTAAGTGCTACTGGATGATAGTCATTGAGGCTGGTTACCACATTCTTTTTGGACACCAGTATGATTGAACCTTTCCATTATTATTCCATCACTCAAAGAAAATATCTCCCTTCACGCCTCTTCACATTAAAATGCATCTACAAGAGTGTCTGTACTCCATTTGATGGTCTGCCAATACATGCTAATGTCTTGATCTATTTTTTTTCTGCTATTCCTGGGTTTTGTCTCAGCAGAAAAATTTGAAAAGATGTCTTATACTCCCATCTAAATCATAATGTTTGTCAAAAGGGACAGTGAGCTAACACCAGCCTCCAGAAATCACCATTGCACATCTCCACAACGTTTTGTGATCCATCACTGAAATCAATTTTATGTTCTTGCTGATATTGTACATCTTCAAAGAAATAGAGAGCTATACATTCACCATTTTCTTCTTGTCAATCACAAACCTGGAAATGGTTTTCTACCATTGAGGAAGTGAAAACCTTTAAAAGGTGATTTTTTTTTTTGAAGCTGGTGGGATGGATTTTAATTTACTCTTGTAGTTGTTGTCATTACATGACTTTGTCTCTTCGAGACCCGCAGCTCTGTGGCAATCTACTAACGACAATCAAAATACAAAGTTATCTTCTCTATAGATGACTCCAGCGACAAGGGGCCAGATCATGCTCAGGACACTTTGTGTTCTCCACTGCACCCCCTCCCCCACTCCCACAGCCACACAAACCTTTCATGGACCTGGTGGTCCAATGAAGAATGAGGGCTGTCTGCTCTGTTGAAAGCCAGCCCATTACTATGTGGCAAACAGGCCTCAGGTGGATAATCCAGGCCAGTATGATCAATTTTTGACAACTGAAAATATTTGAAAAAGATGCAAATAATTAAAATTAATCAAATTAAGTAAAAAGTACTTAAAACTGATATAAATGATTAAGAATATTAGTATTGAAACAAAAACTGTCTTTTTCCCTGGGGTTGGGAATCGAGAATTAGAGGGCATAGGTTTAAGATGAGAGGGGAGAGATTTAACAGAAACCTAAGGGATAACTTTTTCACCCAGAAGGTGATCAATATGTGGCCTATCAGCAGCATCAACAGGGCTTTACCAAGAGGTTGGCGGCGGTTATTTAAAAAAGGAGCTTTAAGAGCATTAATTCATTGTACGTGGCCTATCAGTGCCTATAACCAGAGCACCAATCGTGAGTTAGATAGCAGGAAAGGTTCAGGCATGAAAAGGAGACACTGCCTAGCGGAGTGGTCATCGACGGAATGCTCTGAGGCAGAGTGGTAGGGCTTTGGCTCATTTGGTCTTCAGCGATAACGGGTCGAGACGAGGTAAGCTACCTGAGAGGAATAGAAACAGGAAGTATGTGTGTGAGGCCGGTGTTCTGTGCCAGCTGTCAGATGTGGGCATCCAGGAGACTCCCAGTGTCCCAGACGGACACATCTGCGCCAGGTGCGTCGAGCTGCAGCTCCTTAGGGACCAGGCTAGGGAACTGGAGATGCAGCTCGATGACCTTCATCTGTTCAGGGAGAGTGGGGAGGTGATAGAGAGGAGCTGTAGGCAAGTAGTCACACTGAGAACTCAGGAGACAGATAGGTGGGTAACAGTCAGGAGAAGGAAGGGCAAGAGTCAGATATTAGAGAGTACCCCTGTGGCTGTCCCGCTTAACAATAAGTACTCCTGTTTGAGTACTGTTGGGGGGCGGGCAACCTCCCTGGGGGAAGCAACAGTAGCAGTGTCTCTGGCACAGAGTCTGGCTCTGTGGCTCAGAAGTGTAGGGAAAGGAAGAAGGCAGCAGTAATAGGGGACTCTATAGTTAGGAGGTCAGACAGGCGATTCTGTGGATGCAGGAAAGAAACACGGATGGTAGTTTGCTTCCCAGGTGCCAGGGTCCAGGATGTTTCTGATCGCATCAACAATATCCTGAAGTGGGAAGTTGAACAGCGACAAAGGTAGGAAAAGGGAGGAGGTCCTGAAAACAGACTACTGGGAGTTAGGAAGGAAGTTGAGAAGCAGGATCTCAAAGGTAGTGATCTCCGGATTACTGCCTATGCCACGCGACAGCGAGTATAGGAATAGAGTGAGGTGGAGGATAAATGCGTGGCTGAGGGATTGGAGCAGGGGGCAGGGATTCAGATTTCTGGATCAGTGGGACCTCTTTTGGGACAAGTGTGACCTGTCCCAAAAGGACGGGTTGCACTTGAATCCGAGGGGGAAACAATATCCTGGCAGGGAGGTTTTCTAAGACTATTGGGGAGAGTTTAGACTAGAATTGCTGGGGGGTGGGAACCAAACTGAAGAGATGGAGGAAGGGGCAATTGGCTCACAAATAAAGAAAGCTTGGAGACAGTGCAAAAGGGAAAATAGGCAGGTGATAGAGAAGGGATGCGCTCAGGCCGATGGTCTGAGATGTGTCTATTTTAGTGCAACAAACATCATGAACAAAGCGGATGAGCTTAGAGTGTAGATCAGTACTTGGAGCTATGATGTTGTGGCCATTACAGAGACTTGGATGGCTCAGGGGCAGGAATGGTTACTTCGAGTGCCAGGCTTTAGATGTTTTGAAAGGACAGGGAGGGAGGCAAAAGAGGAGGGGGTGTGGCACTGCTGCTCAGAGATAGTGCCATGGCTGCGGAAAAGGAGGAAGTCATGGAAGGATTGTCTACTGAGTCTCTGTGCTTCAAAGTTAGGAACAGGAAGGGGTCAATAACCCTACCGGGTATTTTTTATAGACCACCCAATAGAAACAGGGACATCGAGGAGCAGATAGGGAGACAGATTCTGGAAAGGTGTAATAATAACAGGGTTGTCGTGGTGGAAGATTTTAATTTCCAAAATATTGATTGGCATCTCCTAGAGCAAGGGGTTTAGATTGGATGGAGTTTGTTTGGTGTGTTCAGGAAGGTTTCCTGACACAATATGTAGAAAAACCTACAAGGGGAGAGGCTGTTCTTGATCTGGAATTGGGAAATGAACCTGGTCAGGTGTCAGGTCTCTCAGTGGGGGAGTATTTTGGAGATAGTGATCACAATTCTATCTCCATTACCATAGCATTGGAGAGGGATAGGAACAGAGAAGTTAGGAAAGCGTTTAATTGGAGTAAGGGGAAATATGAGGCTATCAGGCAGAAACTTGGAAGCATAAATTGGGAACAGATGTTCTCAGGGAAATGTACGGCAGGAATATGGCAAATGTTCAGGGCATATTTGCGTGGCGTTCTGTATAGGTACATTCCAATAAGACAGGGAAAGGATGGTAGGGTACAGGAACTGTGGTGTACAAAGGCTGTTGAAAATCTAATCAAGAAGAAAAGAAAAGCTTACAAAAGGTTCAAAAAACTAGGTAATGATAGAGATCCAGAAGATTATAAGGCTAGCAGGAAGGAGCTTAAGAATGAAATCAGGAGAGCCAGAAGGGGCCATGAGAAGACCTTGGCAAGCAAGATTAAAGAAAAATCCAAGGCATTCTACAAGTATGTGAAGAGCAAGAGGATAAGACATAAGAGAATAGGACCAATCAAGCATGACAGTAGAAAAGTGTGTATGGAACCAGAGGAGATAGCAGAGGTACTTAATGAATACTTTGCTTCAGTATTCACTACAGAAAAGGATCTTGGCGATTGTAGGGATGACTTACAGTGGACTGAAAAGCTTGAGCATGTAGATATTAAGGAAGAGGATGTGCTGGAGCTTTTGGAAAGCATCAAGTTGGATAAGTCTCCAGGACTGGAAGAGATGTACCCCAGGCTACTGTGGGAGGCGAGGGAGGAGATTGCTTAGCCTCTGGCAATGATCTTTGCATCATCAATGGGGTCAGGAGAGGATCTGGAGGATTGGAGAGTTGCAGATGTTGTCCCCTTGTTCAAGAAAGGGAGTAGAGATAGCCCAGGAAATTATAGACCAGAGAGTCTTACTTCAGTGGTTGGTAAGTTGATGGAGAAGATCCTGAGAGGCAGGATTTATGAACATTTGGAGAGACATATTGTGATTAGGAATAGTCAGCATGGCTTTATCAAAGGCAGGTCTGGCCTTACAAGCCTGATTGAATTTTTTGAGGGTGTGACTAAACATGTCGATGAAGGTAGAGCAGAAGATGTAGTGTATATGGATTTCAGCAAGGCATTTGATAAGGTACCCAATGCAAGGTTTATTGAGAAGGTAAGGAGGCATGGGATCCAAGGGGACCTTGTTTTGTGGATCCAGAATTGGCCTGCCCACGGAAGGCAAAGAGTGATTGTAGATGGGTCATATTCTGTATGGAGTGTGGTGACCAGTGGTGTGCCTCAGGGATCTGTTCAGGGACCCCTTCTGTTCATGATTTCTGTAAATTACCTGGATGAGGAAGTGATGGGATGGGTTAGTAAATTTGCTGATGATGCAAAGGTTGGGGGTGTTGTGGATAGTGCGGAGGACTGTCAGAGGTTACAGCGAGACATTGATAGGATGCAAAACTGGGCTGAGAAGTGGCAGATGGCGTTCAACTCAGATAAGTATGAAGTGGTTCACTTTGGTAGGTCAAATATAATGGCAGAATATAGTATTAATGGTAAGACTCTTGGCAGTGTGGAGGATCAGAGGGATCTTCGGGTCTGAGTCCACAGGATACTTTAAGCTGCTGTGCAGGTTGACTGTGTGGTTAAGAATGCATACAGTGTATTGGCCTTCATCAACCGTGGGATTGCGTTCAAGAGCCAAGCAGTAATGTTGCAGCTATATAGGACCCTGGTCAGAGCCCACTTGGAGTACTGTGCTCAGTTCTGGTCACCTTGCTACAGGAAGGACGTGGAAATCTAGAAAGGGTGCAGAGGAGATTTACAAGGATTTTGCCTGGATTGTGGAGCATGCCATATGAGAATAGGTTGAGTGAACTCGGCCTTTCCTCATTGGAGCGACGGAGGATGAGAGGTGACCTGATAGTGGTGTATGAGATGGTCGTGCATTGATCGTGTGGATAGTCAGAAGCTTTTTCCCAGGGCTGAAATGGCTAACACTAGAGAGCACAGTTTTAAGGTGCTTGGAAACAGGTACAGAGGAAATGTCAGGGGTAAGTTTTTATGCAGAGATTGTGGAGTGTGTGGAATGGGCTGCCAGCGACAGTGGCGGAGGCGGATATGATAGGGTCTTTTAAGAGACTCCTGGATAGGTACGTGGAGCTTAGAAAAATGGAGGGCTATGGTTAACCCTAGGTAATTTCTAAAGTAAGTACATGTTCAGCACAGCATTGTGGGCCGAAAGGCCTGTATTGTGCTGTAGGATTTCTATGTTTCTATGTTTCTAACATGAGGAACAAGCTTCAGAGGAAGTCATGGAGGAAAATACATTAACCACATTTAAAAGATATTTGGACAAATACCTGGAGAGGAAAGAGGTTCAGAGTGATAAGGGTGAAATGCAAGCAAATGGGACTTGCTTAGACAGGAAGCTTGAATGCAGGACTGAAGAGTCTGTTTATTTGCAATTTCAAGTCCCTGAGTGTCAATATCTCTGAATATTTTAACCTGGACCCAATATGTCGATGCAGCTACTAAGAAGGCACAGCAGTGACTATATTTCATTAAGAGTTTGAGGAGATTTGGTATGTCACCAAAAACACTCACAAATTTTGACAGATGTACTGCGGAGAGGATTCTGACTGGCTGCATCACCGTCTGGTATAGGATGGGGGGAGTCTACTGCACAGAATTGAAGTAAGCTTCAGAGAGTTGTAAATGTAGTCATTTCCATCATGAGCACTAGCCTCTGCAGTATCCGGGACATCTTTAAGGAGTGACGCCTCAGAAGGGTGACGTCCATCATTAGGGAACCTCACACTCAGTTCATGCCTTTTTCTCATCGCTACCATCAGGAAGGAGGTACAGGAGCCTGAAGGCACACACTCAATAATTCAGGAACAGCTTCTTCCCCTCTGGCATCCTATTTTTGAATGGACATGAACCCATGAACACCACCTCACTACTTTTATATTTCTGCACTACCTATTTAACTATTTATATGCACTGACTGCAAGTCACAGCTTTTTTTGATTATCATGTATTGCATTGTACTGTTGCCATAAAGACAACAAATTTCACAACATATGCCAATGATTTTAAACCTGATTATGATTCTGATTTTGATATGCATCTATAGCTTCAAGGACCTTTTGCTTCAAGGTTAATGGCCCTTTTCAGATGGATAGGATTGGCACTGGATGGCTGGTGTAAAGCTGAGGAGCCAGATGTGAACTGTATCCTGCCCCTCAGTACAGTATGACTGAGCTCCATCCCAGAGTTCAGTGCGGCACTGTTTAGAAAATCAGAAGGACTGATTCTAACCTCCAATGTAATCTGTACTTCCATTCTACTGACGTGAAGGTCAGGAATTCACATAGCAATTTTCTGTAGAAAGTAGGGCTGAAGGCAGCACAACCCAGGCTGATTTTGTTCAATACATGTTTCTGATATTTCAAGCACATTACTTCCTGATACAATAGCATATTCCCCTTACTAAATTACGCTTTCTCTACAACTAAACACATATAATTGGACTAGACTGGCACCATCTGCATTGCCCTTTTTTAAGTCTCTGAACATTCCCTGAGTGGCCACTTTATTAGGTACAGGAGGTACCTAATAAAGAGGCCGCTGAGTGTATGTGTGGCTGGCAAGATGGGCATTTATTGGCCCCTCTGCTGATTGTCCTCACAAGCTGGCATTGAGTGGTCATCTTTAATGGATGAAAACATTTCCCTTGCCCGTGTTCAGAAATACCGGGCAGGTTTCCACAGCCTTCAATGGTCCCTGTTAAAAGTGGAAGAGGATGTTCAGAGTGCAATTACTCTGATAAACTAACCAGTTTAACTCTGTTGGAAATTAAGTTTTATGTTTGAAAGGACTTTTTAAAAATAAAAAAACCACTAAGCCCTCTTCAATAATGGAATTTAAAAAGAACCCCCAAGGAACGGTTCACCATTGACGTCTGATTAGCTGACTGGCTGCCTGCAGAGACATTACAAAGCTTTGTATCCTTGCATCCCAGCAGGCACAGAACCATCAGCCAATCACGGGGACCTAGGACTGAGTGACATTGTTTGCAGAGTAGCAAACACAATTGAGTTTTTTTTATTCCAACAGAGGAGAAAGCCTTCTCACTGAAGGAGTCCAGCTGCATAACAGTATAATTCCTTATTTAGAGACGGCTTAAGGAGATTTACGCTGGAGTATTTTATTCCAGACCCTGGGACAGTCTCTGTCAGTGTATATAAATTACAGGACAGATGACTTCACGCATTGATATTCAAACTAGCAACTCTTGTCTGGAAAGCAATGCAGTTGGCAGTGGGAATCTCTGAGTGATCATACTGAAGAGCCCATGTACACCCCATCATCCCAGGACACTGCTGGGACATGTGCCCATCCCAGAGAGTGAAGACAGGAGCACGAGCAGCGGCATAAAACTATCATTTCTGGGAGAATTTCTCACACACACACACACACACACACACACACACACACACATGTTTTCAGGGGTCAAAAGTGTACACATGAGCTCAGAAACTCATGTTATACATGTAACTATATGTGTGGCACAAACACGAGGAAATCTGCAGATGCTGGAAATTCAAGCAACACACATAAAAAATGCTGGTGAACGCAGCAGGCTAGGCAGCATCTATAGGAAGAGGTACAGTCGACGTTTCGGGCCGAGACCCTTCGTCAGGACTAACTGAAAGAAGAGATAGTAAGAGATTTAAAAGTCGGAGGGGGAGGGGGAGATCCAAAATGATAGGAGACAGGAGGAGAAGGGAGGGAGCCAAGAGCTGGAAAGTTGATTGGCAAAAGGGATATGAGGCTGGAGAAGGGAGAGGATCATGGGACGGGAGGCCGAGGGAGAAAGAAAGGGAGAGGGGGGAAAGCCTAGAGGATGGGCAAGGCGTTATAGTGAGAGGGACAGAGAGAGAAAAAAAGAGAAAAAAAAGGAGGAAAGAAAAGAAAAAGTGCAGCCTGGTAGTGTAGTGCTTATCACAATGCTTTACAGTACAGGCAACCCGGGTTCAGTTCCTGTTGGGACTTCCTGTAAGGAGTTTGTACGTTCTCCCTGTGACTGCGTGGGTTTCCTCCAGGTGCTCCGATTTCCTCCCACAGTCCAAAGACGTACTGGTTGCTAGGCTAATTGGTCATTGTAAATTGTCCCGTGATTAGGCTAGGATTAAATCAGGGATTGCCGGTCAGCGCGGTTCGAAGGGCTGGAAAGGCCTACTCTGCACTGTCTGTCAAGAAATAAATAAATAAATGCAGAAAAGGCTCTTTGTGCTTGCTACCTTTTACCATCCCGTCGCTCTATTGTTAGGGAAAAAAATTGAAGGGGCCAGTGCGCATGCTGCCTGGGCTACGACAAGCTGTCAATGGACAGGTGAAAAAAACTGTCTGCTTGCCCCGAGGCACCAACTCTTCTTTCAAAGGGATGACAGGAAAATAACAAAAATTCCTTCACATGTGCCTGAGTCAGCATACACCTCCAGCCCTTCAGCTATACTTGTGTAACCATGTACTGATACCGTCACCCTGTTATGCATTTTGGCTGCATATTCGAGCTGACAACCATAAGAAAGATGGAAGCATGACCCGCCCAACCCCAGCATATCATATTACTTATTTGTGATCGCTCCATTTTACAGAGCCCTCGGATTGATTAAATGCAGCAAATGGCTTACCCACTGAAATGAGGCAGCTGATGGCAGCAGGGAGAGGCAAGGGTTGTAATTCTCAAACCAGCTGGGAATGGTGGCATTGCTGATCTCCCGTAGAATGCTCCCAGTGTGTGCTTGTAAAGTAGCCTGTGAGCAGGGGCTGAGGGGCTGCAGGGTGGATGGGGGATATGCAGTCAGTTTTCAGAGCCGTAAGAGCTAACAGCTAACAACTTCCAGGTGCAGACCCGCTCAGGCAGAGGCCTGGTCCAGAACCGTGGGCAACTTTTAATGCCTCAGGGCTTTTGCTGCAATGTTTTCCCTCCCTTCAAAGTGCAGCTCTGCACTCTCTTTCACTTGCTTTAATTGTAGGGTCTCTGGTGTGTCACGTCAACTGATTAACAAGACTCCGCAGGGAACTGCATCGCTCCTTTATTGTTTTCCATTTTATTGACTTGGAGTGTGTTTTTTCTGAATCGGCCAGTATTTATTACAGGGAACATTAAATCTAACAATATGGCACTCCACTCAACTTCCACTGTCACCCCCTTCTCTCAGAGATGCAGGCTTAGTTTTCTATGATGCATTTTGCACGTAAAACTCATTAATTACATTTAGCCTGGGATCGATGAGGTATTATAACATCTGACAGAAGAGGCTGAAGAATAATCAACTCACTTCCACTTCTCCAAGTGGGGAGGAAGCAGTCAAGTTCAATGGGAAAATACTATTAAAAAGATTTTGGAGAAAGCACCAAAGGCTTCAAGAAGTACATAAATTCAGTTGGTAAAAGAAGAATTCTGATTTACTCTTGAAAAGAATAACAATGTGCTTTGTTGGAGCTCATTCCTAGAAATAACAGAGCATTACACCATTTGTTTTACAGAGTATTGACACTATAAAACCAGCCCCTGCAGTGATTGCTGGAAGGTTTCACTTTAGTTCTGAAGTATCTTCGGGACTTGGGATTCCCAAATGTATTAATAATGTGATAGTGTCTGTCACATATTTTATAAGGTTTTCAATATCTGAATAAATAATTAGTTTACAGTCTCGAGTGAAAGAACAGAGTGTTGAGATTGAAGTAAGATCTCATGACAACAGGCCAATAAAGGTGCACTGGGCCAAAAGCGGGAATGGTAGAGGTGGAGGAAGGGGAGGATGGTATTTTCACTGAGCAGCACTGGAGCTAAGGGCCGAATAGCGTCCTCCCTGCGTTTGTATATTTCATTGACCAACTGACCCAGTTATACCAGCATCATTTCTGCGGCAGCTGGTACCATTTGGCATGAGCAAACAGTTTCAAGGTGTCCATTTGCCACCATTCTGCTGGCAATGGTGCTTCCTCTGAAATTTGGGCAAAGACTTGTTTCAGCCAGTGATTCAGAGAGAACACAAGAGCGATGGGGGAAGCTTCTGGATTCTGGCAGCTAAAAACTTCAAAAGGGAAAGAATATACATTTATGTGGTGACTTTAACAAGCCCAGGACACTCCAGGGAACTTCAGAGCTAATGAAGCACACTTTGAAGGGAGATCATTGTTGTAATGTAAGAGACAGCATCTGGTGTATGCCCACAAAATGATGTAAGCAGCAATCAGATGATGACAAGATAATTTGTATTTATCAGTATTAATTGAGGAGTAAATATTTGGCAGGATCATTGGGTTTCCCCATTACTCTCCTGCACAGAAATCTGGATTATTTAAGATTAGTGTTTGATGAATAACTTTGAAAAGGTAAGTTTTTTTTCGCCCAGACCAATTACACCTCACACTAGTCTCATGAAACTGGAAGTAAGAAACTATCTGTAAATAAATTTACTACCTCATTCAGAAAGCCAGTATGAAGTATTTTATGAGGAACACTGTCGCATCAGCAACTTTCTGTCTTGCTGCCGTTCCTGTGGCATTTGAAAAATTACATTTCAAGCCTTAACCCCACAGCTTCTGTCACTTCTCAACTGTTCATGGGGCTGAAACTTTTGAGTTAAAGTATGCAAAATTTATTTTTGTATGTTGCCTTAAAGTTTATTTTTACATAGAAAATCAAAATTTGGATGTTGATAATTGTATAATCCAACTGATACTTCATTTTTGAGGGGAAAGACTAAATGAAATGTTAAAAACATATTAGACTCAGTGGGCTGAATGGCCTGTTCTGCTCCTATGTCTTATGGTCTTAAGATCTACATGAGAGCTATAAAGGACCTACTTAAATGTCAAATTACTATTAACTTGAAATATTTCAGAATTATATAGTGCTCACTCTTTAGTTGGAGGAAAGCAAGAAGTGTAAGAAATGCCTATTGTTCTCTTAGAGATAATTTGTCCAAGATGTTGCCTGAAGAAACCAAGGTGTTTCCCAAAAAATTATGCAGGAAGGGGGAGTGTGTGCTTGCTACATAAATATGTTAATAAACTTTAAGTCATATAAATATCACATCAGAATGCAGTCTGCAGGAAAAAAAGTACGGTGATTAAAGATTTTAGCTGTGATGAAAATGTCATCCTCAAAGCTTCATCAAAGAGGGAAGAGTTTTGTTAGTGAGGAGATTGGAATAAAATATATTCTTCATTTACTTTAAGTTGAAGAGGTAAATGTATGCCTTCTTAAGATGATGGTAGAAATCTTGTATAATTCCACAGAAATTATACAACAGGAACATGGGACTAGGAGAAGGGCATTCAGCTTGCTTACCCTCCCCCCACCTCTAAGTCTCTTTTGCTATTAGATCATGGAAGATTTATACCTCCGCTCAATTTTCCCACCTTTGCTCCATATTCCTTGTTACCCTTAAGGAAAAAAATGTTGCTCTAATCTCTGGAGTGGTCCTTGAACCCACAACCTTGTAACTCACAGGCAAGATATTTGGATTTCTGCCAGACTATAGCTACGTAATCAAATACATTTCACAAATAGCTCCAAATTGCTAAACCCATCTCAGTACTAATGCACTGCAGCTGTGGTATTCTCTGCAGCCCAGGGTGCAAACTTTCAGCAAAGAGAAAAAGGCTTTGGAGCCGGTGGAAATATTTACCAGTATGATTCCAGTGAGGATGGATTGCAATAACATGGTTAGACTGGAAAAGTTGGGGTTTCCCCATGGAACCAGGAAGGCTAGATGAGAAATGAGGAATGTATTTAATGCCATATACAGTTCTGAGATTGCATTAATAAAGAGGAATTACTTTGAATGACCATAACAAAAGGACACAACTTTAAAGTAAACAGCAAAAGACAAACAGACCTTTTTATTGTGATGAGTACTTAGAATTTGAAATGTGCTGACTAATAAGGTGTGGGTTCCTTTGAAAGGAAATTAGATAGGAGTTAAAAGAAGAAATATTTCAGAGAATAGGGGGAAAGAATTTTTCGTGGGACTAACTGGATCATGCTTCAAAAGGATTTCTGCAGACGTAAAGTACAGCTTGCCCATACTGTGCTGTGGTGAGGTCTAACCAAGACTCGGAGCAAATGAAATCTCAGCTCCTTCCTTTGATTCTTCCCATAAAACGCCGGAGATCAAGCATATACTCTGCAGGCATGGTTTGGAGATGTGTGCGAAAGCCTCATTGGATTTTAAGTACCATTCGAACCTGAGACTAAGGATTGTTTAGACAGAGGAGTGCAGTAACAGTATAAGTCCAGCTGCATGCCTATTGTTGAAGCTCCTAATAAATCACAATCCTCATAAAACACCTTTTCATTTCCAGGGCTTTTGTTCCACTGATCTTGAAGCTACAATATCCCCTCTCAATAACTTGTAACATCCACTCCTAAATACAAACAGGAAACAGTAAAACAATCTCAAGGACAATGTGACTGGTCTGGTGTCTCTCGAGTACTTGCCAAAACTTAAAATACTCTGGATAACAAATAGCGACATTTCAGTCACTGCTTATATGAGAACAGAGGAACAGCTAGTAGAACTGCTGCCTGACAGAGGGGTCAGTGACTGGGTTCAATATTGACCTCAGGAGCTCTCTATGTGGAGTCTACACTTTCTTCTAGTCATTGCCTGGGTTTCTTCCAGCTGCTTTAATTTTCTTCACACATCCCAAAGATAAACAGATTAGTAGGTTAATGGAGTACTGTGAGTTTGCCCTGGAGTGCTGGTGAGTGGGAGAGTTGATGGGATGGATGGAAGAAAAAAATGAGATTGGTATAGGCTTGATGTACGTCTGTACTTAATGGCTAGAATGCAGTCAGTGGGCAGAAGGGCGCACTCCCATGCCCTATCATTCCATAAGAACATATAAACTAGAAGTTGAGGCAGGCAATTCAGCCCTTCAAGCTTGCTGTACCATTCAGTAAGATCATGTCTGAGCTTCTATCTCACCAAACCTGATCTCTGGATTCCCTGTGTATCTAAAATTAATTAATCAATCAGCCAATCAATCTGTGCCTTTAATACACTCAATGACTGAGCCTGCGCAACAACCTTTGGCAAAGAATTCCAAAGACTTGCCCTCATCTCGCTGAAAAAATTTCTCCTCTTCTCTCTCCTAAATTTTGACATTACCCCCCCACCCCCAACCCTAGATATTCCAGCCAAGGGCAACATTATTCCTACACATAACCTGTTAATCCCCTTAAGAATTTCATGTTTAATGAGACCGCTTTCTATCCTTATAAGTCCCAGAGGCACAGGGCTAGGTGTCTACTCGTAAAATAAAACTGCTGTCCCAAGAAGAATTATAGTGAATCCTCGTTGCACTTCTGATGCAAGTATATGCTTCCTCTGGTACGCTGGTGTAACCCAACCAGTGTGCCATGGTATTTTTACACTCAGCTCCAGTACTCCTGCATTAAATGCTGAGTAACTGTTTTCCCTCCTAAATACTTGTTGCTTCTGTCAATTAACTTGCAGAGGGGAAGAAGCTGGTCCTGAATTGTTGAGAGTATGTCTTCAGGCTCCTGATGGTAGCGATGAGTAGAGGGCATGTCCTGGGTGATGGGGGTGCTTAATGATGAATGCCATCTTTTTGAAGATTGCCTGGACGCTGGGGAGGCTAGTGCCCATGATGGAGCTGGCTTTAAGTTCACAACTTTCTGCAGCTTCTTTTGATCCTGTGCAGTAGCCCCACATCCCAGATGGTGATGCAATGAGTTAGAATGCTCTCTGTAGAAATTTGAGAGTGTCTTTGGTGACATACCAAATCTCCTCAGACTCCTAGTGAAATACAACTGCTGCTGCCGTGCCTTCTTTGTAACTGCATCGATATGTTGGGCTCAGGATAGATCCTCAGTGGTGGTGACACTCCAGCCAGGAACTTGAAATTATTCACTCCTTCCACTTCTGATCCTTCTATGAGGATTTTGTGTGTTCCTTGGTCTTACTCTTTCTGAAGTCCACAATCAGTTCTTAAGTCTTAATGACATTGAGTGCAAGATTGTTGCTGGGACACCACACAAGAAGCTGATATACTTTGCTCCTATATGCCTTCACTTTTTCACCAGTTATGAAAATACCTAAAGAAATTTGCCTCATCTTCTTTATATATATTATATTCAAACCGCAAAGTCCTTGCCCATTCACCTACCTATGTCTGGAAATCTGTATGCATCCTCCTCATAGTCCACCTCTGATTCAGCTTTGTATCACCAGAAATCTTGGACCCGACCCCCCACCCAACACTTGATTCCCCTCAACCAATTCTTTGAAAAAGATTTATGAACATGGGGACTCATCCTCAATCTGAGCAGCCCAACACCAAAATAACCTTTTACAGCCTCCCAATCCTGAAATAACCCGTTTAATCCCTGATTTCTCTTTTCCCATCCATTAACCAATCTTCCAGGCAAGTTTACATATTACCCTCGATCACATATTCTCTAATTCTATTTAATAATCTCACTGTATGATATTGCATTAAAGATCCTTTTGGAAGTCCAAATACATCATGTCAACCAGTTCCTCCTAATCTTTTCTCTGTGAGCTTCAAACTCAGAAAACTCAAACTGATTTGCCAAGCATGTTTCATAACTTCATTTTGACTCTGCCGAAATTCTGCTAGTATTTTCCCAAGTGCCCTGTTACCACTTCCTTAACAACAGATTCCAGCATTTTCCCCGCTGCTGATTCCAGGCTACAGTTGCTGATTTTTTTTGAATGGTAGAGTTACCCTTGCTGCCATGGAAACCATTCTAAAATCTATGCGAGTTTGGGAGATGACAACCATTATCACCTCCTTCAAAGTATTGTAAAAGGTCATCTGGATTTGGGGATTTATTGCTTTTCAGTTCAATTCATATTTTTCCATTATTAAATTTTCACTAAGGCTATTTAAGATTGAGTCCCTTATTTACTTTAGTCTTGTTCTCTATGATTAACAGGATATTTTCTGCACCTTCTACTGTGCAGACAGACAAAAGATGCTTCTTCAATATTGTTGCCATTCTCTTATGAAAATATAATATTTCCTTACTGATTTTTCACCCATCATGGTCTGTAAGGGGCCCACAGTAACTTATTTTCCTTTTCACTTATCTATTGCAGTCTTTTATAATCTTTTAAGTGTCCTCCCCGGGCCTTCATTTATATTTGTTTCCTCTTACCTTTTTAATACCTCAGTCCTCTGCTGAGTTCCAAACTGTTTCCAATCCATAGTATTTCCATTTTTCCATATTTTTTTAAAACATGGCTTGGAGTCATTTTGGCCCATCAAGTCTATGCTGGTTGAATGAGCAATTCCATTGTGATGCAGTCACCCTGTATCCCCACAAGATCCTACACTCACCTACAAGGGCAATTTACTGCGGCCAAGTAACCCACCAACCTGCTCATGTTTGGGATGCGGGAGAAACCAATCAGCCTGAAGGAAACCCACATGGTCACAGGGCGAGTGTGCAGACTGCACACAGACTGAGCTCAGGATCGACCTGGGACATTGGAGGTGTACTAGTTTCTTCAGTGGTCTCCCCATTATCAGTCTTTTCCTTTGATCTCATATTATAAGACCATAAGTTCAGAATTTAAGCCATTTGGCCCTTCTTGCCTGCTCTGCTATTCAATCATAGCTGATACATTTTCCCTCTGAACTCCATTCTCTTGCCTTCTCCCAGAACATTAATAATAAACAATATATTAATTATTTAATTGTTAGCCATTGCCTGTTTGTTACCATATCTTTTATCTAGCTTCCCAGGCATCCATAGACTAGTCATACTTTGTGCTTTCTAAGTTTTCTTTATCTATATTTATGAGCTGGTTTCATACTGAACAAAATCATTTTAAGTTTTTATCTCAAATTCTATCATATTATAAAAAATGTTCCTTTAAGGCACCGTAACTATTAGATCAATTAATTAGCTTACAGTCATTGCACAACACTTGATTCAAAATAGCTTTTACTGTAATTGGTTTCTCAATATTTTGATGTAGAAAACCAACTCTTACAATCTGTGAATTACTATCCGCTGTTTTACTACTCCCTGAATCAGAATCAGCTTTAATATCGTTGGCGTACAATATGTCATGAAACTTGTTGTCTTTGCAGCAGCAGTACAATGCAATACGTAATAGTAAAAAGAAAATCTGTGAATTACAGTAAATATATATATATGTAAAATAGTTAAAGTAAATAAGCAGAGCTAAAAGTAAAAATTTAAGAATTGGTGAGGCAGTGTTCATGAGTTCATTGTCCATTCAGAAATTGGATGGCAGAAGGGAAGGACCTCTTCCTGAATCATTGAGTCTGTGCCTTCAGGCTCCTGCACCTCCTTCCTGATGGTAGCAATGAGAACAAGGAATGACCTGGGTGATGGGGGTTCTTAATGATGGATTTCACATTTTTGAGTCATCGCCACGTGAAGATGTCCTGGGTACTATGGAGGCTAGGATCCAGTACCTACATGGTGGCTACATAGGCTGGAGGCTACGGAGGCTAATTAAAGTTGATCATGGCTAATTTATTACCATTGTTACATGATGTTCACAGGTATCGCTCTAGTATTTTCGTATTGTGGTTTTATTTAAAATACATGTTAAGTGAAGAATTCTCAACCTTGTTTTTACACTCATTCTCGAACCTTGGCCTCTCTATCATGGTAATTTCTTCTTCTTCCTTTGCCTTTGATTCTCTGCACACTTTCCATCCGTCTCTTGCATATCCCAGGACTTCTCCTGGCCCACCTATGGATGTTTAGCCAACTGGTTTCTATGCTCTGGCATTCCCTTCCTAAACCTCACTGCCTACCTACCTCTCCTCTTTTAAATTATACATCAATATCCATTTCTTTAACCCGATTTTTAGCCCATCAATACAACATTTATAATTTTCTAGAAAAGAAACAGAAGATGCTTGGCAGGTCAGTCGGCATCTGTGGAAAGGGAAACAGGGTTAATGTTTCAGATTCCAGCCCAGGAGATGAGGAGGAAATGGGAAGAACAAAAGGAAGCACCTCTGATAAGGGAGACCATATGGCTGTTAGAATCAGATTATGCTTCAGTGTCTGATTTATGTCTTGTTAATAACAGGGCTGTGGGACAGAAAGAGAAAATCTGAGCCAAAATCACAGTTCGTTATCTGACGGAAATGGCCCATTATGATACAGACAGAAATAAAGAGCAAGTTACCTAATGTTGGCAAGTGCAGTAATAGCAGGTTGCAATATACCAAGATGGAAGTAGGAGATGTTGTTCCTAAGGTCTGCTTTTGGCCTCGTTGTAAAGGTGTATGATAGATCCAAGTGGGAGCAGGAAGCTCCGTGTCATTCCTGTGGACTGAGAGCAGGTCAGAAGGTGATCATACAACCTGTGTTTGGTTTCATCCTCGATGCTGTTGGAGGACGGTGCCAGAGCAGAGTTTAATTGACGCGATTTGTGGATTATGGACTCGAATTCAGGTTTATGATGTATTTTGAGTTTTTTTCTTTGCTCCTATTTTTGTTGCTAGTTTGGGCAATTTTTGAATTGGGGCGGCCTGCAGATAGCGAACACTGAACTGAACTGAGTATGTATGCCTTTTGATTTTGTGTTTTCGCTTGTTCTTTTTTTTTCGCTGTTGGGCACATGGCCAAGTGGTTAAGGTGTTCGTCTAGTTATCTCAAGGTCGCTAGTTTGAGCCTCAGCTGTGGCAGCATGTTTATGCCCTTGAGCAATGCACTTAATCACATATTGTTCTAGTCTGTGTGAGGAGTGGCGCCCCACACAGGCTTCCAATCTGCACCTTGTAAGGTATGAAAATGCCCAACACAGGCCTCTCATGGTCTGAGTCGACGTTCCATCCCTCCCTTTTTTTTGCTAGTATTTTGTGCGATTTGGGGTTTTTTTTGCATGCTGGGGGGTGGTTTCTTTCAATGGGTTCCATGGGACCTCTTTGTTTCGTGGCTGTCTGTGGGAAGATGAATCCCAGGGTTGTATACTGCACACATACTTTGATAATAAATGCACTTTGAATCTTTGCAGTGTTGGCAGATGAAGGTAATTCTTTGACGCAGCCCTGAGGTCCATTTCAGGGGGCTTGTTTATATGGATGAGGTAATAAGCTGATGGTGGGGCTAAGAGGGTGGTTACACATATGCAAGTGAAATAAAAAATTAGATTGGACTCAGGGAGAGTCTGCAGATGCTGGAAATCCTGAGCAACACACACACAAATGCTGGAGTAACTCAACAGATTGGGCACCATCTGCCTGATCCTATTTGCTGCCTGACCTGCTGAGTTCCTCTAGCATTTCATATATGTTGCAAAACATTAGATTAGTTTTGATCCATACTGCTGATCACATTTTGGCTCCTATTTGCACTTGCATGTTAAAACTGATGTCTTACTGGAAATATCTGACCACTTTGGCCATCCAGACAATGGTGAGGGAACAGCTGCAGGGTTAGTCTAACAAATCTGTGCTGTTTCACATCATTTATGACTCAGTTTCACTATCAAGGTCAATCTCAGCAACAGAGACAAAGATTTCAGAGTCTAATAGCTATATTATCCATTAACAATGCACAAATCAACCTAGATATAACATTACAATGACTTCCTGCTTGCAACATCTATTTTTAATTATTGCAATTTGGTACACTTCTTAATACCTACGCAGCCTGTGCATAATATGAGCAAGCACCGCTACCAGACAATTAATGTCAACTGTTTCCATCACCATAGGAAGTAATGATAAAGGCATTGCTCACACTACATCAAGAATACTGACAACTTCAAGTAATTCAATAATTTTTTTGCCCTTTCTGAATTGCAATAACCTTAATTATTAAATCCACTTATCATTTGAAAAGCTCAGTTTGTTTCAATAAATTGAAGTGTTTTTTTTAAAGGCTCCACAGATTACAACCAATTACACAGGATCCCAGACTGAATGCTGCAGTAGTGTTGGAAAATTGCCCCTCATTTGTAAGAAACAGGATCTGCTCGGTGCAGCAGTTCAAGGGTCACTGGCCCCAGTCTCCTCATTATCCTGCTGGCATGATTCAAAGTTTGGTCTTTGATGCTGTTTTGTGGCAGGGGACACTGAGTGACCAACAGCTCATCTGACACCTCAAGCTTTCACTGTCCACTGTGAGTCTCATTAACATCCACATGCCTGCGATATGTGGTGTGGAGCGGTAACACTTCCTGTGGTAGCTTTCATGTACTCGGGACAGGCTAAATGTTTCTCAGTTAATGAAGTGTTTTTGAAATGTAGTCACCATTCTGCAGTGTAAGATGCGCCAGTGAACTTGTGTACACCTAAATGCAAGGAATAGCACAGAGGTAATTGGCCTCAACTCTAATGCTAATCATACTGTAAGTAAGCATTGCCTAGAACACCAGAACTCACCAGATCTTAAAATAATGCCACGAGGTCTCACACACAGCTCAGTATAACATGCTAATTTTAGTACTGTTACATCTTTTGCAGTGCTGTGATCTCTCAGTGCTGCACAGAACTATGAACTTAATCCTGAACTGAAGTTTGAACCTATAAGCATCAAGCCCCATTTTGAACTACAATAATTTTTCTATTGTTTCAATTCCTGTTGTTTATTGCTGTTTTATATAGAATATTAATGTACAGGTTTATGATTGCTGATCAATTATCAGCCTGGCAAACTGGAAAAACTTTGTAACATTCTATGCTAAATGTGACCTAAACACCTAAACCTTTGGAGGATGACACTTCGAAACTGCGGAGGGCACATAAGATAATCAAAAAAGGAACATAGAAAAATGATCTGTGGTCAATCAATTAGAAATATTGCTGTGAATTCCCAGAAGGGTTTGCTTTTTTGGAGTGAGCAGTGAACAATGTTAAAAACTGTAAAGAGATATTGTAGAGTGGGATTCTGGTAATTCCCATTCGGAAAATCAAGAGTCATAATCGAGACGTTAATCATCCAAGATTGTTTTAACAGGCCCTTTTGCTTAATACTTTTTATTCAAAACATGACCTAGAAATTCCTTCTCACATCACCAAAACAAATAATGCTATACATTTGAAAATCTGCTTAACTGGGAGGAGTAAGTGTAACCATATTGGGCCCCTTTCCCCTCAATGGGAAGTTCAACCTTTGACTTGCCACAGGGATTTCTGTTAGCAGCAGAAACATTTATCTGTCATAAAACCTCAGACAATGTCGGTAATAATGCAACACCAAAGCTTTACCTTTAGTGTGATCTTCAACCACACTTGTCAGAAAATTCAATTCTTGTTTACTTGGAGAATATCAACTCTTTGTTGCCTAAATTTGCACTTCTTAAAGGAATAGCACTCGAATGACATCTTTCATTCTCATTAAAACCTGTGACTAAATACAGCCTCACATTTATACCCAGACTGTTTTGTCCACGGAGGTCAAGATCATAGTCACTCTCATTCCTCTTAGCCTTCACCAATTTATGTATTTATCTTTTGAGATACAGCATGGAATAGACCCTTCTGGCCCTTCGAGCCATGCTGCCCGGCAATCCCCCAATTTAATTGCTAGCCTAATCACGGGACAATTTACAACGACCAATTAACCTACCAACTAGTACGTCTTCAGACTGCCAGAGGAAATCCACACGGTCCCGGGGAGAATGTACAAACTCCTCATAGGCAGTGTCAGGAACTGAACCATTGAACCGGCATTGTCTGTACTGTAAAGTGTTGTGCTAACCACTACGCTACCCTGCCACCATTATACTAGGGGTCACCATTAATCAATCAGACACTGGCAATCATGAGAAAATCTGCAGATGCTGGAATTTCAAGCAACACACATAAAAGTTGCTGGTGAATGCAGCAGGCCAGGCAGCACTTCTAGGAAGAGGTACAGTCGACGTTTCGGGCCGAGACCCTTCGTCAGGTCTAACTGAAGGAAGAGCTAGTAAGAGATTTGAAAGTGGGAGGGGGAGGGGGAGATCTGAAATGATAGAAGAAGACAGGAGGGGGAGGGATGGAGGAAAGAGCTGGACAGGTGATAGGCAAAAGGGATATGAGAGGATCATGGGACGGGAGGCCTAGGGAAAAAGAAAAGGGGGAGGGGGGAAAAACCCAGAGGATGGGCAAGGGGTATAGTGAGAGGGACAGAGGGAGAAAAATGAGAGAGAGAAAAAGAATGTGTGCATACAAATAAATAAATAAATAAATACCAGACGGGGTACGAGGGGGAGGTGGGACATTAGCGGAAGTTTGAGAAGTCAATGTTCATGCCATCAGGTTGGAGGCTACCCAGACGGAATATAAGGTGTTGTTCCTCCAATCTGAGTGCAGCTTCATCTTTACAGTAGAGGAGGCCATGGATAGACATATCAAAATGGGAATTGGATGAGGAATTAAAATGGGTGTCCACTGGGAGATCCTGCTTTCTCTGGCAGATGGAGATAGGTGTTCAGCGAAATGGTTTGTCTGCCAGAGAAAACAGGATCTCCCAGTGGCCACCCATTTTAATTCCACATCCCATTCCCATTCTGATATGTCTATCCACGGCCTCCTCTACTGTAAAGATGAAGCCACACTCAGGTTGGAGGAACAACACCTTATATTCTGTCCGGGTAACCTCCAACCTGATGGCATGAACACTGACTTCTCAAACTTCCGCTAATGCCCCACCTGCCCCTCGTACCCTATCCGGTATTTATTTATATACACACACACATTCTTTTTCTCTCTCTCCTTTTTCTCTCTCTGTCCCTCTCACTATACCCCTTGCCCATCCTCTGGGTTTCCCCCCCTTCTTTTCTTTCTCCCTAGGCCTCCCGCCCCATGATCCTCTCATATCCCTTTTGCCAATCAACTGTCCAGCTCTTGGCTCCATCCCTCCCCCTCCTGTCTTCTTCTATCATTTCAGATCTCCCCCTCCCCCTCCCACTTTCAAATCTCTTACTAGCTCTTCTTTCAGTTAGTCCTGACGAAGGGTCTCGGCCCAAAACGTCGACTGTACCTCTTCCTAGAGATGCTGCCTGGCCTGCTGCGTTCACCAGCAACTTTTATATAGACGCTGGCAATAGCAGGTCAGGTAGAGTATGATATACCTTCTAACTCAGCCACGTCTAAGCCATAAGTCAAGGCTATGACTGAATATTATAAATCTGCGTCATAGCGACTTTAAATATCTGTGCAGTTATAACATTGGAGTAACAGAGAATATAAAATATATAGGAGTACTGCACAGAAACAGACTCTTTGCCCCATGATGTCTGTTCCAATTACAATGGCAATTTAAATTGAATCAATCTGCCTGCATATGATTCATACCCCTCGGGTCCCTGCATGTTCTTGTGCCTATCTAACTGTCCCTGAAATGCTGATATCATGTCTGCCTCCACCTCCTCCCCTGATAGTTTGTTCCAGGTACCAATCACTCTCAGTAAAAATCTTACACCTCACACCTCCTTGTAACTTTCCCCTTCTCACCTTAAAGCTACGTCCGCTCGTATCTGACATTTCCAACCTGGTAAAAGGACTTTGAGTACCACCCATGTCTATGCCTCTCATTATCTTATAAGCCATATCAGTTCTCCTCTCGATTTCTGACGCTCCAGAGGAAACAGTCCAAGTTTGCCCAACCTCTCCTTATAGCTAATACGCTCTAGTTCAGGCAGCATCTGGGTAAACCTCCACAAAGCCTCCACATCCGGTCTGTAATGAGACAATCAGACATTGACGCAATACTCCAAATTGGAATAGCACAGAAGGAGCTTGCAAGTTTACTTCTCTCCTTGAAAAGAAATGGCATATTTTATATAATTCCCTATAAAGCAGGGTTCCCAACCTTTTTATGCCATGTACCAACACCATTAAGGAAGGGGTCCATGGACTGCTGGTTGGGAGCTCCTGGTATAAAAGAATTTCAGTGATTTCAGTCAGACAGCTACACTGAGAAATGTGAGGCACAGTGTGACTAGTACAGAGGATATATCCAGGGTATCAGTGTAAGGAGTGGACCAATTCGGACTGCAGTCCCTGTAAAAGTTTCAGAATCAGAATCAGGTTTAATATCACCTGCATATATTGTGAAATTTGTTAACTTTGCAGTAGGAGTACAATGCAAAGCTTGATAATAGAAAGAAAAAAATTGTGAACTACAGTAATTGTGAACATCTGGAGAAACTTCTGAAATGCCCGCTTTGCTGCCGCTGCTACTGTGTGGTAACCCAAATCTCCAGAGCAGAAGGCCTCGAATCCTCGGTTTTGCTTGTTTCAGCGGCCAGGGCGAGGTCGAAGGCGCTCAGCAGAGGTTGGCGCTCAGGAGGCTATATTGAAGGGGCTGGTCAGAGGCTCGAAGTTTTTGGATGGACGGACTCAGTGTCAGCTGTGGTCGGCTGCTTCCAAGGCATTAGCAAGTTGACGGTGCCTGGAGGTTTATGGCTGGGAGTTTCTCCCTTTTTCCGCCTGCTATTGGGGACTCGGGAGTTGATCGACTCGGGGACTTTCAGACTTTTTTTTACCGTGCCCATTGTTTGTTCTTTATCAAGTTATGGTATTGTTTTCCACTGCTGTAACTATATGTTATAATTATGTGGTTCTGTCAGTGTTAGTCTTTGGTTTGTCCTGTTTTCTGTGATACCACTCTTGAGAAACATTGTATCATTTCTTGATGCATGTATGCATTTCTAAATGACAATAAAAGAGGACTGAGTGTTCTCATAATCTAAGGAAAGTATATGTATATAGATCTGTAAATTAAATAGTTCAATTAAATAAGTAGTGCAAAAGAATAAAAATAAAAACAGTAGTGAGGTAGTTTTCATAGGTTCAATGTCCATTCAGGAATCAGATGGAAGAGAATTGTTTCTGAATCTTTGAGTGCGTGCTCTTAGGCTTCGAAATCTCCTTCCCTGATAGTAGCAGGAAGACGTCCTGGTCATCCACTGCGCCTAGTCCCATCTCCAGCCGCCTCGACTCTGTCTTGCCACTGGATCCAGATGGGAATTGGGAAGAGAGAGTGCGGCTGATGCTGCGCAACTCTCCCTCACTTAAATCCAAATCACGTGCTGGTCTCAACACCATCATAATGGTGTCAAGGTCCTCATTGATGTCGACGATGGACGAACACACAAAAGTAATGAGAACAGGGCATAACCTGGGTGGAGGGAGTCATTAATGATGGACGGCACCTTTCTGAGGCACTGCTCCTTAAAGGTGGCCTGGATATTACGGAGGCTAGTGCCCATGATGGAGCTGACTAATTCTAGAACTCTCTGCAGCTTACTTCAACCCTGTGCTGTAGCCCCATGGCCCATGCATCATTGTGCAGTATGACAGGATGTTTATTGAAGAACACACAAAGCAGGGAGATAATGCTACTCTAAATTGACTCAGGTACTTCCACCGTTGTACATAACTGCATACTTAGAGCTATCAAACTCTCAGTTTAACCTAAAGCTTTCAGGAATCACATGCTGAACTCTAATTAATTTAATTAGACTAAAATCTCAGATATTGCAGCAAGCAGCCAGGGAGGAAAATCACCAAGGAATTTAAAAGATCAGTGAGAAGAAAATAAACCACTCAGCTGGCGGTCAGTAATTATCCAATCAAGCAGTCCGTGTTTCCCATCTGGTGCGGTAAGATGGTGTGCTCCGAGATTTCATGGTATCATATCAAACCAGAGCAGATGATTCTGGACTCCTGTCACCAGAGATCATCATGGGTGATAAAAAAGATCAGTGATCCTCAAGACTGCCACTAACCAATACCGGCCCTGATTACCATGCCCAATACTATACCTGAGAACCTCAATCAACAGTATCCCTGACCACAATGACCAACACTGCTTCTGAACACTTCAGTCAATTATATCCCGAACAAGTATTTTATGCTACCCCTGATTATCTAGGCCAGCAGTACAGGTTGACCACTGTGGTCAGCTCTACCCCTGAAGACCATGGCCAACATTATCTCTGACTATAATAGCTAAAACTAGAGTTGACCACTGTGGGCAGTGCTATCCTTGATCTCTAATAGATGCTTAGATTGCATGGCCAGTTCTGCTTTAGCTCATCAAAGTAAATGCTACCCCGATCACCATCGTCAAGAACCTTCGAGGACCCAAACTCATCATGACCAATGTGCTTGTCATCATCATGTCCAACTCTAACCTTGAGTACAAGGGCCTAAACTATCTCTGATTAGCACAGGCAATACTATCCATTATCGCTATGGACAACGAAACTCATTATGAACAATACTATCAAAATACAATGGGCACAACTAACTCTAGGACTGATACTATTTCTTATCACCAAGGTCAGTGCTACATCTGACTACCATGCAAGGCTCTTGATATGATACAATTGGTAACAGTACATTTAAATAGCAATGGGGAAAACAAAACCTCACCAGTACTGGAATTGTTGCCACGAGGGTGTTGGAAGCCAGGTTCCTAAGGTTGTCATAGCTGGCGGTGGTAGTGAGAATAAGTTCCCACTACCTATCTAGTGCTCCAAATGGCGCGCAGCTCTTATGGTCTCTGACGATCATTTCCAACTCTCGGCCTTCACGTGTGGCTTAGCTACTAGGCCCAGCAGAACTGTTTCTACTGACAAGAGAAGGGGCAAAGGCGGACCACTGGCACCTCAAAACCAGCTGCTTCGGGCAGCAGCCTGCTTAGGAGAAAAAAACTCTGATTTTAAACCTCCACTGCCTTGAGGCCTTACCCACCCATGCAAACGGCTTTGGGAGTAAACTCCGAAGAAGAAATTCGGAGCCGGGCTCCCTAAGGCAGTTTGATGTTGTTTACAACTTCACTCTGGCAACCTCTGCGATGACACTGGTGCCAAGCTGTGTCAGCCCTTGCCCTTCCCTTAGACTACATCAGCGACGTGGAAAGGGGGAGCCCACTACATGGGCAATATATGGTTCTTCAACTCTTCCTGCCCAGGCTTGCACCCTGGAGAGGACACTTCAGCGTCGCTACTCGGCGTTGACACAACACAGGAAGAAGCAGTTATCGGTGATAGCCACTGCGCTCAACTGGCGTAGAGTGAGGCATCAGGAGCTGCTTCTAACAGTGGGAGAGGTCCTAGGACCTCACTGAGCAGCTACCACCCCCCTCAAGTTGGGCAGCCCCCAGTCAAATCGGTGCTGTCTTGCCATGGTCCACTTGCTCCACTCAGTGTGTGGGACTCAGGGAACCCCCGACAGGTAGATCGATAACCTTACACCTGACAAAAAAAGGAAACGTCAAAAGTAACCAGCCCTCAAGATAGGTACTTGGAATGTATGGACCATGGCACCAGACCATACAGAAGATCTGCAAGATATGAACAGTGCCCGCAAGACCACAGCCATCAACAACAAACTGAGCAGACTGCAGCTGGACATCGTCGCCCTTCAAGAAACAAGGCTCTCTTACTCTGGAAGCCTTCGAGAGGAAGACTTCTCCTACATCTGACATGGAAATCCACCAGAAGAGCCCAGGGAGCACAGTGTTGGCTTCGCCACAAGAAACCGTCTAGTTGGCACCATCATACCACTGACTGAAGGAACTGAAAGGCTGCTCAGGATGCAGCTTCAAACGTCTGTGGGTCTGGTTAGCATTATCAGTGCTTATGTGCCTACATTAACCTCTGCCCAGGAAGCTGAGGACAAGTTCTATGATGAACTCAGCGTTGCCATCAAAGAAGTCCCTTCTCAAGAGCCACTATTCATTCTTGGTAACATTAAGGCAGGAGTTGGCAGCAACCACCACAGCTGGCCCTCCTGTTTGGGACAGTACGGAACTGGAAAGATGAATGAAAACAGCCAGCAGCTCCTTGAACTCTGCCGCCAACATGACCTCTGTATCACTAACACTTCTTCAACACCAAGTCTCAGCACAAAGTGTTGTGGAGACATCTGAGGTCCACCAACTTGATCTCATCCTCACAAGATATAGCAGTCCTCATGCTGTCAAGGTGACGTGCAGTCACCAGAGTGTAGATTGTGACACTGACCACTCCCCTGTGTGCAGCGAGGTAAAACTTCAGCCGAGAAGACTTCATCATTCCAGAAGGGAGGGGAAGCCACGCAGTGACACCAGCAATACTCGTGACCCTGTAAAGATAGCCAAGTTTGTGCAAGGCCTGGAGGACGATCTGCCTGGCTCACCCAACACCAATGTTAGCAGGAGATGAGAAAACCAGCGGGACACCATCTACAACACTGTGATATCCACCTTCCAAAAAAAGACAGTCAGGTCTGCTGACTGGTATGAGGCCCACTCTGAAGTGCTGTTGACTCTGATTGAGGAGGAGAGAAAAGCTCTGACAACATACAAGTCCGCTCCTAGCGAGAAGAACTTGCAAGTGTTCTGGTCTGCCAGGAACAAGGTTCAACAGGCTGCCAAGTGGTGTGCCAGTGAATACTAGCTCCAGCTCTGCTCCAAGATCCAGGAGGCTGCTGACACTGGCAACAGCAGAGGAATGTACGATGGAATCAAGCAAGCCATTGGTCCATTACAGAGCAAGACTGCCCCACCAAAATCATCAACGGGAGAGGTTATCAAGGACAGAATACAACAGATGGAACGCTGGGTAGAACATTACTCTGAGCTGTATGCCAGACAGACTGTTGTTACAGAAAAAGCTCTGAACATCATTGAACCTCTGCCCACCATGATCAAACTGGATGTAGATCCCACACCGGAGGAACTCCAGCAAGGCACTGGAAGCACTTTCTTCTGGGAAGGCACCAGGAAAAGATGGCATCCCTCCTGAGGTTCTCAGATCTGCCAAGGGCACCCAGAGCTGCACCAAAGCCTCTGCCAGTGTTGGAGAGAAGGCAGCGTACCCCAATGCACGAAGGATGCAAACGTCATCACTCGCTACAAGAACAAGGGTGACGGGAGCAACTGTAACAACTATCGCAGCATCCCCTTCTCGGCGTTGTGGGCGAGCTTTTAGCTCGAGTCGCCCTGAAGAGGCTCCTGCTGCTCACAGAAAGGGTCTATCCCAAGTCTCAGTGTGGGTTTAGAGTTGAGCAGTCCACCACCAATGTGATCTTCTCCCTCAGGCAACTGCAAGAAAAGTGCAGAGAACAGCAGAAACCACTCTACATCGCCTTTATCGATCTTACTAAGGCGTTTGACCTTGTGAGCAGAAAGGACCTCTTTGAGATCCTTGCCAAGATTGGCTGTCCTCCAGTCCTACTCAGGTTGTTTCACAGCGACATGACGGGGACCATAGTGTTCGACAGCTCCACAGCAGAGTCCTTTAACATCTTCAGCGGGGTAAAACAGGGGTGTGTCTTCGCTCCGACGCTGTTTGGCATCTTCTTTTCAGTTCTACTCAAGTCTGCCTTTGGGGAGGCTACTGAGGGCATTTATCTCCGTTCAAGATCAGATGGACACCTCTTCAGACTCTCAAGACTCAGAGCGAGGACCGAAGTACAGATAAGGATCCTCAGGAACTTCCTGTTTGCCGATGTCGCAGCTGTGGCAACTCACTCACTGCAGGAGCTACGAGATCTCATGACCGGCTTTGCGGAAGCCTGCAGAGAGTTCGTCCTGACTATCAGCCTGAAGAAGACACAGGTCATGGGGCAAGACACTGACAACAAGCCATCCATTAATATTATGGATTATGAGCTAGAAGTCGTCCACAAACTCACATAACCGGGCTCCGCAATCTCAGATAGCCAGTCACTCAAAACTGAGATCAACAAGTGCATCAGAAAAGCAGCCACGACCTTCTCAAGGTTGACTAAGGGAGTCCGGGCCAGCAAAGGACTCACCATGAACACCAAAGTCCAGGTGTACACAGCCTGCGTGCTGAGCACTTTTCTCTACACCAGTGAAATTTGGACCCTGTGCACAAAACAAGAGCAGCGACTCAACGCTTTCCATATGCGCTGCCTCAGACGTATACTCGCTAACATCTGGGAAGACAAGATTATCAACAACACAGTGCGTGAGAGAGCAGGCGCCACCTCCATGTTTACCTTCCTCAAACAGAGGCGTATGCGCAGGCTAGGCCGCGTCTTGCGCATAGCAAATGGACGCATACCAAAGGACCTTCTCTTTGGGGAGCAGGAGACTGGAAAGGGGCCAACGGGAAGACCCCAGCTGCACTACAAGGACACCTGCAAGCGCGACCTCAAGGCCTTTGGTATCAGAACCAACACGTAGCAGTCACTCGCCTCAGACAGGTGTGCCTGGAAGCAGGAGGTGAAAAAGGGTCTCTTGAGGTATAAGACCACTCTGATGTAGCAAGCAGAGGGAAAGAGACCCCACCGAAAGCCCTGTGCCCAAGCCGCCCAAGAGGTCAGAACTGCCTCAGCATTCTGCTACACACAGTGTGGCAAGGACTCCTGCATTGGACTCCAGTCACAGCAGACGCTGCATAACCCAGTCCACCAGAGGCACAAACCCATGATCCCCTGGGATCGACAGCTGCCTACTACTACTGGCGGAAGCCAAGTCATTGGGTGGATTTAAGGCAGAGATTGTAAAGGGATTAAGGATTAAGAGAATGGAGTTGAAAAAAATTCAACCATGATTGCATGGCAGAGTAGTTTCGATGAGTTAAATGGACTATTTCTGCCCTATATCTTATGGTATATGGAATGCTACACGACAACCTTATTCAACACTACTACGGATCACCATGGTCAACATCACCACAGATCCCCATCGTTCCACTGCCTGCCATATCCCTGAGCTAAATTAGATTAGATTAGATTAGATTCAACTTTATTGTCCTTGTGCCGAGTACAGATACAAAGCCAATGAAATGCAGTTACCATCGGACCAGAAATGAAAAGAATAGTGTTATTTACAAAATAACTGTGAATAAGAAGTGCTACAGCACACAAATATAAAAGTACTGAGACAGTACAATATGGGTGCAATACTGCTTAGTGCTGTGATGTGAGGTTCAGCAGGGTCACAGCCTCAGGGAAGAAGCTCTTCCTGTGCCTGCTGGTGCGGGAGCGGAGGCTCCTGTAGCGCCTACCGGATGGGAGGAGAGTAAAAAGTCCATGGTTAGAGTGAACTGCATCCTTGATAATGCTTTTTGCCCTGCCAGGCAGCATTTATGGTAGATGTTCTCAATGGTAGGCAATTGGGTGCCGATAATCCACTCGGCAGTTTTCACCACCCGCTGGAGTGCTTTGCCGTCCGATACGGACAATTGCCATACCACACTGAGATCAAGTTGGTGAGTATGCTCTCAGTGGTACAGCTGTAAAAGTCCGTCAGTATCCTGGGACAGAGGTAAGCTTTCTTGATGCTCCGCAGGAAATAGAGGCACTGTTGCGCCTTTATGATCAGCATGGAAGAGTTCAGGGACCAGGTGAGATCCTCGGAAATGTGGACACCAAGGAATTTGAATCTTGATACACACTCCACTACAGCTCCGTTGATGTAGATGGGGATGTGAGTGTGGCTCCTAGCATGCCTAAAGTCCACAGCGATCTCCTTGGTCTTCTGGGTGTTAAGGGCCAGGTTTTTGTCAGCACACCAGGTGGCCAGGTGCTGGACCTCATCCCTGTAGGCCGTCTCATCATCCCCTCTGATCAGGTCAATCACTGTGGTGTCATCTGCGAACTTGATTATGGAGTTAGAACCATGTACAGGAACGCAGTCATATGTGAAAAGGGAGTACAGAAGAGGGCTCAGCACACAGCCTTGAGGCACGCCAGTGTTCAGGGTGAGAGTGGAGGAGGAGAGGTTGTCTAACTTAACTGATTGGGGTCTGTTAGTCAGAAAGTCCAAGGTCCAATTGCAGAGGGATACGCTGATACCAAGCTGGTGAAGTTTGGCAATCAGCTTGGAGGGGATCACAGTATTGAATGCTGAACTAAAGTCAATGGACAGCATTCTGACGTAAGAGTTGGGGCTGTTCAGGTGGGTCAGGGCAGAGTGAAGTGCCGTGGAGATGGCGTCCTCTGTTGACCTGTTGGTGCAATAGGCAAATTGATGGAGGTCCAGGGTAGTGGGCAGACAGGATTTCAGATGTGATAGAACCAGTCTCTCAAAGCACTTTGCAATGATGGTGGTGAGTGCAACCGGGTGGAAGTCATTCAGGCCAGCGGCAGTGGAATGCTTCGGCACTGGCACGATGGTGGCGATCTTGAAGCTTGTTGGGACAACTGCCTGGGCCAGGGACAGATTAAAAATGTCTGTGAAGACCCCGGCCAACTGCCCTGCACAGACTCTGAGCACATGGCCAGGTATTTCATCCGGACCAGCTGCCTTCCGTACATTCACCCTGCTCAGGGTGGCGCAAACATCGGAGGTGGAAAGTGAGAGAGGCAGTTCACCAGGTGGGAGATCCGCTTTGAGGGTGACCTCCTTGTTTTCACCGTCAAAGCGAGCATAGGAGTAATTGAGCTGATCAGGGAGGGAAGCAGAGCTGGAAGGGGGCACAGTACTAGGTGGTTTGAAGTCTGTAATGACCTGTATTCTATGCCACATGCGCTGGGGGTCTGAGGAGTTGAAATGCTCCTTGATTCTCTGTTTGTACATGTGTTTAGCCTGAGAAATTCCCCTCCTGAGGTTGGCCCTGGCTGAGCTGTAACCCTCCTGGTCTCCAGACCTGAAGGCTGAATCTCTAGCATTGAGCAGGAGGCAAATCTTACCAGATCATCGTGGAAAACATCATTAGTGATCATGGCTGGTGATATTACTCCAAATTCAACATGGCACCACTGCCATTTCATCAACTTAACCATCAGTACTCTGACAGCCAGCTTTCAGCCAGAGTAAAAGAGGTGAATGACCTCTTTCTGTTTTGTATGAGAATATAAAAGAAACTTAAGCTGCAGGCAGCACTGCTGGCCGCATCAGAAGTAGGATGTGGAGACTATTGAGTAGGTGCATATGCTGGTACCTTTTTCCCTAAGGTTCTAATGACTAGAAGAGATGCAGTTAATGTGAGGGGAGATAAGTGAAGCAATTTTTTTACATAGAGAATGGTGAGTGCCTGGAATGTGCTGGCAAGGGTGTTGGGTAGGTGTTATGATAGAGGCATTTTAGGAGATCTTATTTCAAGAACATGTGTATGCAGGGAATGGGAAGGCTCAGACCATGTGCAGGCAGAGAGTATGAATTTAATTAGCTTAGCTATTCAAAACAACAATGTTCCTATTCTATACTGTTCTATGTAATGGTGGAGTCTTTAAGGTGATTGCATCCCTTGGATATGATGTACTCCATTTATGCTATCAATGATACTGCAATCCATTACCAACTAGTCCTACCTACTCCTATAGGAGCGTTCTACCTTCAGGTGCAAAGCCCTTCTTGTAAAGAGGATCTCCCTGTGGCTGTCCCAGGCTATCAATGGGTATCTGACTCAGGCAGATTCCCTTAAAGGTAGCTGAAAACTGAATTTCCTTCGGGCTTCCCTGAATACCAGCCAGGCTTGCAAAGTCCAGCCAGTTCAAATACTATCTCTCCCCATCAGCTACCATTCATCCACACCAACCAATCATTGCAGGCTTCCTCCTGCCCCCAACCCCCACCCAGCCATCCCGACCTCCAGGATTCAGCCATTGCATATCTTCCCCTTCAACCCATCCCCACAGACTGGATCATGACCCAGAAATAAATGGAATTTCTCATGTTCTGCATTTATGAAGGGAACATTTTACTTCTCCTTCGGCTGGCTCAGTACTGCTTGGCGCCCCTGTTAGACCTCCATTTGGTAGCCTATGGCATTGCATTGCATGTCCCTCCATTCACTGTCATAAGCACTAAGCAACTTCTGAATGAATATTTTAATAGAAATGATGTAAATACTGCTTCACATCATATATTAATTTTGATATATTGAACGCACAAACACAATATGATACCACATGCTTCTGATAAACTGTTGAGTTATTTACTGATCCAACAGCAAACTGTTTTACAACAAATACCATTATTTGTATAGCCTAGCACATCCCACCACCTTACTAGTAGAAACAGATTACACAGATTTAGAAGAGTAATCTGACTTTAACTGCTAATTGACGGTGTACATTAAGTCATTTGGTCTCACTCTATGTTTCCTTTCTTCCATCCATCTCTCCCCACCTTCCCTACTACTGAAACCTGTTTTTCCCTCTCTTTCCCAGTTCAAGATGTGATATCAATTGCAATGCACACAAAATGCTGGAGGAGCTCAGCAGGTCAGGCAGCACCTATGGGAATTAATTAATGTTGGTGTTTTGAACCAACACCCTGCTTCAGAACTGAAAAGGAAGGGGGAAGACATCAGAAAAACAAGGTAGGGGGTAGGGGAAGGTGATAGGTGAAGACAGGTGGGTGGGAAAGATAAAGTGCTGGAGAAGAAGGAATCCGCAAAGAGAGGAGAGTGGACCATAGGGAAGGGGAGGAGGAAGGGACGTAGGTGGAAGTGATTAGATTATTAGATTATGAGGACACGCAGTCCTCTTTTATTGTCATTTAGTAATGCATGCATTAAGAAATGATACAATGTTCCTCCAGGATGATATCACAGAAACACAAGACAAACCAAGACTGAAAAACTGACAAAAACCACATAATTATAACATATAGTTACAACAATGCGAAGCAATACCGTAATTTGATAAAGAACAGACCATAGGCACGGTAAAAAAAAAGTCTCAAAGTCTCTCGAAAGTCCCATCATCTCACACAGATGGTAGAAGGAAGAAAAACTCTCCCTGCCATGAACCTCCAGCGCCGCAAACTTGCCGATGCAGCACCCTGGAAGCACCCGACCACAGCCGACTCTTGAGTCCGTCCGAAAATTTCGAGCCTCCTACCAGCCCTCCGACATCGAGCACTGAGCATTATCTCTGCCTAGCGCTTCGACCCCGCCCCGGCCGCCAAGCAATAGGCAAAGCCGAGGATTTGGGGCCTTCCCTTCCGGAGATTCTCGATCGCACTTGAAGGGCAGATGAAAAGAGGTAAAAGACCAGAGTGCGGAATAGCAGAAGAGGGGAGAGGGAAGAGGGAAGGAAACATTGTGCCAGAAGGGGAAATTGATATGCATACAATATCAATTATATATACCTTCAGTTAGCTATATCAATACATCATTTACCTGTCTTTTTCACATGCAGACAGGTTGATAATTTGCTTGCATCCTGTGCTCATTTTCAGTGCCTTCCGCAGACCTACACTAGCTGCTCACAGTGATACACAAACTCTCAGTTGGTCTCTGATCCATTACCAGGCACACAGCAGGTTTATTTGCTTTCCAAATAAGCTCCCTATCATGATGTCTGTGTTTATCAGAATGTCCTTGTCCCAGTGAATGAGAGAAGCTTTCCTCACATTTACAGGGGCCACTTCTCGACAGGGATTCTTAGTTTGCTGCTGGTTGAATGCAACCATTCATCACTTCCTCCAATTAAATGCACTTGAAATGCATGAAAAGAGCTTTTGTGATAGGAACATTCTGATTGGCTGGTTTCATTTCAGGCATTTTTTCCAGAAATTACTTGTCATGAAATTTGAATTTTGATGAAATTTGTATTTTGGCACATTAAAATTTATCATTCATTTGAAAGAATAGAGAAACCTGGCTCTCATTTCTTGAGGCATTCTCTCTTGTTGCTAAATGGTAAACGACAAAATCAGAATCAAGTTTAATATCACCAGCATATGTTGTGAAATTTGTTGATCTTGCGGCAGCAGTACAATGCAAAGCAAAATAATAGAGAAAAACTGTGAATTACAGTAAATATATATAAAATAGTTAAATTAAATAAGTAGTGCAAAATAGAAATAAAAAAGTAGTGAGGTAGTGTTCACGGGTTCAATGCCCATTCAGGAATTGGATGGCAGAGGTGAAGCTGAATCACTGTGTGTGTGCCTTCAGGCTCCTATACCTCCTTCCTGATGATAGCAATGAGAACAAGGCATGACCTGTGTGCTGGAGTCCTTAATAATGGATGCCACCTTTTTGAGGTATTGCTCCTTAAAGATGTCCTGGATACTACAGAGACTAGTGCCCAGGATGAAGCTGATTAAGTTCACAACTCTCTGCAGCTTACTTCCATCCTGTGCTGTGGCCAGAAAGTCAGAAAAGGATTATTGGCAGATGACCAAATCAATAATTGAATATAGACACAAGAATAATTGTTTATTCACAGGAGTTTTAGCAGACAATGTTTGACACTAAACCAGATTAGGAGGTACAATAAGACATGTGACTAAAAGCTTGGTCAAAGTGCTGGGAGTTAAGGAGCACCTTAAGAAGAGTGAGCTTAGAAAGAGGATTCCAAAAGGTCAGAACATGACAGTTGAAGGCTTAACAACACATAGAGGAGTTAGGTCTCTTTGAGGATCAATGTGGTGATCTATGTCTGGAACAACAAGAAATGGTAGAAGTTCTAAATGAATGCTTATTGTCTGTATTTAGTGTGGAAAGAAGGTCATGGAAGCCAGTGAGTTCAAAAGACAACAGGTAAAGGCACCCTGGAGTATACCTACAGAACGACGGAGGAGCTATTGGAGGTCTTGAAACACATGAAGGTAGATAAATGCCTGGTGCCAGGTCAGGTCTATCCTGGAATGCTATGGAAGCAAGCGGGGAGATTGCTGGGGCTTTGACAGAGAGTTTCACATCTTCTTTAGCCACAGTTGAGCTATGAGAAGTCTGAAGGATAGCAAATGTTGTGTCTTTATCAAGAGGGCAGAATGGATAAGCCTGGGAACTACATGCTGGTGAGCCTTACAGCAGTGGTGGGAAAGCAGTTGGAAAGGATTCTGAGAGACTGGATTTATTTGCATTTGAAAGGCAGGAACTGATCAGGGATAGTCAGCATGACATTGTGTATGGAAAATCATGTCTTACGAATTTGATTTAGTTTTTTAAAGAGCTGACTAAGGGTAAACATTGTCTACATGGACTTACTCAAGATCTTTGACAAAATCTCCCACTTTGTTGACTGATCCAATCCCCCTAAAATCATCATTCCTACCCCACTATAGAACCAAGTCTTGACTTCCCTGTCCCCTGAATTTCTAGTTGCGTCTCTTGTTTTCCAATACTTTTGATGTTTGGAAGTCTTAAAAGAAGTTATACAAGTGGCTGTTTGCAATTGAAGTACTTTCTAATTGTACACCTCAGCTGCTGATGACTACCTCGGTGCAAACCCTGGACCTGGCTCCTCTTCTTGCTCCTCCCTGGCCTGCCTTGGTCCACCCTCTGCAAACCTGAATCCACAATTTATTATTTATTTATTTAGTGTGAGTCGGCCTTTCTTGCCCTTTGAGTCGAGCCAACCCCACTAACAACCCCGATTTAATCCCGACCTAATCATAGGACCAATTAACCTACCCAGTGTATCATTGAATTGTCGGAGAACCCAGAAACCAGAACTGCTTACAGACAGCGCCATACTGGAACTCCAAACTCCAACACATCGAGCTGCAGTAGCGTCGCACTAACCGCTACACTGCTGTGGAGCCAAGTTGTGCTTCCTAGATGTTATACTATGTTAGAGATGATTTTTAAATTCAAGTTATGGAGTCATAGCATCATCGTTTCATAAAGTCACCTAACACAGACACAGGCTCAACGAGTTCATGTTAACCAGGATTCCCATCTAAGCTAGTCCAAACTGCTCACTTTGCCCCATATCCCTTTAAACCTTTCCTGAGCATTTACCATCCTTTTACCTTTTAAATATTGTTAATGTATCCTTCCTCAACGACCTCCTCTGGCACAAGTTGGACTTGTTTAGGTAAAATCTACTGGGACCAACTGCTTTACCTAGTTCCCGGGTCATAAATATGAAAAGCTAGAGTTGCCCTAAGTACAAAAATCATAAAAGCCCAAGTTACAAGTTATCTGTAGAAAGGCAGGATCATTTTGCTATTGTTCAGAGCTTAGCTGAATACAGGTAGCTAGGAAAAGAGAACATCAGAAAATCAGCTCAATATTGACCTCCCCAAGCCTTTGGCAGCATTTTCTAGTCACCCTCAGAAGGCAACTGGAGATCCCAGAAAACAGGAGGTATGATCTCAGTTGTGACTGTGAACAGTCACCGGAGTGACACTGAAGTTAGTGGATATCAAAACCTTAATTCAGCAAAAACAAGCAGCAGGCATCATGTTCAACACAATCTTGGAAGAAGAGCCCTTCATGACCCAATATTGCAGACATTGTTATATGCTAAAGATCAAAGGTAACAGCAGGACAATTCTATAGTTTCAATGTATCTACGATGTTTCCCTCGAATTACATATAACTTTCAAATACCTCCTTTATCATACCCACACTCCAGACACACAAAATGAACGTTAATCAGCGTTGTCTCTCTCCAGCTGCATTCATGCATATGCAGACATCTCAAGTGAATGGGTGTTTCCTGGTTTGCAAGCAACCCCAATCTGCAGCTCCAGGAAGACCATAGTTCAGGGTTGGATTTTAAATTCAATCTACAATCCACACTCAAATTTGAAGACTGTTGAAACTTGCTTTGCTATATACCCTAAATCCAGAATATGGCCTAACAATCTCCATCTTAATACTGTGTAATTTACAGATGGCAGGCGGTTGAGTACTGAGAATCATCATACAAGGTCTACTTAGGAAACAGCTGCAATCTGTGCTGTCAGGAACTGTTTCTGCTGAAATATTTCTAACATTGGAGTCTATTCTGCCATTCCATCATGGCTAATTTATTATCCTTCTCAATCCTATTCTCCTGCCTGCTCCCTGTAATCTTTGATGCCCTGACTAAACTAGAACCCCCTCCCCCTCCAACTTTCAAATCCCTTACTCACTCTTCCTTCAGTTCGTCCTGACGAAGGGTCTCGGCCTGAAACGTCGACTGCACCTCTTCCTAGAGATGCTGCCTGGCTTGTTGCGTTCACCAGCAACTTTTATGTGTGCTGCTTGAATTTCCAGCATCTGCAGAATTCCTGTTGTTTTTGTTTAAACTAGAACCTATCAACATTCGCTTTAAATACACCTAGTGACTTGGCCTCCACAGCAGTCCATGGCAGTGAATTCCACAGATTCACCACCCTCTGGCTAAAGAAAGTCCTCCTCATCTCTGTCTAAGTGGACATCCCCCTATTCTCAAACTATGCCTAGATTTCCCACTATAGGTAACATCTCTCCATATCCATCTATATCCAGGTCTTTCAATATTAGATAGATTCCAATAAGAACACACTTCCCCATTCTTCTAAACTCCAGTCAGTACAGGCCCTAGTCATCAAACATTCTGCATATGTTAATCCTTTCATTCCATGCCTTTAAGGTTGTAAACCCCCTGAACTTCGTAATGGAAGTGCTGGCAAACAGCATTATCAAACGGGCACAAAAGGTTGGAGTTTACGGAGAGTTCTAAAGGAAGAAACAGAGAGGGAGAAGCAGAATGAGTGAGAGAGGGGAAAAAGAACGTGGTTGGGCCTGGAAACATTCAAGTCAATTGCAGAGAGAAACCAGATTACGGTAACAGTAGGTGGTGACTAAGGCTGTTGTCCAGGAGACAGAATTATTTTCAAAGCTATCTAAGTTATGAAGCTATTTCTTCAGCTGCTGTCTGACCAGCTGAACATCTCAGCACTTCCTGTTCGCATTGCCACTCCGAATGCATTTTTTTTCCATATCTGTAGGAACCTTGAGCAGTGGACTGGGTGCTCCTCACCAGACCAACAACCCACTGCAGTCAGCATTGATCTCAGCATCCACAGTAAGCACCACCTCAGCCTTTCTGTAGGGTAGGTATCTGAAGTGACCCCACCATTCCACAACAGAGCAGAGGAGGTGGCAGGAGTAGAAGAATACTTGCAGTCTTCGAGCTGAGAGGCCAGCCCCCATTGCTTATCAGTATAGAGGAACAATCTGTGCAAAAGCCTTTCTACATCTTAGAGGGAGTGTCAAAAAAGAAAGAAATAACAACTAAAGCTCTGTTATATCTGGCACCAATCAGTTTTAAAGTTCAAAGTTCAAAGTAAATTTATTATCAAAGTACATATATGTCACCATATACAACCCTGAAATTAATTTTCCTGCGGGCACACTCAGCAATTCTTTAAAATAGTAACGGTAACAGGATCAATGAGAGAGCAGAAGACAACAAACTGCAAATGCAAATACAAATAAATAGCAATAAATAATAAGAACATGAAATAATGAGATAAAGAGTCCTTAAAGTGAGATCATTGGTTTTAGGAACATTTCAATGATGGGGCAAGTGACTGTAGGTATCCCCTTTTATTCAAGAGCCTGGTGGTTTGAGTCCTGAGGCTCTTGTACCTTCTGCATGATGACAGCAGTGAGAAGAGAGCATGACCTGGGTGCTGGTGATGTCTGATGATGTATGCTGCTTTCCCACAACAGCATTTCATATAGATGCTTTACCCATGATGCACTGGACTGAATCCACTACTTTTTGTAGGATTTTTCATTCAAACTCATTGGTGTTTCCATACCAGGCCATGGTACAGCTACTCAATATACTCTCCACTAAACATCTATAAAAGTTTGTCAAAGTTTTAGATGTCATGACGTTTGCCTCAATAATTGGCACTTTGGAGGGAGTTCAAGTGCTCTCACTGGGTCAGTGCAGAAAGAACATGACATTGCATCAGGGTAGCAATGATGGAGCCCCCAAACCAATAACGGGACAATTCCAGGGAGTGCCTGCTTTGACGGTGAGACAACACTGAGCAATTGAACAGACTTATAAGGAGCTAAATGGTATGGTTAACTAATAGGCACTAGTCAAGCCTGCCGCCGGTGAGCTTTCCCCATTGTAGCACCTGGTGCCTTTCATAACCTTGACATTCTAAATCAGACAATGAACGACTTTCAGAAGTGGAGGAAATTCAGTGTCACTTTTCACACATCAAGATTCCACCAACAGGAAGGATGGAATCAGAATAAGGTTTACAATCATTGATTATGTTGTGAAATTGGTTGTTTTGTAGCAGTAGGACAGTGCAATACATAAAATATAGTACGTTACAAAAAGAAATATATAAACATAAATCAAAACGAGGGCAAAATACTGAGGTGGTGTTCATGGGTCACAGACCATTCAGACGTCTGATGGTGCAGCTGAAGAAGCTATTCCTTAAACATTGAATGTGTGTCCCCAGACTCCTCTACCTCCTCCCTGATGTCAGTAAAGAGAGGAGAGCCTGTCCTGGATGGTGAGGGTCCTTAATGATGGATGCTGCCTTCTTCAGGCATCACCTATTGAAGATGGAAAAGACCCAGATAAACTATGTCAGAGATTTTGGATTACAGATAAATTCTACGTAGGAAAATTCAAGCAAACAAACCTCCCAATTCCTTATTAATAACAATAGGGTAGACACCTTATGAGGGTAGACAAGATTTTAGTTTAGCATATGCTTAGAAAGATGGCATCCAATGAGGATGTACAAAATCTGATGCTGTCCACCTGATATTATGTGAGGGTTTCTCATAAAAGGAAAAGCAAGCCAATAGCTCCACACATGGATGGTAGCACCTTATTGGGAAGGATGGTAATGCTGGGAGAGGAAAATGGTGAATATTGAGTAGGGCTGGAACAAATTACAAGAGGAAACTAATGGGCAAATAATTGGTAAATGAAGTTTGACACAAGTAATGCTGAGGGAATACACTTCAGGAGGAAAAATAAGATGGTTCCATTTGTTGAGTTTAAATGGGGACGGAAGGATCTCAGAAGATAAAAGTACGAGTACTAAAGATTATACCATCGTCATCATCGTCGTAGCTATCCCTCGAGGTTGAGGATGATGGTCTTTGTTCTGTTGATCTATTTATGGGCTCTCAAGTGGCTAGAAGTGGCCCACAGAGCGAAGACGCCTGTGCGTGTATTTGCTTAATGTGTACTTGATGTTGCACTCCAAGAAGCACACGATACTTCACAAATCAACCAACTGATTCCAATGGCATGGAAACCACAATGATTGGAGCTGATGGATTTGTTGCAGCCTTCATCTGCCTTCACAGCCGTTGAGTTCGAAGTAACTTCATCCACCGTTGAGGTTTTGGTTGGATTGTTCTTTGCCAGGGACTTCACCCTCGACCTTACCGCCATGGGTGACCCTACCAGGAGCATAGCTCCAGATGGCATTGCTCTCGGGATCTCAGGACCGCGACAAGGTGACAATCCACAGAGAAGGAAGATTATACCTGAAGTTAGCGAAATGATAAATCAATCAAGCCATGCACTAAGGTTTACAGTGAAAACTAACAAAGTTTTGCTAATCTCTATCAAAACTTGGTTGGAGTACTGCATTAATACTAATACTGTGGCACCAAAAAGGTTATGGAGAAGATTTGAAAGCAGGATGAAAGCTGGATCTCTTTTCCCTTGCAAAAAGGATGTCAGTGGGTGATCTAAGATGATGAAAGATTTTGATGGAGTGAGTGCAGAGAAAATGTTTCTTCCCGTGGAGAAGAACATTACTACTGGCCATCAATAGCAGACAGACTGTAAAAGATACAATTAAAAGTTGATGAAAAATGCCGTCACATAAAAGGAAATCAAAATGTGGACTTTGCTACCACAGCCTGTGGTTGAAGTCAATAATATAGGGCCACATGGCAACAGATTGAACAAGTTTGTAAGGGAGAAGAGATTAGCCGATTATACCAAGAGATGCAGATGAAGAAAGGCAGAGGAGACTTGTGTAGAGTACAAGTTGCAGCATGGACAGGTTGGGCTGAATGGCCTTTATCTGTTCCATATATCTGATGTAATCCAAAGTAATCCACTTTGTTTTGATACACTTTAAATGTTGCGTGAACATACAACTGAAGGAAACAGGATTAGGATCCAAGTTTATGGGATTGATAGTTTATTTATTTACTTACTTATGTCTGGCAGTGTATCGAGAAGGAACGGCGTAAGTGCCAGAACAGTAGGTGGGACTTTGTAATTGGCGATGCAGTGTGAAACTCTTGACAGCGCTTCTAGTTATCCTGCTACCAGATGCTGGCGAAAGCAAAACAACACATTCAGCTCGTTTCATTTGTTCCAGCATTGGCTGACTCAGAACCTACTGGATTTCAGCCATCTGTTAAGTCTACTTCCAAAGTTCTTTTCTGATTTATTTTTTTCTTAGGGATCTGGACATCACTGACAATGCCAGCATTTATCACCCATCCCTAATGCCCTTTAACTGAGTGAGTTACCGGACCAAATAAAAAGTCGGACCTGCTGGGTCTGGAGTCACCTGTAGACAGTGTGAATCGCAGTTTACAATGCTTGGCAGTCCATAGGAATTTGTTTGACATTTGTGGGGTTGGCACAGTGGACCAGCTAGTGGGGCTGCTGGCTCACAATGTAGTGGCCAGATTCAATCCTGACCTGTGGTTCTCCCTGCGCCCACATGAATTTCTTCCAAGTGCACTGGTTTGCTCTCTCCCTCATGTGTAATCTATATTGCAATTGTTGTAAGTTCAAAAGTCAGTTGGCTGCCAAGCCCTTTGCGTCAGGTCATACTTGTACTGTGAATGGCGCTCTGCAAATGTAATTGATTCCAGGACCTTGTTGCCTCTGGAACCAAGAGTAGAAAATAGATAACAGTGTTACCTGTCCCGTGAGTATCTCGTGAGCATGATGTAATTGTCTTGTAATATTGGCATGATGTAATTGTCTCATGATATTGGCATGACGTAAGTGTCGTGATAGTGGTTTGATGTGATGTCACGTGATGGCATGTTCCAACCAGTATTAAAGGGGAGACCACAGTTTGTGGCGTAGTTGTTTTGTTGGTGGTTACGTAATCGTGGAAGGAGAGAGAGAGAGAGAGAGAGAGAGTGAAGAATTACCAGCTTCGTAGGAACCCAATAAATCAATGGCATTCTGTGATTGACGTTTGGTATGGTCCATACGGGTACTGTGGCACACACTTTTGGTTAACCCCTGCATGGTCTTGGGTGTTGTGTGGTAACCACCTCCGGCGAAAGATCAGTTACTGTGATTGTTACTGTAATCCAGGGAGCGGGAAGCGCAGAATCAAATATCGCTGTGATGATTGTACATTCTAGTATCAATTGTTTGGCGACAATAAAGTATAAAGTTACTGTGAGAAATCTTATTCTTCGTGATCTCTTCAGACAAGGCATTTCTCGGCTGGGATCTGCGTCAACAGTTTCGTCTTTTCTTCATCGCTGGTTCGGGAAGTCTCTCCTCTCACGTATTTCATAAATCACTTGGACTCTTTGAACTACCACCTTAAGACTGTGTTTGAGTAAGATTTGTTAAGAATTGTCTCTAAGTTCGACTGTTTGATAACTATAGATGCATAACACTGTTAACTTCCGTTTCAGTTATTCGTTGGTTTACTTTTCTATGTTTTTGAGTAGAGGTTAATAAATTTTGTTGTTAATGTATGAAAACCGGACTCAATTTCATTTCTATTGCTGCTGGTGCATAACAACAGTAACTGGAGCTCCAGTAGCTGGCTGGCCAACTCAGCTATTAGACACTCACAGTTTTCAAGAAGAAAGGGACAGCTTTAGCCTGTGCAGTTGAAGTAGCTCTGAAGGCAGTTCCAACAACTTCCGTAAACTGGATGAAGAGCTCCTGCGTTCGTCCTCTTCCTGAAGCAAAACACAGAACCCTGGAGGAACTCAACAAGTCTGGCAGCATCAATGAAGGAAAATGGACAGTCAATATTTTGGGTAGAGACCCATTTGCTCTCTTCTTTCTTCAAAGTTCAAAGTTAAAAGTAAACTTTAATATCAGAGTACACATATGTCACCACACACAACCCTGAGATTCTTTTTCCTGTGGGCATACCCAGCAAATCTGCAGAATGGTAACTACAACAGGATCAATGAAAGATCAAGTAGAACATAGAAGACAACAAACTGTGCCAATGCAAATATAAATAAACAGCAATAAGTAAGGAGAGCAGGAAATAACGAGCTAAGGAGTCTTCAAAGTGAGATCATTGGCTGTGGAAACATCTCAGTAGATGAGTGTAGTTATCCTCTTTTGCTCAAGAGCCTTATGGTTGAGGGGTAATAACTGTTCTTGAATCTGGTGGTGTCAGTCCTGAGGCTCTTGTACCTTCTACCTGATGGCAGCAGCGAGAAAAGAGCATAGCTTAGGTGGTGAGTATCTTTGATGATGGATGCTGCAGGGCAGGATGGAATATCCATTGGAACCTGGCAAGGTCACTCTTTGCTGGTTAGTCTGTGGTGATGCAGTTGGAGCCTGACTATCACCTTACGTTTTGGCGAAACAGGGGATGATCCCATCCAGGCAAATGGAGTGAATGCTGAATAGCTTCTTAAGACCGAAGATCGACTTCATAATCTGATGTCCCACCTGCCTGTTCATCAGATCCAAACTGAAATCCATTCTCTGACCTGGTGGAATGTTTGATGGAAGAAGATCGTGCAAGCAAACAACAAGACCAAGGCTGACATCCTCCAGACAGTTCACAAAACTACTTCTTTCACTTCTTTTTTATTTCTAATGAGATTCTGCTGTTGTTGGAGCCTGTGATTTACATTTTGGTGGAGTGTTATCAGGCTGGTTGAGAAATCTGACTCTTTTCTGTCTTCCAGGGTGTTCTGGAAGGCTTCAAACAACGTGTGCAGCCTCAAGGCCAAGAAGCCTGGAGACGTGGTGCAAGCCCATGATTGACTCCATTTCTCTACGATCTCTCCAACCAAGGTGCCGTAGAAGATTGACGTCATCAAGGCGAGTGTAGGAGGCATGAGGGTGTTCAGCCTCTCACTCACTGCTGCCAGAGAAAGGTATCTGTGTATGATGGTCTCTCTCCCTCTCTTTCGCTGCTCCCAAAAGAAAGTCTCTGCTGTTGTGTATTTAATATTTCAATAATACTTGAGTAATCTTGTATATATATTGTGATGGGAGTCCTTGATGAGGATGGTTTGAACCCAAATGTTGGAGTATCTAAGCGAGGATCAAGACACGGTATCAAACTAGATCAAGAATCTGAGCACAAAACAAACACTAGACAATATCACTAGTAGAGTTATGATTGAGCACCGAATCTCAGGTGCTCTTTAAGTACTTGCTTCTTGGTGCCCAAAACATGATTGCCAATTAGCGGGACCATTCTACCCTCTTAAAGGGACCGCGCCAGCTATCCATATTCTGGAGAGTTTGAGCATCTAAATCCTGGAAGCTGGCACAGTTGGGAGGGTCTTGTAACAGGAACACCTCCCCTACGGCTGACTCCTGCCAGCCCGGGCTGCTCGGAGAGGCGGTGATGGTAGTTGTGGATGAGAGCTGGATCCAAGATGTCTCTTTCAGGCTCCCAGCACCTCTCCTTGGGTCCAATTCCTTCCCAGTCCATGAGGTAATGCCGAACACCCAAACTGTATGTGAGTCCAAGAGTCTTCTCACCGTGAAGACCGGTTCCCATCGATAAACCTGGCTGGCAGTGGGCTGACGGTGGTGGGGCTAAGGGACTAGTGCTGACAGGTTTTAATTTAGAGATGTGGAAGGTGGAATTAATCTTAAGGTTCTTGGGGAGCTGCAAGGTGTAAACCACTGGGTTTACTTTCCTCAGGACTTTGAGGGGTCCAATGAACTTGGGCACCAACTTTTTAGACTCCAACCGGAGAGGCAAATCATGAGTGGACAGCCAGACCTGTTGCCCAGGCTGCAAAGCAAGTCCCTGTTTTCTCCTTCAGTTTGTCTTGGTCTCCATCTTCTGGGTAGAGGCCAGAAAAATTTCTCTTGCCTTAATCTATTTTTGCCTGCAACGGTGGATGAGATCTTCAGCTTCAGGGACTCCACCCTCTGCTCCTGTTTCAGATAGAGAGGCAGAGGATAACCAAACTGGCACTCAAATGATGATATCCTGTGTGCCGAATACTGTAAGGTGTTGTGGGCAACTTCTGCCCACGTCAAATGGTTGCACCGCTCTTTAGGTCCTTCTGAGGCCAGGCATCTCAGGGTCTGTTCTAAATCTTGTTTGGACTGCTCCGTCTGGCCGTCGGACTGTGGGTGAAACCCAGAGGAAAGGATTGCTGTTGCCCCTAATGGCTTACAGAACACGCTCCAGAAATGTGATGTGAATTGTGGACCACGATCTGAGACAATGTCCACCTGGAATCCATGGATACTGAAGACCTGGTCCAGGACAACTTTGGCTGTCTCTGCCGCAGAAGGTAGCTTCGTCAAGGCAATGAACTCGCAGGCTTTCGAAAACTGATCAATAATTATCACGATGACTGACTTCCCCTTGGATGGATGGAGATCTGTGACAAAGTCCATGAAGATGTGTGTCCATGGTCTCTTCAGAACAGCTAAGGGGTGGAGGAACCCTTGAGGTTGATTACAGAGCTCCTTGTTCCAGGTGCACACCTTGCAAGCTTTCACGTACTGCCAAACCTCTTTCATCATTCCAGGCCACGAATATCTACCCCACTGGATCCATGTTGCCTTAATCATACTGTGATGGGAGTCCTTGATGAGGATGGTTTGGACCCAAAAGCTGGAGTATCTGAAGCAAGGACCAAGACATAGCATCAAACTGGATTGAGAACTCAGCACACTGGTAGGATTAAGATTGAGCACTGAAACTCAGTTCAGGTGCTCTTTAAGTACCCAATTCTTGGCACCCAAAACATAATTGTCAATTAGTGTGACCATCCTGAACCCTTAAAGCGGTCGTGTCTGCTATCCATATTTGGAGAGTTAGAGAATCTAAACCCTGGAAGCTGGCGCGGTTGGGAGCATCTCATAACATACTGTATATATTGTTAAGCATTTTTGTTCAATTAAATAATTCATTACGGGTCATATGTAAAACAACATTAATTGCATACATAATTACACTACCACGTGATACATGTGTGCTTTGCTTAAAGTAAAAGATGAACTGCATCCGTATTTCAGACTCCCCATGTCTTCTTGGAATTACTTTCACGTTTTGAAGTTGCAAAACATAACACTTGCATTCGAATTGTCTCTCTCTCTCTCTTTCCCTTGATGCTGTCGGAGGATGGTGCCGGAGTTCTTAAGCAAGGTTTAATCGATGTGGTTTGTGGTTTGGACTCTGTAGTTCACGTTATGATGTGTTTCTGGTTTCTGGACACTCTTGTTTTTGTTGCTATTTTGGGCGACTTTGAATCGGGGCGGCCTGCAGATAACAAACCTGGAGCTGAACTAAGTTATGTCTGGACTTCTTCAATTTTGTTACTTTATATTTGGTGTTTATTTTTACATTTGTTTTTTTTTGGGTTTTATTTGCATGGGGGAAGGGGGGTTTGCTGCTTTTCTTTGAACGAGTTCCATGGTTTTCTTTGTTTCGAGACTATCTGTGGGGAAGATGGATTTCAGGGTTGTACACTGCATACGTACTTTGATAATAAATATTCTTTGAAGCGTTGAATTTTTGTTGGGAATTACTGATGACCACATGGCTGGCTGTCTCCTCTCACTAGCTTTATCCAGGCACTTGGATGAGGTCCTAGAGTAATTCTTGGCCCTGATTACTTTGTTATCATGCTGTCTAGCTGTAACAGTCTGGCACTCAGCTTCAGGTAGAATCCATGGTTCTGGTGCCTAGTATCAATTCCTTAATCTTTTAAATCCATTCGCTTATTGCGTATCACACACAAAGTGTTGGAGGAACTCACCAAATCCTGATGAAGGATCTCATCCCAAAACATTGGCTGTTATTCCCCTCCATGGATGCTGCCTGACCTGCTGAGATCCTTCAGCATTTTGTGTGTGTTGCTCAAAGTTCCTTGCATCTGAAAAATCTCTGGTATCTACACTTACCCTATATGGTCTGCACAGGTGCAATTAAAATGCATTTTTGTTATTTATCTTAAAATAACAGCCAACTAAATGGAAATATTGTTGCTCCAACCTTGCTAAAAATGCTGCCATGGTAAGTGAGCCGAGCTTGAACAGAGTGCACGCCCGCTGATTGCACCAGTGAACCCACAGTTTATAGTAACCACAATCCTTGTCGCGTACTTTAAATAGTGCATTTCTGAAAAATAATTAGTGCGATACAACCCATTTACAGAATAAAGGAAGAGACCTGTCACAACAATATGTCTCCCAGAAAAAGCAGGCTCAATTCACTTGGCATTTCCAACAGTTTAATTATATAGTACTGGCAGGAACCGCAACTAGATAATTAGTGAGAAACAGCAGGAACTTCAGTGTAAAACACACGTATTCTTCTAAAGCACTGCGTGCTCCACAGTGCCAGACTGATTCGGATCAAGGTTCCAACTACAAGGGCCAAAGGCATAAACTAATTAAGAACTGTCTGGTTTAAACATACATGTTTCGAAATGGGATCTGTTGGCACCTGCTCCTTATGAACAAATCGAGCATGAAGGCAATTTACCTGGGTTCGACTGCACCAGCAATCATACCCAGGTGATATTGTGCATATTGGGAGACTGGACCAGGCAATGTTCATGTTACAGTGTCTGACATTTCTCTGGGACTTGACAAGTGTTTAATATTGTTACTGTTTACACTACACCTATACCACTAAAAACGGATATGATCTTTGACGAATACTGAGCAACTTCACTTCAGTTAGGGAAACAACATACCGCTTCTTTATTCTCTTCATTATTGAAGAAGATGTTCCTCTGACATAGAAAGAACTGAGCAGACCTCATCAGAACTGACTGCAGGCTGCTCAATGCCATATCGTGTCCTCAGAGCCTCTTACAACTAAATTGGTTCGTTAGAGTCACATGTACCAGGGTACAGTGAAAAACTTTATTTTGTGTGACATCCAGATAGATCATCTCATCGTATCAGGATCAAAAGAAGTTACTGAAATTTGTAAAATTAGTCAGCTCCATAATGGTTACTAGCCCCTGTAGTTTCTAAGACACCTACAAAGAGTGGTACCTCAGAAAGGCAGAGTCTATTATTAAGGATCCCCATCATCCAGGGGATGGGGATCCTTCTCATTGTTACCATCAGGTAGGAGGTACAGAAGCCTGAAGGCACAAACAGTGGTTCAGGAACAGCTTCTTCCCCTCTGCCATCCCATTCCCAAATGGACATTGAACCTGTGAACAGCACCTTACTTTTTTATTATTTCTGTTTATGCACTTTTTAAAATTTAACTATTTAACAGCGTAAGACCACAAGATACAGGAGCAGAATTAGGCCATTTGGCCCATCAAGTCTGCTCCGCCATTTCATCATGGCTGATCTAATTTTCCTCTCAGCTTCATTCTTCTGTATCCCTTCAGGCCCTGTATCCCTTCAGGCCCCGACCAACCAAGAATCTATCAACCTCTGCCTTAAATATATACAAAGATAGCATCCACAGCCACCTATGGTAAAGCATTCGTCAGATTTACCACTTTCTGGCTCAAGAAATTCCTCCTCATTTCCATTCCAAAAGGATACTCCTCTATTCTGAGGCTGTATCCTCTGGTCTTAGACTCTCCCACCAGAGGAGCCATCCTCTCTACATCCACTCTATCAAGGCCTTTCACCATTCGATAGGTTTCAATGAGGTCACCCTCCTTCTTCTGAATTCTAGTGAATACAGTGCCAGAGCCATCAAACACTCTTCATAAGACAAGCCATTCAATCCTGGAGTCATTTTCATGAAGAACTCCTTTGAACCCTCTCCAGTTTCAGCACGTCCTATGTAAGGTAAGGGGCCCAAAACTGTTCACAATACACAATACTCCAACTGAGACCTTCCCAGTCCTTTATAAGGTCTCAACATTACATACTTGCTTTTATATTTTAGTCCTCTTGTAATGAATGCTAACATCACATCTGCCTTCCTCACCACAGACGCAATCTGCAAATTAACCTTTAGGGAATTCCGCACAAGGATTCCCAAGTCCCTTTGCGCCTCGATTTTTTGTATTTTCTCTCCATTTAGAAAATAATGAACCCCTCATTTCTCTACCAATCCTGATGTTGTATTCTATCTACCATTTCTTTGGCCATTCTCCTAACCTTCCTAAGAGCATCTGTAGCCTCTTTAGTTCCTTAAAACTACCTGCTGCTCCAACTCTCTTCATATCATCTGCAAAGTTTGCAAAAAAGCCATCAATTCCATCATCTAAATCTTTGAAATACAACCTAAAAAGAATCAGTCCCAACACAGAACCCCTGTGGATAACGACTAGTCACTGGCAGCCAACCTGAAAAGGCTCCCCATCGTCTTATTTTCACCATGGATACCCCATCGTCTTATTTTTACCATGGATGTCCAGTCCCTATACACCTCCATCCCCCACCAGGAAGGTCTCAAAGCTCTCTATTTCTTTTTGTATTCCAGACCCAACCAGTTCCCCTCTACCACCACACTCCTCCATCTAGCGGAATTGGTCCTTACTCTTAATAATTTCTCCTTTGGCTCCTCCCACTTCCTTCAAACTAAAGGTGTGCCATGGGCACCCGTATGGGTCCCAGCTATGCCTGCCTTTTTGTTGGCTATGTGGAACAGTCCACATTCCAAGCCTATACTGGTATCCGTCCCCCACTTTTCCTTCACTACATCGACGACTGCATTGGCGCTGCTTCCTGCATGCATGCTGAGCTTGTTGACTTCATCAACTTTGTCTCCAACTTCCACCTTGCCCTCAAATTTACCTAGTCTATTTCCGACACCTCCCTCCCCTTCCTTGATCTCTCTGTCTCTATCTCTGGAGACAGCCTATCTGCTGATGTCTGCTATAAGCCCAAGGACTCTCATAGCTACCTGGACTATTCCTCTTCCCACCCTGTCTCTTGCAAAAATGCCATCCCCTTCTCTCAATTCCTCCATCTCCGCTGCATCTGCTCTCAGAATAAGGCTTTTCATTCCAGGACGAAGGAGATGTCTTCCTTTTATAAAGAAAGGGGCTTCCCTTCCTCCACCATCAACTCTGCCCTCAAACGCATCTCTCCCATTTCACGCACATCTGCTCTTACCCCGTCCTCCTGCCACCCCACTAAGGATAACGTTCCTCTTGACCTCACCTACCACCTCACCAGCCACCGGGTCCAACATATAATTCTCTGTAACTTCTGCCATCTCCAATGGGATCCCACCACCCAGCACATCTTTCCCTCCCCCCACTTTCTGCTTTCTGCAGGGATCTCTCCCTACGTGACTCACTTGTGCATTCGTCCCCCCCATCCCTTCCCACCGATCTCCCTCCTGGCACTTATCCTTGTAAGCGGAACAAGTGCTACACATGCCCTTACACTTCCTCCCTTACCACCACTCAGGGCCCCAGACAGTCCTTCCAGGTGAGGCGACACTTCACCTGTGAGCCTGCTGGTGTGATATATTGTGTCCAGTGCTCCCGATGTGGCCTTCTATATATTGGTGAGACTCGACGCAGATTGGGAGACCGTTTTGCTGAACACCTATCCTCTGTCTGTCAGAGGAAGCAGGATCTCCCAATGGCCATACATTTTAATTCCATGTCCCATTCCCATTCCGATATATCAATCCATGGCCTCCTCCACTGTCGAGATGAAGCTACACTTGGGCTGGAGGAACAACACCTTATATTCCATCTGGATAGCCTCCATGAACATTGATTTCTCTAACTTCCGTTAATGCCCGTTCTCCCCTTCTTACCCCATCCTTTATTTATTTATTTGTTTGTTTGTCTGTTTGTTTATTTATTTTCTCTCTTTCCCTCTCACAATAACTCCTTGCCTGTTCTTCATCTTCCTCTGGTGCTCCCATCCCCCTTTCTTTCTTCCAAGACCTTCTCTAGCCTTGTATCCCTTTTTCCAATCAACTTCCCAGCTCTTGGATTCATCCCTCCCCCTCCTGTCTTCTCCTATCATTTTGGGTCTCCCCCTCCCCCCCCCCCACTTTCAAAGCTCTTACTATCTCTTCTTTCAGTTAGTCTTGACGAAGGGTCTCGACCCGAAATGTCAACTGTACTTCTTCCTATAGATGCTGCCCAGCCTGCTGCGTTCCACCAGCATTTTGTGTGTGTTGCTTGAATTTCCAACATCTGCAGATTTTCTCATGTAAGGCTCCTTTTATTCCCACTCTTTGCCTCCTGTCAATCACCCACTGCTTTATCCATGCTAGAATCTTTCCTGTAATACCATAGGTTCATAGCTTGTTAAGCAGCCTCATTTGTGTCAACTTGTCAAAGGCCTTCTGAAAATCCAAGTACACAACATGAACTGATTCTCCTTTCTCTATCCTGCTTGTTATTTCTTCAAAGAATTCCAACAAATTTGTCAGGCAAGATTTTGCCTTGAGGAAGCCATGCTGACTATGGTCTATTTTTTCTTGTACCTTCAGGTACCTTGAGTCCTCTTCCTTAATAATCAACTCCAAAATTTTCCCAAACACTGAACTTAGACTAACTGGCCCATAGTTTCCTTTCTTCAACTTCTCTCCTTCCTTTAAGAGTGGAGTGACATTTGCAATTTTCCAGTCTTCCGGAACCATTCCAGAATCTAGTGATTCTTGAAAGATCATTGCTAAAGCTCCCACAATCTCTTCAGCCACCTCTTTCAGAGCCCCGGGGTGTACACCATCTGGTCCAGGTGACTTATCTAATTTCAGACCTTTCAGTTTCCCAAGAACCTTCTCTCTAGTAATGATAACTTCACACACTTCCTGACTCCTAACCCCTGCAACTGTTAGTGTCTTCTACAGTGAAGACTGATGGGAAATACTTACTCAGTTCCCATTGAAGATGGCAGAATTTGTCATCAAAACATTGGTTATGGTTGATACCTGTACCCGGCTGGAAGCCCAGGAAGAGTTTATTCATCATATACACTGGGAAAGCACTGGATTCCTTTTCACTTACCTTTACAGGGAGAAAGTTCACTGCAATATACATTGATTCATCCCTGATGAAGATGGTGGAGTTTGTCATCGAATCTTTGGTTATAATCGATACCTGTACTCGGCTGGAAGCCCAAGAAGAGTTTATTCATCTTATTCAGTTCATCTGCTATTTCGTTGTCCCCCATTACTATCTCTTCAGCATAATTTTCCAGTGGTCTGATATCCACTCTTGCCTATCTTTTACACGTTATCTATCTGAAGAAACGTTTGGTGTCCTCTTTAATATTATTGGCTAACTTACTTTTGTATTCCATCTCTGCCTTCTTAATGACTTCTTTAGTTGCTTTCTTTTGGTTTTTAAAAGCTTCCCGATCTTCTAACTTGCCAAAAATTTTTGGTCTATTATATGCCCTCTCTTTGGCTCTTACATTGGCTTTGACCTCTCATATTAGCCACAGTTGTGTCATCTTGCCTTTAGAGTACTTCTTCCTCTTTGGAATGTATATGTCCTGTGCCTTCAGAATTGCTTCCAGAAATTCCAGCCGTTGCTTCTCTGTTGTCATCCCTGCCAGTATTCTTTTCCAATCAATTCTGGCCAACTTCTCTCTCATGCCTCTGCAATTCCCTTTACTCCACTATAATACGTTAGCTTCTCCTTCTCAAATTTCAGGGTGAATTCAATCATATGATGATCACTTGCCCCTAAGGATTCTTTTACCTAATGTCTCTAATCAATTCTTGTTCATTGCACAGCACACAATCCAGGATTGCTGATCTTCTAGTGGGCTCAACCATGAGCTGCTCTAAAAAGACATCTCATAAGTACTCTTGAAATTCCCCCCTCCCCTCCCCCCCAGAATCTACCAATCTACCTGCATATTGAAGTCCCCCAAGACAATTGTAGCATTGCCCTTTTGACATGCGTTTTCTATCTCCCACTGTAATTTGTAGGCCACATCCTTACTACTGTTCAGGGTCTGTATACAACTGCCATCGAGGTCTTTTTACCCTTGAAATTCCTTAGCTCTATCCACAATGATTCAACACCTTCCAACCCTATGTCACCTCTTTCCAATGATTTGATTTCATTTTTTTACCAGCAGAGCAACGCTGCCCCTCTGCCTTCCTGCCTGTCCTTTCAATACAATGTGTATACTTGGACATTAAACTTCCAGCTATAATCTTCTTTCAGCCATGATTCAGTGATGTCTCCAACAGCATACCTGCCAATCTGCAACTGTGCTACAAGTTCATCTACCTTATTCCGCATATTGCGCACATTCAAATACAACACCTTCACTCCTGTATTCACCCTTTTCAATTTTGTCTGCCTTTTATGTTTCAACTCACCCTGTTGACTGCAACTTTGCCCTATCAACAGCCTCTCCTCACTACACATTACCTCTGTTTGTAAACCAGCTACCTCATCTTCAGCAGTATCATCCGCCTTTCCTACGATATTTCTTGCATTGAAATATAGACAGCTCAGGACACTAGTCACACCATGCTCAACCTTTTGATGCCTAACTTTGTCTGAGGTCTTACCAACATCTGCCTCTACACCTTTCCATTAAATGCTCTGGAACTCTGATTCTCATCCCCCTGCAACTCTCGTTTAAACCCCACTGTGCAGGATTAACAAACTTTACCACTGGGATTTTAGTCCCCCTCCAGTTCAGGTGCAAAACATCCCTTCTGTACTCTCACACCTTCCTTTGAAGAGAGCCCAATGATCCAAAAATCTTATATCCTCCCTCCCTCCTACACCAAATCCTTAGCCACGTACTAAACTAAATAATCTTCCTAGTCCTGGCCTCATTAATATGCCGCATGGGTAGCAATTCTAGGAACACAACCTGGATGTCCTGCCATTTAACTTAGTACCTAACCACCTGAACTCCCTAAGCCGAATTTTGTCACTTGTCCTAGCCATGTCATTTGTACCTACATGGACCACGACTTCTGGCTGTTCACCCTCCAATTTAACAATGCTGAGGACTCAGTCTGAGATATCTCAGACCCTGGCACCCGGGAGGCAACACACCATCTGGGAATCGTGTTCTCACCCACAGAACCTCCTGTCCATTCCCCTGACTAATCCCCTCTCACCAGAGCCTGCCTCTTCTCTCCCCTTCCCTTCTGAGTCGCCAAGCAGACTCAGTGCCAGAGACCTGTTATATCACCCGCTCCACCCCGACCAACAGTATCCAATGTGATATATCTGTTATTGAGGGGGATAGCCACAGGGGTAGTCTTGATTGGCTATTTAACCCCTTTGACCCTCCTGACTGTCACCCAGCTTCCTGTGCCCTGCACCTTGGGTGTAACAACCTCTCTATAAGTTCTATCTTTCACCCACTTGATCCGGAGTTCATCCAGTTCCAGCTCCAACTCCTTAATGAGGATTGTTAGAAGCTGCAGCTGGATGCACTTCTCGCAGTTGTAGTCGTCAGGGGCACTGGAGGTCTCCCTGCCTTCCCACATCCCACAAGAGGAGCGTTAACTCTCCTGCCTGGCATCTCTACTATGCTAGCTGAGCAGATATAAAGAAGAGAAGGGAAAAAAACTTAACCTTGTGCCTCAAGATCACCACTCTGACTGTCTATTCAGACCACAGATACTACAACAATGGCCACTGCACTTGCCTTTAATTTGCTCTTGCTAGTCAATTCTCAAATGCTAATTGGTTGCTGGTCAAAGCTCTTTTCGTTGTAGCAATCAGCTGCCTCCTTTTGTACTTGGGTCATGGACCTGATTGAAGTCCCCTCCTCTCAAAACTTCTGATGTCCAGACTGACCGCTGGTCAAATCTCTTTTTAATATACGTACACTTACTGTCATTTATTTACTTTTTTTTCTATATTATTATGTTTTACGTTGTACTGATGCTGCTAATTTAACAATTTTCTTGACATATGCTGGTGACATTGAAACTGATTCTGACATCAATACATCTTCAGGAGTGATGCCTCAGAAAGGTGGCATTCATGAGAAAGATCCCCTGTCACCCAGCTCATGCCCTGTTCTCATCAGGAAGGCGGTACAGAATGCACACACTGAACAATTCAGGAACAGCTTCTTCCCCTCTGCCGTCCAATTTCTAAATGGAAATTTAACCCATAAACACCACCTCACTACTTTATTTTGTTCCTATTCTTACACTACATACTTAATTTAACTATTTAACACATATATACTTACTGTTGTTCATGTTTTATCTGTTATTATACAAACGTTTGTATATTGTATTGTACTGCCGCCACAAAGACAACAAGTTTCACAATATAGACTGGTGATATTTAATTTGATTCGGATTCTGCTCAGGGTGCTACAAGGAAAAACAAGAGTGCAGGATGAAGTGTTAAAGTGCAGTGCAGTAAGATGTGAGGCTATGATGAGGTGGATTATGAGGTCTAGACTGATCTTATCATACTAGGAGGCCATTTATCAGTCTCGTAACAGAGGTTAGGAGCTGTCCTTCAGCGTAGTGGTATGTGCTTTTTCAGGCTTTTGAATCTTCTGCCTCATGGAAGAGGAGCGAAGTGAGAATATCTGTGACAGTTGGCGATTTTGATCATTGCACCGTAGCAGCTAAAAGAATACATTGACAGTATTCCCTTCTGCAATGCCTCAGTGGTGATACTTTTGACAGCTCAATATTATTGGAGAGGTCATTAAGGCAGCAGCGGGTCAGTTCTTTGGAGCATGAGGAAGAGTGATATTTACAAATGTAACCCTCTCACCTGGCTCACATACAAACTTGGCTCATTAGTCAGCTCTCCTGACAGCCACGTGACTCAGTGGTGAGAAGTCCACCTTTCGTAGACAATATACGTCTAGAGATGGTATGATTTGGGGTTCAACCAAACAGGAACATTGTGATGTTCCAGTGAAAGAAACCTCGATTTGAGCAAATGCTGTGTAAATATTGCCCATACACAATTATCGGTCAGCAAGAAATAACAGATGGTACACTACGTAAAATTATAAAGAAGGTATATTTACTAATTTCTGCTTTATCACACAAATATTAAGAGAACAGGAAAATAAAAGAGCATTACAGTTAGACCAGTCTAAATAAGCACATAAACATTGGAGTTCATATCTTCCAAAACTGGGTATGCACTGGACCCACTGCCTGCGTGAAAACACCTACCACCTTTTTGAACTTCCCTTGAAAACCATCTAGAGCAAACTGGCTCTCTCTTTCTCAGGAGAATTGTCCTTCCTCCTTGTCCTTCACTCATCTGCACAAAGCACCTCTTGCAACAGGGACTCTCCTTGCCATGGCGTTCTGTGGCATCTTCCTTCCTGTCTTCCCCACAGCTCCCGCCAAAAAGACCCTGGACCAGACTACTGTCCGTCACAAATCTCTCTCTGCCCCACTCTCTCTAGGATGTTTTCCTGATTCCGCCTTCCTGATTGGTTGACACAACATTTCTAAGTTGAACAGTGGGGTTTCTTATCTTTAGCCGAAACCCAAACATTCTATCAGCAGGTCACACTGCTTTTGCAGAAACTGCTAAAATGAAATACCTACAGCAAAACATAGAAACATAGAAACATAGAAAATAGGTGCAGGAGTAGGCCATTCGGCCCTTCGAGTCTGCACCGCCATTTATTATAATCATGGCTGATCATCCAACTCAGAACCCCGCCCCAGCCTTCCCTCCATACCCCCGATCCCCGTAGCCACAAGGGCCATATCTAACTCCCTCTTAAATATAGCCAATGAACTGGCCTCAACTGTTTCCTGTGGCAGAGAATTCCACAGATTCACCACTCTCTGTGTGAAGAAGTTTTTCCTAATCTCGGTCCTAAAAGGCTTCCCCTTTATCCTCAAACTGTGACCCCTCGTTCTGGACTTCCCCAACATCGGGAACAATCTTCCTTCATCTAGCCTGTCCAATCCCTTTAGGATCTTATAAGTTTCAATCAGATCCCCCCTCAATCTTCTAAATTCCAACGAGTACAAGCCCAGTTCATCCAGTCTTTCTTCATATGAAAGTCCTGCCATCCCAGGAATCAATCTGGTGAACCTTCTTTGTACTCCCTCTATGGCAAGGATGTCTTTCCTCAGATTAGGGGACCAAAACTGCAGACAATTCTCCAGGTGTGGTCTCACCAAGGCCTTGTACAACTGCAGTAGTACCTCCCTGCTCCTGTACTCGAATCCTCTCGCTATAAATGCCAGCATACCATTCGCCTTTTTCACCGCCTGCTGTACCTGCATGCCCACTTTCAATGACTGGTGTATAATGACACCCAGGTCTCGTTGCACCTCCCCTTTTCCTAATCGGCCACCATTCAGATAATAATCTGTTTTCCTATTTTTGCCACCAAAGTGGATAACTTCACATTTATCCACATTAAATTGCATCTGCCATGAATTTGCCCACTCACCCAACCTATCCAAGTCACTCTGCATCCTCTTAGCATCCTCCTCACAGCTAACACTGCCACCCAGCTTCGTGTCATCCGCAAACTTGGAGATGCTGCATTTAATTCCCTCATCCAAGTCATTAATATATATTGTAAACAACTGGGGTCCCAGCACTGAGCCTTGCGGTACCCCACTAGTCACCGCCTGCCATTCTGAAAAGATCCCGTTTATTCCCACTCTTTGCTTCCTGTCTGCTAACCAATTCTCCATCCACATCAATACCTTACCCCCAATACTGTGTGCTTTAAGTTTGCACACTAATCTCCTGTGTGGGACCTTGTCAAAAGCCTTTTGAAAATCCAAATATACCACATCCACTGGTTCTCCCCTATCCACTCTACTAGTTACATCCTCAAAAAATTCAATGAGATTCGTCAGACATCATTTTCCTTTCACAAATCCATGCTGACTTTGTCCGATGATTTCACCGCTTTCCAGATGTGCTGTTATCACATCTTTGATAACTGACTCCAGCAGTTTCCCCACCACCGACGTTAGGCTAACCAGTCTATAATTCCCCGGTTTCTCTCTCCCTCCTTTTTTAAAAAGTGGGGTTACATTAGCCACCCTCCAATCCTCAGGAACTAGTCCAGAATCTAACGAGTTTTGAAAAATTATCACTAATGCATCCACTATTTCTTGGGCTACTTCCCTAAGCACTCTAGGATGCAGACCATCTGGCCCTGGGGATTTATCTGCCTTCAATCCCTTCAATTTACCTAACACCACTTCCCTACTAACAAGTATTTTGCTCAGTTCCTCCATCTCACTGGACCCTCTGTCCCCTACTATTTCTGGAAGATTATTTATGTCCTCCTTAGTGAAGACAGAACCAAAGTAATTATTCAATTGGTCTGCTATGTCCTTGCTCCACATAATCAATTCACCTGTTTCTGTCTGTAGGGGACCTACATTTGTCTTTACCAGTCTTTTCCCTTTTACATATCTATAAAAGCTTTTACAGTCAGTTTTTATGTTCCCTGCCAGTTTTCTGTCATAATCTTTTTTCCCCTTCCTAATTAAGCCCTTTGTCCTCCTCTGCTGAACTCTGAATTTCTCCCAGTCCTCAGGTGAGCCACTTTCTCTGGCTAATTTGTATGCTTCTTCTTTGGAATTGATACTATCCCTAATTTCTCTTGTCAGCCACGGGTGCACTACCTTCCTTGATTTATTCTTTTGCCAAACTGGGATGAACAATTGTTGTAGTTCATCCATGTAACCTTTAAATGCTTTGCATTGCATATCCACCGTCAATCCTTTAAGTGTCATTTGCCAGTCTATCTTAGCTAATTCACGTCTCATACCTTCAAAGTTACCCCTCTTTAAGTTCAGAACCTTTGCTTCTGAATTAACTATGTCACTCTCCATCTTAATGAAGAATTCCACCATATTATGGTCACTCTTACCCAAGGGGCCTCTCACAACAAGATTGCTAATTAACCCTCCCTCATTGCTCAAAACCCAGTCCAGAATAGCCTGCTCTCTAGTTGGTTCCTCGACATGTTGGTTCAAAAAACCATCCCGCATACATTCCAAGAAATCCTCTTCCTCAGCACCTTTACCAATTTGGTTCACCCAATCTACATGTAGATTGAAGTCACCCATTATAACTGCTGTTCCTTTATTGCACACATTTCTAATTTCCTGTTTAATACTATCTCCGACCTCACTACTACTGTTAGGTGGCCTGTACACAACTCCCACCAGCGCCTTCTGCCCCTTAGTGTTACGCAGCTCTACCCATATCGATTCCTCATCTTCCTGGCTTATGTCCTTCCTTTCTATTGCGTTAATCTCTTCTTTAACCAGCAACACCACCCCACCTCCCCTTCCTTCATGTCTATCCCTCCTGAATATTGAATATCCCTGAACGTTGAGCTCCCATCCTTGGTCACCCTGGAGCCATGTCTCTGTGATCCCAACTATATCATAATCATTAATAACAATCTGCACTTTCAATTCATCCACCTTATTACGAATGCTCCTTGCATTGACACACAAAGCCTTCAGGCGCTCTTTTACAACTCTCTTAGCCCTTATACAATTATGTTGAAAAGTGGCCCTTTTTAATGCTTGCCCTGGATTTGTCGGCCTGCCACTTTTACTCTTCTCCTTAGTACTTTTTGTTTCTACCCTCACTTTACACCCCCCTGTCTCTCTGCACTGGTTCCCATCCCCCTGTTGTGAACTAACCTCCTCACGCCTAGCCTCTTTAATTTGATTCCCACCCCCCAACCATTCTAGTTTAAAGTCACCTCAGTAGCCCTCTCTAATCTCCCTGCCAGGATATTGGTCCCCCTAGGTTTCAAGTGTAACCCGTCCTTTTTGTACAGGTCACGCCTGCACCAAAAGAGGTCCCAATGATCCAAAAACTTGAATCCCTGCCCCCTGCTCCAATCCCTCAGCCACGCATTTATCCTCCACCTCATTTCATTCCTACTCTCACTGTCGCGTGGCACAGTCGAAAACTTAACGAAGACATTACACATTACACATTATATTTCCAGAGGTACCATATCCCTTCTAGATTTGTCCAATGAAATAAAGGGGCCTATAATTTAAATCTGAGAAGCTTAGAAATTTCTTTTCTCTGATGGTGACAAATTTCTGGAATTCTCTGTCCTCTGAAGGTTCAGCAGACCAGATCATTGGATAAACATTTGAAAGATTGAGAAATTGAGGGTTATGGGGAACTGACACAGAAAAGGAGTTGAGGCCAGTATAGATCAGCCATGTTTACACGCAGTGCTGGGGCAGGCTTGAGGGTCTTCGTGCATTCTGGTGAACAATATATTTACAGATTCAACTTTTCCATGGTTGTCATGGCTGAGATATGTGGTATTTTTCAATTGCTTAATGATATACCTTTGGTTAAATAAACTATATATACAAAGTGTAATTGCTTACATTCCCAGTGTAAATGCTTGCCAAAGAAAAGCAAGTATACAGAGTGCTGTCCTCCAAGAGGACCACATCCTTGTTGTGGTTTGGTGGCCCGTGTGCCTCAGTGACCAGGAGAGCTTTCTTCCCTGGAGTCAGGGCTTTATGCTTTGGCTCTTGTAGAGTCACCCATGCCAAATAGGCCAGACTAAGAGTGGTCCACCAGTCCTCCAGGTTTGGGGGTTCAGCTCAGGGCTAACAACCCTGACTGGTCAAACAAAACTGTTATTAAAATAGCAATGAACAATCCTTCTACATCTGAGTGGCCAAGGACAGACAGAGATGGAGCACCTTCATTGCTGCCCTAAATGCCTAAATAGCGGGCAGCGTGCTGTTACCAAATATACAGAGCAGCAACAATCTCTTCTCAAGTGATTTGCCTGAGTAAGTGCTCATTGGAATAAAAGTTCAAGTGTACTGAGTAGAGTACAGCAGTGTACTCTGGGTGTCTGGCAGCTCTGAAAATTTCTATAGCGCTCAATACCCTCGACACTACTGAAATCTTCTGGCCAACCTCCATGGTCAAAATGTGCCATCAAGAATGAAGAGGGAGAGCGAGGCCTGATGAGAGTGTGGGGTTGGGTTGTGCATCAGATGAGAAACTAGAACTAGAGGTAGGATGATCATCAGACTACAATACACAGGAGTAGATAACTCATAATGTTGTACGATAGGGAACAATATATGTTTGTTTTCAAAGAGTGGTAAATGAATAAGGAGGGATTTAGAGGGATATGGGCCAAAGGCAGGCACATGGAACTAGCTTGGATGAACTTCCTAGTCAGCATAGACTAGTTGGGCTGAAGGGTTTGCTCCCATGCTGTAACATTCTAAGGCAGCCAGGGACATGAAACTTATGATTTATACTCTGGCTCAGTTCCTCTGCTGGAACTTGAGACAATACTCATGCAGCATAAGGACTAGCAGATCATTGCACTACTGCCATCAGGTCCCCTGGCCGGTTGCCCAGCCTGAGCACACTGATATTCGCTCCTCATAATATTAAATCCCTGCTGAACGTGGCTGTTTGGGCATCTCTCTCTCCATGACCCCACTGCCAGCTATCCCAGACTTCTCTTTTAGTTAGCTTTGGCCGGCAGTCTAAAAGTGGTCCACCCACAGCAAAGGACCTTACAGATCACTAGGGACACCTGTGTGGACTTAAAAATAGCAGAACCAGGCCATTCAGCCCATCAATTCTGTTCCATTGCTGATTTATTTTCCCTCTCAACCCATTTTTCTTGCTTTTTTTCCATAAGCTGTATGTGCTTTGTTCCTTTGGCCAACTCCTAGGTTTAATTAAGATAGTTTAACTACCTGGAGAAGGTATAAATAGAGGAAAAGCAAAGAGAAGTAAGGTGACACAGTTACAGAGTACCAGCAATCATCAATTGGGATTTGATTCCCACTAATGTCTGTAAGGGGAATTGGCATAAGCAGCGGCCTGATGAGCCTATAAGGCTCGGGACAGACTTTAACTTTAACTAATGTCTGTAAGGAGTTTGTATGTTTTCCTCATGACCACATGGGTCTTCCTCCTGGTGCTCCATCTTCCTCCCACATTCCACAGAAGTCTGGGCGTGTATCATTAGTGAGTTGTGGGCAGGCTATATTAGCAACAGAAGTGTAGCAACACTTGTGGGCTGCCCAGCACAAACCATGCTGATTTGATTTGACGCATTTCAAACCATATTCAGGGACTTCAACCAGACTTGATTGAAGAAATCCATCAGCATATAACTTGTAGCACCAGAGATCCCAACTTACTAGACCTCTGTTCTACTACAATAAGGAATGCCTTCTGTTCCATGCACAGACTACATTTCGGTAAATCTGATCACTTGGCTGTCTTTTCTTACCTACATTCAAGGCAGACGCTAAAGAGCAAGGCTCCAGAGATTAGGCAACAATGAGGTGGTCACAGGAGGCTATGGAATATCTATGGGATTGCTTTGAGTTGATGGACCAGGCCATGTTCCAGGACTCATTTGTGTATCTGAATGGTTGTCATGGACTTCATAAAAACAGTTGTAGATGAGTGTGTCCTCATAGAATCATTCAGGGTCTTCTCCAGCCAGAAGCCCTGCATGAAGCATGAAATCCACAATCTGCTGAGGGCAAGATCAGAGGCTTTCAAGTCTGGTGACCAAGGAAGTTACAAGTGGTCCAGGTATAATCTCCAAAAAGTCATCTCACTGATGAAGTGGCAATGCCGGACTAAACTTGAATCAACAAAGGATGCTTGACAGCTGAGGCAGGGCTTGAATGCTATCACCTGTTATAAAGTAAAATAAAGTGATAACAGGGCTTCACTTCCAGATGAGCTCAACACCTTCTATGCTCGCTTTGAACATCAAAACATGGAGGAACCATCATGAACGGCCACAATCCCCGATGATCCTATGATTTTAGTCTCTGAGTCCTTCAGGATGGTGGATCTCCGAAAAGCATTCAGCCCAGACAGAAGACCTGGCAAGTACTAAAGACCTCTGCTGATCAAACTGGCCGGAGTCTTCACTAAGATCTTTAACCTCTCACTTCAGCAATCTGAGGTATCCACCTGCTTCAAGCGGGCTTCAGTTATACTGGTGCCTAAGAAGAATATTGTAATCGACCTCTATGACTAGCATCCAGGAGCAGTTACATCCATGGTGATAAAGTGTTTTGAGAGATTTGTGATGAAACATACCAACACCTGCCTGAGAACTTATTGGTATCTGCTCCAGTTTGACAACTGATACAACAGGTCCACAACAGGTGCCACGTCATTGACTCTTCATTCAATCCTGGAGCATCTAGAAAGAAAAGATGCATACATCAGAGTACAGCTTGGTATTCAATACCAATCAATACCTCAAAACTAATCAATAAGCTTCAAGACCTTGGCCTCAAAACCTCCTTGAGTAATTGGAGCCTTGATTTCCTCACTTGCAGACCCCAGTCACTTCAGATTGGCAGCAACATCTCCTTCACAATCACCATCAGTATAGGTGTACCACAAGTCTGAGTGCTTAGCCTCCTGCTCTACTCGCTTCACACTTATGACTTAAGTAGTTAAGCACAGCTCCAAAGACATATTCAAGTTTACCAACACCACAACTGTGGAAGGCCGAATCAAGTGCAGTGTTTCTGCATACAGGAGGGAGATTGAAAATCTGGCTGAGTGATGCCAAAACAACAACCACTTACTCAAGTGAAATCAAGAGCAGATTATTGACTTCAGGAGGAGGAAACCAGGGGTCCATGAGCCAGTCCTCAATAGTGGATCAGAGGTGGAGAGGGTCAGTAACTTTAAATTCCTCGGTGTTATTATTTCAGATAACTTGTCCTAGGCCCAGCACATAGGTGCAATCACAAAAGAAGCACAGCAGTGCCTCTACTTCCTTGGGAGTTTGCGTAGATTTAGCATGACATCTAAATCTTTGACAAACTTCTATAGCTGTGCGGTGGAGAGAATATTGACTGGCTGCATCACAGCTTGGTATGGAAACACCAATTTCCCTGAATGGAAAATCCTACAAAAAGTACTGGATGTAGCCCAGTCCATCACAGGTAAAGTCCTCCCCACTTTTGAGTACATCGACACAGAGCGCTGTCACAAGAAAACAGCATCCATCATCAGCGACCCCAACCTCCAGAACAAGCTCCCTTCCACTGCTGCCATCAGGAAGAAGGTACAGGAGCCTCAGGTCTCACACTGCCAGGTTCAGGAACAGTTATTACACCTCAACCATCAGTCTCTTGAACCAAAGGGGATAACTACCCTTGCCCCATCACTGAAATATCCCCTTAACCTATTGTAGCCCCCGGTAAGCCTCAGGCTCGCTCAGCTCGCTTCCGTCGAGGGGGAGCAGCCTTCAGCCCCGCCAAACTGGGTAATCAAGTTTGTGTGGATGCTGTGTGATGTACCCCACCCCGCCAAATAACAGACATTATACCATATGCGATTAAATGATTACCCTTTATAGATCTTACTGGAACTATGTAATTAATAGAGATAAAATATAAAAGGAAAGTAAAAATCGCCAAACTTATCAAAGTTCAACCACTTTGTGGACAACAGTTGGAGCTCAATTAACAGAGACTTCTTTCCACCATTTGATCCCCTCCGATCCCCTCGACCCACCGCCTGGGACCCACCACGGTGGTCGACCAGACGCTCCACACAAGTCTGTCTTTGTCTCCTCTCCTCGCCGAAGACCCTGGGCCTCGGACTCCCGCTCAGGGTCCGTTCTGCCGCCCAGCTTACAGCATTGAGTCTCCTCTCCCTGTCCCCATTGCGCCTTCTCCCCCAAAGCCTGCTAGAAACAATAGGTTACAGACACACGAGAATGAATAACATCTATTCCAATTGGTTTGTTCTTTCTCTATCAAGAATATAACCCAAACAAGCAGAGAGAGAGAGAGAACTCCTTACATCGCAGTTATTATTACAGAAAAGCCATTTCTATTATAACATAACAAAGAAGCCATTTTGTTAGCCTTTGCAATAACATAAAAGAAGAAACACACTTTGGACTCAGTTTCAAACACTCTTCCTCTCAGGTTTTCGATATACATTGTTACTTATTTATTTGTTTGTTTCTTTGTTTATTTTTTTATTTATTTTGGCATTTACACTGTTTGTCGTCTTTTGCACATTGGTTCAGCGCCCAGTCGGTGCGGTCTTTCATGGACTCTATTATGGATTTATTGAGTATGCCTGCAAGAAAATGAATCTCAGTGTTGTATATGGTGACATATATATATACCCTAATAATAAATTTACTTTGAACTCTGATGCAAAATGATACATTTCACTACATGTTTCAATGTAACGTACATGCGATAAATAAAGCTAATCTTTATCTTCAAAGACTACTGATTTGTAGGTAATAAACAGAGCAGTTGTTAAAGAACTGAATTAAATTGCTGGAAAAGTTTAGAAGGTTGTACAGAATCCATGGAGAGAGGAAAACTGAATCAATACCATAATATCAGAGCAGGCTAGAGCTGATATAGACGGGAAAAGCTGATTGTGTGAAATTGGCAATTTCAATATTGTGGCACCACAATCTGTTTAGTCAAAAGACAAGCTGCTGTTTCTTCAGCTGGTGTCAGGCAGTGTTAGAGGCCAGAGGGGGCTGTGGTGGGAATGAGATGGAGATTACAGTGACACACTTGTCTGCAAACATGCATTGAAATAGATAGCAAAGACGACGATCCCAAAGTTCCAAATCAACCATTGGTTTGTTCCTCCAGCAGACTGTGTTTTCACTCCTGCCTCCAGCATCTGCAGTCTCGTATGTCTCCAACAGAAGTCAGTGATGGGAATAAATGTGCATTGGTCAAGCACTTCAACGGGAAGATGCACAGCGGTTGATCTGCACTGTTAAAGAACTAGATAAAGAGAAATTGCTCTGCCTTATGGCCTTTCCAGTGTCATACTCAGACGCCTGAGAAATGCAGAGCAGGGGTATCAGATAATGGGTTTGGTGGTGGGGGGGGTGCGGTGGTAGGTGTTGTTATTTTTAGTTTGGAGCTGAGGAACATGACTGAAATTGTTGTTACAACATGTGCATGCAATGTGTGATTCTGGATGCTGATGCCAGTGGTCACATAGAGTGTATAACATTCATTCACTTACACACTGCAGTTACTGCATGACACGGAGCCTGCACTGTGGTGGGCAGCTGAGCTCTACAACAGGTAGTTAAAATGGTCCAATGCATCAATAGCAGCAGCTTACCTGCCATCAAGAATAGACATCCAGAAATGTGCCAGCAATATCATAAAGGATCCCATCCATCCTGCTCATGGACTGCTTGTCTAACTCCCATTAGGTAGCAGGCTACACAGCATCAACGCCAGGACCTCCAGACTCAAAAACAATTACTTTCCCCAAGCTGTAAGGTTGATCAGCACCTCCACTCATTAACCCACCCTATCACCACTAATTTATCATTTCCTGTGTTACGTACCCCGTAACTGGGTTCCCAAACCAGCAGAAATGGATCACTCAGTTGGAGTCTGGATTACTAGAACTAAGAAAGTTTTATTAAAGAAACAAGCAACACAGTAATCGAAAGGATAATAAATGCAACAGTTCAGCAATGATAACCACACATGTGCACAGAATTAAGATAACAGCATCAATCAAGCTCTATCGTTGTCTAGGGGTAAATGACCAAATTTCAAAGTGCCTCAAAGTTCAGTCCAGTTTAGTAGTTCAGTTCGTAGTAATCGTTGCCATGGCGATGGACAACGTGGGGGGAGAGAGAGAGAGAACAGGAACAACTGATCACTCAGACACGGCTTCACTCACAGACCGGCGAGACGGCTCACAAGCAGCTTTTGGGTGGGTCCTTGGTGATGTCACCTGAGGTCACCGACTGTGACCCCTCCTCCTCCAGATGCGGTCGATCCTCTGCAGTGAAGCCGGCACCCAGGCAAGGGCGGACACACACCGGGTTCCCGCTGATCGTACCTTTCCACCCTGGCCGTTGTCTGGTACTTTCCACCGACTCGTGAGAAGCGTACCGCTTCCAGGGTCTCGTTACCTCGGGTGGCGTGTGTCCTGCCTTAGCGAACCTGTCCCTTTTTATCCCCCTGCTGGGGCATCGCCTGTCCATCACTTCAAACAGTTCAAGGTTCAAAGGGGGGGACCGCTCCAGACAGCTCTCTCTCCCACGTTCCTTCATTACACATCTCCAGACGCTGCTCCATTGTTCCTTATCTCTCCTTCCCCTGAGGGCAGGTGGCAGACCACTTGCTGATGTCACTGATGCTAACCCAGGCCAGCAAACCTCTTAATTTTATGTGTATTCTCGTCACACCTGTCAGTCATCCTATGTGCTGAGATTCCTGTACCTAGTATCCCTTTATGGACATACTATCAGTCTTTGTATATAAGCTAATCTTATGTGTTTATATTTATTATTTTATTGTGTTCTTGGTGGTTATTGTGTTTTTTTATGCTGCTTTGGATCCGGAGTAACAATCACTTCGTTCTCCTTTACACTTGTGTACTGAAAAATGACAATAAACAATCTTGCATCTTGAAAAATTTTATTGCTCAGGCAAGGGTAGCCACAACCTCTAATTGGCATCTTGGGCCTATTATTTAAAGGGCATCATCCATCCTGTAGAGGAGATTTTTTTGGCATTTGGTAGTGACATCTTTATCTTTTGCTTATCTATGACTGTGACCTTTCCCCACACGGCCAATATCCAACACCCTCAACATCTGCTCATCTCCCTCCATCATCTCCTGAAGTGCTGCCCATCATTATCTCTCCATCCCACGTCCCAATTGTTCGTCCAACACCCAACCCATAGCCGTACCCCCTTCTCACTGATTGCCCCGCCAATGACACTGCCTCTGCAACCTCCAGCTCCACAGGGCATCGCAACAGAGAAGTCAACTGAAAACAACTTTTTTTTAAACTGCAGCTGCTGAACATCTGGAATAAGAAAAGGATGTGCTGGAAACACTCAGCATGTCAGACAGCAACTGTGGAAAGAGAAATAGTGACACAAGGTTTCATACATGAATGCTCTCTGATCTGCTGAGTGTTCCCTTTATCTTTACTACCAGGTGCAGTGCCTTTTGGTGATAGAAGATGCCAGTGCTGGAGAGTACAAGACGTCATTGTCCCTGCTATTGAAAAAAATATGCAACTTAATCTTGAACATCTTTTCAATTTAAGCCGTGATGATAAAGATAGGATAAAATGGCTTAAACTAACACAATGTAATGATAAGACAGATGTAAAGTATCAGTCTACCAGCATGTGGGATGCCAATTCAGCTGTACGAATGGACGCAGTGACAATGGCGCCATTTCAAAGCTCAGAAGTTCAAAGTAAAATTTATTACTAGAGTACATACATGTCACCACATACGACTCTGAGATTCCTTTGTCTGCGGACCTGCTCTGCAAATCTATAGAACAGTAACTGTAAACAGGATCAATGAACAACAAACTGTGCAAATGAAAAAATAAATAAATAGCATTAAATTGGGAGAGCATGAAATAACAAGATAAAGAGTCCTTAATGTGAGACCATCATCAGTTGTGGGAACACCGGAACTAGAGTGAGTGTAGTGATCCTGTTTTGTTCGACAGCCTGATGGTTGAGGGATAGTAATTGTTCCTGAACCTGGTGGTGTGAATCCTGAGGCACCTGTACCTTCTACCTGATGGCAGCAGTGAGAAAAGAGCATGCCCTGGGTGGTGAGGATCTTCGCTAATTTTTTCTCCGATAATGTTTCAGGTAGACATGCTCAATGGTTGGGAGGGTTTTACCCATGACGTACTGGGCCAAATCCTCAACTTTTTGCAGGAATTTCTGCTCAAAGGCATTGGTGTTCCCATACCAGGCTGTAATACTGCCAGTCCATACATATCCCACTACACATCTATAGAAGTTTGTCAAGGTTTTTGATGTCATGCCGAAACTCTGCAGACTCGTAAGGAAGTAGAGCTGCTGTTGTGCTTTATTTGCAGTAACATTTATATGATGGGTCCAGGACAGATCTTTTGAGATAGTGAAACCCAGGAATTTAAAGTTACTGATCATTTCCAGCTCTGATCCTCCAGTGAGTACTGGCTCAGGGACCTCTGTTTTCCCTCTCCTGAAGTCTACAATTAGTTCCTTGGTCTGATTGACATGGAGCGAGAGCTTATTGTTATTATTCAGCCAAATTCTCAATCTCCCTCCTGTACGCTGATTCATTGCCACCTTTAATATGGCCCACAACAGTGGTGTCATCAGACAGCTTGAATATGGTCAAGAACAACTGAACACTGGTGTCTAAGAATCTCTGGATAGATTGATTTGAATGGGGATAAGTGGGTTGCCTTGTAATTAATTTTCTTGTGAACTTGTAAATTGACTATACCCCTCACTCGAGGGAGATTAGAACCCAAGCAGTGACAAGTTCAGAACTGAGCTTCACTGCGGTGGTCTACATTGTCATTACTGGCAATGTTCACACATCCACAGCAGGTGGTTCAGCCGACAGATGTGGAAAAGTCACAAGGCAGGCCTGAGCATGCAGATGCTAGCGCTGGGGGGAAAGCCAACTAACATCAAGCATTAACATTGTCAGAGTTCCAGTTTTATAGGGTGGCCAGTGGAATAGGTACGCTGCAGCTGCACCAAGTATTTCAGCTTGTCCTTTGTCTCTTTGCAGAACATGAAGCAAGGATTGGCAGGTGGTTGTTGCTAGCATTGCGAGTTGTTAACTGGGACTGATGGACTTTCTCCAAGAGCCGGTATAGACTTGATGAGCCGAATGGCCCCCTTCTATATGTAATAAAAAGTAGGAGATCTAACGGATTGTAGACACGTGGGTGTAGAACATACGAGGGGTGATTGATAAGATTGTGGCCTAAGGTAGAAGGAGTCAATATTAGAAAACCTCGCACATTTATTTTTCAACATAGTCCCCTCCTACATTTACACACTTAGTCCAGCGGACATGGAGCATACGGATCCCTTCTTTGTAGAAGTGGTCCACAGCAGGGGTGATTGATAATTTCGTGGCCTAAGGTAGAAGGAGATGAGTTATTAACTTCAAACTTTCTGCATTATCACTCAAAGAGTTGAACTGCACATGCATGTAACGAGAGCACCTTGGACCTCCAGGTGGTCCACAGCAGGGGTGATTATAAGTTCGTGGCCTAAGGTAGAAGGAGATGAGTTATACAGCTCTCGTTACATGCACATGCAGTTCAACTCTTTGAGTGAAAATGCAGAAAGTTTGAAGTTAATAACTCATCTCCTTCTACCTTAGGCCACGAATTTATCATTCACCCCATGCTGTGGACCACTTCTGGAGGTCCACGACGCCAACTTCTACAAAGAAGGGATCCGTATGCTCCATGACCGCTGGGCTAAGTGTGTAAATGTAGGAAAAAGAAATGTGCTAGGTTTTCTGAAAGTGACTACTTCTATCTTAGGCCACGAACTTATCAATCACCCCTCATATGTCCTTCTGCTGATCCTATCGAGTCAATGAAGTCCTCACTGCCAGCTTTAATAATGACCAGCCTGAACATAACAGCATTTAGACTTTTGCTGTTTGCACCACAGTGCATATACAGAGCAATAACCTATTTGAGGTCTCCAACAGCATATGGTTAGAAGCTTAGAAACAGATGGGTGAGACTTAAGTGGCCTCCAGACTCTTCCCTGCAGCTGCTGTTAGTGGTTTTACTGGAGAAACCCTGTTTGAAAGTGTGCTGGTGCTCATAACCAGAACGGCATTACAGACTCTTCCTGGCATCTGAGAAAGACCATCTGTGTTTGTCGCCCGAAGGCTGGTTCACAAGCAGATCCACTGCAGCCAAATGTAACAGTAGGATTCCGTAAGTGTCACCGAAAAACTGTTGAGGCTTTATTTCTACCCGAATTTGTAGCTAAATAACTTTGTATGAAAAGGAACAGTGGTTTTAGTATTTGTTAATTATTGTCACATGTCCCAAGATACAGTGAAAAGCTTGTCTGGCATGCTCTTTATATAAATCATATCAGTACACAGTTTACTGAACTAGAACAGAGGTTACCAACCTGGGGTCCACGGAGCCCTTGCTTAATGGCATTGGTCCATGGCATAAAAAAGGTTGGGAACCCCTTAGCTAGGATCAGATAAAACATTAACAATTTAGAATAAAGCATGAAAGCTACTATTAAAAGTGCAGTGCAGGTAAACCATAAAGTGCAAGATCCTAACAAGGTAAATAGTAATGCCAAAAGTCTATCTTATCCGACAGGAAATCTGTTCAAGAGTCTGAAAACTGTGGGATAGAAGCTACCCTTGTTTGCCTGTGCTTTCAGGCTTTTGTATTTTCTGCCCAATGGAAAAGGGGAGAAGAGAGAATGTCTGGGGTGGGTGGGGTCAGAGAGTCATAGAGAATTAGAAAAGTACAGCACATAAACAGGACCTTTGCATCATCTAGTTGTCGCTGAACTATTTAAACTGCCTTGTCCCATCAATCTGCACCCAGACCATAGCTATCGATACCCCTACTACCCATGTACCTATCGAAATTTCTCTTAACTGTTGAAATCAATCTTACTTGCACCACTTGCACTAGCAGCTCATTCCACACTCTCACAACTTTCTGAGTGAAGATGTTTCCCTTCATGTTCTCCTTAAACTTTTCACCTTTCATCCTTAATCCATGACCTTTTGTTGTAGTCCCACCCAACCTCAGTGAAAAAAGCCAGCTTGCATTTATCCTACCTATACCCCTCATAGTTTTGTATACCTCTATCGAATCTCCCCTCAGTCTTCTCCATTCCAAGGAATAAAGTCCTAAATTATTCAATCTATCCTTATAACTCAGGTCCTCCAGTCCCAGCAACATCCTTATAAATTTTCTCGACACTCTTTTGAACTTATTTCCATCTTTCTTGTAGGTAGGTAACCAAAACTGCACACAAATGAGTCCTCACCAACATCTTATACAACTTCAACAAAACATCCCATCCTCTGTACTCAATACTTTGATTTATGAAGGCCAGTGTGCCTTCATACCTACCTGTGATGACACTTTTACTGACTTATGGACCTGTATTCCCTGATCTCTTTGTTTTACCGCACTCCTCAGTGCCATATCGTTCACCGTGCAAGACCTACCCTGCTTGGTCCTACCAAAGTGCAGCACCTTGCACTTGTCTGCATTAAATTCCATCTGACATTTTTCAGCCTATTTTTCCAGTTGGGCCAGATCCCACTGCAAGCTCTGATAATCTTCCTTGCATCATACCCCCAATCTTGGTGTCATCCATAAATTTGATGATCCAGTTAACCATTTTATCACCAGATCAGAGATATAGATGACAAACAACAATGGACCCAGCACCAAATCCTGCGGCACTCCACTAGTTACAGGCCTCCAGTCAGAGAGGCAACCATCCACAACCACTCTCTGGCTTCTCCCACAAAGCCAATGTTTAATCCAATTTACCACCTCATCTTGAGTGCTGAGCGACTAAACCTTCTTGACCCATCTCTCATGTAGGACATTGCCAAATGCCTTGCTAAAGTCCATGTAGACAATCTCCACAGCCTTGCCTTCATCAACTTTCCTGCTAACTTCCTCATAAAACTCTATAAGATTGGTTAGACACAACGTACAAAGCCATGCTGATTACCCCTAATCTATCCCTATCTAACCTGTCCCTATCTATCCTAATACAGTCCCTCAGATTACCTTGCAATAACCTTCCCATTACTGATGTCAGGCTCAGCCGCCTATGATGTCCTGGCCAATTTTATGAACCTTTCTTAAACAGTGGAACAACATTAGCTGTTCTCCAATTCTCTGTTACCTCACCTGTCGCTAAGGATAATTTAAATATCTCTGTTAGGGCCCCTGCAATTTCTGCACAGGGTCCAGGAGAACATCATGTCAGACCCTGGGGATTTATTCACCCTAAATTTGCCTCAGGACAGCAAACACCACCCACTTTCCCTGTAATCTATGACCTCACTGCCTCTCTGCCTCACTTCTATAGACTCTGTGTCCACTTCCTGAGTAAAAACAAATGCAAAATATCCATTTAGGATCTCCTCCATCTCTTTTGGCTCCATGCATAGATTGCCATACTGATTTTCCAGAGAACCAGTTCTGTCCGTTGCAATCCTTTCGCTCTTAACATATCTGTAGAATTCTTTAGAATTTTCCTCTTTCAGGTTGTTTGCTAGAGCAACTTCATGCCTTCTTTTAGTTGCCTTAATTTCTTCCTTAAGTGTTCTGCATTTCTTATACTCTATAAACACCTCATTTGTTCCTACCTGCCTGTACGTACTATGCACCTCCTTTTTTTCCTTAACCAAAGCCTCAACATCTCTTGAACATCAGAGTCTTTGATTATGTTGCCTACTTTGCTGAGGCAGCAAGAGATATGGAACCCATCAAGGGGATGCTAGTTCATGTGGGGTGCTGTGCTGTGTCCACAGTTCTCTGCTGTTTCTTGTTGTCAGTTGCAGAACCATCCCAAGCTGTTATGAATCCAGATAGAAAGTTTTCTACTGTTTATCGCTAAAAAATGAAAATTGGTAAGAGTAAGAGCAAAATTTGGTTTAAAAAAGGAAGATGAAAAATATGCAAATCTTGACTTCAGTAACTCTGGACTTAGTAATAATTGCATGTAAATGGCTCCTTGTCAGGACAAAATGGTTTGATTGTTTCCTCCAACAATGTGTGTGAGCTTGCTACTGCAAGAACGAGTGGGAGTCATTATGTTTGCTGGCCATCCTCCCAAGAAGATCCGGTTCTAATTAAGTCAAATCCTGTTTGGCCAGGCTATGCTTGTTGAAAGCATTCACATCTGAAATTCATTTTGCTTTGTCACTCCAAGAATTATCAAAGCAGGAGAGCTTTGATCACTCCTAAAGAATGCCATTTTATCATCTACCGTGCCACCTTGGACTTCAAAGAAGAGACGAATCACTGAACTGTTGTGTATTCTGTTCCTTGCTCTGTTGTACCATTTAACAAGGTGCAGCTGGGAGACAATCATTAGGATTCACTTCTCAGAGAATCTGTGGACAAGTGTACATAAATTGCTGATGGAATTTGTAGAATCTGGTATCTTTATTGTTTTTGAAAGAGATCTGATGAAGATATCTTTTTTTTAAGGATTTAAAGTGCATGTTATCAATAGTGCTATCGAATGTGGTGCCTCCTCATTTGTTGGCCTTCTGACGCCTGATAACGAAGACCATAAGTTCAGATCCCACTCCAGAGCCTTCGGTACAGAAGTCTAGGTCGAACCTGTCTGGGGTATTGTAGGATTGTTGGATTGTTGAATTAGTGAAGGTGCTTGTTATTTAATTAAGCTGTTAAACCAAGGTCCCATGTGCTCTCTCTCTCAGCAAGATGCAGGAAAAGTTGAAGAGCAGATGTGTACCAATGTGACAATCAGGCCTTCTACAATGCAACAGGGATAACCTTTTGACAAGAATTTAATTGGCCTGAGGTGCATTAGGGTGTCCTGAGTTCGTGAATAGTACTGAAAGGATTCTTTTTTTAGTTTTATCCCTAACTGTTATTGGAAAAGCATCAATAATCCTGTTCTTTGAGTTGGTGCACACCATGTTGCTTTGGGACCCTTCTTTTTCTGTATACTTAGCAGCTCCAGTGACAATGAAGGAATGTCAATTACAGTTTCATAAAAGGATGGCATGGAGCTTGGACTGGAAATCACTGATAAAGTAGTGCAGATAAATGACCTGTGTTATTGCCCTGAAGAAACCCTGCACCAGTCCCGAGGCAGGGAAGATAGGCCCCAACTAACCACAGCTACCATCCTTAACAGGGGTACAATTCCGGCCATTGGAAAGGCTTTCCTCATAATCCAATTGCAACAACATAGGAAACTGATGAAAAGTCCAGGATTTTTTTTGCCTTTACCTTACTACCTTAAAAGTTTACTTTCAACTGAAACATGAAATTAGAAGATAAACCTACAAAATATGGTCAATCAAACGAATTCAAGAAATTCTACAGTAGTAATAATTGAAAATATTGTGTATTTGCATATAGAAATCCCATGATTGATGTCTGACTGCTTCATCTGATAAGTTCTCTGAATACACTGCCACTGTTTTTGGCAGAAATCTCAGGTTGTGATGAGAACATTTACAGGAGCAAAATAGAGTGGAGTTGCAATAGTGACCTCATCAGCAAGACCTAAAAAATGATTGTAGACTCAGGAAGGGGAAGTCAGGGGGACGCACACCAATCTTCATTGAGGGGCCACCAGCAGAAATGGTGAGCAGTTTCGAGTTCCTGCCTGTCAGCATCTCAGAGAATCTACCCTGGGCCCAATCTATATTGATGCAATCACAACAAGGCACACCGCAGACTATACTTCATTTAGATCTTGAGGAGGTTTGGTATGTCTCGCTTCTACAGATGTACTGTGGAGTGAATTCTGACAGGCTGCATCACTATCTGGTGTGGAGGCACTGGTGTACAGGTTTAAAGGGTAGTAGGCTCAACCAGCTTTAACATGGGCATAAGGCTTAACAGCTTCAAGGACATTTTCAAGAAGTCAAAATCCTTCATTAAGGACTCTCACCAAATGCGACATACCCCTTCTCATTACTACCATAGGAAGGAGGTAGAGGAGCCTGAAGACCCACACTCAGTGTTTTAAGTACAGCCTTTTCCCCTCTGCTATCAGTCCATGAACCCAAAAACACAACCTCGCCATTCCTCTTTTACAATATCTGTTTGTTTATTTTGCTTGTTCATTTGTAAATTATAGTAATTTGTTATGCCAGCGCTGTACAGCTGCCACAAAACGACAAATTTCACGAGCTACATTAGTGACAATAAACATGATTCTGATCCTCAACTTTAAATAGAAGGTTTAATACTGTTCCCCAAAATTAGTCAGATTAATATGGTGCTTATCAGAATGAATATTATAGTTCAAACCTGAATTGCAACATTTCATTTAAAGTAATTTAGTCTGCAGGTGAGACGGGTACTGAGAAACTGAGTGTCTTCATCTTGTGGGAATTCATTGTTCTGTCTCACCACATTTCACATAAAGACTACAATAAAGAAAGAGATATTTCAGATATGAAACCATTCTTGTTTCCTTTCAAAACATAGCTACCCAGACAGGAAACATATTTGTTCCCACCAAGTGCACGTTAGCAGACCAATGATAGTAAGCAGATCATCAGATAAGACTTCCTGAGAAATAGGTCAAGCTAATGCAATGAGGGATCAAGTATCAATCAACTCCTATTGCTGTCAATAGGTAGATAGGTGACTGACAAGCTACAACTAAACACACTTTGCTTGGTCCAGTTTCTGCACGTTGAGAGCATTGCTTCGTTCCATGCGCAAGTTAGAATATCATTTACGCTGGCTGCATTGTTCTGGTTAATGGTCTTCTCTTGAGGAAGTTACTATTTTGTGTAGCACATTGAATTCTTCTCCAATTGTTCAACTGCAATCAACAGGATGGGCATAAATGCATTGTATGCTGTGGTTCTAAGTACTGTTGAACTGGAGGTGGTTAAGCTGCAGATGGATAGGCTTGAGACATTGCACTTCCATAGTTGGCATGCCTAAAGTTCAGGTATTCCTAGAGCTGAAGGCACTCAATGCTCTCCACAAGTCAACCACACTCCAAAATTGCAGTCATCTTCATTATCATTACCCATGGGAGAATCTGAATGTGCCCGGGAAGACGGCACACCACAGGCTATACTGCATTAAGAGTTTGGGGAGATTTGGTTTGTCAGCCAAGACCACTAAGTTTCTCCCAAAGTACTCTGAGAGAGAATTCTGACTGGCGTCGAGGTGCCAGTGCACAAGTCTATAGAAGGCAGAAGGTTGTAGGCTCAGCCACCTCCAGCGTGGGCACAAGCCTTACCAGCATCAAGAAGGAGGCATCCATCATGAAGGAGTCTCTCTGCCTGGGACATGCCCCTTCTTGTTACTACCATCTTGAAGGAGGTACAGGAGCCTGAAGACCCACACTCAATGTTTTAGAAACAGCTTCTTCCCCTCCACCATCAAATTTCCTCACAGTCCATGAACCCACAAACACAGCCTCACTATTCCTCTTTTGCAATATTTACATGTTGGTTCCTTGTTAGTTTATTTTGTTTGCTTGGTTGTAAATTGTAGTAATTTGTTATGCCAGCACTGTACTGCTGCCACAAAACAACAGGTTTCAAGATTTACATTAGTGACACACACAAAATGCTGGAGGAACTCAGCAGCAGCCATGGGATAGAGTACAGTTGACATTTCAGGCCGAGAGCTGATAGGCGAAACTGGGAGGGGTGAAGTAAAGAGCTGAGAAGTTGATTGATGAAGGAGATACAGGACTAGAGACGAGGGAGTCCTATAGGAGAGGACAGAGGGTCATGGAAGAAAGAAAAATGGGGAGGAGCAATAGAGGGAGGTGATGGGCAGGCAAGGAGAAAAGCTGAGAGAGGGAAAAGGGATGGGGAATGGTGAAGGGGGGGCATTGCTGGAAGTTCGAGAAGTTGATGTTCATGCCATCAGGTTGGAGGCTACCCAGATGGAATATAAGGTGTTGTTCCTCCAATTTGAGTGTGGCCTCATCACGACAGTGGAGGAGGCCATGACATGCTGAGTTCCTCCAACAGCTCGTGTGTGTTGCTTGGATTTCCAGCAGCTGCAGATTTTCTCTTGTTTGTGATTTGATTTACATTAGTGACAATGATCATAAACATGATTCTGATTCTGATTCTGAGAGCCCTAGGAAGTTAAATAAAAACAGAAAATACACTTTGCAGTCAAGCAGTATCTGTAGAGAGAGAAAAAGAGTCCAATGGGTCAGTTCTGTGAGTGATTTGGTGGATATTGGCAAGGAAGACAGTACTAGGCAGCTGTAAGAAGTTGTCCTAATTGTTTCCCTGCTCTTATTTATCTACAATGTCATCACATGTCCTGATGAGTCCTGAATCCTGGTGAGGAATCTCAGCTTGAAACGTTAGCTGTTTAATTCCCTCCATAGATGCTGCCTGGTTTGCTGAGTTCCTCTGGCATTTTTTGTGTTGCTCAAGGTTTCAAGATTGTAGAATTTCTTGTGCTTATGAAGAAATCTAAACCCAATTTCCCCCTGCTACTGGGTCCTCTGGTATTCCAACTAGCCCTTCTGCCCCGCCTCCTACCACCCCCTCTCCCACCCATCTCCCCGCAATCCCTACTGCCATGAAAGGAGATGCAAATGTGAGAATAGGGCAGTATTCTGCTCTGAAGAGTAGGGGGTTTCTATGATGTTTTACGGGATGACACTGAGGGAGCTCAGTGAATATATTGGCTTGGACAGAATGCTGCCAATCTATCCATCTCTGATGACTGTAGCTTAACAGGAAAGATTCTCCTGGAAGTTATAAAAGGTTTGGAGGTGGCATTGTTCCTCTAGTTGCTTACTGTTGTTAGGACCTTTTGTGCCAAATTTATTTCTGGAGGAAGTTGTGTGATTCGCAATGAGGAGCGAGCACCAAGTGGATAAGAGTTGGAATAAAAGATATGGAAATGTGGAATCACAGGAGCTGTGGAGTGAGTTAAATCTAAGCCAATGAAAAGCAGAAGTGATTGCCCTGCAAGTTGTCTGACTCTTCCTGGAGAAGCAGTTAGGCTTTTTTTCTTGCATTGTTCTGCAGTGCTGCCCAGGAGAGAGTTGGTTCTCAGTGCTAATGCCATCTCTTTATATTCCTGACAGATCTTTTTTTCCGTAGATTCCCTAACAACATCTCGGGTCTTTCCATCAATTAAGCTTTGTGATCTTCTTCAGATTGGGTACCTCCATTGCTCTTTGACTGGAATGGTTCTTGATTGATCAAGCAAAGCACTAACAATGTTGTAGATGAATTTGCTATACATTGAGAGGAATTATTCAACATTCCTACCAGTTATAGGGGTCTACTACCGAAGACAGCTGGCTGCAGCATTGTTCTAATAGATAGAAGGCAATTCCACAACTTACACTAGTTTTAGTCCAGTTTCACACTTGACTCTGCATTGAAAGGAATGCAAAGGGACCATTCTGGAAATACGTGTATGGTGCCCTCTACAGGGAATTGTCAGCTTCTCCATATTCAAAAAGCATCTGATTGAGTGTGGCAATCCATCTGCAATAGGGATGAGGTCATAAGGGAGGCAGGCACTACTAATAGAAGTCAGTATTGATGAGGAACAATTTAGTTCCAGGCTAGATACTGAGATGACTCCCAATGAGGTTCAGAATAGGAAAGATTGTGTCTGAGATGTCAGGACAATACTCCAATAGAACAGTGCTGGTTTTGGATTCAGAGTTGGCACAGAAATCGCAGATCTAACCAAGGAAACAGACGTTTAAAAAAAACAGAAGTGTGCAGCATGTCAGGCAGCATATGTGGGGAAAGAAAGAATTCATGATTCAGATTGCTGACCATTCATCAGAATTGGGAAATGTTGGAAACTAATCAAGTTTTGGACTCCAGAGAAAGGATGGTGGGATAGATGAAACAAAGGGGACAAGTCTATGATAGAGAGCAGACAAGGAGAGATTGGTGCTGGCTGAGACATTAATAAAGATATACTTGCAGAATATGTTATTAGGACATGAATGAGAGATACAGTCTAAAATAGCTGAAAAGGTCTGGAAGGTCAAAATGAGAATGGTGTTGAGAGGAAAAGTAAATCAGCCTTGATCAAAAGATGAGCAGACTCAAAGAGCCAAATGACCAAATTCTCCTACTATGTCTTCTGGCCTTATGCAACGTGCTTAGTTGGAAGATGAGGTGCTATTTCTTGATCTCACCCTGAGTTTGTTGGACCATTTGTAGGAGATTGTAGGAGGTCAAAGATAGCAATATCAGAGTGGGAGTGGGATTGAGAACTAAAGTAACAGGCAATCGGACCCCTTATCTAAGAAAAGATATGCTGTCATTGGAAAGGGTTCAAGGAAGCTCACAAAAACTATTCTGGGATTGAAAGGCTTATCATACAGTATGAGGAGCATTTGATGGATCTGGGCCTCTACTCACTGGAATTCAGAAGAATAAGGAGGAATTTCATTGAAACCTATCAAAGGTAAAAAGGCATCAATAGAGTGGATGTTGAGAGGATGTTCTCTATGGTGGGGGAGTCTAAGACCATAGGACATAGCTTCAGAATAGAGGGATGCCCTTTTAGAATGGAGATGAGGAGGAATTTCTTTAGGCAGAAAGTGACAAATTTGTGGAATTTGTGGAATTTGTGGACAACATGAAGGGAGGAGGTAAAGGAGCTGCTACTATAAGACCTTAGACCTTTGAAGACGTTGCTGTGTGAAGAGTGGTCAAGAAGATTGCAGAAAGACCAGTCCCTTCAGAAGGCAGAAGGGTTAGCGAAGTTAAAGTTGAGTCTTGTTGGAGTTGATGGAAATTGCACAGCATGATTGATTGAATGTGGTTTGTGATGTGGCTTCACATCTCCATACTTCCCTGAAATTCCCCTGTCCAAAACTCTAACATGATTTCCACCCCGATCTCTTGCCTGTCGAATTAGTGGGGCCGTTATCTGTTGATTCAGTTGTTAGTGCTGGAATTACCTTTCTAATTCTCTCCACTTGTCTCTTAACATCCCCATTAAATATATACTGGTGATAAACTGTTAATTAGCTGCCCTGTTTTGAATCATAATTTGCTTAATAATACTCCCATGAAATATCTTGTTTTATTTGTGTTAATAGTCTGTTTAAACCAAGGTTGTTATTGAGACTAAGAAGTACCTCTGTCCCAAAACACCTTCCTCGTCTTTAATCAATGCCAAGAAACAGTCTACATTAGGCTTAACCATCAGAAACTGTTTCACTTTCTACAGCTACAGATTTACTATCACCGAACTTTTATGACATGAAATTTGTTGCTTTGTGACAGTGGTAAAGTGTAAATTATTATGAATTGCAAAGAAAAATAGAGTAAAATAAAAATGAATAATGAAGCAGTGTTCATGGGTTCATCAGCTGTTCAGAAATGTGATGGTAGAGGTGAAGAACACTGTTTCGAAACATTGTATGAGAACAAAGACAAGCGTGGCCAAAGGTGTTATAAGAAAATGCCACAAAACGCACCAACACAAATGCAAGCCATTAAAATGGCCAGATAGCAACTAGGTCACTCGATACTTCACTCTCATAAGACGCTACAACAGGATGAAAGATATACATCTGTACAATGACTGCCAGCAGCTTCTGGCCCACATTGACCATCAGCAGAATTGAAGCAGACATGTTTAATTAACCCTGCTATCTGCCAGCTGAACCTATAACAATAATGCCTCCCTAATAGATGTTTTCTGCTATGGAAAGATTATGGGATTTGAATTATATTTTGAAATGAAGCATATTACCATCACGGTTACAAACATTTAGTTCACTTATTCTCCTGTCCAGAAGCATAAGACCACTTATTCTTCAGTGCCAACTGTAACAGTTTTATTCTGCCTTCAGAATATTAGAGGTTCATGACGTGATGTTGGCAAAAGCAATTTCTGGCTTCGATATGCTAGACATTTTAATATGCTGTTGTTAAAGGTATTTAAATCAATTTTATGCTCCAGTAACACAGTTTGAGATAAAATTTTACCAGAATTTCTAATCTTTATTTGCACATGTGCACGTTTTACACATTTTTTTTTTGCAAATACACAGTCTTCCATAACAAAATACTGTTTCAGATAGTTCTGCTGAAAAGGAGCCACTGTCACTCTCGATATCACACAATAAAATAGTGCACAAGAGGGATGAGAAAAGCTGCTGCTCTTTTATTGAACTTTCCTTGGAGGAAGTGTACAAGTGGAAAGGGGTGGCAATTTCTGGACATCCAGAGTGTTGGGTATCCTAAGTTTAAATAAGTGGAATATTACCAAGTGTTGCAATTGAAGCATTTTATAAAAATATGGAAATTACTTCATTTCCTTTATCCATTCTTATATTTGTGTCAAATACCCTGAACATATGGGCAATGCTGGTTAGTTGGCAGAGTGACAGCAATAGGAAGGTTTGACATAATTTCCATTATTTATGTTTTACTGTACTTTAATTTCTGACTGATACAGAAGGAATGGTGTGCTGAAATATTTATTTCACAGCTGTGTGATGAGTCATTTGAAGCTTGGAGTTGTATCATTGTTGTTTCAGCAAGCTAGATAACGACCTTCAATTTTTGGTTTTATGATCAAGTATTGTGGCTGGCTGCTGTGGATGATTAAAACCCACTTTTGCAGTTGAATTAAAACAGCTCTTTGCTTTATACACGTTCCCAGTGACAGGTTATGAGAGAGAAAAGGAATATGTGCAAACATCAGAATCTCTGATTTACTGGGAGTAAAACAGCAGAAGACCAGATAACAGCCAAATCTCTCTCTCTTACCTAGTCTGAATGGCATTTAGTCATATGGTACAAAAGCAGGCCCTTCAATCCATTCCCTCCATGCTAACCATCAAGAGCCCATCTACACAAATTCCATCTTTTTCCTGTTGAACACCCATCAACTCCATTCTACCTCCACCCCACACTACTACACTGCAACTCCCACCAACAATTTTACTTCCAGCATCTAATCCAGCCAATTAGCCTACCAACTCACACCTATTTGGGATGTGGGATAAAAACAGAACACCCAGGGTAAAATCCATTGTGTTTCTTTATCCTGCTGCTTGGATACAAAGAGGTGTGTATTCCCTAGGCCTCCTGTCCCATGATCCTCTCCCTTCTCCACCCTTGTATCTTCTTGCCAATCACCTTTCCAGCTCTTGGCTCTGTCCCTCCCCCTCCTGTCTCCTATCATTTCAGATCTCCCCCTCCCCCTCCCACTTTCAAATCTCTTACTATCTCTTCGTTCAGTTAGTCCTGACAAAGGGTCTCGGCCCGAAACGTCGGCTGTACCTCTTCCTATAGATGCTGCCTGGCCTGCTGCATTCCACCAGCATTTTGTGTGTGTTGCTTGAATTTCCAGCATCTGCAGATTTCCTTGTGTTTGTGTATTAACTGTAAACGATTTTACCATACCAAAGTTAACAGCATTAAAATATGCAAAGCCTCTTCCACATTCTTCAGTTTGCAGTAGTTTAAAACTGCACTTTAATTTTTCTTTGTTCCTTTAAAAGATGTGGATATTGCTCAGTGCCAGAATGAAAAAAAATACAAAATGCCCCTGAACTACATATCTTCTTCAGCTATTTCAGAGGGCAGTAGTAACCCCACGTTCTTTGTTGGTCTCAAGCAGGAGTTTCCAACACATACCCCTCAGTTAATAGTAGGGATCCTTAGCATAATAAAGGTTGGGAACCCCTGGTCTAAAGCAACAATGTAACAAAACTGCTTCTGAGTTCCAGTGACTTGAGGTTAATCCTAATCTTGAATTGTGCCTGAGTGGAGTTTGCCCATTTCCCCTGTGATTGATCTAGTTTAAATGGGAGCTCCAGTTTCCTCCCACATACCAACGACATGCAGGTTGGTTGGTTAATTTGCCACTGTGAATTGTTGCTAGTGTGTAATTGGTGGAAGGAAAATGGGGGAAACTGGGTGGAGTTGTTGGGAAGAAATCAGGTGAGCATAAGAATTCATAGTTAGCATCGATGTAGTGGGCTGCAGGCTTGTTCCTGTACTGTATACGTACGGGCATGTAATTTAGAGACAAATTTCTGGAGGTAACTACATTTGTGGAGGGTACCCACAATCACACAAGATGATGGAGTCACCTGGGTATTTATAAGGTCGAGAATTTTCATGTACAGTGGTCAGGGCTGTTCCCTGCATATTGTTCTGCATTGTCACACAGTGAAGATCATTCCCACTGGATGGATGGAATCCTTGGGCACTGGGGAGGCAATTGATGACAATCCAGCAGTAAATTTATCTCTGTCAGACGGCAGAAAGACCTCTCTGCAGTCAGATTAGTCCCCTGCCCAACATCAGGCTTCTGCAAAGTGACTCAATTGCAAGCTCTTTCGCAGAAGAGATCACCAGGGGATGGAGAGAGGAAAAGATTGCAAGATATTCTCAAACCCTTCTTGAGTAAGTGCAACATTTCTACTGATTCTGAGGAAGTTTTGGGCCATGAGCAATCGGATTGGAGAAAGTATATTCTGTGATTACTTTGGAAACAGTACTTTGAGAGTTCACTGAAGCAAATGGTGGAAGGAGGAAACCAACCCATAAACTACTTACCTACCTGTCTCATGCTCCTTGGAAGATGGAGTCCATGGCTCCTACATCAGCCTCACCTCAGAATCAAAGTGGAATCAAATTATCCACCACCCCTATGAGAAGAACACAGGCTTGGTTAAAATGATAATACAATGAAAGACATATGTATCTTTTCAAGGCTACCCAGTAGTTTTATATCCAAGCTTACCTCAAACTATTTCTCTGATTACTTGATTAAAACTCTCATTCAGATCAATAGTCCAGCCGTAGAATGATTACTTCAGTAATTTCACAATTTAGAGTATAATGCGCTGCAGAAAAGTGTAAGTGAAATCGTGGAACTTGTGAACCATGCACTAAGGTTAAATCACCTATAATGCCAGCAACTGTGCTCCTAGTTCCAGGTCTCCTGTCCCTTGGTTCATCTGATACACTGGAGCCCTTATCTTCTTTGTCCTAAGATGTTACAGGCTGAGACAGGAGAAATTACATCAGAGGACAAGAAAATTGCAGAGAAATCAAACAAATATTTTGTGTCCATCTTCATGGAAGACACAGAGGATCTCCCAAAAATGCTGTCGGACAACAGAGTGAAAGCAAATGAAAATAGAAGGAAATTGATGAACTGGTAAATTGAAAGCTTAGTTTATTGTTGTTGCAAGCACCAAGGTACAGTGAGGAACTTGCCCCTGATATAGTCTACACAGATCAATTGATTACAGCAGTGCATTGAGGCAGGACAAGATAAAGCAATAACAGAGTGCAGAATGAAATATTACAGGTACAGAGAAAGTACAGTGCAGGTAGGCAGTAAAGTGCAAAGTCACAATGAGGTAGATTATAAGGTCAAGAGCCCATCTTGTACTAGACAACTACTCTATAGTCTCATAACTGCAGAATGGAAGCTGTCCTTGAGCCTGGTGCTACATGCTTTCAGGCTTTTACAGCTTCTGCATGATGGGAGCGAGGAGAAGAGAGAATGTATGAGGTGGGTGGGGTTTTTGATACGGCTGGCTGCTTTACCAAGCTGTGAGAGATGTAGACAGAGTCCATGGAGGGGAGGCTGGTTTCCATGATGTGCTGAGCTGTGTCCGCAATTCTATGCAGTTTCTTGCAGTTATGGGCAGAGCACTTACTGTAGTCACGATGGTGCATCAACAAAAACTGGTGAGGATCAAAGGGAACATGGCAATTTCTTTAGCATCCTGAAGTAGAGGTGTTGTTAAGTTTTCCTGGCTGTGGCATCAACGCGGCTGGATGAGGGATAGCTAACTGCATTAGTAAACAATTAGCACAAAAAACTAATCTGAACATAGGTGGTAGATTCCCAAGACCTAACATCCTGCACCCTAAACTTTTGAAGGAATTGGCTATGGATCTATTGGCTGTCATCTTCCAAAATTCCGTAAATCCTAGATCTGCTCCCACAGATTGAAAGGTAGCAAACATAACATTTCTATGTGAGAAAGGAGGGAAAGTGAAACCACGGAACTACAGACAAATTCGTCTGACACCAATGGGAGGGAAATTTTGAAATCAATTATTAAAGAAGGGCTTCAGCATCCAAAACATGCTAACAAGGCTGGGCAGGTTTAATATGGACTTCTGAAAAGGAAAAGTATTTGACAAATCTGTTCAGGTGTTCTGAATTTATAATGAGCAGATACGTGAGGGCAAAGTTGTTGATGTTGCATATTTAGACCAAGAAAAACTTTGATAAAATGTCATAGAAGAGATTATTGAGCAGATTTATAGAGTGTGAAATTAGGAGTAAGATATTGATTTAGACTAAGGATAGGTGTATAGGCAGAAAACAGGGAGTAGGAATAATAAGGTCACTTTTAGAGTAGGAGGTTGTTACCACAGAATCAGAATTGGGTTTGATATCACAGATATATGATGTGAAAGTTGTTATTTGCGGCAGCTGAACAGAAATCACTGCCAAATTTCTCACTGTTTACAATCTATTACAAAGACTGAGGTCATTTTTTTTGTTATTATAGGAATTAAGAGATAAGATTAATGCAAGTTGGCTGGTTGGCTGGTGGCACAGTGACATCAGCGCTGGACTCCAGAAGGGATGTTCCCAGGTTCAAATCCAGTCGGGCCGCTCCCAAGTACGCTTTCCATCCATGCCGGGTTGAGTGTTGAGCTCGCAACTCAACCTCGTAAAATAAAGAAAAATACTGTGAAATGTCTGTGCGAGGGTGGCGCCCCACACAGCCTTCCGATCCGCGCCTTGTAAGGCATGAAAATGCCCAACACTGGCCTCTCAAGCCTGAGTCGATGTCATCATCATCATTAATGCAAGGAAGTAGTGCTAAGTTAAAAGATCAGCTATGAATCGTTGACAAAGCACAAGCTGCTGATTCCTACATTGTAATGAGAAGGTGCTCTCAGTTTTCCACATCCTGGAAGTGTGCCCCTTGTAGAACATAGAACATCGAACCGTTCGGCAAAATATAGCTCCTTTGGCCCATGATGTTATTTTGACTTTTCAATCTACGCTACAAACGACCTAACCCTTCCCTCTGACATAGACCATAGTCCTCCATGATGTCCTTCCATGTGCCCAGCTAAGAGTTTCTTCAGTATCAGCCTCGGCTATCGCCCCCCACCCCAGCAGTGCATTCCAGGCATTTACCACTCTCCTTGTAAACAACTTACCTCTGACACCTCCCCTAAAATTTCCTCCTCTCAACTTAAAAAAAAAGTCCTCTGGTATGAGCCATTCTCACTTTGGATAAAAAGTACTGGCTATCCATTATATTTTTCTTTCTTATAATCTGATACATCTCTATGAAGTCCCCTCTCATTCTCCTTCACTCCAAAGAGGACAGTGCAAGTTTATTCATAAGACATGCTCTCTAATCAAGGTAGTATCCTGGTTAATCTCCTCTCCACCCTCTCTCGTGTTTCCACATCCTACCTATAGTGAGTTCACAAGAACTGAATGCAATACGCTTGGTCCAAGGATATGAGCAACACGCGCACAAAATGCTGGTGAACGCAGCAGGCCAGGCAGCATCTATAGGAAGAGGTACAGTCAACGTTTTTGGCTGGGACTCTTCGTCAGGACTAACTGAAAGAAAAGATAGGAAGAAATTTGAAAGTGGGAGGGGGAGGGGGAGATCCGAAATGATAGGAGAAGACAGGAGGGGGAGGGATGGCTCTAAGAGCTGGAAAGTTGATTGGCAAAAGGGATACCAGACTGGAGAAGGGAGAGGATCAGGACAGAGTGAGAAAAAAGTGAGAGAGGGAAAAAAAGGCGGGGGGGGGGATATATATATATAAATAAGGAATGGGGTGTGAAGGGGAGGAGGGGCATTAACGGAAGTTAGAGAAGTCAATATTCATGCCATGAGGTTGGAGGCTACCCAGACGGAACATAAGGTGTTGTTCCTCCAACCTGAGTGTGGCTTCATCTTGACAGTAGAGGAGGCCGTGGGTAGACATAGCAGAATGGGAATGGGATGTGGAAATAAAATGTGTGGCCACTGGGAGATCCTGCATTCTCTGGCAGACAGAGCGTAGGTGTTCAGCAAAATGTTCTCCCAGTCTGCGTCGGGTCTTGCCAATATAAAGGCAGCTGCACCGGGAGCACCAGACACAGTATATCACCCCAGCTGACTCACAGGTGAAGTGTCGCCTCACCTGGAAGGACTGTCTGGGGTCCTGAATGGTGGTAAGGGAGGAAGTGTAAGGGCATGTGTAGCACTTGTTCCACTTACAAGGATGAGTGCCAGGAGCGAGATCGGTGAGAAGGGATGGGAGGGACGAATGGACAAGGGAGTCGCGTAGGGAGTGATCCCTGCGGAAAGCAGAAAGTGGGGGGAGGGAAAAATGTGCTTAGTGGTGGGATCCCATTGGGGGTGGCAGAAGTTACGGAGAATAATATGTTGGGCCCGAAGTCTGGTGGGTTGGTAGGTAAGGACAAGGGTATTTTCATTTTCAACAAAGATGAAGTTTAACACTATCATTTGTAACATTTTTAACTTAAGATTGTTGGGTGAATGTTTAAGATCATTCCTCTACCCTCACCGCTCCTTCACCATTCCCCATTCCTGATCCTTTCACTTATCTCCTTACCTGTTCATCACCACCCTCTGGTGTTTCCCTTCCCCCATTTCTCTTTCTTCCATGGTCTTCTGTCCTCTCCTATCAGATTCCCCCTTCTCCAGCCCTTTATCTCTTTCCCCAATCAATATCTCAGCTCTTTATTTCAACGCCTCCCCCTCCCCCAGCTTCACCCATCACCTGCCAACTTGTACTTCTTCCTTCCCTCCCCACACCTTCTTATTCTGAATTCTCCCTCAAATTTCCTATCCCGATGAAGGGTCTTGGCCTGAAATGTCATCTGTTTACTCTTTCCTATAGATGCTGCTTGGCCAGCATTTTGTGCCTGTTGCTTTGGATTTCCAGTGTCTGCAGATCTTCTCTTGTTTGTAATTGATTAAGATGTTGAGTGGATAACTATTCTCCGCCTACACCTAACATCTCCAACATTGAACAAACTCATTTCTGAGCTAAGCCAGTTCACTTCATGTGACATAATAAAGTGATTGGGAACAATGGACATATGGAAGAATGCAGAATATGGAAGCATACGGCTGGAGTGCAGAAGACACGAGCTGTAGGACTTGCAAAGCAGTTCCAGTAGAGTGACAACATTGGCATCAACCCAAATGTTTGGTAAATTGCCAAAAGTATTCACTGTCCACAAAATGCAGAAGAAATCCCGTCTAGCTAGTTATTACCTCATCAGTCTACTCTCAATCAGTGGCAAAGTGATTGGAGTTCTCGGTGACTGTGCTATCAACTGAAGAGTGTTCAGGGGCATGATATCATTCCAGACACAGCACTCTATGCATTGCAAAGGAACCACTTCCTGAAGAATTACTCCATTACAGCCCAAGTGTGTTCCCTCTTCATCAGGCACGTAGCCACATGAGGACCTTTTTCAGAAGCATCTTCCAAGCACGCAAGCCCTACCACCTAGCAGGACAAAGAAGCCATCAACAGAGCCAAGAACGGAGATGCAATCAATGGCAGAGTGGGCATCCTCCATCACCGTGACCAACCACAGCAATGTAGTCAAGCCAGCCTTGCTACAACATGTGACTCAAAAGAAGATTAGAAGGCCACATTCCCACTGAAACCTGAAAGCTCATCGCTGACGGGCTTCGGTCATGAAGCCACAATCTCATCACTTAAATGTGGTTGAAGAAATCTCAGAACTGGAGAGTTGACAAGTGAAGCAGCAGACAGCTGGAGGAAGTGGTTAACTAGCAAGGGAGTGAGGCACAAATCCAAAGATAGGAATTGGAATTGGCTTCCATTGTCATATGAAATGAAATACAGCGAAATGCTTGTTTTGCCTTGTCCAAAAACGAACAACGTTTCAGAAAGGAAGCAGAGTAAGAAAGAGGCAAAGGAACCAGAAACATTCAAAACATGGAGAGTGGTAAATCAATTAGATTTTAGATTAGATTAGATTAGATTATGAGGACACGCAGTCCTCTTTTATTGTCATTTAATAATGCATGCATTAAGAAATGATACAATGTTTCTCCAGAATGATATCACAGAAACACATGACAAACTGACTGAAAAACTGACAAAAACCACATAATTATAACATATAGTTACAACAAAGCAATACCGTAATTTGATAAAGAACAGACCATGGGCATGGTAAAATTCTCAAAGTCCCTCGAAAGTCCTATCATCTAGAGCAGACGGTGAACCTCCAGCCCTGCAAACTTGCCGATGCAGCATCCTGGAAGCATCCGACCACAGTCGGATGGTAGGAAGTAGGAAGTTTTAAAAAAGATTAAAATAATTTCCCTTCCAATGAACCATTTCTACAGGAGAAGAAAACTCCTGGGAATAGAAACATAGAAACATAGAAAACCTACAGCACAATACAGGCCCTTCGGCCCACAAAGTTGTGCTGAACGTGTCCTTACCTTAGAAATTACCTAAGGTTACCAATAGCCCTCTATTTTTCTAAGATCCATGTGCCTAACTAGGAGTCTCTTAAAAGACCCTATCGTATCTGCCTCCTCCACCATCGCCGGCAGCCCATTCCACACACTCACCACTCTCTGCGTAAAAAAACGTTTCCCTGACATCTGCTCTGTACCTACTTCCAAGCACCTTAAAAATGTGCCCTCTTGTGGCAGCCATTTCAGCCCTGGGAAAAAGCCTCTGACTATCCACACGATCAATGCCTCTCGTTGTCTTGTACTCCTCTATCAGGTCACCTCTCATCCTCCATCGTTCCAAGGAGAAAAGGTCGAGTTCATTCAACCTATTCCCATAAGGCATGCTCCCCAATCCAGGCAACATCATTGTAAATCTCCTCTGCACCCTTTTTATGGTTTCCACATCCTTCTTGTAGTGAGGCGACCAGAATTGAGCACAGTACTCCAAGTGGGGTCTGACCATGGCCTTATATAGCTGTAACATTACCTCTCAGCTCTTTAACTCAATCCCACGATTGATGGGATTCACCGTATGCCTTTTTAACCACAGGTTCAACCTGAGCAGCAGCTTTGAGTGTCTTATGGACTTGGACCCCAAGATCCCTCACGAAGAGTAGGGATACCAGAACAGATCCCTGAGGCACACCACTGGTCACCAAACTCCATACAGAATATGACATGTCTACAACACACTTTATCTTCTGTGGGCAAGCCAGTTCTGGATCCACAAAACAATGTCCCCTTGGATCCCATGCCTCCTTACTTTCTCAACAAGGCTTGCATGGGGTACCTTATCAGATGCCTTGCTGAAATCCATATACACTCCATCTGCTGCTCTACCTCCAGCAATGTGTTCAGTCACCTCCTCAAAAAATTCTATCAGGCTGGTAAGGCACGATCTGCCTTTGACAAAGCCATGCTGACCATTCCTATCCATATTATGCCTCTCCAAATGTTCATAAATCCTGCCTCTCAGGATCTTTTTCATCAACTTACCAACCATTAAAGAAAGTCTCACTGGTCTATAATTTCCTGGGCTATCTCTACTCCCTTTCTTGAATAAGGGGAAAACATCTGCAACCCTCCAATCCTCCAGATCCTCTTCTGTCCCCATTGATGATGCAAAGTTCATCACTAGAGGCTCAGCAATCTCCTCCCTTGCCTCCCACAGTAGCCTGGGGTACATCTCGTCCAGTCCCGGTGACTTATCCAACTTGATGCTTTCCAAAAGCTCTAGCACAATCGTCTTTCTTAATATCTACATGTTCAAGCTTTTCAGTCCGCTCTAAGTCATCCCTACAATCGCCAAAATCCTTTTCCGTAGTGAATACTGAAGCAAAGTATTCATTAAGTACCTCTGCTATCTCCTCCGGTTCCATACACACTTTTCCACTGTCACAATTGATTGGTCCTATTCTCTCACGTCTTATACTCCTGCTCTACACATACTTGTAGAATGCCTTGGGATTTTCCTTAATCCTATCCGCCAAGGCCTTCTTATGGCCCCTTCTGGCTCTCCTAATTTCATTCTTAAGCTCCTTCCTGCTAGCCTTATAATCTTCTAGATCTCTGTCATTACCTTGTTTTTTAAAACTTTCCGTAAGCTCTTCTTTTCTTCTTGACTAGATTTTCAACAGCCTTTGCACACCATGGTTCCTGTGGCTTACCATCCTTTCCCTGTCTCATTGGAATGTACCTATGCAGAACTCCACGCAAATATCTCCTGGATATTTGCCACATTTCTTCTGTACATTTCCCTGAGAACATCTGTTTCCAAGTTCCTGCCTGATAGCCTCATATTTCCCTTACTCCAATTAAATGTTTTCCTAACTTGTCTGTTCCTATCCCTCTCCAATGCTATGCTAAAGGAGACAGAATTGTGATCACTATCTCTAAAATGCTCTCCCACTGAGAGATCTGACACCTGACCAGGTTCATTTCCCAATACCAGATCAAGTACAGCCTCTCCTGTTGTAGGCTTATCGACATGCTGTGTCAAGAAACCTTCCGGAACACACCTAACAAGCTCCACCCCATCTAAACCCCTCGCTCTAGGGAGATGCCAATCGATATTTGGGAAATTAAAATCTCCCACCACAACAACCCTGTTATTATTACAACTTTCCAGAATCTGTCTCCCTATATGCTCCTTGATGTCCCTGTTACTATTTGGTGGTCTATAAGAAACATCCAGCAGAGTTATTGACCCCTTCCTGTTCCTAACTTCCACCTACAGAGACTCTGTAGACAATCCCTCCATGACTTACTCCTTTTCTGCAGCCTTGACACTATCCCTGATCAACAATGCCACGCCCCCACCTCTTTTGTCTCCCTCCTTGTCCTTTCTGAAACATCTAAAGCCTGGCATTCGAAGTAGCTATTCCTGCCCCTGAGCCATCCAAGTCTCTGTAATGGCCACAACATCATAGCTCCAAGTACTGATCCATGCTCTAAGCTCATCAGTTTTGTTCATAATACTCTTTGCATTAAAATAGACACATTTTAAACCATCGGTCTGGGCACGTCCCTTCTCTATCACCTGCCTATACTCCCTCTCACTCTGTCTCCAAGCTTTCTCTGTTTGTGAGCCAACCCCTCTTCCTCTGTCTCTTCAGTTCAGTTCCCACCCTCCCCCCCCAGCAGTTCCAGTTTAAACTCTCCCCAATAGCCTTTGCAAACTTCCCTGCCAGTATTTTGGTCCCTCTGGGATTCAAGTGCAACCTGTCCCTTTTGTACAGGTCACTCCTGCCTCAAAAGAGGTCCCAATGATCCAGAAATCTGAATCCCTGCCCTCCGCTCCAATCTCTCAGCCATGCATTCATCCTCCACCTCATTCTATTCTTATACTCACTGTCGCGTGGCACAGGCAGTAATCCTGAGATTACTACCTTTGAGGTCCTGCATTTCAACTTCCTTCCTAACTCCCTATAGTCTGTTTTCAGGACCTCTTCCCTTTTCCTACCCATGTCGTTGGTACCAATATGTACCATGACCTCTGGCTGTTCTCCCTCCCAGTTCAGGATATCGTGGACGTGATCAGAAACATCCCGGACCCTGGCACCTGGAAGGCAAACTACCATTCATATTTCCTTCCTGCATCCACAGAATCACCTGTCTGACTCCCTAACTATAGAGTCCCCATCCCTGCTGCCGTCCTCTTCCTTTCCCTACCCTTCTGAGCCACAGGGCCGGACTCTGTACCAGAGGCACGGCCACTGTTGCTTCCCCTAGGTACACCATCCCCTCCAACAGTACTGGAGTAGGAGTACTGATTTTTAAGGGGGACAGCCGCAGGTGTACTCTCTAGCATCTGACTCTTGCCTTTCCATCTCCTGACTGTTACCCACTTATCTGTCTCCCATGGCCCCAGTGTGACTACCTGCCTATAGTTCCAATCTAGCACCTCCTCATTCTCCCTAACCAGATGAAGGTCATCGAGCTGCATCTCCATTTCCCTCACGCTAAGGGGCTGCAACTCGACGCACCTGGTACAGATGTGGCTGTCTGGGAGGCTGGGAGTCTCCTAGGCTTCCCATATCTGACACTGAGCACAGAACAATGGCATCACACACATGCTTCCTGTCTGTATTCTACACAGGCAATCTCCCTCTCCTCAACCCATTATCGCCAAAGCCCCGTTGAACCAAAGCTTTCCTACTCTGTCTCCTTCTACTCTGACGCCCATTTTATAAAGCTGTCTCCTTTTAAACTCTTCTCGCTGTTCTAATTGGCTGATGTCCACGCGCTTGCGCAGTCGTGCCCCGATCAAACCGCTGAAGAAATAACCATCTCCTTTTAAATCCTTCTCGCTGTTCTAACTGGCTGACGTTCACACGCTTGCACAGTCATGCCCCGATCAAACCGCTGAAGAAATAACTGTCTCCTTTTAAACTCTTCTCGCTGTTCTAACTGGCTGATGTCCACACGCTTTACAGTCGTGCCCTGATGAAACCGCTGAAGCATAATTCCACTGGATGAAACATCATTCCTACAGATCTGGTTCACTTCTTCTAGATGTGATGTTGAGTGGTTCCTACAGATCAGATTCAGATTCAGATACATCTTTAATCAATCACATGTACATCAAAACATGCAATGAGATGTGTTGTTTGGAATAACAACCAGCACAAGCTGAGGATGTGCTGGGGCAGCCTGCTAGTGTCGCCACACACTTTTGCGCCAATATAGCATGCTCACAATGCTCACTATAAACAACGACAACTGCAACAATACACAAAACAAGCCCTTTACCCACACTCCCACCCATCCACTCTCACACACACGGACAGGTGTCCAATCCTAGGTCAGGCCACCTCCACGCCTCCGACCACCAGTCCACGGCTCCTGACTCTCAAATTCACAGACACTGGGCTTCTGAATTCTAATCCCTGGCTTGGACTCGCAGATGTTGGACCTCCAACCTCCAGACACGCCAAACCAGAGGCTTTGACGTTAGGGCCTCGACCTATTGGCCTTGCTGACTTCAGTCTTCAACCTTCGGTCTTTGAACTCCAGTATCAACCCCAGGACTCAGCGATCATGGGATTTTCAACTCTAAGCCTCAACGTCCGGAATCATATGGACCTCCAACCCCAGGCCTCACAAACCAGCCGTTGTGCCTCCAGCCCACTTGAACTAGATTTATAATTACAGACCAGGAACAATTGTTCTGGTTAGGATACATCCCACTATGGCCGAAACCTTTCCATTAGACTGAGAACCCTACCTTTAGGTTGGCTACCATTCCTCCAGAACAGGAAATGCCTTTTCCAGCCACAAAACTTTCCACCAGACCACATAACACTTGGCCAGATCAGAACCAATTCCTTGTGTCCAGGAAGCAGAGCTCCAAATGAGGAGCAGGTCTTCCAGTACAGGAAACAGGCACCTATGCCAGGATCTCTGCATCCACAAAACATTCCTACAGACCTTGCTATATTTTACTGGGCACATAAATGTTCCATTAGGCTAGGAAACATTCCTACAGGTTACACACCACTCCAAATGATCAAGAACAATTGCTTCAGCCAAGAAACATTTCATTCAATCAGGAAATGAACCTCCAGAGCAAAAAATCATTGCAGCAGACAAGAAGCCCTTCTGTAAGTCTATAAGACCATAAAACATAGGAGCAGAATTAGGCCATTCAGTCCATCGAGTCTGCTCTGCCATACAATCACAGCTGATCCCAGATCCCATTCAACCCCATACACCTGCCTTCTCGCCATATTCTTTGATGCCCTGACCGACCAGGAAACTGACAACTTCCACCTTAAATATACCTGTGGACTTGGCCTCCATCACTGTCTGTAGCAGAGCATTCCACAGATTCACCACTCTCTCGCTGTAAAAATCCCTCCTTACCTCCATTCAAGTAGTCACCCCTCAATTTTGAGACTATGCCCTCTAGCTCTGGAGTCCCCTCACTATAAGAAACAACCTCTCTACATCCACCCTATCTAGTCCTTTCAACATTTGGTAGATTTCAATGAGATCCCCCCGCATTCTTCTAAATTCCAATGAGAACAGGCCTAAAGCTGCCAAATGTTCCTCATATTTTAAATCCTTCATTCCCGGAATTACCCTAGTGAACCTCCTTTGAACTTTCTCCAATGACACCACATCCTTTCTGAGATATGGTGCCCAGAACTGTTGACAATGCTCCAAGTATGGCCTGACCCATGTCTTATAAAGGCCTAGCATTATCATCTTGCTGTTTATATTCTATTCGCCTTCAAATAAATGCTAACATTGCATTTGCCTCTTTAACGCAGATTCAACTTGTAAATTAACCTTCTGGGAGTGTTGCACGAGGATTCCTAAGTCCCTCAGCACCTCTGATGTTTGAACCGTCTATCACTATTGTTCCTTTTACCAAAATGCATTGCTAAATGAAAAGTGCAGGGACATCTCCTTCAGACCAGGAACCATTTCTCTAAGTAGGGATAATTCCTCCTTTCTATGAAATATTCCTTCAGTCTGGGAACAATTCATGATGCAAGGAGTTGTTCTTCAGGTTGGACTCGTTCAGACCGAGAGAAGTCACTTCAGGTTAGAGACAATTCCTCCATTCCAAGAAACATTCCTTCCCCAGGCAAAGAATCAATCTTAGGAGTAGGCTGGCTCCTCCAGAAGAGGAGCTATTTCTGTAGGCCAGGTACCATTCCTGCATCTGCATTTCATCAAATATTTCAGATCCGGATATATTCTTTTAGGACAGGAACTTTTCTCATGTCCTGAGGGCCATTCCACGGCCGTAGCATGCGCTCCTCCAGACACTGGGATTCATTCTTTCAGGCTGGGATTGTTTATTGAGGCTATGAATCATTCCTCAGGAGCAGCGTGCACTCTTCTGGGCTAATAACCACTTCTCGGTAGTAAGATTCATTGTTCCAAGCCAGGAATTAATCTGCCATACAGAGACCGGTTCACCACATCACCATATTGAACACTCTCTTGGCCTGCAGGTAAGAATGACAACTGCAAACTGAGCCTGCAATCCAATCCGGCGCTGAAATTAGTCCAAAAACATTACTTGGCTGGAAAGATTTCAATCCCTAGAGCTCTAGAGCATTTTGACTGGTTGCATCACCGCCTGGTATGGAGACTTTAATGCACAGCATTGCAAAAAGCTGCAGAATGTTGCAGACACAGCCATCTCCATCATGGGCACTAGTTTCCCTACCACTGAGGTGATTCAAGAAGGTGAATCATTAGGGACGCTCACCACCCAGGACATTCCCTCTTCTCACTACCTCCATTAGGGAGGAGGTATGGGAGCCTGAAGACCCACCCTCAATGAATTCAGCGTAGCTTCTTCCACTCTGCTGTTTGATTTCTGAACAGTCAATGAACCCAGGACCACTACCTTGCTATTTTGCTCTCTGTACGCGATTTATCGATTTTGCTTTATAATTCTTTTTGTAACTTATAGTATCTTTCAGGCATTACACTGCACTGCTGCCACAAAATAGCACATTTCTTGGCATGTTTCAGTGATAATAAACCTGATTCCAATTCTGATTCCCATTCTCTCTGGGCCTTGGCATGAGCACAAGCCTGACTTTGCGGAACATCGGTGGTAAGTTTGGGAGAGAATGCAAACCTTACTCAGTGGCTTGCAGAATTCAGAGGTCACTGATGTTGGTCTGGAACAGAGTGAACATGAAAATGAAGAACTCCGCACTTGGGCAACTTGGAGTGTAGCAGTCCTATGGCTGGTTGTGGAGAATGGGTTGTTCAGGAGTGTGGGGAAGCAAGGGTCAGGGATAATAAGGTGGTTTAAATTCCAGAAAGAGGGGCCAAGGCAGTGGGAATTCCAGACAACATTGTTTCTACTTGATCCAGATCTCCAGCAAAATACAGCACATAGCACTATAAATTTCATAATGGTCAAAGTCTATGAGCAAGACGCCAACCCTAACAGTGATTCCCATCCCCTGAGTACAAGCACAAGGGAATCCTACCAAGGAACGTTAAATTAATACAGTTAAAATGCAGTAACTTCAAATTCAGGTTTATTATCATTGACATACATTATGAAATTTGTTGTTTTGCAGCAGCAGTACAGAATTAATCATAAAAAATTACCATAAGTTACAGAAATAAATGAAAATCACTAAGTCCTGTGTTACAGAATTTGGCTGTTAACTCAAGCAATTGCCAAGGAAAAAAGAGATGAAAATGTTAGGAAGCATCCTGGAGGTACTTGAATGTAGAAGATAATCGTTCGAACAAGAACCAGCCTTCAGTTCTTATTCTAAATGTAAGTAAGTTCAGGAAGCTTGCAATCAACTTTCAGTTCTTATTGTAAATCACAGCCAGTAAATTGAAGTTAAACTGACCCACAGACTGAGAGATTGCAAATGCAACAGCCAAATGAAAAGGCAATGGGGTTGTGTTAATTGGCCTGCATCAAACCAGGCAACATGACTAAGTTATTTGCACCCTTGTGACTGAATTCACACTGGCAGACCAGACTGATGTTGTCAGTTAGCGTATCAAACATGTTCACAGGTAAAGGCAATCAATAATTTTTGGGTACTCAGGGTAGTTGTGTAGTCAGGGACAGTCCTGACAATATTAATTGTGAGTGTCTAGCTTTGTCTTCAGAAGATTTTAGAATACTTGTGTCAGAAGGAGTGTATGAATATTCCAAGTTGTCTCCCACTGTAGATATGTAATTCAAAGGAAGAGCTTTCAACCCAAAATATTGAAGTAAACAATATCTCTGTAACCATTGAGATTGTATGGATCACTTGCTGTTACCTTTGATCTTAAAGGTATAAAAATGTGCTGTATATATGGAGCGGAGAACTTCCACCAAGAGTGTCTTGATGAGAATGTCTGCTTGTTGTGATGAAAAGACTTCTATATCTCCAGCTTCCATGCCTCTCCAGTGACTTCAATCACAGTCACAACAAAATGACGAAGGTAATTACCATCAATCTGAAATAGACCTATGAGTAGAAGATCGGGAGGCGCAACCATATTGAATCTCAAAACATTAAAAGGAAATGGTGGTGAGAAACAGGAAAGCTAAGTCCCCTGCCAGGAAAATGTCAAATTAACTTCAAACATTGACTTAGGCCCTTCAGAGGAAAGTTCTGGAAGCATTCTTTCACAAAAAATGTAATGGAATTCTTAAACTCTCTTCCCAGTGTTGGAATTTTGAAGATTGTGACTGTTTTTGTAAGTTTAAATCATCAAGCAGAAAGAACTAAGGTGGGTAATTGGAGCTGAACTGAGACAGAGTTGACTGGGAAGGCAGCCTTGAAGAAGGCTGCACGTCTTTGGACAGTTTACCAGGAACAAGCAGATTTATGCTTTGTAACAAAGATGATAAGCTGAAAGAGAAGATGGAATAACTTCAATTTAGTTATATATCTTTATATCCCCAATTAGAAATGTTTGGAGTAAAATATAGCATTGCTCTTTTTAAAGTTAGACAGGACTATAAATCATGGCTCAACACCATTCTAAGTTTGAGTGTGACATTGCCTCACAGCATGCACTAATAATAAGAAGCCTTGATGAATGTGTCATGGTCCGGTCCATGAAGTCCGCATTCCAGTTCACGGTTCAGTCCATCAACCCTTGCTCCAGGTTTTCCAATCTACCCTGTTTCTGTTCCTGTTTGAGCACTAATTGAGGCAGCTGATTCTCGTTGGGGCTGGCTGCATAAATACCTCCAGAGACCAGGGTGGGGTGCTGGATTGTTCTTGTCCTTACTCCTTGTATCCCTTCCCCTGCCTTCTGTTTCCTCGCCTGGAGCCTAGCCTTGTCTTGCCGGTAACTCTCGCCTCGCCTTAAGTTCTTGTCTCGCCTTGCATTGCCTGAAGCCTTGCCTCGTCTTGCCGGCAACTCTCGCCTCGTCTCGCCTGAAGTCTTGTCTTGGAGCCACCCTGTACCTAGCTCCCTTCCTGTCCATTGCCTCCGTCGGGTAAGCCAGGCCAGATTGCCATTACCCTGCAGTGGGTCTTGTCCCTTCTGTCTCTTGCCTCCGTTGGGTAAGCCAGGCCAGATTGCTGTTACCCTGCGGTAGGTCCTGTCCCCTCTTGTCCCTTGTCCTCCGTTTGGTGGTCAGGCCAGATTGCCGTTACCCTGCGGTGGGTTCTGTCCTTTCCTGTCCCTTGCCTCCATCAGGTGGAGATCCGCACCCTTCCCAGGAGGAGCTTCAAGCCTCCAAGCCTCTAGCCAAGCCTCGCCACAAGTCTCTAACCAAGCCTTGACTCAAGTTCTAGCCAAGCCTCACCCCAAACCACGCTTCAAGACCCCAAGCCTCGAGCCTTGCCCCAAGCCAAGCTTCAAGACCCCAAACCTCAAGCCTCTAGTCTCAAGCCTTGCCTCAAGTCTCTAGCCAAGCCTCGCCCCAAGCCACGCTTCAAGACCCCAAGCCTCGAGCCTCGCCCCAAGCCAAGCTTCAAGACCCCAAACCTCAAGCCTCTAGTCTCAAGCATCGCCTCAAGTCTCTGGTCTCTGGCCTCGCCTCAAGTCTCAAGCCTCGCTTCAAGTCGCAAGCCTGAAGGCTCCAGCCTCGTCCTGCCTGCCAGCCAAGTCACATCCTTACCTAGTTCTGGGGTCTAAGCCAGAGGCAAGACCCAGGTTCTGGGTCATTGTCCAGTCTCTGGCTCTTAGTCCAAGCCCTGGCTCCTAGCTCTCTTGTCCAGTCCTGTTCCGGGTTCCCGGTTTTCGGGTCCATGTCCTAGCCCTCACCCTGTATCCTAGTCCTGTTCCTAGTACTTCAGTGTCTGTGTCTTGCACTTGGGTCCGTTCCCAGCCACCTCCTTATGACAGAATGTGCCTTTGTCTTTGCGTCACTCAGCAATGGGTCCAATGAGAGAGACGGATCACTCATTTCATCTGGTCATCTGAGGCTGGGCTTGTTTTCCTCAGAGCAGAAGATTCTGTAGTGGTACCTGACTGAAATATGCAAAATAAATGAGGTGTCTAGGGTAGGGTTGATACTGAAAAATCCCATACCAGTGAGTGTAGATTTAAAGTAAGGGTAATATTTCAACTATTTTAACATGGAAGAGAGATTTGGATAAGCACATGGATGGGAGGAATGAGGAGGGCTATGGTCCAAATGCAGGTCAATGGGACCAGGCAGAATAATAGTTTGACTAGATGGGCCAGAGGACCTGTTTCTCTTCTATAGTGCTATATGACTCCATGACTGAAAAGTTTGGAGGGAATTTGAGGAAGATTTTTCTTACTAAGAGGATAGTTAAAATCTGGGATGAACCACTTAAGGAAGCGGTGGTGGTGTGACTGTGATCAAAGTCACTGATGAAATACAGGAGTTGTGGATATGAAAGTCTTTTTTCATCTCAACAAGCAGCAATTCTCATGGAGACACCTTCTGTAGAAGCTCTCAAACCCAAAAGTACATCATATTTTAATACTCTTAAGATCAAAAGTAACAGCCAGTGATTCAAGACAATTTTAATAGTTACAATGACATCATTTACTTTAATATTTTGGGTTGACAATGCTTGCTTCGAATTACATATCTGCAGTGGGAGACACCCTTAAATGTTCAAACACCCCTGTTAACACAGATATTCTAAAATTTTTTGAAGACAGAGAGCCAAATGCCAGAGTACACAATAGATCAGCTATTGATTGCAACTATACCTGTGACCATGCTAAGTGACAACATCAGCTTGGTCTGCCAGAAGAAACTCAGTCAAAATGGTGAAAATAACTTAGTCATGTTGTCTGGACTGATGCAGACCAATTAACACAACCCCATTGTTTTAGCATTTGGATGTTGCATATGCAATCTCTTGATCTGTGGGCCAATTTAGCTTTGAATCACTTCTTGCAATTTACAATAAGAACTGAAGACTGGTTCTTGCTTGAATTCATACTGGCTACTTTCACATAACTCCAGAATTTTCCCTAACAGTGGAGGTAGATTCATTCATATTGAAGAAGTACTCAGTTGAGCACTTAAAGCGCCATGAAGTAGAAGTCCAGGGGCTGAGTGCTGGAAAATGGGATCCGTACAGATTAGGTACCTGATAACCAACACTGAATTGTTGGCCGAAGTACCTCCTTCTGACTATAGGACTATATCTGCACAGAAAGGATGTGGAAGATTTAAAGAATATACAGAGAAGATTTACCAGGATGCTGCCTGGATTATAGACCATGTCTTATTAGGAAAGGTTGAGCAATCTACAGCTTTTCTCTTTGTAGCGAAAGAGGATGGGAGGTGACAATAGAGGTGTATAAGACAATAAAAGGCATAGATAAGGTGGACATCCTGCACCTTTTGCCCAGAGAAGCAATAGCCTATAATAGAGGACATTCTTTTAAGGTGAGTAGAAAGTTTAGGAGAGACATCAGAGATAGGTATTTTACACATAGAATAATAAGTGCCTTGAATGGACTGGTGGATGTGGTGGGAAAGGCTGATACATTCAGGACATTTAAGAGAATCTTACATAGGGCAGCATGGTAGCATAGCGGTTAGAACAACGGTTTACAGAACAGGCGACCCAGGTTCAATTCCTGCCACTGCCTGTAATGAGTTTGTGCATTCTCCCTGTGACCGCATGGTTGTAAAAAGACTTTGGTCTTTGTAAATCATCCCATAATTAGGCTATGATTAAGTTGGGGGATTGTTGGGCATCTGGCTCAAAGGTCCAGAAAGGCATAGTATCTCAATAAATAAATAAAAAATGGGCGCATGCATGAAAAGAATGGAGGGTTATTGGTTGTGTAGGAGAGAAGGATAAGATTCATCGTCAGATAGTTTAAAAGGTCTGCACACTGTAGGCCAAAGAGCCTGTACTGTGCTGTACTGTTCTATGATTACAAATTCACACTTGCAAACTGAACTGTAGCTCAAAGGGAGGAGCAATTGTCAGTACAACTTGGGTCTGTGAGATTGCATTTCAAGCTATTAGCCTGAGGCAGCTCCCTTATAGATGCATATATTATCAAGTGTAGCACCTTCAAAGCAAGGTCACTGCTTTCATATTTCTAATGAAAATTTTCCTTTCCACATATATACCATCCCTAGTTAACATGTCAGATGTATGTCTCAAGATTTACATAAAATTGCTAAAAGGCATTTGATCCTAGTCAGTTTGAAGAACATTCCAGTACCATAGCGATCAATGCATCATAAGTGGAATTGTCTTGGTTTCTGGCATGAGTGAGTAACCTTTAAGAACAGCATTTATTTTAACGTTTTCTACAAGGAGAATCCCCAGAAGAAAATATTCTCTCTATTATAATTAATCCTCCTTATTTTCGCGTGCTAATCAAAATGGTGAAAGGCTTCAGTCTCTCAAGATTTATATCAGAAATTCTCGTTAAGAGCTCAACAACACTGAAAAGAAAAATCACTCGTGTTGATAAATGACAGAATATGGGAGCAGGGAATGACAGAAAACAGCAGGGTTTGCTGCTTGAATTGAGATAATTATCTAAAATATTATGTTGCACCTCATGGTGTTTTGCAAATCTTGATCTTTTATCCAGTTTTCCCAATTAATAAGTCTGTGTAATTCATATCAGTGTCAACATTGTTTGTTAACTTGCTGTGAAAATCTGAGATATATGGTGTGGCTTGAGTAAATCATTTTCAATCAGCGGTAGCTTCCTGTTTTAAAATTATAATTGGGAACCTTTGGCTGTGCATTTATTAGCCCCACTCTGCTTAAAAGCTCTGCTTTGAGAAGTAGCTCATGCAGAAATGAGCTCATTGGAGCTGGGACTGTAATTACAGTGATAAGCTGTGGAGTGAGATGATGCTTCTCACAAAGAGATAGAAAAAAAAACGGCTGGAACCTAATGATGCTGGTGTTTTGTAGACTTTCAAAGGTAGGAAAAAAAATGTGAAGGTACTTTGCTGCAAATCAGACTGCTGTGAACAATATTACCTGTAGATTTAAATATTATTTGGGGTAGCTGGAAAAGATCGCAAGGTATTATAGAACATTACAGCACATTACACACCCATGATGTTGTGCCAAACCCTTAACCTAATCTAACCCTTCCCTCCCAAATAGCCCTCCATTTTCCTACCATCCATGTGCATGTGTATTATCCTGAGGAAATTCTAGAATATTCACCTCAGTGTTGACTAACATCTGGCTTCCTAATGATGCATTACAGAGATTATCTTATCATTATACATTTGCATTAGTGTGTACGATTTATCCAGCCGGTTTGTGCACATTGATAAAATCGTTTCACAGTCATGCAAATCTAGATTTTAAAAAGCTTTTAAACTTCAAAATGAAGGTTATGCTCTTTCTTTGGACTTTGTGCTGTTAATTAGTCCCATTTGTTGATGTGGAGGTAAATAATACTGATTGGCAACCCGTTTAACGTCTCCTTCCACCATCTTAAGGAGATTAGTGGCATTGTAAGAGTACGAAATGGTTTGGCACAACAAATGTAAAGAAAGACATCTACTAATTATATGCTAATTCCTGGATAAAATGTTTATGATTGAAATATATCATTGAAATGAAAAAAATTATTCTAGATTTTAATCCCTCCCATGGCCTTCTCCAAGCAATCCTTCTGCCCCAGACCCGACCCTAACAGTCATTCACTTCAGAACTTCTCTGATCTGGGTGTCCCACGCCCCCTCCAGTGTTGCTCCTTGAATCTTCTCTGAATTGAATTGTTGAAAGGAGGGCAGCCAAGGCCATAAACTTCAGAATTCACTCCCTATTCTTTTCTGCCTCTCGACTTTCCTTTTCATCACTCAGGCAAATTCCGTCAATCTCTCCCAACACATCCTTTATCACACTCTATACTGTATGTGGGTTATGACCAAAGGGAAAAAAAGTGGCTGGTGTCACTTAACACTTTAGTGCAAGGGTGTTTATTAGGTGTGACAAAAATCATACTTACAAAACTTAGTAAAAATAGTGAAAAAAATGCCAATATTTACATGAAAACACAATAATAGCTCCCTACATATTGTTGTCCAGTGTGAACTCCTAGGGGCCCCTATCTCTCTTCTACTGAGGGTAACAAACTCCTTTTGTAGGCACTGGGACATACCGTCTTTAATTACCAAGAAAGTCAACTTAAGACTACACACGAATTGGAATATGATGCAGCCCACAATGTAATTATGATTATATTACAAAATAAGCACACATGTCTGCCTTAAGTACAGTATACAAACAACATATACACACTTACACATTCCCATCACTAAAGAACTGAAATATAAGATAAGATAAGATTAGATAGAACTTTCTTTATCCCGAAGGAAATTATTGTTGCAAGGTTGCTCGGTCAGAAATATATACTTTAAAATACAAAATGTACGCATTGAGGTACAAAAAAAATACAAAATGTGCATTAAAAAGTAATAGTGCAAAATAAAAATGTGCAATGAAACCTTATACTTATATACTTAAGGAGGAGGAGTTGTAGAGTCTTATAGCCACAGGGAGAAAGGATTTCCTATGGCGTTAAGTGGTACACCTCAGAGAAATCAGGTGCTCCTCTGTTTGTTCAGTATGTCATGGAGGGTGTGAGTGGGATTGTCCATAATGCTCCATAGCTTCTGCAGCATTCTCCTCTCAGACACAACCACCAGGGAATCGAGATCCACCCCGAGAATAGAACCAACCTTCCTGGTGACCTTATTGATCTTTTTGCCATCAGTTGCTCTCACCTTGCCGTCCCAGCAGTCTACAGCACAGAACAGAATGCTGGCCACCACTGAGTCGTAGAACATCTGCAGCATAGTTCTGCAGATATTGAATGACCAGAGCCTCCTCAGGAAGTACAGTCGACTCTGTCCCTTCTTGTACAGGGCCCCTGTATTTTCAGTCCAGTCCAGTTCTGCCATGTGCGGTGGAAAAGCCAACTCGAGCGCATCAGCTTGGTTTAGGACCCAGCGGACGCCGCTTGACTGCCGGGAAACGAGTGTGTGAAATAGCAGAATGCTCATCAAATCACACACTTACAGTAACGTACAAATAAAGAATGAAATCAAACCAAACCTCGGTGTCTGACTCTGAACACATGCAGTAATGCAAAGAGAAACTGTTGGGTTAACTATACGAATATACCGGGGTAGACATTGAAGTGGACACACTCACCACAGCCACAGTGGAATGACAAGCAATGTTTTTGTGCGAGAGAATGCGTGTGTGTTTACTGAGTGCTCTCCTTCACATACACAGTAACTCTCCTCCTGAGACCTGGGTACTTTGCTCTGCCTATTGTTATTGCATGGAATTCTAGGATCATAAATCTGAGTTCACACAAAGCTTTTTGAGGGAAATGTCTGCAGTTAATGTGACAAATTATTACAGTCAGGGTACATGGATGACTTGAAGGAGAACCATTGTCAAAGTGCAGCTAACTCCTGCTGCAACAGTTAAATGATCAGTAAAAAGTTAGTGAAGTGTCTCCACGTTACCGAAGTGAGAGATCAGACCTCAAGTAGACAAATGGAACACAAGCCCACTTCGCACTCTTACCCTCAGCTCCAACTGCAGAGCTTGATCGAGAACACTTCCTCAAGGTGATTGAAGTTGGGGAATGGAAATCCACTGGCTGCTCCAGGAGAAGGCTCCGACTGTACTGCCTGAAGCTAAGATAGGGAGATGGAGGACTATCTTCTACCTGGCATTCCCAATGCTTTCAGTGTGAGCATACTGCCTGAGTGATACTAACCTGCACTCACATTTCCCGTGCATGGAGAAAGTTGTTGTTGTTCCTCTCCATGCCTTGTGGCATATCGGGTGGCAATGTAACTGCCTCCTTTAGCATGTTTGTCTGTTTTTCACAAGGCCGAGTGGCTCACTTGATGCTCAACCCAGCATGGATGGAAAGCGTGCAAGGATCCTGCTGGATTCGAACCCAGGACCACTCGCCTCGAAGTCTGGTGCAGATGCCATTACGCTGATTGGCTATGGATAGAGTTAAATCATCCCAAATTATCAGTGTTGGGTACACTGATACAAAGTGTGCAAAGATAGCATTTCCTCAATAAAACTTAATGCTATGGTGTGGAGACTCTACGCTGCGATGTGCAAAATCTTCATTAGATTTTATAGTGAGAGTCCCTCTCACTATAACTCCTTGCCTGCTCTCCATCTTCCTCTGGGCTCCCCTCCCCCTTTCTTTCTCCTTAGGCTTCCCGTCCCATGATCCTCTCCCTTCTCTAGCCTCGTATCCCTTTTGCCAATCAACTTTCCTGCTCTTAGCTCCCTCTCTCCTCCTCCTGTCTTCTCCTATCATTTCGGATCTCCCCCTCCACCTCCCACTTTTAAAACTCTTACTATCTCTTTTTTCTTTCTTTCATTGGCACATGGCCAAGTGGTTAAGGCATTGGACTAGCGATCTGAAGGTCGTGAGTTCAAGCCCCAGCCGAGGCAGCGTGTTGTGTCCTTGAGCAAGGCACTTAATCACACAGTGCTCTGCGACGACACTGGTGCCAAGCTGTATGGGTCCTAATGCCCTTCCCTTGGTCAACATTGGTGTCGTGGAGAGGGGAGACTTGCAGCATGGGCAACTGCCAGTCTTCCATACAACCTTGCCCAGGCCTGCGCCCTGGAGAGTGAAGACTTTTCAGGCACAGATCGATGGTCTTGCAAGACTAACGGATGCCTTTTTAATCTCCTCTTTCAGTTAGTCCTGACGAAGGGTCTCGGCCCGAAATGTCAACTGTACCTCTTCCAATAGATGCTGCCTGGCCTGCTGCGTTCCACCAGCATTTTATATGTGTTGCTTGAGTTTCCAAATTCTTCATTAGATTGGTTTAATTTCACATACACAAGAATGCAATGAAATTCCTGGTTCACATGGAACTCACTGAGTAAACAATATACACAGAATCAGATAAAAGTTTACTATAATTGACATATTCAAATTTCAAAATATATTTATTATCAAAGTACATACATATGTAACCATATCCAACCCTGAGGTTCATTTTCTGGTACACAATAAATCTATTGAATAATGATCATAACTGAATCAATGAGAGGTTGCCCAACTAGGGAGTTCAACCAGAGTGCAGGAGACAGCGCAAAGAAAGAAATAGTAAATCAGCAACAAGTATTGAGAACATGAGACGAAGAGTCCTTGAAAGTGAATCTATTGGTTTTGGGAAATTTCAATGATGGGGCAAATGAAGTTGAGTGAAGTTATCCCCTTTGGTTCAAGAACCTGGTGTTGAAGGGTAGAAACTGATCCTAAACCTGGTGGTGTGGGTCCTGAGGCTCCTCTACTGTCATCCTCATGGCAGCAGTGAGAAGAGAGCATGCCCTGGGTAGTGGGAATCCCTGATAATGGACGCTGCTTTTCTACGACAGTGCTTCACAAAGATGTGCTCAATGTTGGTAAAATTGTTGTTTTGTGGCAGCAACCTAGTGCAAAACATAAAAAACCACTGTAACTTACAGTAAGAAATATTTTTAAAATGTAGCACAAATAAAGGATAAAACTGTGAGATAGTGTTCATTGTGTCATGGACTGCTCAGAAATCTGATGGTCAAGGGGGGGAAACTGTTCCCAAACATTATAATAAACCATTGTAATCAATACAATGATATAAAAAAATAGCAGAAATGTACAAATATTGTAGTGCAAACTGAAATAGTGCAAAAAGAAATGCTAAAGAAACAAAAGTTTAACCAAAGAGTTGGAATTAAGAGTCTGAGAATGTGACAGTGGGAGGTATGAAAGAAGTGATAGGTTTGGAAGTTAGAAAGCTGTCGGCCAGAAGCTGCTCTTGAGACTGGACACCTGGACTTTCAAGCTCCTCTGTTTTTTTTCCCAGAAAGCAGCTGTGGGAAAGGGAATGGCCAGGGTAGCAAGCATCCTTGAGTAATGATAATAAAAAATGAATAAAAAAACATGACAGTGTTGATGTAACAGTAACTTTGCTAAGTGTTCTATGTTGATTGCAATGCTTTGGGAGAGTGGTAACTCACAGATCAGCAGTGCCTTGAAGTTAGACATCTTCTGCTGTTAAAATTCCTCCATGCCTCACTCCCACCTGACCTTCAACCTCAAATATATGTGTCTTCTTCCACTTCTGACATCTTCCACACCTCAATTTTCCCCATCACTGCTGAGCATATCTTCATCTGTCAAAGGCCCCATGAAATGGAATGCCCTCTCTTGAGTCCCTCCAAGTTGCTCTCTTTTTCTCTTCTCTCTCCTCTAAATAGCCCCTTGAAGCCCTTTTTGGTAAAAATTTGTTTGAGGCTGTGGATGAAGAAGGTGGCATCCATCACTGCTCCCCATCCAGGACATATGCACTTCTCATTACCAACATTGGGGAGGAGCTACATTCAATGATTCTGAAGAAGTCCATTCAATGATTCAGAAACAGATTCCTCCCCTCCACCATGAGATTTCTGAACTTTCTTTAAATCCCTGAGCATTACATTGTAAGCAGCATTGGTACTGCTTCCTGCACCCATGCCAAATTCATCAGTTTCATCAACTTTGGCTCCAACTTCCATCCTGCCCTCGAATATACATGGTCTATTTCTGACACCTCCCCCCACCATTTCTTGATCTCTCTGCCTCTATCTCTGGAGACAATCTATGCACTGATACATTTTACAAACCCACTGATTCTCATAGCTACCTGGACTATACCTCTTCCCACCCTGTCACTTGTAAAAATACCACCTCCTCCCCTAAGTTTCTCCATCTCCATCACATCTGCTCTCAGGATGAGGCTTTTCACTCCAGAACTAATGAGATGTCCTTCTTCTTCAAAGGAAGGGGGCTTTCCTTCCTCCACTGTCAACGGTGCCTTCACCCACATCTCTTCCATTTCACGCATGTCCACCCTTACCCCATCCTCCCATCGCAATGCCAGGGATAGGATTCCTCTTGTCCTCACCTACCACCCTAGTAGCCTCTGCATCCCACACATAGTTCTCCATAACTTCTCCCATCTCCAACGAGATCCCATCACTAAGCACATCTTTCCCTCCTCCACCACTGTCCGCTTTCGCGGGGATCGCTCCATAAACAACTCCCTTGTCCCCCACCCCCACTGATCTCCCTCCTGGTATTTATCCTTGCAAGCAGAACAAGTGACAAACCTGCCCCTACACCATCTGCCTCACAACCATGCAGGGCACCAAACAGTCCTTCCAGGTGAGGCAACACTTCACCTGTGAGTCTGTTAGGCTCATCTACTGTATCCTGTGCTCCAGGTGAGGCCTCCTTTATATCGGTAAGACCCCATGTTGTTTGGGAAACCACTTTGCCGTGCACCTGCGCTCTGTCTGCCAGAAAAAGCAAGATCTCCCGGTAGCCATCCATTTCAATTCTACTTCCCATTCCCATTCCAACATCCCAATGAGGTCACACTCAGACTGCAGGAACAACACCTTATATTCCGTCCGGGTAGCCTTCAACCTGACAGCGTGAACATCAATTTCTTGAACTTCTCGTAATTGCGCATTCCTGTGCCCCCACTTCACCATTCCCCACTCCTGTTTCTCTCTTTCACCTAATCTCCTTACCTGCCCATCACCTCCCTCTGATGCTCCTACTTCTGCCCTTTCTTCCATGGTCTTCTACCCTCTCCTATCAGATTCCCCCTTCTCCAGCCCTTTATCTCTTTCACCAATCAACTTCCCAGATCTTTACCTCATCCCCTCCACCTCCCAGTTTCACCTATCACCTACAACCTTGTACTTCTTCCTCCTCTCCCTCCACTTACTTACTGTAATGCCTCATCTTTTTTGCCAGTCCTGATAAAGGGTCTTGGCCTAAAACATCAACTGTTTATTCCTTTCCATAGATTCTGCCTTACCTGCTGAGTTCCTCCAGCATTGTGTGTGTGTTATATTGTTAATCTTCTTTGTTCTGCACAATTTATTTATTTTTATATATAATAACATCATTGCTCAATATTCCTGTCACAAAACAACACATTTCAGGTCATATAAATGATAATAAATCTGTTTCTGAATCTGGTGATTTTCCTGTGAAGAACCTCAGTATCTTGGTACAGATTTGACTTGCAAGTTCTTGTGACAATCAGCCTGCACGGAGAGAGGACTATAAATTGTGTAATGTATTCATGCCATTTTTGTGCTTGAGGCTGAGATTAGGTCATAAGAAGTTAACAAAGAAGGACCAGAACGGGCTGTACAGTTCTTCAAAGCTGCACCTCCATGCATTATTGATGTACTGCTGAAATTCACTTACCCACCCAGTCCCTCTGTCCCATGATTCCTATGGTATCCATTGAACTAGCAGTCTCTATAACTAGCTCACTCAGAATCCTCCAAAGTAGATAAAGAAAATAATGGATTATCTAATATGATTCATTTTACACTGTTGTCAGAAGTTCAAATGTTATATTTCTTATATTACTGTTGGTTCAATGTAGTCCAGAGGCAACTGCAAAATGTGTAGGGGTGGGATGAGGGCAACAGTGAGGTTGCCAGTCCATTGGAGGACAGAACCCTTATGATGCCATTGGTATTCGTGAGGCATCACAGCAAACTGACTTCAGTTCCAATGAATATCCACTCAGATCCATTAATGCAAGAGATTCTGCAGATGCTGGAAATCTTGAGAAACACAAACAAAATGCTGGGGGAACTCAGCAAATCAGTCAGAATCGTTACTAGCTTATAACCCTGAATTCTGCTGTAATTAAAAACATCAAAATTTCAACCAAGTTCCTTTTTGACTTAGAAGAATAATTTTGCTCCAGCATTTCGATGGAATGTTTTCATCCAGCCAGGCTGGAAATGCTGTCACAGTGTAGTCTCTGTATCCACTGTGATCTGTTACTCATTGTATTATCTCATTCTTGAAAGCACTTGTGGGTCCTTTGGGATTCAGGAATGCATGTATGGATATATAAGTGCCATATTTTATTCACTGGAGACATCTTATTATTTGGACTCAGTCAGCTTCCTTCTGTTAAATGCTCAGTGTTACTCTACAACCATCAGACTCCTGAACTAGTGTGGGTAACTTCATTCACCTCTACTCCAAACAGATTCTGCAATCTACAGACTCACTGTCAAAGATTCTTTAAAACTCATATTCTCAGAATGATTTTTATTTGCACAATTTGTCTTCTTCTGCACATTGGTTCTTTGACAGTCTTCGTCTGTTTATATATTGTTGCTCCTTTTTGCGCCTTGTGTATTGGGTGGCATTTTTTTGCTGTTTCCTTAGCATCTGTCTGTTTTTTTACGAGGTCAAGTTGCCAGCTCAATGCTCAACCCAGCGCAGATGGAAAGCATGCAAGGAGCCAGCTGGATTCGAACCCAGGACCATTTTTGCCTCAAAGTCCGGTGCTGATGCCACTACACGACCAGTCGACTCTGTTTATGCATAGTTTTTTTTTCCATAAGATTCTATTGCATTTCTTTTGTCCTGTAAACACCTGCAAGCAAATGAATCTCAGGGTAGTATATAGTAACTTATACGGACTTTGATAATAAATTTATTTTGTACTTTGAATACTGAATGCAAAAGTGCGAATTTCTGTAATATTTGTGCAATATTGTTCCTTTCTGCTTGTATTTATTTAATGTTGCAATGATTTCTTGTGCAGGCAGGGCTTTCCATTTTGTTGTAAAAAAGTGAATTCCTTGTTAAAAAGTTATCAAGATACATTGACCAATGTTTGTTCTTTTGAAAGATCTGATGAAATGATATCCTTTCACCATCTCTAACAATTAGCAATCATAATCCATAGAAGGATAGACTAGCACCCTGGTCGCACTTCACCTCAGAACATCCAAAAGTATATTTACATCCAACGAAGTCTAATCATTATGGACTTTTATTTTTTAGATCAGCATGTCACATGGAGCTTCATCAAATGCCTCCCTAAAATCCACATCAAAAGCTCTCATTGGTTCTCCCGTTTTGAAGTGTTGTCGCTATGGTAATATACATACAATTTTTGCATATCAAGTTCCCAGGCAGCAATGTGATAATGACCTGATAATGTGTTTTAGATGTCGTGGCTGACAGATAAATTCTGACCAGCACATCTGGGAAATTGTTCCTGCTTTTCAATGTATTTCCATAGGATATTGAATATCCGCCCGAACCTTTAGTTAAACATCTCTCTAAAATGTACATCCCACCCCCGCCTCCAGTTCTGCCTGTATGTGCACAAGCTTATAACCTTTTGACAGGGATAAGAACGTAACCAATAAAATGCATGGCCTGGATAACAAGCAACTGTAAAAGAGACAGTTCTGACACAAGCTGATGGATCCAGCCTGCACCATGTGCATCACAGTTCACAGATTCCACCTCACGAGTACAACAAAGAAAATGTTATTATTTCCATATTTTGGCCGATTGCTATTTTTACTCCAGAGTTGAACCTAATCCAGATTTTAAATATGACTTGTTTTCAGTTCTAAGGGATAAACAGAGAAGAAAAGAAATCTGCATGAAAGTAAAAGATTAAAACCCGTTTCTCAGAGCTCACTCAGAAGCACTCTGAGGACCCACCGTTCTGTTATTAAAGCCCCACTTTAGCACAAACTGAAAAGCTAACTTGTAACATTAGATTGCATCTCATTCCTATAGTCTAAGTAAATGTAATTGAGTCTAATTCAATAGCCAAGGAAACCATAATGACTCCATTCAAAACAGTCAAACTGCCAACAAGTAACATAACAGACGGCTCTTCACAAATAACAATGCTTCCTTTGTATAATAACCGATGTACAGAGCAGTCAGGGCTCAAGAGGTAAAAGAACAGTACACTCAATATCAGGAAATCCTTACAAAATCAAACAGGGGTCATCAGGAAAGGGAATGCAAATATTTCAATTTATATCTGACATGGATGTTGGCTAAGTTTAAATCATGGCTCAGGTACTGGACAGCTTTACAACACAGTGAAAGTGAAGTGGAAGAAGATGGAATTTCCTCATTTGTTTTTCCCTTCACTCTCTGCCGCCCATATCCTGACAAACATCAGCTCTCATTCCTCTACTTGCTAGCATTCTCCCCTCCAGCACTTGAACTTTGTACATCCTCCATCCTTACCACTGATTTAACAGTCAGAAAAGGAAAGGTCAGTTGAGGACAGTCTGTATGGATTACTATGGGAAGGCTGTGTCTGAGGAGCTTGACAGAATTTGCTGAGGAATTAACTAGAGCAATTGAAGCATATTGTTTTATTTGGTGAAGTTACATGGGTGACTGCAAGGTGTTTAATAAAATTTCACACAAAAGATGAAAAATATAAAAAATAAGTGCCTATGCGACTGATGGAAAATTTGCTCAGCAGCTTAAACCAGCACACTATGGCCAGTGGGAGTTGCACTGACCAGAAGGAAACCTGTATTAATGTGTTTCCACTATGTTAGGTGCCTTTCGTAGTATATATGTCAATTAATTGGACTCAAATGGAGGAGGCATGATCAGAATCAGGTTTAATATGACCAGCATATGCTGTGAAATTTGTTGCTTGCAGCAGCAGTAAAATGCAATACATAATAATAGAGAAAAAATAGTGAATTACAATAATTATATATTTTATATAGTTCGATAAGTAGTGCAAAAATAACAATTTAAAAAAGCAGTGAGGTAGTGTTTATGGGTTCAATGTCCACTCAGAAATTGGATGGCAGAGGGGAAGAAGCTGTTCCTGAATCATTGTGTATGGGCCTACGTACTTCTGTACCTCCTTCCTGATGGTAGCAATGAGAAGAAGGCATGTCCAGGGTGATGGGGGTCTAACAATGGATACTGCCTTTTTGAGATATTGGTCCTTGAAGGTGTCCTGGATACTACGGAGGCTATGGCCCATGATGGAGCTGCCTACATTTACAACTCTCTGCAGCTTATTTCAATCCTGTGCAGTAGCCACAACCACCCACTCCCATACCAGACGGGAATGCAACCAGATTAGAATGCTCTCCACGGTACATCTGTACAAATTGGCCAGTGTCTTAGGTGACATACCAAATCTCCTCAAACTCCAAATGACATATAGCCACTGTTAAGCCTTCATTGCAGATGCATTGACACACTGGGCATTTTGATATGATTTACAGATGCTATCCAGCTATGGTAGCTCAGTGCTGTAGAGTATTTCAAAGAAGGAAGTTGGAGACTGTCAAAGGATTGGCAAATGTAATTCAATCCAAAGTTCTGTGAGATAATGCCTCTTGGAAGGGCTGCAGACTCTGGTATTTCCACCATTCAACTCAGCATTCTACACCATCCAAACTTACCTCAGGCTTTGGGGCCTGAGCCTCCCTACCTGCCTCTGTAAGTGGATCTTCGGCTTCTTTACTGGCAGACTTCAATCAGCATGGATTGGTAACATCTCCTGCTTGCTGACCATTGGCAGAGGAGCACCTAAAGGTTGCCTCTTTGCCACCTGCTTTGTTCCTGATGCACACATGACTGTGCAGCTAAATACAGGCCCGATGCCAAATGCAAATTCATCAATAACACCAGTGTTGCTGGATGAAATACAGGTGGCGATGGATCAGTGTACAGGGATGAGTTAGGATGTAAGGTTGAGTGGTATCACAACACATACCTCTAACTGACTGAAAGATCTGATTGTTCCCTCAACTATCAATCATAACCATGGACTTTTTACTCTCCTCCCATCCGGTAGGTGCTACAGGAGCCTCCGCTCTCGCACCAGCAGGCTCAGGAAGAGCTTCTTCCCTGAGGCTGTGACCCTGCTGAGCCTCACATCACAGTGCTAAGCAGTATTGCACCCATATTGGACTGTCTCAGTACTTTTATATTTGTGTGCTGTAGCACTTACTTTTTATTTGCAGTTATTTTGTAAATAATGCTATTCTTTTGCACTTCTGGTCAGATGCTAATTGCATGTCATTAGCTTTGTATTTGTACTCAGCATAATGACTACAAAGTTGAATCTAACTATCTAATCTAACTATCTAACCATCAACTATCAAGCTCTTGAACAAAAGGGAAGTCTACTTCTGCACTCATTCTATTTCTGGTGCTCTCACAACAGATGGTCTCATTTTAAGGTCACTTTATCTTGTTATTTCATGCTTGTTATTTATTGCTATTAATTTATACTTGTATTTGCACATCTTGTTGTCCACTAATCCTGTTACAGTTACTGTTCTATAAATTTGCTGAGTATGCCTGCATAAAACAATATTCAGGGTTGTACGTGGTGACATATATATCTTCTGATAACAAATTTAACTTTGAACTTTGAACCTTGTTGACTTCAGGAAGGGAATGTGAGCAAACCTACACCAGTCTACATTGGTGGATCAATAGTGAAGAGAGCTAGCAACTTTAACTTCCTGGGTGTTAGCATCTTGGATGACTTGTCCTGGCCCATCGCATGAAAGCAATCACAAGGAAGGTGCTCCAGGTTCCTTCTGAGATTACAGAGATTAGCTTATCACCAAGTACTCCAACAAACCTCTACAGCTGTACTGTCGAAAATATCCTGACTGGTTGCACAATGGTCTGGTACAGCAATCTGAATGCACACAGACGTAAGAAGCTGCAGACAGTAGTGAACCCAGCCCAATACGTCACAGACACATCCCTCTCCATCTTCAGAACTTACTGAACTTCAATACAAGAAACTCTTCTTTGATATTGAGAAACAATAAAATTATTAAATAATCATTGAAAAAACTTTAAATCAGATATTTTAGAAACATTTCAAGTAAAGTAACTAAATTTCTGAAATGTACTGATAAATTATGCAGCCTTTCCTTTCCTTTCCATAGTTCAAGAGTCCTCATTGAAATCAATGTAGTGCTTGGTGAGACCGGATATGGGGCTAATTACCTGACAGAGAAATGGCTAGAGTGTAACTTCACAATGGAACAGTCATTTCACAGTGGCACAGAAGGTAATTTATTATCATTATAATTATTAATATTATTTAAAACATTTTTTTCTCAGCTCAAGCTAAGCATGTTAGTACATGGAACATAGAAAAAAAGAGGGCTACAGGTAACCCTAGGCAATTTCTAAAGTAAGTACATGTTCAGTGCAGCATTGTGGGCCAAAGGGCCTGTATTGTGCTGTAGGCTTTCTATGTTTCCATGTCTCTATGTTCATTTCTCAATTGCTAGAAACTTTCAGACTTTTCTGGTGGTGCTTAGTATTGTGGCTTTCTGAAGATCTACGTAGATATTGCTGTGTAGCTCTATTTGTTTAATGCTATTGTGTAGTGACTTTGGAATATACCAGTTGTAGATATTATTATCAGAACAATTATACTCTGTTCATGGTCTAAAGTCTTTCAATTTCCTCTTTTAATTCAGTATATTTCTGGTGTTTTTCACTTACTGATTTCCATAAGTTATGTGTGTTTGGAGTGTCTATATCTATTAAGTAAGCTGTTCTTATTTGTTTGTCCTGTATTATTATATCTGGACAGTTATTATGGATTGTCCTATCTGTAATAACAGATCGGTCGTAATATAATTTCTGGGATTCTGACTTTAAAACTGGATCAGGCTTGTATTTATAGTAAGGTATGATTTCTTTGATGAGTTTGTATTTTAAAACGAGATTTCGGTGAATTATGTTTGCCATTTGATTGTGTCTGTGTAAGTATTCAAATTGAGTTAAACTGCTACAAGATCCTGTAATGTGTTGGATTGTATCTAGTTTTCCTTGACATTTTCTATATTTATCATCTTAAACTTACTATGTATTTTTGATAGTTTTTGTGTTAACCACCAGGTCCTGTATTCCCAGAAAGAACCCTTCTGCTTCTGGGAAGAAGTCTCCAAACTCCAGCCAGGCATTCGAAGCTTCCTTGTCAGGGTCTGATCTGCTCAGATCATGAGGGTGTCTTTCATGGAGGGTTAAGCTCTTCCATTGGTTAACCTTTTCTTCAATAGTAATAATGTCTTCATTTTTCTAGGTTGTGCTTTCATTTAAGTTTAGTGATGTGTACTTCTTATCAGAATTGCATATGCTTGCTTGGAGTGCTGCATCCATTTTCATTGATGAAAATATATCCTTAGAAGTCTTATCTGACTATTGAGTAGATTTTTAATGTCTGTTATTCCTCTTCCTCCTTCTGTCCTAGGTAGTGTCAATCTAAGCGCATTCAAGTGTGCATAATGTTTTCTGAAATTTGTCACTTCGGTTTTTATTTTTCTTTGTAAATTTTCCAGATCGGTTTCAGACCAAGATATTATGCCAAAAGAATATATTAACATGGGTCTAGCGAAAGCGTTTATTGCTTTTGTTATATTTTTAACTGTTGCGCTCTGTTTGGCAGATTTTCTTAAGCCTTGAAGTAAATTCTGTCAGAAGTTTTTCCTTTATTGCGATATGATCTATTTTCTTTGCTTGTTGATATCCCAGATACTTACATATTTTGGTTGTATTGTATTGTATCCTGCTGCTCTGTTTTGTATTCTATTAGCCTGATTGCACCTTCCTTTATGTTTAATGTTCTGCAATTATCCATTCCAAAGTTCATGTTTATATCTATTATTATTATTGAGATGCAGCATGGAATAACCCTTTCTGGCCCTTCGAGCCACGCTATCCAGCAATTCCTTGATTTTATCCTAGCCTAATCACAGGACAATTTCCAATGAGCATTAACTTACCAACTGGTACATCTTTGGACTGTGGGAGGAAGCCAGAGTGGTCACGGGGGGAATGTACAATCTCCTTACGGGCAGGAGCAGGAATCAAACTCAGGTCACTGGTACAGTGAAGGCATTGTGCTCACCACTACACTACCAGTACTACTCAGCTCCAGTGACCAAGGTTCAGTCCTGATCTTTGGAACTATCATGTCCCGATCTGTGTTGAGCGTGCATGTTCTCGCTGTGACCTCAGGGGCTTTCTGCTTGTGCTCCAGTTTCCTCGCACATGCCGGTTGGTTGGTTGGTGACAGCAGGTGAAGCCGCCCTGAACCAGCCATTGGAAGCATTGTTTCGAAAGAAGCTGCCGAGAGCTGTAAACTCAGTCAACTCCATCATGGGCACTTGTCTCGGTAGTATCCAGAGATACCTCAAAAAGGTGGCATTCATCATTAAGGACCCTCATCACCCAGGACATGCCCTCTTCTTATTGCTGCCACCAAGGAAGTGATACAGGAGCTGGAAGCACACACTCAACAATTCAGGATCAGCTTCTCCCCTTCTGCCATCTGATTTCTGAATGGAGGCTGTTGCCACACAGCAATTAATTTCACGACATATACCAGTGAAGTTAAACCTGATTCTGATTCTGAGCTCTGCGCTGACCACGATGCCAAACTACATGAGACATCTGTTGGCATGTGGCTTACATTCCTCAGCTCCCTGACTGTTCATGTGCCTACTTAAATGCCGGAGATTTGCTATCATATTTACTTCTATTACCCTCGCTTGACAGTGTGTTCCATGCAGCTACCACTCTGTAAAACATTGGATATATTAATCTTCTTTCAACCTTCCTCAATTTTCCTGAATTGAACTTGGGCCACCAGAGTTGTGGGGCAACAGTGCTATTAGCCATCCTTATTTGCACCCGGCTGAGCCTCATTACATCCCTCCTTTACCCTTCCTATTTCCTTCCTCTGGAACAGATCATTCCAGTTGGGCACAGTTTTCATTATCTGCAGGCCGCCCAGATTCAAAAATCATCCAAAAGTAGCAACAAAAATGGAGCGAACAGAACCCGTATACATCATAAACCTGAAGTAGAGTCCAAATATTAAGGAGGAGGAGGAGAAGATGGCGGCACGACGCAGCTTGCGCGGCCACTCCAGTGAATGATATCTGTAATCTGTCAAGTAGGGTGCCGTGCACAATCCTGATTTGATAGAGACAGACATGAGAGAACGGAGGGACATCTGGAGAAACTTCTGAAATGCCTTTTTCGCTGCCGCTGTTACTGTGTGATCCAGAATATCCAGAGGGGAAGGCCCCGAATCCATGGCTTTGCTTGTTGCCGGGGCTGGGGTCGGGGTCGAAGCGCTCGGCAGAGATGGTGCTCGGTGCTCGGTGTCGAAGGGCCGGTCGGAGGCTCAAAGTTTTCGGACGGACTCAGAGTTAGCTGTGGTCAGGTGCTTCCAATGCATCAACAGTTGTAGGTGCCTGAAGGTTTATGGCAGAGAGAGTTTCTCCCTTCTGCCGCCTGCTGTCAGGGACTATCGGGAGTCGATCGGAACTTTGAGACTTTTTTTTTACCGTTCTCATGGTCTGCTCTTTTTCAAATTACGGTATTACTTTGCACTGCTGTAACTATATGTTATAATTATGTGGTCTCGTCAGTGTTAGTCTTTGGTTTGTCCTGCTTTTTTGTGATATCACTCTGGAGGAACATTGTATCATTTCTTAATGCATGCATTTCTAAATGACAATAAACGAGGACTGAGTGTCCTCATAATCTAAAAAAAATCTACAAACCGCAGTGATTAATCCTTGGTCCGGCACCATCGAGGGAGAGAGAGAGATCACTCAAATCCAAGGACCTTCCCTCAGGAGCAGCAAGCGCGAGGGAGCAAGCGAATGCCACACACAGACATACTCCTTCGGCAGCAGCGAGCGAGAGGCTGGGAGACCGCGCTGAACACCCGTTGCCCTCTGCACCCACCCCGACGATCTCAACCTTCCTGACGCTTTCATCAGCGAGATCGACAATAGAAGGAGTCGATCATGGGCTTTATGAATTAAGTAGAAATTGATGGGCATGCGAAAAAGAAAGCTGTGCAGGGCTACAGGGAAAATATAGGGCGCATGGTAGCGTAGTGATTAGCACAACACTTCACAGTGCAGGTTCAATTCCCACCGCTGCCTGCAAAGTGTTTGTACGTTTGCCCCTATGACTGCATGGGTTTCCTCCAGGTGCTCTGGTTTCCCCCCACAGCCCAGAGACCTCCCATTTGGTAGGTTAATTAGTCATTGTAAATGCTGCTGTGATTAGACAAGGACTAAATCTGGGATTGTCGGGCGGCACAGCCCAAAGGGCTGGAAGGGCCTACTCCGTGCTTCATTTCAATGAATAAATAAGAATGAGACTTTTGAGATTGCTTCCCTGAGAGCTAGCATGATAAGCAAAAGGCCTCTTCTGTGTTATTATGGGTTAGATAAGAGGGAACATTTTTAAATTCTGACACGTTGTTCAGGATTTTAAAAATTTCTCACCTTGAAGTTAAAGGCTGCATTTTAAAAAAAAGTCCAGCAACCCAAGGATACACCGATTCAACTATTATTCCAAATATTTGTATGCTTAAAGCACCTAGTTCTGTGCAATGCAGGCGGTCTGATGAAATACATCTATAACCAATGTGGAGCATGATACCTCAGTGTGTCCGTCTCTATAATGATGAATGTCATGAAATTAGAGCTAAACTTTGCATTGTATTCACATGGCAATTTACAGTATGTTGTCCTTGGAGGAGATGTCAGGGGTAAGTTTTTTACGCAGAGAGTGGTGAGTGCATGGAATGGGCTGCCAGTGGATATGATAGGGTCTTTTAAGAGACTCCTGGACAGGTATTTGGAGCTCAGAAAAACAGAGGGCTATGGGTAACTGTAGGTAATTTCTAAGGTAATTACATGTTCGGCACATCTTTGTGGGCTGAAGGGCATGTCTTGTGCTGTAGGTTTTCTATGTTTCTATGTTTCTATCTCAGTCAGGCCTTAGTTATGATATCTCACTTGGTTTGGATTTTGAGCATGTCACAATCAGAAGCAGGTTGAATATCACCAGCATACGTCGTGAAATTCGTTGTTTTTGCGGTGGCAGTACAATGCAATGCACAATAATAAAACTGTGAATTACAGTAAGTATATATATAGTAGTTAAATGAATTAAGTAGTGCAAAAATAGTAGTGAGGTAGTTCAATGTCCATTTAGGAACTGGATGGCAGAAGGGAAGAAACTGTACCTGAATCATTGAGTGTGGGCCTTCAGGCTCCTGTACCTCCCTCCTGATGACAGCAATGAGAACAAGACATGTCCTGGGTGATGGAGGTCCTTAGTGATCAACGACAACTTTTTGAGGCATCAATCTTTGAAGATGTCCTGGATACTATGGAGGCTAACGCCCATGATGGAACGGACTGAATTTACAAGTCTCTGCGGGTTATTTCAATCCTGTGCAGTGTCTGCACCACCCCCCACCCCACCATACTGGACGGCCAGTTGGAACGCCCTCCTCGGTACATCTGTAGAAACTGGCAAATGTTTTCAGTGATATACCAATTACATGGTGTACATCAGGTGATGCTGAAGATTTGGATGTGTACTTTGGACCTATTCTTTATTTAACACTATTTAGATACCCAGACAGGCTTAAAAAGAAGAGACTCCATTTGTTTGACAACAGCGCATTTACAAAATAACAAAGAGATGTGGTTTTTGCATTGGGAGATCAATCATTTAAAATGGATATGTTAGGGAGGAACTGGGTCAAAGAATTTCAAAGGTAGAGCTTACTTAGACAGTGGAGGGTACCGGAATACTCATGGATTACACTGGGTTCTGGACCTAATCCCTATCCTAAGTTAAGCACTGTAAATTTTTTTCTCTGTCCTCTTGCTGTCTATGAGCCTCCCTCTGTCCCTCTATCTCTCTTATGTGCACATTGTCTACTCCTCTCTTCTGTCTACCCTCTTTCTTTCTCCCACTACCTCTGTCTGCAAGGCACAGCTGGAGCCAAACCAATCCTGACACCGAGGGTCAGGTCCATCAGCTTTGGGTCAAGCTCCAGTCAGCAGTTTCCTTTTCTCCCAGACACAATGACTCACTTAGTGGAAGTTGGTTTATTGTGCTTGTTTTAAGAGAGAGTGCTGATCCTAATTCTGGTTTAGACTCAGAATGCAACCTACAAACAGGAGCTGTTGGCAAGTGATGGTCTCCATAAATCAAGGCGATGTACAATATTAGTCTAAAAAGGAAGAAATTTTCAGGTTCTATTCTATTTTATTTGGTTGTAGGCTTTCCCAGGCAAGTACCAGGGGTAATGGATCAGTCTGTGTTGTGATATTGTCGGTAGGTCTGAAGGATCAGAAGTTCATTTTTCTATATTCCAGTGTTATGTTTTTGTTGCATGCAGAGGTAAGTATCTGTCAGCCACTTGAAGCAACCAATGAGGGATCAGTGACAAAGGCAGCCTTTTCTGAACCTTCTGCCTCCATTAATATTACAACTTTTGTCGCCCAACAACATGAGTTGCCCAGGTTGAGGGATATGTTGCTGGAGTTAGTTGTGGTCTCAGGACAGATGTGGACCGTCTGGCCACCTTTGAGCAATCTAAAGCCGAGCACTGAAAAGAAAAGGGCAAGTATGTCAGAGAGAGAAGTAATTATCACTTATGGCATAAACACATTCCAGGTTTTTTTTTAACTTTTGAAGGGGTTTCAGTAACATCGGGACATTTTTCATTTTTAAATCTTGTAGTTGGTGTTATCAGTCGATGAACGTTTCAGTAAAATTTGTTCCCAATTCTCTAAAATTGAAGGAAAGGCTTGGAAAGGCAAAGGGAAAATCCTGGAAATTCAAAACAGAAAGGAATAACGGTATATGATTATAATATTGGAACAGTTATAGAGACATAGAGCACTTAGGGCTCAGAAACAGGTTCTACAGCTCAAGTTATGCCCATGATAACCTGCTTTACTGCCTCGCCCCATTTATCTGCACCCAGACCATGGGCATCCATACTCCTCTCATCCATGTAGCTATCCAACTTCTTTTAAATTTTGCAATTAAATCTGCATCTACCACTCCTGTTGGCAACTCATTCCACACTCACACCACCCTCTGAGTAAGGAAGCTCCCCCTGAAGTAGTTAACCCTAAACCTATGATCTCTGGTTTGAGTCTCACCCAGCCTCGGGGAGAAAATCCTGCTGGTTTTTACCCTATCTATACCCCTCATATTTTGTATACCTGTATGAGATCTCCCCTCTTTCAGAATCAGAATCAGATCACTGGCATATGTTGTAAAGTGTGGTGTTTTGTGGCAGCAGTACAGTGTAATGCATAGAAAGTTACTATAAGTTACAAAAAAATGCAAATACAAAAAGAAGAAACAGTAATAATAAATAAATAAACAATAAATATCAAGAAGATGAGACGAAGAGCCCTTGAAACTGAGTGCATAGGTTGTGGGAACATTTCAATGATTGGACAAATGAAATAGAGTGAAGTTTTCCCCTTTGGTTCAAGCGCTTGATGGTTGAGGGGTAATAACTGTTCCTGAACCTGGTGGTGTGAGTCCTGAGGCTCTTCAAGAGTGGTGGTATTTCCATACCAGGTTGTGATGCAGTCAATCAATATACTGTACTACACATCTATCAAAGTTTGTCAAAGTTTTAGATGCCATGCCAAGTCTTCGCAAACTCCTGAGGGAATAGAGTTTCTGCAATGCTTTCTTTGTAATTGCACTTATCTGCCTCGCCCAAGGTGTATTGGTATCATTTATTGTCACTGAGATTCAATCAGAAGCTTTTGTTCTGCATACCATCCAGACAGATCATTCTATGTAAAAGTACGTATATTGAGATAGTAAAAAGAAACAGAATGCAGAATCAGAATCAGGTTTATTATCACCAGCAGGTGACGTGAAATTTGTTAACTTAGCAGTAGCAGTTCGATGCGATACTTAATTAGAAGGAAAAAATAAAATAATAATAATAAATAAATAAATCAATTACAATATACATATGCAGGTTTCCCCCGCCATCCGAAGGTAGAGCGTTCCTATGAAACAGTTCGTAAGCCGAAATGTCGTAAAGCGAAGAAGCAATTACCATTTATTTATATGGGAAAATTTTGTGACCGTTCGCAGACCCAAAAATAACCTACCAAATCATGCCAAATAACACATAAAGCCTAAAATAACAGTAAGATATAGTAAAAGCAGGAATCATATGATAAATACACAGCCTATATAAAGTAGAAATACTTTTCCACAATCATTACTGAACTGTTCTTCATAGCGAAAATCTCACGCAAGCGCCGTCGGCAGAAAATCTCACGCAAGCGCCGTCGGCAGAAAATCTCACGCAAGCGCTGTTGGCAAGAACACGGCACAAGTGCTCTCCAGTAACCTCTAAGCTATGAAGCTGCCAAATCATATCAAATAACATGTAAAAATACACAGCCGATATAAAGTAGAAATAGTGTATGTACAGTGTAGTGTCACTTACCGGAATTGGGAAGACAGCTTGCCGAGCACACTGATGATGGTGTGTTAGACTGAGTTGTCGCAGGTTGGGATGGTGCAGTGGCCCCCACCCTCCAGGCCGCCAACTGATACATTGCTGCGAAGCATACAAGAATGCAGCAGTAGCCGGGAGGCACACAGCACATCTTTAAGAAAAAAGCCAAAACAAATGTGCTAATTAATTAGGTGCTGCCCGGCATGTAATTGTCAGCCCAGACCAGTGCTGATTGCCGATTGCATCGCCTTTGATCTGGGCCGACAATTACGTGTCGGTGGCACCTAAATAATTGGCATGTTTATTTCGGCTTTTTTCTTAAAGATATGCTGTGTGCCTCCCGGCTACTGTTGCATTCTCCGCGAATCGATACAGTATCTATTCGTGGCCTGGGGGTTGGGGTGGTGGGACACTGGGATGTCATCTCGTTGTCTGTTTTCATTAGAGCAGGCAGCTCATCTTCTCCTATGACTGCCCGGCTCGATGTTGAAGGTCGAGGTTCATCGTCTGCTATGGCTGATGTGGAAGGTTGCTTGACTGCTGAGCCTCGCGCATTTTTCTATCACACAGTTCTTTAATAAGGACTCAAACCATCCTGCAAATATCCCCTAAACCGACGTACCCTTTCAAAAATTAAACTTGTACTTTATCATTACTCATTCGGTTTCGATTGTTATCCTTCTTTCTTCCAATTGCATCAGCTCTTCATCTGTCAGTTCTTGATCATGGGTTGCCAAAACCCCTTCAACATCATGTTCGTCAGCTTCCACAAGCCAAACTCACTTTGTCCTTACTTCGTTCACCATGATCAAAACGCTTAATTATGTCTAGTTTTACGCTAAGTGTAACACCTTTACAAGCTCTTTTAGGCTTTTCTGATACCATAGAACTCATCTTGCAAATGGCTGCTCACAGGCTTGTGTTAAAGCAATGCTGTTTCGAACCCGGGGCAGAGCGGCTGCTCGGGGCGCGTGCTGCCTTTTAGCATGCGCTGATTTTTTCGCGCGGTTTTTCTTCATAACAGTGAAAACACCTTCTGAAAGCGAAAACAGGGTACTAATGTAGGTCTTTCGTAACAGTGAGGTTTCGTAAAGCGAACATTCGAAAAGCGGGGGACACCTGTATTGAATAGATTAAAAATCGTGCAAAAACAGAAATAATATATATTTAAAAAGTGAGGTAGATAGATATAATGTAATTGGTAGTTGTTTTTTTTTTGACCTTTATATATACTTTCTTGTACTCTGTATTCTTTTATGTAGAAACTAATAAAAATATTGAAAGAGAAGAAGTGAGGTAGTGTTCAAGGATTCAATGTCCATTTGGGAATCGGATGGCAGAAGGGAAGAAGCTGTTCCTGAATTGCTGAGTGTGAGCCTTCAAGCTTCTGTACCTCCTATCTGATGGTAACAGTGAGAAAAGGGCATACCCTGGATGCTGGAGGTCCTTAATAATAGAAGCTGCCTTTCTCCTTGAAGATGTCCTGGGTACTTTGTACTTTGTAGGCTGGTATCCAAGATGGAGCCGACTAAATTTACTTCTTTCAGTCCTGTACAGTAGCTCCCCCTACCCCTCCATACCAGACAGTGATGCAGCCTGTCAGAATGCTGTCCACAGTACAACTACAGACATTTTTGTGAATGCAGAAGATAGTATTGCAACTGCTGAGAAAGTGAAGTGTAGCTGGACAGATAAAGTGCACAGAAAAGTAGGTTGGTAGGTCAAGAGTTGAAGTGTTCATTCTTTGGTGTATAAGAAGTCCATTCAAGAATCCAATAGCAGTGGAATAGAAGCTGCCATTGCTGGTACGTGCTTTGAAGCTGTTGTATCTTTTGTCTGGTGGGAGAGGAGAGAAGAGAGAATGACCAGGGCATTAGGAATCAAGTTTCCACTTATATCTGAGGGGCTCGTCTAATTCAGGTAACACCCTCCTGGTTGTAAAAGGAAATGCAACGTTTAAAATCCATTCCAAATGGGTAGTTCCTCAACACCAATAGGGAAAACTAACATTCTCAATCAAGTTTATAGTAGAACAGCAGAGGGATTTAACATATGAACACAATATAAAAAGTTGGCGAAAAAATACTAGCTTTGAATGGTAAGTAAGGATCTTAGAATCTTTAAAATCTGATTACTAATATGTAACTGCATCATTGGCCAAGTGAATTCCTCCCTCACTAGCTCTTCAGAACAGAATATCTGAATCTGAAGCAAATTTGATCTCAGTGGGACTCCACTATAAGTGGAAATACAGACATCCAGTCCACAGCTTATTCTGTCATGTCATGGATAAGCATCTGCAGCCTGGATTTTATTGACTTCGCCCAGGTTCCACATCCCCCAGATCTACTTTATCCTCATCTGGAAGGATGGTCTCGCTGTGTTTGATGGACCCAGATTGGAGAGGAATGCCCCAAGTGCTAGTTATGTTTCAGATGATGTAATGGAGTGACAAATGGACAGAACAACCTCAGATGCACAAACTCCTCTGGAAGTCTTTGACAGGCAATGTGCTTTACTGGCTGTCAGAACAATAAAGATTTCACAATATTCAATCAGATTTTAAAAACTACTAACAAGCACTTGAAGCTATTTTTAGATATTCACAACCACGTAAAACACAATTGTTTTAAACTGATTCTTGCTCTTTCTTTCCCAGTTTAATTAGCCTAGGATCCAGGGGCAGGCAGGTTCCTTTGACAAATCTCAGCAATCTCCTGCCCCACAGCTGGTCCCTTGGAATCAGCTGTGGACAGCATCTGGAACATTGCCAAATACCTGACCAGCAAATTTGGGATTTTCATCTTTGTGCGGAAGTCCCAGAAATGAGCAGTGCTTAATACTGTGAATGTGGGATTGCCAGCAAACATCAGTAACACCAGATCAATCTTAGTAAATATTTAACATTACATACTATTATTGGCTCTAAGCATTGCCACCTATTTTCACCCTCATTGTTATACTCCTAAATCACTTTAGTGTGAGAACTGACACAGACTGCAGATTTTCAATAAAATCAATCTGTATTTATTTAGTGCACATAAAGGAAACAATACAATGACATCATCAGACAAACTTGCCACAAACACAACTAGTACAGAATAGAAAAAGTCGGGCTGAGAGGGAAAGATGCCTTAAAGGAGGAAAAAGTGGCAGAGGAGCAGAGAGGTTTACTTAGGAATTTCAAAGCCTGGGCTTTTATCAATAACACATACAAGTTGCAAATGAGTGATTAAAGTCAAAGACAATCAACAGGTTTGAATTAATGGAGCGTACATATTTTGGAGGGTTGTAGACACCAGAAACGATTATAGAATCAGGTTTTAAAAGTAAGTTAAATGCCAAGAAGGCACTTAACAAGGAGAAAATGCGGACCATAGTTACAAGGGACATGAATAAACAGGACAGTGTGAGTTACAACCAATGGTTCTGTGGTGATTTTGGAAGCAGTGCTGTTAACTTTCATAAAATTGGAATGGGACAGAAACAGGGCTTCTCACCTTCATCGTCCATGCAGTCCATGATGACAACCTGTGCTAATCCCATCTGCCTGCATCTAACCCCTATTCCTCAACACCCTTCTTGTCAAAATACTTATTCAAATGCCTTTGAAATGTTGCTGTTGTATCTGCCTCTATCAGCTCGTTTCAGATAACCACCAACCCCTTTGTGAGAAACATCCCCCTCAGTTTCTCTTTCTCAATAGTTCTATTTAATATCAGAGAAATGTATACAATATACATCCTGAAATTCTTTTTCTTCTCAGACATCCACAAAAAAATAGAAGAGTGCCCCAAAGAATGAGTGACAGTCAAAATGTTAGAATCCCAAAACCCCCTTCTCGCCCTTCCCACGTACAATCATCAGCAAAGGAACCACCCTTCCCCATATATTAAGCACAGTAAACTCTGACAATTTGTCCTATCTATGCCCCCCAAAATGTTATAATCCTGCATTAAAGCTACCCCTCAACCTCCAATGCTCTTGTGAGAATAAAGCCTGCCTAGGCAACCTCTCCTTATAACCACAACCCTCCATTCCAGGCAACTTCCTGACAGATCTCTCCTACACACTCTCTAATGCTACTACAATTGTCCTGTAGTATGGCAGCAGAGCTGTACACAATACTCCAAATGCAGTCTAACCAGCATTTTGACCTGTTGAAACATGATGTCCCAAGTCTTTCGCTCAATGCCTCTACCTATGAGGGTAAGCATGCCATCTTACACTATCTACTTGCACTGTCACTTTCAATGGGCTGTAGACTTTCAGCTCAAATTCCTTTTATAAATCAATGTTCATAAGGCCAATACTACATTTTCTCCTAAAATTTAACTGATGATTTCATTTTTTTAAAACTTAGTTTCATTAGCAAAAAATGTCACCAGGAATTTTCAGGTAAGTAATTCAGCTTTAGAGATGAGTGGTGATTGGTGATTCAGCATCACTTAATAACATTAAAATTCCCAATGAATTAGTCAAATCCCATGATTGCAAAACAATAAACTAAGGTCTATTATTTCTGCTTGCAAGCACAGATGTGAAATGATGGCTCCCTTTGGATTTCACTCTTATGAGAGACAGCATTTTCAAAACTGGGATTATTTTTCTTCCAGGCACATTCTGGTCCTTTAAGAAGTGCAACCTTTCTCAGTGGAACTGTTGGAGATGGAAAATCCAGAAGTAAGGTTTGATCTGGATTATGTTTACCACAGAGACAATATTGTATTGCAATTGTTGTAATATTATAATATAATCAACAACAGGCCTTCAGACTGATTAGAACATTTGGGCACCAATTATCTTTGTTGCACAATATTTTCCTAGTCTGAGATGCTTATCCATCTCACTGTGAAAAATAACTATTTCCTTCGCTGTTCCTTCTCAAAGCTCAGGACCCTCGAGGTGTTTTACATTTTTGAACTACGATTACTGTGGTACAGGATGAAAACAGAAAGCTAATGTGCACACGGCAAGATCTCGAAATGACAATAATCAGGTTAGCTGTTTTACTAAGTTGAGTAGCAAATGTGATCAATGGGGCAAATTCCCTTCTGTCTATTGATTAGTAGCATGGTATCCAGTACATCCAACTCTAGGTGTGGACTGCTACTTGCTTTTACACTTCTGCCTAAAGAGGCCATCTGGAGATTTAATCAGTTTTCCCCCACGTATATCCATCATCAGAAGCAAACTCCCCGTTTCCACTTCTGTAGCATCACTTGACCTGCCCCAGTTGCTGCTGAAACATTTGTACATTATTATTCATCTGAGTATTCTAATTCAGTCCTAACCTATGCCATTCTATCAAACAAAAACTTGCAATCACCCAGAGTGTCTGTCCCAGCCTTACCTCACACCATTCATTCTGTTCACCCATCGCTCTTGTGCAACAAACTACTCTGACTCCAAGTTAAAAAAATCATGATTTTAAGTTCTTATCCTTAAAATCCCTGCACAGCCACACTCCTCCTTTACTCTGCCACCTCCTGAGATATCTGCTTTCCTTCCATTTTGGGCTCTTGTCCGTAGAACATGGAACTGTGCAGCACAGGACAGGCCCTCTGGCTCATGCCGTTGTGCCAACCTTTTAATCTGCTCCATGATCGGTCTGACCCTTCCCTCCCACATAGCCCTCCATTTTCTTCCATCCGTGTGCAAATCTAAGAGTCTTTTAAACGTCCCAATGTATCTGCCTGTACCACCACACCCAGCAGTGCATTCCATCCACTTCACCCTGTTTGTAAAGAAAACTCCACTTCTAACATCCCCCCATACCTTCCTCCAATCACCTTAAAAGCACGTCCTCTCATATTATCCATTGTTGTCCTGAGAAAATGGTACTAGCTGTCCACTAGTATATCAATGCCTCTTATCATCTTATACGCTACTATCAGGTTGCCTCTCAACCTCCTTTGCTCTAAAAAGAAATGCCCTAGTTTGCTCAACCTTTCCTCAAAAGTCATGCACTCCAATCTATGCAATGCCTTGGTAAATTGCCTCTGCACTGTCTCTAAGGTTTACCAATCCTTCCTATAATGAGATGACCAGAGGTGAACACAATACTCCAAGTGTGGTCTAACCAGGGTATTATAAAGCTGCAACATTAGCTCATGGCTCTTGAAAACAATTCCCCGACTAATGCAGGCTGATGCACCCTAACAACCCTGTCGACTTCCACGCAACTTTGAGGAATCACTGTTCCTCCACACTGCTAAAAATCTTGCCATTAACTCTGTATTCTGCCTTCAAGCTCAACCTTCCAAAATGTATCACTTCACACTTTTCCAAATTGAACTCCATCTGCCATTTCTCAGCCCAGCATTGCTTCCTGTCTATGTCTATTGGAACCTATGACAAACTTCTATGCTATCCGCAACACCACTAACCTTTGTATCATCTGCAGACTTACCAAGCCAACCCTCCACTGCCTCACTTAAGTCATTTATAAAAAATCACAAGTGCAAGGGATCCAGAACACATCTAGAACACACCTGTGGAACACCACTAATCAAGGACATCCAGGCAGAACAGGCTCCATTTATTTCCACTCTCTGCCTTCTGTGGGCAAGCCAGTTCCAAATCCGCAAAGCCAAGTTTCCCTGGTTCCCATGCCTCCTGACTTTCTGAATGAGCTTACCTTGGGGAACTTGGTTGAATGCCTTACTAAATTCTACAAACACAACATCCACCAACTTCATCAATTTCCTCAAAAAAGTCAATCTGGCTCGTGGGGCACCGTCTGTCGCTCACAAAGCTATGCTGACTATGCTTCTCCAAATGAGAAGCTCCTATTTTAATTGATTGCTGACTGATGTCTGCTGCTGAAGCTTGTTTTCTGCAGCTTTCTTGCTAAGCCTCTTCTAGGCACCTTCACAGTCATTTTAAGATGCTCCTTCAAAGCTATGTTTTTGATACATTAGCCCTTTAAGTAGTTGTGTACTAAATTTTGTTTGAGGAGATTAATAGGTAGCCAAGGGGTATCTGAACCATATTGTGTCTAACTGACAAGATAATGAAAAGAAAGCAAATTAATTTGATTTTGAAGCATCAATAGAGCATCATATTTTCTCACCGTGTAGAAGAAGGCCAACTGGCTCATTAAATCTATGCTGGCTCTCAAAACTCCCACCAATCCCATTCCCTCTCCTATTTCTTTGTTCCCTTTTCTCACGTGTCTATTAACTCCCCAAATCTCATCCCACCTTCTTACAGCAGCTTTCCAACCTACACACCTTTGGGGTTAGGGAAGGAAACTGGAGTGTCTGGAGAAACCCACATCACAGAGAGAACATGCAGACTCCACATAGATAGCACCAGAGGACAGAATTGAACCTAGCTTTGTTGCAGTTTTGAGACATCAGCACTACCCACTGCGGCCCTGTGCCGCTCAGTAAAATATCATGCACTCGTACCAAATATGTGCTCAGCTGACGTGGTTGAGTAAAGAGTGGCCAGTTTCTTCCCACCCCTTCTTCCAGATGTGACATTAAACCAAGGTCATTCGTAACCTCTGCTAAAACTAAGGGACCCTTCAGAGAACGTAACAGGAAGATTGGAGTTCCCATCACCACCCAGCCCTTGGCCAATCATCTCATTGTTGTTTGTGGAAACTTGCTGTGTACAGAATGGTCACAAGATATGCAATGTGACAACAGTGATTCAACCTCAGTCCCACCCAATAAATGGAAGTCCCTTGGCACAGTGCCATGCCTCTACTCATCCCTCGGGTGAGGATCACCTTACTAGCCATGGATGTTGCAAGCATTAAAATGATGCTCCAACGTATTGGTTGTCGTTAGAGATGATGCTATTGCGGGAACCTCAGTAGTCAGAATACACTGCCACTGAATGAGCAGGAGATGCAGCAACTGGATTTTTAAAGTACGGACAATCCACAGGCTACTAACAAGTGTCTGTTCCAGAGAACTATTCATAACAGAAACTATTTCTGAGTCAGAAATGGTTTGCGGAAGCAGTAGTGACGGGAGAGCGAGCAGGCATGGGTGGAACGGCAGCCAGCCAGCCCCGCTGACCTAGTGAGCTCTAGCCAGTTCGATCCAGCTCCCGATTGCTGCAATCCCGGGAGCAGTCGGGCAGGTGCGGGGAGAGGAGGCACAAGGAAGTGTCCCGCTCCCACCCTGCAGAAGATGCCTGCAGCCCTGCAGCTGCCAGCCGGTCTATCCACGTCTGTGCCGCTGGTCTCCCAGACCCGCGTTTCTATGCCCATAAGTCAGGCATTCACAGGCTGGTGAGGACCTGCAGTGGAGGGACAGGATGATGACCATCTGGCAGGTGAGCTGTTCAAGTGCCTTATGTTATCTTAAACTGTGTCCTATCCGTGAATCCTATTGGAGAGTATGGACGACAGCCCTCTCGCTGCCCAAACTCACCAGCACCTTTATTTGTCTAAGTAAAACGAATTTATATTTATGAATTTCTTACTGATCGGAAAAGGAGTACAATGTCCCAAAGAATCTACAGGAATTTTCATAAAAGTTGCTGGTGAACGCAGCAGGCCCGGCGGCATCGCTAGGAATGTCAGTCGACGTTTCGGGCCGAGACCCTTCATCAGGACTGAAATTCCAGCATCTGCAGATTTCCTCGTGTTTGCGTTACAGAAATTTTCAGTTGTTATCATTACCAAGGACAATATTTCCCTTCATTTCCTTTGGCAAGTATCAGTGAAGAAACTATCGTTTACAACCTGTTGCAGGCCACCCCATACTCAGCTGATCATAGCATTTTAAAGATCCAGAAAGGCCAGGGTGAAGACGGGGTTGGGGAACTGATTTTCTTTTACCTTCTCCTGTTATGCATTAGAGGGTTCCAATCAAAACCTTTGACATTGGCCCTTCGATTAGACATCATCTTCCGATTCTAAAGGAGAGCCAGAATTCACATCACACTAAAGAAGTTGCTGCCTCTCCACGAAGTATAACAGTGCAAAACAGAAGTTACTTTTGTGAGGTACTTTTCCCATCTACAGGGTGCCCCAGAGTGCACTAGAATCAATGAGGTATGTTTTCATTGTAAAGTAGGAAAACAGGTAGCCTACGTGGCAGCAGATGACAACACAGCAGATGACAAGCTTCCACAAACAGCCACTTAATAGTCTTCAGGAAAATGGACTTTAGTTAATGATGTAGATCAAAGGAAAATTATTAGGCAGTATTTTGGTATCTTCTTCAAAAAGATGGCGCAGAATTCTTCATGCCTACTTGAGGGAGCAGATCGAGTCCCACTGTAAGAAAGACAGCATTCTGGGCACTAAAGCATCTCAATGGTAGTGCTTATTTTTCTTCTGTTGTGAAAAATGCAAAGCATTTATTGCTCTGATGGTGTGTTGTACAGTTTTTGCTTGCTGCAGATGATAGATTACTGAAGTAGCATCTGCCTCAGTGATGAGATTGCTATAAGTAGTGACACAACTAACACAGTGACACATCACATGAATAAAAATTGGTCACGTCGATACCAGCAACTGGTTAGTTTCTGCACATAACTGACCTTAACTCAGGGGAAACTAATAAGCCAGCAGTCTCATAGAGACAAAGCCAGCTGCTGGTTTGAAGATGCTCCCTGATGCTAGGGTGAAGCATCATTAATATTCAAGGCAACTTTATCAGCCCTGGAAATGCAGCACACTTCATACAATACAATAGTTGTGGAGATCGGCTCCAATCCCCAACATGACCTCTACATCCTAAACAGTTCCCCCAAAAACAAGCAAGACTATCTGTGATGATATGCCTCAAACTTAATGTTTTTGTGCCTCACCCTGGTTTGTGGCAAGTTATTCTGCTGCTCCGCAGTAAATCACATGTACAGGATCTTAATTAATGGCTGCCTTACAGCACATTTGATCGCTATTCAGCTGTCATCAACTGCTGAATGGAGTGTACTGTGTATAATGCAGTTGCAGCCATCCCCATTCATTGCTGGCCACTAATAACAATCTGGAAAACATGTACCAGTTTGATTGTCCATGTTCCTGCCCATCATTTACTCAAAGACTCAGCCGGTCGCGATCACTCTTTTACAGAGTGAAAGAAGCCGCATTTTTAAACTAAAGTGACATGGCTTCGCTCACGGTGTCACAGTTCCCTAAAGCAGTGGAGACCAGTGCTGAGATTTTGTGAAGATAATGCTTGATTAATCCCACCATTCCATTAACTTAAATAAGGTCATTTGGAAGCTCTCCAAAATTCCTTCATGTGAAGTAAATGTGATTTCCATTAGTAAATGTACTAAATCCCAAGTTTGCAGAAAACACAAAGGGAATATTGTTGAGAAGCCTGTGGAATGGGTGCCCGGGGAATCACTCAGCATGTCCTTACATGGGTGAGGTTGAGGCTGTGTCATTAGTGATATTTTACTGTTTATTAAACATTCATATAAAGTGTTAATATTATTTCTGATGACATTAATGAAGAGCACATTGTGATATCATTGATATTAGAAATAATGTCTAAACAGAAACTGAGAGCACAATGAGTTAAAATAAAATGTCTAGTCTTTCTATTTGTTTGAACAATAATTAAGTATTTCAATCCCTGTTTCAGCTCCTCTCTGTTTACACTCAACATCCTCTTTAACCCAGAGCTGAGTTTTTAAAGCCCATGTCTTCTCTGAAGCCAGATGTCTTCCCCTGTACAAGAACAGCAGGTAAGGTGCGCAACAGTGGGGCTCAGACCGACCTCCAGGCACAAGATAACCAGAGGATAAAGGTCAACTGAGGAGAAGCGTAATTGCAGGACCAAGATGATGAGGGGATGGGGTTCAGATCATTTAAAGGTGTACTCTTGTTGCCTGTCATAATGAGGTGAAACTTATCTTTGTGTTTCAAGTTAACTGCCATGCTGTGGTGAAGCCTGTGTCTCCCACACTACATCTACATCCCATCTATAATCGATGGGATATGATTTGGAGGTCTCTGGTGACGCGACCAATTCACTGGTGCTCAATCTATGAAGAAGAGGGCACTGTGTGGAACTACACTCAGGAGGAGCCCTTAATCAGTTCTGAAGGTGGCATGAGAGCACATAGCACAACCAAGTCATCTCTCTTGTAAACCACTATCCACCCCTGATATGGGGACATGACATTATTTGAATCCAGGGCCATTCTGGCAGTCAACATTACACAACCTACAACTCTCAGGCTTCTGAACCAGCGTAGATAGCTGCACTCACCACAACTCTGAACTGATTCCACAATCTACAGACTCACTTTCAAGAATTTACAACTCATGTTCTCAGCGTTATTTATTTTTTTACTTGCACAGTTTGCCCTTTTGCGCATTGGTTGTTTATTAGTCTTTGCTTATATAGAGATTTTCATAAGTTATTTTATAGTTCTTTATCTTACTGTAAATGTCCACAAGAAAATTAATCTCAAGGTAGTATAAAGTAACATATGTATTTTGATAATAAAATTTAATTAGACTCTGACCATCTAAATTAACTCTTCAATGCATTAACAAGGGAGTGTGCTCTACATTCCCTATAACAATGCTTTGAAATGTACTTAATCAGCTCAAAAGTGTTTCACAATGCTCATAGGTTGTGGGAGATACTGTAACAATTTATTCATTAATGTTTATTTAATGACCAAGTATTTTCTGTTTTATCCAGTTGCTCTTCTGGGGAAAGTGAAGAACGCTCCAATCACTACAAACTGCAGAGAACTGAGTAATGAACACAGGTTGAAGGATCTGGTTTGGAAGCAGAGGTTGGAAACAAACATCACCATCCCCTGACAGTGGTGTGCTGCCAGCCTCTGTGTCATTCACATCCACTGAAGTCATCTGTTTAGTTCTAATACAGAGTGGACAACCACAGCAGAGATCAGTTAAAGTTATCCCTCTTCAAGCCAAGTAAGAGGAGATCTGATGGACAACTATAAAATAAAAGAAGTCAATCCAAGCCACCAATGAAATACAGAAAAAAAAACAGGATGACAGCAGTTGAGGAATATTGCCAGGAAATATGGTGATTCTATGCAGGAAGGTTGGGTAGGAGAGTATAGAAAATAAAACTTCTGAAGTCATTGAAGAGACTTTTCTAACAGAATGTTTACTTATCATGAAAGGAGACATAAGACGGGCTAAATGAGGGCCATCTGTTAGGATTCCAAGTCAGCCATCAATGCAGTGACCACATTTTTATATTGTATAGTGGAGGATTGGGCAGATACTATTAAAATCGCTAGCTAATGTATTAAACCTGTCAACTGGTAGTAATTTCAAGAGCTAGTTGGCTGGTAAAAATCAAGGTCTCAAACAGGAAGCCTGACATCCTGTTATTATTATGTTAATCTCTCCCCTTCCCCCACTTTATGGATCCCAGCTCTGTCTGCAGCCACCAGGACAGGAGTTAGCCGCCTCTCGGCTGCCTTCCCTGAAACCATTACCCCCAGATCTAACTGAGTGTTTCAGTCACATTGCAGAGGGATATGGCAGTGTACCATTACCCCCAGATCTCACTGAGTGTTTCAGTCACATTGCAGAGGGATATGGCAGTGTACCATTACCCCCAGATCTCACTGAGTGTTTCAGTCACATTGCAGAGGGATATGGCAGTGTACCATTACCCCAGATCTCACGGAGTGTTTCAGTCACATTGCAGAGGGATATGGCAGTGTACCATTACCCCCAGATCTCACTGAGTGTTTCTGTCACATTGCAGAGGGATATGGCAGTGTACCATTACCCCCAGATCTCACTGAGTGTTTCAGTCACATTGCAGAGGGATATGGCAGTGTACCATTACCCCCAGATCTCACTGAGTGTTTCTGTCACATTGCAGAGAGATATGGCAGTGTACCATTACCCCAGATCTCACAGAGTGTTTCAGTCACATTGCAGAGGGATATGGCAGTGTACCATTACCCCCAGATCTCACTGAGTGTTTCTGTCACATTGCAGAGGGATATGGCAGTGTACCATTACCCCCAGATCTCACTGAGTGTTTCAGTCACATTGCAGAGGGATATGGCAGTGTACCATTACCCCCAGATCTCACTGAGTGTTTCTGTCACATTGCAGAGGGATATGGCAGTGTACCATTACCCCCAGATCTCACTGAGTGTTTCAGTCACATTGCAGAGGGATATGGCAGTGTACCATTACCCCCAGATCTCACTGAGTGTTTCAGTCACATTGCAGAGGGATATGGCAGTGTACCATTACCCCCAGATCTCACTGAGTGTTTCTGTCACATTGCAGAGGGATATGGCAGTGTACCATTACCCCCAGATCTCACTGAGTGTTTCTGTCACATTGCAGAGGGATATGGCAGTGTACCATTACCCCCAGATCTCACTGAATGTTTCAGTCACATTGCAGAGGGATATGGCAGTGTACCATTACCCCAGATCTCACGGAGTGTTTCAGTCACATTGCAGAGGGATATGGCAGTGTACCATTACCCCAGATCTCACGGAGTGTTTCAGTCACATTGCAGAGGGATATGGCAGTGTACCATTACCCCCAGATCTCACTGAGTGTTTCAGTCACATTGCAGATGGATATGGCAGTGTACCATTACCCCCAGATCTCACTGAATGTTTCTGTCACATTGCAGAGGGATATGGCAGTGTACCATTACCCCAGATCTCACGGAGTGTTTCAGTCACATTGCAGAGGGATATGGCAGTGTACCATTACCCCAGATCTCACTGAGTGTTTCAGTCACATTGCAGAGGGATATGGCAGTGTACCATTACCCCAGATCTCACTGAGTGTTTCAGTCACATTGCAGAGGGAAATGGCAGTGTACTATTACCCCAGATCTCACTGAGTGTTTCTGTCACATTGCAGAGGGATATGGCAGTGTACCATTACCCCCAGATCTCACTGAGTGTTTCAGTCACATTGCAGAGGGATATGGCAGTGTACCATTACCCCAGATCTCACTGAGTGTTTCAGTCACATTGCAGAGGGATATGGCAGTGTACCATTACCCCCAGATCTCACTGAGTGTTTCAGTCACATTGCAGAGGGATATGGCAGTGTACCATTACCCCAGATCTCACTGAGTGTTTCAGTCACATTGCAGAGGGATATGGCAGTGTACCATTACCCCCAGATCTCACTGAGTGTTTCAGTCACATTGCAGAGGGATATGGCAGTGTACCATTACCCCAGATCTCACTGAATGTTTCAGTCACATTGCAGAGGGATATGGCAGTGTACCATTACCCCAGATCTCACTGAGTGTTTCAGTCACATTGCAGAGGGAAATGGCAGTGTACTATTACCCCAGATCTCACTGAGTGTTTCTGTCACATTGCAGAGGGATATGGCAGCGTACATATGCATTATCCAGAGGCCACTGAGTAAGAAAGGAAGCAAGTAAATTATTGAATAAAATAGGAGGCATATGAGATTAAACAAAAGCAACGTTAGTTCCTTGGTCCACTGTCCAGAGAAGTAAATCAGCTTCATTAAAAGATGTTTAAACAAAGTAAATAAGTTGCAGACCTCACTGAATGTCTCAAACACATTCCCAAATGATATCGCACTGTACGTATGGAATATCAAGAGGCAGCTGAGGTAGGTTGGCTTTAAAAGGGGAAAATTATAACGGAGAAGGCAAGATGTTTAGAAAGGAAACTGAGGGTTGAAGCCATTTATAGCATGACTGACAGTGAAGGGGCTATTAAAGCCATCAAAAATATTTTTAAAAGGTCCTTTCCTGAGCTCCTCAGAATCAAAGTCACTCTTTTGTGTCAAAGTGGAAACAAATTTCTACAAATTGGTCCAAATTTAATTTGAAATATTAAGCACAAAATAATTAATAGCATAATTACTCACCCCCCTTCAAGTATTAAGTAGATGCACCTTTGGCAGCAATTACAGCCTTGACTCTGTGCAGATAGGTCTCTATCAGCTTTGCACATACGGGCACTGCAATTTTTCCCCATTCTTCTTTACAAAACTGCACAAGCTCTGTCAGATTACATGGAGAGTGTAACCATTCACAAATTCTCAGTTGGATTGAGGTCTGGACTCTGACTGTCCATTCCAGGACATTAACTTTGTTGTTTTTAAGCCATTCCTGTGTAACTTTGGCTTCATGCTTGGAGTCATTGTCTTGCTGGAAAACAAATCTTCTCCCAAGTCACGATTCTCCTTCAGACTGCATCAGGTTTTCCTCCAGGATTTCCCTGTATTTTGCTGCATTCATTTTACTCTCGACCTTCACAAGTCTTCTAGGACCTGCTGCAGTGAAGCATCCCCACAGCATGATGCAGCCACCACCATGCTTCACAGTAAGAATAGTGAGTTTTTGATGATGTGCTGTGTTTGGCTTATGCCAAACATAACATTTAGTCTGATGGCCTCAATTTTGGTTTCATCAGACCATAGAACCTTCTTCCAGCTGACCTCAGAGACTCCCACATGCCTTCTGGCAAACTCTGGCCATGATTTCATGTGAGTTTTTTTCAACAGCGGTTTGCTCTTCACCACTCTCCCATAAAACACCCGGGCAGCAGTTGTCGTATGCACAGTCTCTCCCATCTCAGCCACTGAGGTTTGTAACTCCTCCAGGGTTAACATGGGTCTCTTGGCGGCCTCCCTCACTAGTCCCCTTCTTGCACGGTCACTCAGTTTTTGAGGATGGCCTGCTCCAGGCAGATTTACAACTCTGCCATATTCTTTCCATTTTTTTGATAATTGAATTAACTGTACTCCAAGGGATATTCAGTGACTTGGAAATTTTCTTGCATCCATTCTCAGACTTGTGCTTTTCAATAATCTTTTCATGGAGATGCTTGGCGTTTTCTCTTGTCTTCATGGTGTAGTTTTTGCCAAAATACTGACTCACCAGGAGTGAGTGGTGTATTTTTACTACAATCATTGAAACGCCTCGACTGCATGCAGGTCTCCAAATCAGACCTCTGTTTAGCTAATTATGTGACTTCTAAAACCAATTGGCTGCACCACTGATGGTTTGGTGTGTCATATTAAAGGGGGTGAATATTTATGCAATCAATTATTTTGTGTTTATATTTGTAATTAATTTAGATCACTTTGTAGAGATCTGTATTCACTTTGACACGAAGGAGTCTTTTTCTGTTGATCAGTGTAAGAAAAAACAAGTTAAATCCAGTGTGATTCGACATTGTAAAACAATAAAACATGAAAAGTTGCAAGGGGTGAATGCTTTTTGTAGGAACTGTATGTCGTGAAATTTGTTAGCTTTATGGCAGCAATACAATGAAATACACAATAAACATAAATTTTTAAAACTGATTTACAGTAAGTATATATATGTCTATTAAATAGTTAAGTTAAAATAAGTATGCAAAAAAAAACAGAAATTAAAAAGTAGTGAGGTAGTGTTCATGGGTTCAATGTGCATTCAGAAATTGGATAGCAGAGGGGAAGAAGTTGTTCCTGAATCACTGAGTGTGTGTCTTCAGACTTCTGTACCTCCTTTCTGATGGTAACAGTGTGAAGAGAAAATGTCTTGGATGGTGGTAATCCTTAATGATGGATGCTGCCTTCCTAAAGCATCACTCCTTGAAGATGTCTTGGATGCTACAAAGGCTAATACCCATGGTGGAGCTGACTAATTGCTTTAAATCACACATTTCATTCTCTGGGATGTGGTCGTCACTGGAAGGTTAACTTTGATTGCTTTTCCTACTTCCCTTTGAGAAGATGTTGCATGAGACATCTTTTTCAACCACAGCTGTTATTCTGGTGCATATACCCCCACTGTAAATATATTAAGTAGAGACCAGCAATTAGACTCAACGATGAGTAAGGGACTGCAATATGCTTCAGAGTCAGAGTCATGGAGTCACAACAAATGCCCTTTCAGAGCCATGCCCATGTCACACATTGTGCCTGTCCATAATAATTCCATTTACCCTGTATAAGGCCCATAGCCTTCAGCGCTATGGTGATTCAAGGACTTGTCATGCTTGCTTTTAAATGTTGTGAGAGCATCTGCCTCCACTACCTCTTCAGGCAGTCTTTTCCTGAGTCCAACCACCTTCCATGTGAAAAAAAGTCCCCCTGGGGTCCACAGAATATCCTGTCTCTCATAAGATAACTTTTTGCTTTTGATATCCTCACATTTGAAGATTTTTTTTTGATCTACCATTTCATTATTTTGTTTATCTTTGTCAAGTCCGTCTCTAATTCCCCTGTTCCAGGATTTTGAGCTGCTTGGAGAGGAACCTATAGTTAATGTGGTTCCTGTGCACCTCCTGCCTTTGCCCTCCTCGGTGCTAGAGGCACATGGCTTGCAAAGTATTGTTGGAGGCTGGGTGAGCTCCTGCAGTGCATTTTATAAAGGGTGCACACCGCAACCTCTGTGAACTGGCTGTGGCTCCAACAAATCTGTATCCTTTGTCCTGCCTAGTGTTGGAACGGCTCCCATCCAGGCAAGTGGAGAGGATTCCATCATGTTCCCAGGATGTGTTTTATAGATGGTGTAAAGGTTTTGCAGTATCAGGAAGTGAGTCCCTAGTCACAGGATATCCACTCTCAGACATGAGCATATATATAGTCGCAGTATTAAACAGAAAGTGTTGGAAACACTCAGCAGGTAGGCACCATCTCCGGAAAGAAAAATAGAGTTAATGCTCCATTTCATAGTATTTATGGAAATGGTCCAGTTGACTTTCTGGTCAGTGGTGATATCTGGGGTATTGATGGTGCTGAGAGACTGAACAGGGTAATGCTATCCAACATCATAGACTCAATATTGTTGGCGGTGTATAACATACCTGTCATTTATCGGATTTCATTCCATCTCTGAGTGTGCTCTGTGCACAGATATAGACTTTTTTCATTTTTTGACCTTGAAGGAAGGACTTTGATGAAGCAGCTGGAGATGGTTGTGTAGAGGAATTTCAGCATTGCTATCATACGGACTGGGGTGACTCTTTCTCCTCTCCTATCAGATTCTTTCTTCTCCAGCCTCGACCTTTCCCACCCACCTGGCTTCACCTACCACCTTCCAGCTAGTCACTTTTCCCTCCCCACACCTTTTAATTCAGTCATCTCTCCCCTTTCCTCTCAGTCCTGAAGGCCTGAAATCATGACTGTTCAGTCTTTTCCATAGATGCTGCCTGACCTGCTGCGTTCCTCCAGCACTTTGTGTGTACTGCAATGATTAACCATCTGTATTCCGTATAATCATAAATCCTTCAAATTCTTAGTACGGAGAAGGGGGCTATTCAGCCCATTAGTTCACGACAAGCTCCAAGTCCATTTCTTCTGTTCTTTGCCACAGACTTACAATTATTCTCTCAAACATACATCCAGTTACCAGTTGATGTCCGATGCACAGAGAACCCAAAAGAAAATTTGCAGACTTTCTGCAGCTCACTGTAAATTACCAATACATTTTATATTTATTTTTTTATTAAAGCTGAGTGATGTATTCCAAAAAAATCCTAGCAGAGTGCCAGGCTTTGAGAACATCTAATTTAATTCAATCAGCTTAATAAATTATACTTCAAGTCATCAAGAAATTCATGAACATGCTCCCACAAGACTACAACCCCTCAAAATAAGAGTATGCAGGATGTGCTCGCACACTCTGTTGAATCCATTTGGAGAGCATTCATATGAATTTGCCATGTCCACTGCACAGTCTGTGCTGTCCTGAGGTTTAGCACTCTCTTTCTCACTGTTTTGTAACTGGCTAAGTGGTGTATCACTGTGAAATTGTACTCCTCATATCTGACCAGCCCATTTATATAGAATAAGCAATGATCTTAATATCAGATGCCACATACTACCTTCTAGTCAGAATAAACACATTAATTCACCACCAAACACTATAATATAAGGTACTGTCAGAGGAGTTCTGCAAATATCCCCAATAGCCTTTTTTGGTGGCAATGAATGGGATACTGATGCCAGTCGCACCGGCTCCCTCTGCAATCCTTCAAGCTATGACTTCAACCATCGCAGTGTTTTCCACTTGTGCTTAAATCTCTCATTTTTTGACCCCAGAATCTCTGTAACTCTTTCCCAACGTATCGCTTTTCTCCGGTCTCCCTTCACCCTCATGCCTTGCTTCCATGTCCTGAATCTCTGTTCTTCTGATCCTTCCAAGAGCCTCTGTAACAGGAACTGCTCAGACCACACTTCTTCAAACTCCATCCCAATATCTCCATATCAAGTTTCCTCAGCATCTGTTTTTGCTTTCCAGACATCATTATGAAGCACCTTGGGCCATTTCTTCAGTGCTGGTTATCATTGCCTAATTCTACAGATCAACAAAAGCAGAGTTATGAAGGATTTTAATGCAGTTTGGGGCATGGGCATGGATGGTAGGGTGGAGAAAAGTGATACAATATTTGGAAAGTATAAAACAAAAGGAAATTGACTTAAATTATTTCTTTCATTGCTTGTTTGTGTATCATGCTCAGATACTGTAATGTAGATTGATATAATCAGTAATACCTGCTCCAAAAAAACTGAAGCAAATTTTGAAGTAAATTTATTATTAAAGTGCATATATCTGGTTCTATATATTACCTTGTGATTCATTTTCTTGCAGGCATTTACAGGAAATTGAAGAAATATAATAGAATTTATGAAAAACTATACATATCAAAGACTGACAAACATCCAAGGTGCAAAAGATGACAAACTGTGCAAATAATAAATCAAAATTAGTAAGTAAATAAAACAGAGAACATGAGTTGTAGAGTCCTTGTAAGTAAGCCTATTGGTTGCGGAGTCAGTTCAGCGTTGAGGTGAGTGAAGTTATCCACACTAGTTCAGGTGCCTGAAAGTTGTAGGGTAATAACTCTTCCAGAAGCTGGTGGTGTGTGATGTAAGGTTCCTGTATCTCCTGCCCAGTGGTAGTAGCAAGAAGATAGCATGGCCTGGAAGGTCCGGGTCCTTGAAGATGGATGCTGCTTTCTTCTGGCAGCACTCCTTGTAAGTGTGCTCAGTGATAATGAGGGCTGCATCCAACACTTTTAGTAGACTTTTCTGTTCATGGACATTGCTGTTATAACTTGCCAGTCTATAATGCTATCCAATTGGCGTATCTGTGCAATGTGATAGAGTTTAACCTCATTATTCACATCATTTCTCCTAATAATGTTTGTAAACTTAAACTCAGAGTTTTGCAGGGAGGTAGGAATTTCCAGGGTTATCATGTTGATCAGTTTTACCAGTGGGATGGCTTGCCAGTCTATCGTTCGTCCAACCTATAACCAGAATCAGATTTAATATCACCGCACATGTCATGAAATTTGTTGTCTTTATGGCAGCAGTAGCATGCAATACATAATAACAGAAAAAAAACATGAATTATAGTAAGACTATATATATATAAATGTTAAATTAAGTAAGTAGTACAAAAATAAACATTTTTAAAGAAGTAATGAGGTAGTGTTCATTGATTTAATGTCCATTCAGAAATTGGATGGCAGAGGGGAAGAAACTGTTCCTGAATAATTGTGTGTGTGCTTCCTGATGGTGGTAGCAATGAAAACAGGATATGACCTGAGAGGTGGGCGTCCTTAATGATGGATGCCTCCTTTTGAGTCTTCGTCCCTTGAAGATGTCCTGGACAATATGGAGGCTAGTGCCCATGATGGTGCTAAGTTTACAACTCTGCAGCTTAGTTCCGTCCTGTGCAGTAGCCACTCTGCCCCTCCCCTCCACCCCACGACCTTCATACAGGATGGTGATGCAGCCAGTTAGAACGCTCACTACGATACATCTATAGAAGCTTGTGAGTGTCTTTGGTGACATACCAAATCTCCTCAAGTTCCTAATGAAATATAGCTACTGTAGTGCCTCCTTTGTAGCTGCATTGATATCTTTGGCCCAGGATAGATTCTCTGAGATGTTGACATCCAGAAATTTGAAAAGGGGTTTAACTGAATCAAATGGACCATGTCCTTAGGAATCATGACATTAGGCTCCATGTCTTTGTTACTACAGGGCCCAACATCAGCTGAAGGACCACATAATAAAAACATTCATAGTGTAGGTAATATGATTGGTGGAAACACACAGAATTCATTAAATGATTATGTAAAGTATATTTACCGCACTTTGTGTTCTGTTTTTTGGAGTTCAATAAATGAGTTGTTAAGGTTTTTTTCTTAAACATAAAACACCTCACAGCATTTTATTTGCGAAAACCCACAGTGATGACACCAGTGCTCATGGACAATTCTAGAGTTATTGAACATGTCGGCCAACACAGTCGCTTTAAAAATGCTGGAGCTTTAGGAGCAAAATGCCATCGGTTGGTTTGTGCAAGCCAAGACCCAATTCACACTGCGGATCACACCAAATTCTACCATGTAGTAACATCGCTCAGAAACTCCATGACTACAAGAGCGGTGGATCTACAAGAAAACCTGCCTGAACACAATAAATACCGATCACTGAAAACTCACCTTTTACAGACTTTTGGACTATCGGGAAGCTATGCTGTCCTTACCCAGCCTCAGTGGTGTTAGGCCTTCAGAGCTAATGAAGCTCTGACCCTCCTGGGAAATCACCATCCTTGTTTTATTTTTAAAGAACTCTTCATGCAGCAAATGCCCAATCAAATTCGCTTAGCCCTTGCTAATGTACCCACAAAGGACGATAGGGAGCTTGCTAAAATAGCTGATCGTTTACACTCAGCCAGGCAGAGGTGCATAATTCCTTTCATTTCCCCGCAACACCTCCAACAATAGCACACAAAAACAGGCTACTAATTAAAACCGTGAAACAGTTAATGCCGAGTCTGTGCTTTTACCATGCCTGCCTTGGGACAAACACCAGGAAGTGCCGACCGCCTTGTAGCTTCAACAGTGCCAGCACATTGCGACATCAGAGGTCTGTGAGCACCATGGGTTCCAGTTGCCAGGGTGGTCTACTAGTCATTACGGACACCCTTTTAGTATGTCGCTTCCTGTCTGACACAGGTGCTCCAGTGAGTGTGCTGCCAGCATCACCTACAGATGAGAAGGCAATGAGTAACAAAACGTCGCTGGAGGCTGCCAACAGAAGTAGGATCCAGACTCACAGGTCACGATGGGTGATGCTCTGCTTCAGTGGGCGATGCTACACATGGGACTTCCTCCTGGCTAAAGTGACTAGATCGCTGCTCGGTGCAGATTTCCTGTTTGCCCAAGGCCTATTAGTCAATCTTAAGAACTGCCGGCTTGTGGATGTCAAGGACTTTGGGTCATTGCCCTGCACCCCTGTAAGTTCCCCACAATGACTCTATCAAGTGCATGCACCACCACAAGTGAGTTATTCAACTGCTGGGCAAATTCCCAAACCTCACCAAGTCCCCCATTCCCACAACTACCCACCAGTGTATTCCCGCATGCATAGACTGGACCCAGGAAAGCTGGCAACCCCGAAGGCTGAGTTTGCGGACATGGAAAGACTTGGCGTTGTATGCGGATTGAATAGCCCCCGGGCTTTGCCTCTCCATATAGTCCCTAAGTCCATTGGTGGTTGCCACTCATGTGGCGATTACTGCTGCCTTAACAAGGCCACCACCCCCAATCAATATCTAGTCCCACATACTCAAAACTTTTCAACATGTTTAGCTGGAAAGTTAATTTTTCCAAAATCAGTCTAGTTAGGGGCTACCATCAGGTGCCTGTGTGCTCAGAGGACATTCCCAAAATGGCTGCGGTAACCCCATATGGCCTCTTTGAGATTCTGCACATGCCATTTGGGCTGAAAAATGCAGCACAGACTTTCCAACATCTGATGCACTGTATTAAAACACTTAGATTTTCTTTTCGTTTACCTGGATGACATACCTGTGGCCAGTACATCCAAATCTGAATACGTATCTCATCTCTGAACACTTTTTGAGCAATTAAGCCAACACGGATTTTAATTAACCCTGCTAAATTCCAGTTTGGGTTGTCAACAAATGACTTTCTCAACCATCACATCTCCATAGAAGGTGCGAAAACCCTCCCATCAGAAGTAGCTGTTATTATGCATTTCCCACCACCCGCGCTATTGGAAAACTGAGAGAATTTTGGGCATGGTGGATTCCTATCACCGCATCATTCCACAAGCTGCTGAACTTATGCTCCCCCTGTATAGCACGCTTAAAACCAACAACCCTTAGCAAGTTCCTGACTAGTTGGCGGACATGTCCAGGGCATTTGATGATACCAAATGAGCTGTTTTCCACATGACCCTACTGGCATACCCGCTCCCCAGTGCACCCATAGCCATTACTAATGACACCTCAGACTATTCTGTGGGTGCTGATCATGAACAGTTGGTTGGAGGCATATGGCAGCTACGTGCCTTCTTTGGCCGGTAGCTCCTTCCTTCCCAAAAGGAAGTACAGCACGTTCAACCGTAAGCTTCTTGGTCTCCATCCAGCTGTCCGCCATTTTTGTTTTCAACTGGAGGGTCGCTATTTCACAGCATTCATTGGCCACAAACCCCTTGTGCACATGTTGGCCAAAATATCAGACCATTGGTCTGCACGGGTCTGCCACCTGACCTACTTATCAGAGTTCGCAACTGATATAGAGCAAATCAAGGGGAAAATAATGCCGTGGCTGATTGCCTCTCACAACCAGCTGTTGAGACCATACATAAGTGTTTTTAAGAATATAAAGGGTAAAAGAGAGTTGCGGGTAGATATAGTATCAATAGAAAATGACGCTGGAGATATTGTAATGAGAGGCGCAGCGATGGCAGAGGAACTGAATGCATATTTTGCATTAGTCTTCACAGTGGAAGACATCTGCAGTATACCGGACATTCAAGAGTGTCAGGAAAGTGATGTATGTGCAGTGAAAATTACGACTGAGAAGGTGCGCAGGGAGCTTAATGGTCTGAGGATGGATAAATCTCCTGGACCTGATGGAATGCACCCTTGGGTTCTGAAGGAAGTAGCTGGAGAGATTGCAGAGGCATTAACAATGATCTTTCAAGAATCGATAGATTTTGGCATTGTACTGGATGACTGGAAAATTACAACTGTTACTCTGCTATTTAAGAAGGGTGGAAGGCAGCAGAAAGGAAACTATAGACCTGTTAGCCTGACATCAGTAGTTGGGAAGTTGTTGGAATTGATTTTTAGGAATGAGATTATGGAGTACCTGGAAGCACATGACAAGATAGGCCAAAGCTAGCATGGTTTCCTGAAAGGAAAATCCCGCCTGACTAACCTACTGCAATTTTGGGGGGAAATTACAAGCATGGTAGACAAAGGAGATGCAGTAGATGTGGTGTACTTGGATTTTCAGAAGGCCTTTGACAAGGTGTTGCACATGAGGCTGCTTAGCAAGGTAAGAGCCCATGGAATTACAGAGGGGCTACTAGCATGGGTGGAGCATTGGCTGATGGAGAGAAAACAGAGAATGGGAATAAAGGGATCCTATGCTGGCTGGTTGTCAGTTACCAGTGGAGTTCCACAGGGGTCGATGTTGGGACTGCTGCTTTTTACCATGTATGTCAATGATTTGGACTATGGTATTAATAGATTTGTGGCTAAATTTGCCGATAATACAAAGATAGGTGGAGGAGCAGGTAGTGTTGAGGAAACAGGGAGTCTGCAGAGAGACTTAGATAGTTTAGGGAAATAGACAAAGAAGTGGCAAATGAAATGCAATGTTGGAAAGTATATGGTCATGCACTTTGGTGGAAGAAATAAACAGGCAGAATATTATTTAGATGGGGAGAGAATTCAAAATGCAGAGATGCAAAGGGACTTGGGAGTCCTTGTGCAGGATACCTTAAAGGTTAACCTCCAGGTTGAGTTGATGGTGAAGAAGGCGAATGCAATGTTGGCATTCATTTCTAGAGGTATAGAATGTAGGAGCCGGGATGTAATGTTGAGGCCCTATAAGGCACTTGTGAGACCACACTTGGAGTATTGTGTGCAGTTTTGGGCTCCTTATTTTAGAAAGGATATACTGACATTGGAGAGAGTTCAGAGAAGATTCACGAGAATGATTCCAGGAATGAAAGGGTTACCGTATGAGGAATGTCTGGCAGCTCTTAGGCCGCATTCCCTGGAGTTCAGGAGAATGAGGGGCGATCTCATATAAATATTCTGAATATTAAAGGCCTGAACAGATTAGATATGGCAAAGTTATTTTCCAGGGTAGGTAGTCTAGGACAAGAGGGCATGAATTCAGGATTGAAGGACGTCCATTTAGAACACAGATGCGGAGAAATTATTTTAGTCAGAGGGTGGTAAATCTGTGGAATCTGTTGGCACAAGCAGCTGTGGAGGCCAAGTCATTGGGTGTATTTAAGGCAGAGACAGATAGGTTCTTGATTAGCCAGGGCATCAAGGGGTATGGGGAGAAGGCAGGCGAGAAGGGATGACTGGAAGAATTGGATCAGCCATGATTGAACAGCAGAGCAGACTCAATGGGCCAAATGGCCTTATGGTCTTATATAGGGGTTGACTAGGCCAGCTTGGCAGCCGACCAAGCTACTAACCCAAAGGTCCAGGCCTACCAAAAAGCAGTTAAGGGCCTGTTGCTGGCTGACATTAAGTCTGGGAAAGCTGGGTTTCTCTCTTGTGTGATATTTCAACTGGCCGCCCTCTCTCCATATTGCTCACAAACTGGAGGCAGACTTTTTAAAACTCCATACATGGCCTCTTGCATCTGTGCTGGAAGGCCACACAGAAAATAGCTGCACGAAAGGACATGCATGATTGAAGTGCAGCCAGTGGAGACTGCCAGTGGGCAAAAATTAAGCATCATATCCAAGCACCACTGACACCTTTTGAAGTTCCTGTGTGATGGTTTGATCATGTCAGCATGAATCTGGCAGGTTATATTTTGCCTTGTTTGTTTTTGCCTGCAACGATGCACACCAACATTCCCTTAGGCCCCCTTACGATGGTCCATTCTGTGTTTTGGAAAGAGAGAAGACTTCTATCATTGATAAGAGGGGTAAGCCTGAATACGTTTCGGTAGATTGCTTTAAACCAGCCCAGCGAGATTGAGAGCATTCCGCTACCATGCCTCTGCCATAATGACATGACCATGAGCCAATGGCACCTACTGTTCTTCCATAAATGGAACAGAGGATCTGAGCCGGGCGACTCATCCGAGCCCGGACAGGCTCGCAATGTTGGTTTTAGTGAATTGTGGATGTAGGGGTCGGGGGGGGGGCAGTGTAGGGTAATGTAATTGGTGGAAAAGTACAGAATTCACAATGACTGACATTGAGTTGGGGTTCACTTTAAGAGGTGGGTCTGACATGATTAAGTAGAGCATCTTATCATGCTTTATGTTCAGTTTTTGGAGTTCAGCAAATTAGTTCCTACTTTTTTCGTAAACATAAAACGCCTCACGTCATTTTATTTGCAAAAAACCTACAATAGGACAGGCAGCAACAGTGTAAAGAAAAATAGTATTTCAAGATCAGGATACCTTCCTTGATACGGATCGAAGATGTAAAAGAGATTTACTGGAACACTCCCTTGTCGTAAGAATTGTGACCCAGAGGAAAATGGAATTTTTTTCCTTAGAGGTTATGTTTACAGATTTATTCAAAACCTTGAGTTGTTCTGATGAAGTAAATGGAGAGAAACTGCTCCCAGTAACAGAAGAATGAGTAACTGAGGACTCAGAATTAATGTACTTCGAATGAATTGTCTTTCTCAATTCTAATGAAAGGTACCAGAGCTAAAACTGTTTCTCTTTCCAGAGAGGCCTCCTGACCAGCTTTGTTGAGTTTTTATTTCAGAGTATTGTAGGAAAGGCATTGGTGAGACTTGGTCGCAGGACGGGCAAGACTGGCAGCTCAGTGTTCCAGGGTTCCATTGTTTTAGACATATAGAGCAGGAAAGATTAAAGGGGGAACAGTGGCATTACTAGTCAAGGAAAATGTCATGGCAGTGCTCAGACAGGTCAGACCGGGGAGCACATCTACTGAGGCTATATGGGTGGAAATGAGAAGTAAGAAAGGGATGACCACGTTAATGTGATTATATTACAGACCACCCAATAGTCAGCGGGATTTGGAGGAGCATTTTCATAGAAAGATGGCAGACATCCCACAAACTGATTGAGACTCACATACTGTAAAAGGACTGAATGGGATAGCGTTTGTCAAATGTGTTCAGGAAAGATTCCTTGATCAATACTTAGAGGTCCCTACTGGAGGCAGTGCGATGCAAGATCGACTATCAAGGAATGAGATAGGGCAGGTGACAGACATTTATGTAGGGGAACTCTTGTCAATTAGTGATCATAATGCCATTAGTTTCAAGGTAAATGTAGAAAAGGATTGTTCTAGTTCTCGGGTTGAGATTCTAAATTGGAGAAGGGCCAGTTTTGATGGTATCAGAAAGGATCTGGCAAATGTGGATTGGGACGGGTTGTTTACCAGCTAATGTGTACTTGGTAAATGAGAGGCCTTCAAAAGTGAAATTTTGAGAGAATGGTGTTTGTACATTCCTGTCAACATAAAAGGCTAGGATAACAGTTCAGGGAACCTTGGTTTTCAAAACATATAGAGGCCCCAGTTAAGAAAAAGGAAGAGGCGAATAGCAGGTATAGGCAGACGGGAGCAAACAAGGTACTTGAGGAGTATAAGAAATGAGGTACTTGAGGAGTATAAGAAATGCAAGCGAACACATAAAAAGGAAATCAGGAGGGCTAAAAGAATGCATGAGGTTGCTTTAGCAGACAAGCAGAGCAGAATTCCAAGGGCTTCTACAGATATATTAAGAGCAAAAGGATAGCAATGAACAAGTTTGGTCCTCTTGAAGATCGGAGTAGTCATCTATGCATGGAACTGAAAGAGATGGGTGAGATCTTAAATAGATTTTTCTCCATTTGTACTTACTCAGGAGATGAACACAGTGCCTACAGAAGTGAGGCAAAACAGCAGTGAGGTCATCAACTGCATACAGATTGCTCGGAGATGTTTGCTGTCTTGAGGCAAGTTACGGTGTATAAATCCACAGGGCCTAACCAGGTGTTCCCACAGACCTTGTAGAAGGCTAGTGCAGAAATTGCAGGAGACCTAGCAAAGATATTTAAAGTGTCCTTAGCAACAGGTGAGGTGCCAGAAGAATGGAGGATTGCTAATGTTGTTCTGTTGCTTTAGAAGTGCTCTAAAATTAAGCCCAGAAATTATAGGCCTTTGAGTGTGACATCAGTAGTTGGTAAGTTATTTGAAGTTATTCTAAGGGACCAGACGTATAAATCTTTGGATAGACAGTGTCTGATTAGGGATAGTCAATATGGCTTTGTGTGTAGCAGGTCATGTCTGACCAATCTTTTTTGAGGAAGTCACCACGAAGATTGATGAAGGCAAGGCAGTGGATATTGTCTACATAGAATTAGTAAGGTCCCGCATTGGAAGGTTGGTCAAGAAGGTTCAATCACTTTGCATTCAGTGTGAGGTAGTAAATTGAATTAAACATTGGCTTTGTGGGAGAACCCAGAGAGTGACAGTAGATGGCTGCCTCTCTGACTGGAGGCCTGGGACAAATAGTGTGCCATAGGGATTGATGCTGGGTCCATTGTTGTTTATCATATATTTCAATGATTTGGATGATAGTGTGGTTAACTGGATTAGCAAATTTGTAACTGATGGGGGTGTAGTGGACAGTGAGGAAAGCTATCAAAGCTTGCAGCATGATTTGGACCACCTGGAAAAATGGGTTGAAAAATGGAGATGGAATTTAATGCAGACAAGTGTGAGGTGTCACACTTTGGAAGGACAAACCAGGGTATGACTTGCATGGTGAGGGGAAGAGCACTGAGGAGTGCAGTGAAACAGAGGGATCTGGGAATACAGATCCATAATGGCATCATAATTGGATAGAGTTGTATAGAAAGCATTTGGCACATTGGTCTTCATAAATCAAAAATATTGAGTATAGAAGTTGGAATGTTATGTTGAAGTTGTATAAGACATTGATGAGGCCTAACTTGGAGTATTGTGTGCAGTTGTGGTCACATTCCTACAGGAAAGATATCAATAAGATTGAAAGAGTGCAGAGAAAATTTACAAGAAATCCATCGGGACCTGAGGACCGGAGTTACAGGGAAAGGTTGAATGGGTTACGTCTTTATTCCCTGGAGTGTAGGAAAATGAGAACTTTGACAGAGGTATACAAAATTATGAGGAGTATAGATAGGGTAAATGCAAGCAGGCTTTTTCCACTGAGGTAGGGTGAGACAAGAACTAGAGGTCATGGGTTAAGGGTGAAAGATGAAATGTTTAAGGGGAACTTCTTCACTCAGAGGGTGATGAGAGTGTGGAATGAGCTGCTAGTGGAAGTGATGGTTTGGGGTTTGATTTCAAGATTTTAGCGAAATTTGGATCAGTACAAAAATGGGAAGTGTATGGAGGTCTATGTTCCAAGTGCGGGTCAATGGGAGTAGGTTGATTAATAGTTCAGCATGGACTAGATAGGCCAAGGGGACTGTTTCTGTGCTGTAGTGTTCTATGACTCTATGACTATTTCCAACATCTGCATTTTTATTGAGTTTCTTAAAACAATGTTCGCCAGACATATTGTATGGACCTGGTCTCTTTGCAGTGACTTTTAATTGATTCTCATTTTGCAACATTACAGAATAGAGTTATAGAGAGAAATGGTCTCTTCAGTCCCTTGCTTCCATGCTAACTGTCAACAACCCACTTACATCAATACCCCTTTGTATTCTCTCATATATTCACCAGCTCTCCCTAACTCTCCCCTCACCCTACACACTCGAGGCAATTTACAATGACCAATCAACGTACCATCAGGCACATCTTTATGGGGTGGGAGGAAACCAGACAACCCTAGTAAAACCCACACAGTCACAGAGAGAACATGTAAACTGCACACATATGCAGGTCAGGGTTGAACCCATTTGCGGGGCTGTGAGCCAGCTATGCCACTATGACACCCAATATTGTATAAGGGGAGGAAGCTATGCACACCTTACCCTGGGTAAAGCTCTTGAAAGTGTTATCTGAAATATTCTAATCCCCTGCTCCTTTTCGAATCCCAGAAAGGAACTAATTTTCCAAGTTGAGGAATACTACTGAATATGCTTCAGCCTTTCAGAGATCATTTTCCACCTCGACACAGAAGAATGTTTCTGCATCATATCTAATTCATTCATAAGTAGTTAAACTCCTTCTGCAACTGGGAACAGTTTCTCTCAATTTGCTTCATCAGAATAATTCAACGTTTTGATTAAACCTGTAAAATTACCTCTAAGGAGAACAAACCCAATTTCTCAGTGTCAAAACAGAACTGAATTCTTACAACCAGGGATCATTCTACGTTTGTAGTAAATCTCCTCTACATCCTCTTTAAGTCTTTAACATTCCTTTTAAGCTCCCACAATTTCTACTGACAGGTTTTTTATTTGAGAAAGTAAACTTCTGGGCTGAGGAAATGGATCTCCTGATAGGAATTTTCTCACGGATTTAAGGATGTTGGAAAAATTAATCGAGGGCTTTAATACTTTCCTCTTCAACTGTGACAAGACCTACACCTGTCCCTACCCCTCCTCCCTTACCGTCATTCAGGACTCCAAACAAACACTTCACCTGCAAGCTGTTGACGTCGTCTATTGTATCAGGTGCTCCGAGCGCAACCACCAATGAGGGGAATTTCTTTGATGAGCACATTTGGTCTGTCCACCAAAAAATATGGGATCTCCCAGTAGCTATCCGTTTCAATTTGACTTCCAGCTCCCTTTCTGGCATGCCTGTCCGTGGCCTCCTCTACTGCCATGATGAGACAAAATTCAGGTTGGAGGAGCAATATCTCATAGTCTATCTGGGAATATTCTGACTCCAAACCGATAGCATGAAATTCGATTCCTCTAACTTCTGGAAATGTATTCATCTTCCTTCCATTTTCCATTCCCCATGCTGGGTGCCCTCTCATCCCTCCCTTCTCCTCACCCCCCTCTGATTATCCTCCTCCTTCCTGTTCTTCCATGGTCCACTGTCCTCTCCTATTAGATTCCCTCTTCTTCAGCCCTTTACCTCTTCCAAATATCCCCTCCCATCTTCTTACTTTATACCCCCTCCTCAAACTCGAAGCTTTCCCCTCACCTAGTCTCACTTCTCGCCTGCCAGACTGTACACCTTTCCATCCGTCCATCTTCTTATTTTGGCCACGGCCCTCTTCCTTTCCAGCCCTGATGAAGGATCTCGGCTCAAAATATCGAATGTTTATCACCCTCCAAAGATGCTGCCTGAGATACCGAGTTTTATTTATCTTTATTTTATTTAGCAATACAGCACAGAACAGGCCCCTCTGGTCCAGTGAGCCACATTGCCTAGCAACCCATCTATTTAGCACTAGCTTAATCACAGGACAATTTACAATGACCAATTAATCTACTAATCTACGTTCTTGGATTATGGCAGGAAACCAGAGTATCTTGAGGAAACCCATATAGTCATTGAAAACATGTACAAACTCTTTAAAGCTGGTGCCGTAATTGAACTCTGAACACTGCAATAGCATCACACTAACCGCTACGCTACCGTGGCGCCCACATTTTGTAAGGATCTGCAGATTGTCAGGATCTGCAGACTCTCTTGTGTTTATTAAGGCTTTAGAAGTCCTTTTCTTAAAGAAAGCATTTGTTTAACCATATAACCATATAACAATTACAGCACGGAAACAGGGCCACCTCAGCCCTTCTAGTCCATGCCAAATGCTTACTCTCACCTAGTCCCACCAACCTGCATTCAGTCCATAACCTTCTATTCTTTTCCTGTCCATATATCTATCCAATTTTACTTTAAATGACAATATCGAACCTGCCTCTACCACTTTTGCTGGAAGCTCGTTCCACACAGCTACCACTCTCTGAGTAAAGAAGTTCCCCCTCATGTTACCCCTAAACTTTTGCCCCCTAACTCTCAACTCGTGTACTCTTGTTTGAATCTCCCCTACTCTCAATGGAAAATGCCTATCCTCGTCAACTCTTTCTATCCCCCTCATAACTTTAAATACCTCTATCAAGTCCCCCCTCAACCTTCTATACTCCAAAGAATAAAGACTCAACTTGTTCAACCCTTCTCTGTAACTTCGGTGCTGAAACCCAGGTAACATTCTAGTAAATCTTCTCTGTACTCTCTCTATTTTGTTGACAGGGAAGATTTGCCATAGTTTAATGCCCATTCCACAGGAATGCAAAGTAGAAAATGCTGGTAAACACTCAACAGCTCAGGCGACGTTGGTGGATTGGAGGCCTTTCACCAGAAATGAGAATGGGTGAAAGCAAGTCAATGTTGAAGTGTGAAAGAGGTGGTTCAAGAATGAAAAGGATAAAGGGAACATCTCTGGATGGGTGAAACCAGAGTTTTCAATGTTGATTTCAATGTTTATGGACATAGACAGAGAGAGAAGACAAACAAACAGAATTGGTAAAGCTGTGAGACACTAGCCAGAGTTTCTGCTGTAACCCAAAACTAAAAGGAGAATGTTGGAAATGCCCCACAGATCAAGTAGCAGCCAGTCCTGATATAAAGAGATAAAGTCAGTCACCACCAATTGCTCAAGAGGGTGCAAAATGACCAAACTGAATTGGAAACCAGAGAGAAATCAGAGGGGGAATTGGGTTGGAAAATTAAGATGACGGAAAGCTTGGAGTTAACCTTTCATGCTGAATGGATGCACTATACAAAGCACTCACCCAACCTGCATTTGGTTTCTGCCAGTGTGGAACAGACCACGCTGGGAGAAGCAAATGCAGAGCACTCTGGTGACACTGTAGCATTGTCAGAAGAAAGTCGTATTTTGATCCTTTTGCTCATCAGTGACCCGAAGTCTCATGCCCACCAGAGGACCAAGGGCAGTTTTACCATTCCCTAGCTTTAGCGTAAAACGCAATAGTAGAATATTCCTTCTTCCTGTCTCCTCTGTCAGTCAGGCAGCGGCTCACCTTTTGCTTAGTGTGTGATCGATATTCACTGTCCAGGGCCTGGGGGGTGGGGGGTGGCTTTTTTGCCAAGCTCAGCTTTCTAACACTGCAGCTGATACTTCCAGGGATCAAAGAGCTGTTTTTGAAAAAGTTCGACTCCCAACCAATATTCCTTGCTCAGCTTCGTGTCATAAAGAAGAACCAGTCTTCAATTCTTAATGTAAATTGCAAGCAATAATCAGTCTGAAGTTAAAAGGACAGCTTTGCAAACAAACAGCACTGTCTATAAAGGACAGGTTGCTGTCCCACAACATGGGGCTGGCTGCTCAAGAGATGCATTGTAAGACAATGGGGTTATATTAATTGGGCCTGCGTCATACCAGACAACACTGGTTAAGTTATTTAGTTCAAGCAAGCATGTAGACTAGATTAATACTATCTCTTAGCACAACAAATAGCTGATCTATCAATAGTTGGGAGATTTGTTTACTCAGAGTCAGCCCTCACAGCATTGTTTTTGGTGTCTGGGATATCTGTCCCCAGAAGCTTTTAGGCTATCTGAGTGAATTTCCCAGAAAAGGTATCAAAAAAATTATCACATTCATGTGGAGTCACAAAATAGCAAAAAACAGTATAAAAGTAAGAGAACAGTCCTGCTTGTTGGGAATGGTCAAGGAATGATAAGAAGAATAACAGAAAGATCGGGTGGCTAGAATCCATTCCACTGTCTTTGATGTCGGTGACAGATGATTTGTTTGTCTACAACTCATTGGTATGCCTTTTTAGCTTATAGGAATTGTGCCCTTTGTCTTGGAAATCCTTTGTGACTTAGAAATCATGTGTAATTTGTAAATCTTTTTGTCAGATAGAAATCCTTGTGAGTTTTAATTCTGTTTTAAGAACTTCATCTAAATTGAAACATGTATCACTAAAGATAAAAGAACTGTGCTTAAAGTACTTCGCTAGCGAGAAGTATCTCCTCGTTTTAGGACAGCAAACCCAATCCCATCACATTTGACTCACTACTTATGCAGGTGAGCCTCAGTTCCTGCTTTTATCCTGCAATTAGATTAAATTAGATTACGTTTGTAGATTCTGAGGACACACAGTCCTCTTTTATTGTCATTTAGTAATGCATGCATTAAGAAATGATACAATGTTTTTCCAGAATGATATCACAGAGACACATGACAAACTAAGACTGAAAAATTGACCAAAATCACATAATTATAACATATAGTTACAATGGTGCAAAGCAATACCATAATTTGATAAGAACAGACCACGGGCACGATAAAGTCACAGAGTCTCTCGAAGGTCCCATCATCTCACGCAGACGGTAAACCTCAGGCACTGCAAACTTGCCGATGCAGCATCCCGGAAGCATCTGACCACAGTCTGACTCCGAGTCCGTCCGAAAACTCCGAGCCTCCGACCAGCTCCCCGACACCGATGCACTGAGCACTATCTCTGCCGAGCATTTCGTCCCCGGCCCCAGCAACAGGCAATTAGGAACCTACCTCCTAGCTCAACAGTGCTCAACAGGCCCTTTCCCCAACAATGTCTTCCCATCCCTTCAGCTGGCAAGGTTCCAATTACAGCAAAACGTTGTATGATAGACTACTGTCATTACTACAGTCATTACAATATTTAAACTGTAATAGTCTTCCTTGGAAAATTTTTCATTGCCCACCCTGAAACCTGGAAGTCAGTGGGTTTGAGCTGGGTACTTCTAACATTCAGGAATGTTTAAGCTTTAATCTTTCACTGTCACTGAGGCCAAGCTGAGTAATAGATGGACATTCTTCTACAATGCCCTTTTGCTTCTGATGTTTCTTGATGGACAAGGCCTAGAAGTGACAATAGAGTTATCATGGAATTATCAACCATACCAGTAAATCTCTGTTTCAGTCTCACTAGTCAGGTTTCCAGGCTTGCTACTTCACTAAAACTATCCCAATCCAAGTCCCACCTGGCATTTCCTTTGACTTTTACCATGGGGCAGCACCTGCTGCTGACCCCAGATGTGAGCAATCAAACTATCTCCCCTCGGTTGCATAGTTCCACGTGACTGCTCTTATTTGGCTTCCCGCCTGCCCACCTGAACTGAAAAATCTCATTGACAAATGGTTGTCATTCTGCCATTCCCAGAACCTCCCAAGGCTCTTTGCTTGAGCTGCCAATTTTTTGTTCTCTGCAGGTGTTTGCACTAAAATTCACGGGCTAGGCCTCAGTGTTCATATGCACCCTGACAAGACCCAACAATATTCCTCCATAAGCTTACACTGCCTTCTCTCCCTGGGTCTTTAGAATTCTTATCTGCAACACTTAGGCTTGAGCTGAAGGTTTCCAAGTCTAAACACCAGACATCCCACCCTGCAAAAACTAATTTCAGGGAGGTAGCACCCCTGCCCCCCGCAACCCCATACCCCCCCACAGTCGACCTCCAAGGGTGTATGTAATACTTTGTTTGGTGATTTTGTCTAATCTGTAAACCAAGTTGGGTATATGCAGAAAATGTGACATTAAAATATGTACATATATTATATTATATTATCGTGTTTATTCTATTACAACTTTAAGCAAGTCTACTGGGAGTTTGGCATCATCACATAGCAGCCAGCCAGCTAGTTTAAATAACGTTAGCTATGCTAATGAATGAATGACACCTGTTAAACTCACCCCAACATGTCTTTTACATTTTAACCCACCATGGGCAATAGAAAAGTCACTGTTGCAAACAGTGCAGTGAGCATCACTGTTATTATTCTTGAGGACGACTGTAAAGCCCGCCCACAGAGAAAACTGATAGGTCTACTTAGCACGAAGAGAGACCAATCAGGATGCTCGCTCTCGCTCTCCCTCTCAAAAAAAAATCTGTGGGATATTGTATATAATTTCCGGGCATCAGGGAGCCGCTATCAATATGCGGGAGACTCCCGGAACTTCCGGGAGAGGTGAGATATCTGAAACACTGAAGGTGCTGAGACAGTGTGACAAATTGCAAGGATGCTGAGTAAAACTCTGCTTGTGTTTTAGTGAGTGTTGCTCAGATCACACTAAGTAACAACTGTCAGATGAAAACATTCCCACCTGTAGCCTTGTAAAGTAACATCCCTCTCATTGCATTTCATTATTGTATAGAGTGCAGACTGCAAGAGAATGCCACAAGCTTATGCAGTAAGTTTCTTAGCAGCACTGAAATAAAGCAGTGACCTGTTTCAGCTGTAAGCCTGTAGCCACACTCCACCATTATTGAACACCTGTAAGATGAACTCCAAATCTCACAACAGGCACAAAGAAGTGACTTCTGCCTTGGCCTGGCAGAATGTCAACACAAGTGCCATAACAGCTGGTATTACCTGCCTTTTGGCATCAGAATGAGGTTGACTCATGCTAGGGCTTCCCTGTTCCATTCAGCAAGAACTCTGAGTAGGAAATTATGTTGTAAGTATTTTCAATTCAAACTTTGCAGTGTAGAAGAAAGATGATCACCAATTGTCTTGTGAAAGCAGTTATGTTCACCACAAGGTAACACATTTCCTCTTTCCACCAATCCTGTTTGATCAGCTGGGTAGTTCTAGCATTCTCTTTTGTTTCAGATTTCCAGCAACTACTTTTGTGTTGTTTTGCTCTCCTAACTGCTGGCAACAAGAGCTATGTTTGACAACCTAGGTTTATGCTTTGCTCCCTATCAGAGGCACACCCTGTGTTCTTTCCACTTTCTCTCTAAACTGCAACTTAAACTTGTTTTCTTATATTTCAAATTCTGATGAAGTGTTATTGCCTTGAAACATAAATTATGTCTCTATCTGCCTGGCAGCCAAGTAACCCCAGCATTTTCTGTTGTTACTTCAGATTTCGAGAAATTTCACTTCTTTGCTTCAATGAGCACTTTGCAGTTCTGTCAAGATGCAGCAGATCTGAGGAAGGTGCACTCAGTGGCCACTTTATGAGGTACACCGGCACACCTGCTCATTAATGCAAATATCCAGCAGCCAGTCATGTTGCTGCAGCTCAATGCATAAAAACATGCAGATATATTGTTCAGAGCAAATGTCAGAATGGGGAAGAAATGTGATCTAACTGACTTTGACCATGATTACTGGTGCCAGATCGGGTGTTTCGAGTATCTCAGAAACTGCTGATCTTCTGGGATTTTCACACACATCAGTCTCTAGAGTTTACAGAGAATGGTCTGATAAACAAAAAAGAACATCCAGTGAGCATTAGTTTTGAGGGTCTTGTTAATGATAGAGGTCAGTGGAGAATGGCCAGACTGGTTCAAGCTGACATGAACATGAAAGTAACCAAATAACCATGTGTTACCACAGTGATGAGCAAAAGAGCCCCTCTTATAAATTGCTGGTTTATTGGTTATTCATGAAGCAGTTAGCCAGAGGAAAACTAGTACTTTGGGAGAGTTTGCATAGCTTTCCAAAAACTTGTGTAGTTTTTATACTCACCTAGTTATTATTAACAACCAGTAATTGTCCCAAACCTGAGCAGCACATCAGGAATCAGTGAGATTCCACCACACCACAGTGGTTTAGAGATCAGTGAGTAAGGTAGCTGCTTTTCTTCTCTGAAGAACGTTGGTAAAGCAAATGGGTCCTTACAGCTATCAGATATCTTCATGGCTGACATCAGAAATAATCAGAAAAATCCAGACCTTCATCAACAAATGCTTGCGTCAGATTTTGGGGCTAACATGGACAGATTATGTGAACAATACAGAATTATGGCAAAGGACCAACCAGACACCAATTGAGGCAGAGATCAAGAGAAGGAAGCGGTGCTGGATAGGACACATGTTGAGGAAGCCCCCGAATAGTGTCACCAGACAAGATCTCACATGGAATCCTCAGGGTAAGCGAAAGCAAGGTAGGCCCGAGGCCACATGGAGGAGGGAAGTGTTAACCGACGCCAGGAGAGTGGGAATGACATGGTCACAGCTGGTTGATCTGGAAAGAGGTTGTTGATGGCCTATGCTCACTAGTGAGTTGAAAGGCAGAAAAAGAAGAAGAATCTTAATAACGCAAGCCTTTCATGCAACCTTCATTGAATTTAAATTCCCCATGTGTATGGTGTCATTCAAAAGTTTGCCTCATATCATAGGTGGCATAATGATGCAGCTAATAGAGCTGCTGCTCACAGCTCTAGCAACCCAGTTTCAATCCTGACTCCTGGTGTGGTCAGTCTGAATTCTGCCCATTCTCCCTGCGACCTCACGATTTTCCTCTGGGTCCATCCACACCCCAAAGACATGCATGTTGTGTGGTTAATTTGCCATTGTAAATTGCCCCTCATATGGCGGTGAATGGTAGAATCTGGAGGCTGCTGATAAGAATGAAAAACATAGGATTAGTGTGAACGGGTAGTGAATGGTCACTGTGGACTGTTTCCCTGCTATATCTCTCAATGGCTTATTGCCCCAGGAAACCTTCCCGACTGGACCAGGACCACATTTAATTTAGGGACTGTGTTCAATCCACATCTCTAGTTGCATTCACCTCTTGTCTGGATTGGTCAGTAATAGAAATAACTTGATTTGTCTCTTTATATGGAGAAGCAACTTCAAATTGACTCATTGCTCTCTGCTGCCTTTGTCTTTTGGAGGATCATGTAACTTCATGCCTCTTGCCTGCTCGTGACAGTGTAACAGAAATCATACTGTGGTTGTGCACTACCATGATGTCAGTCCACTCCAACCCAACACTCAGAGCTCAGTATCTAGAAGGTAAATTAAAGCATTGCCATCCTTATGCTTCTTACATTTGTTTTTGGGATTGGCCAGTAGTTCAAGCTCAAGGTTATTGACATGGACATATATACCCAGGGCATAAATGCTCTGAAAATATGCTCTGGTAAATATCAATTATGTAAACTTAAATTAACATAAATTATGAATGATTTACATAACAGGATCAACAAAAATAAACAGAATGGCATTTAGTGTAGGTTAAGGTGGACTCAGGAGTTTTCAACTTGATATAAGAGCCTGATGACATTGGGAAAAAGTTACTGTTCAGGCTTGAGATGTGAGGCTTCAGAATCCTCTACCTCCATCCTGAGAGCAGTATTGAGAAGAGACCACGGCCCAGGTGGTGGTGTGATTTTTAAAAATGGATGTCACCTTTCTAAGACATCGCTTCCTGTAGATATCGTGCCAAAAATGGCTACATTTATTCCCCAATGCTAAGGGCACCAAGGGTTAACCATAGAGTGTAAAATTGAAATTGCAACCAGACTAACGGGATCTAGGTGCCAGGTTCTTCCGCTGAGAAATATTGAATACAAATTATGAAACAAGTTTGTTTGGCATACATCTCCAGAAAAGTCTGTTGCTAAGCACATGTCATAGGAGGCTTTAACTGTTCCAACTCAAATCAGACCGTCCATGCCAATGATATTATAATCTCAGCTCTCTCTCTCTCTCTCTCTCTCCCTCTCTCTCTCTGTTTGAATTATCAGTTGCAGTATAAACAGAAGAGATAAGTAATTATGGCAGAAAAATCTGAAATTTCAATGATGTTTTGTTTGCACTTGATTTTTCATTGAATTCCATTTGCAGAATAGGAGGCTGAAGATATCACAAGAGGCTGTAGGTTCAGAGGTTTCCAATGAAAAGGCAAAGCCATAGAGGAATTGAAGACATGAATGAAATGTTAAAGTGGAAGCATTGCCAGAGAATGAGCCAATGTCAATTGTGGATGAGCTCATGTTCACAGAGCGCAGAAGATGGAGAGAAGCCAAAAGACCATTGTAAGTTTAGACAGCATCCCTTTAGAAGTTCCAAAACTTGGCCGAAAGAAACATCAGACATAAATTAACTGCCTCGCCTTCCAGACTGGCACAGACAACTTGCCAGCTGATCATAATGATGTCATCTTCATGATCACCATCAAGAAATGAGACATATCTAATTCTACTGATGATAGAGAGAGTTTGAAGGGTCGTTCACTAATCCTGGAGGTTATGTCACAAATGTTTTGTCATCAGTTGAGGTGATATTATCAGTGTACAGCTGAGTGTTATTTTTGCCTGGTGCTTGTGTCTATGTTGTTCCAATTCATTATTTTGATTGTTTGGCTGTGGCATTGGATCACAGCCCACAGGATATTTGAGCGATCTCCACTGGCCCATATCCCTGGTTACCAGTCAATGGGAGTGTTGGTTTCTTGGGTGTCCCCAGCTCACCCCTCAGCCCCAATCCCATAGACACATGGAGTTGTAAATTGTGTGCAGTTCACAATGCTTGTTAATAGAGTCTTCCATTGAGAACCAAGCTTCTAAAAATTTGGAGAAACAACCTTTCAACTTGTACTGAACAGACAAGAGGCCATACCATACACAACCATACACCAGGGATATTTACAAAATAGCAGAAAGACTGCACCAACTACATGGAAAAATGGTAGCACACAAACCTAGCACAACCATCAGAATTCTCATCTCAAGACCCAAAGATCCAACAGCCCACATGGAGAGAACAAATATAATGTAGAGACTGCCCCAAACACTATGTAGGGCAGGGGGAGGGGGGGGAAACTATCCATGAGACTACATGAACATTAGCTAACCATAAAAAGACACGGTCCTCTGTCGCTCATCTCAGTACATGAAGACCAAGAAGGACACAAGTTTATCTGGGAAGCTATAAAGTCCTGGCAGAAGTACAAAACAAGAAATCAAGAGAATTCATAGAAGCTCGGCTCTCAACAGAAGACTCTATTTTCAAGCATATTGAACTGGATGCAATTTATGAACCTATGCATCTGCTGGATCTGGGCCAAGGGACAGATACCCAAGGAACCAATACTCACTGCGACCGATACCCAGGGATGTATACCAGTGGAGATCACTCAGTTATTCAGGTACCCAGGACCCAGCAGAGACTAGCAACCAGCCAGTCAGGCCAATATAAACCTGAGCACTAGGCAGAAACGACACTCAATTGCACACTGATGATGTTACCTTGAGTGTTGACTAAACGTTTTTGACCTAACCCTGCAAACAAGCAGCCAATCCGAGCTACCACTCTTCTCTTTCTTTCCATAGAGAAACAAAGGAGCTGGTTGTGGACTACAGGAGGAATGGAGACAAGCTAACCACTATTGACATCAATGGATCTGGGGTTGAGAGGGTGAACAGCTTTAAGTTCCTCGGCATAAAGATCACCACGAATCCCACGTGGTCTGTACATACCGGCTATGTGGTGAAAAAGGCACAATAGCGCCTCTTTCACCTCTGACAGTTGAAGAAGTTTGGTATGGGCCCCCAAATCCTAAGAACTTTCTACAGGAGCACATTTGAGAGCATCCTGACTGGCTGCAGCACTGCCTGGAATGGGAACTGTACTTCCCTCAATTGCAGGACTCTGCAGAGAGTGGTGCAGACAGCCCAGTGCATCTGTAGATGTGAACTTCCCACTATTCAGGACATTTACAAAGACAGGTGTGAAAAAAGGGCCCGAAGGATCATTGGGGACCTGAGTCACCACAACCACAAATTGCTCCAGCTGCTACCATTCGGGAAGCCAGGACCAACAGGCTCCAGGACAGCTTCTTCCACCAGGCCATCAGACTGACTAATTCATGCTGACACAACTGTATTTAATATGTTACATTGTTGTACATGCTATTTATTATAAATTACTATAAGTTGCACATTGCACATTTAGACAGAGACATAACATAAAGTTTTTTACTCCTCGTGTATGAGAAGGATGTAAGTAGTAAAGTCAATTCGATTCAGTTCTCAGCTGTCTCCTTCCAATGGCTATGAACTGTGTCTGTTCATCCAGAGAGACAGTGAACATTGTTTGGACCTGTGTGTAGACAGAAAGAATTTACATGGAGCCTAGGGCATATCTTCAGAACAAGCTTTCTCTTTGACAACCTGACGTCAATAGACAATCACATATCCTGGAACGAATACTCCTTGATCCAGAGTAGTCATTTTCTTGTGTAGTTTTCTATTTACTTTCTTTATCTCTATGCAGCTTGCATTGTGAATACATGCGGTGAGGTATGCAGCTTGCATTGTGAATACATGCGGTGAGGTATGCAGCTTGCATTGTGAATACATGCGGTGAGGTATGCAGCTTGCATTGTGAATACATGCGGTGAGGTATGCAGCTTGCATTGTGAATACATGTGGTGAGGTATGCAGCTTGCATTGTGAATACATGCGGTGAGGTATGCAGCTTGCATTGTGAATACATGTGGTGAGGTATGCCTTTTGCAGTGTCAGGCCTCAGAACCTATCTGCTATGTGAGCTGTGAAACTTCAGCACTTCAAGAGGTAAATGAACTGTGTGCATTTCCATCATTACCACAGAACCATTTCATTACTCCCCACTACACAGATAAAGGGAGGAAGCTGCATTAAGCAGCCTTTCTTGACTTTATGGAAGATAATGACTCCATCAATCAAGAGGATCTGTGAATATCTTTCTCAGATTCCGCGTGCGTTCAAATTTGTCTCCATTCTACTTCAGCTGCATGATGGTCTTGCAGGCCATGATCTTACCCAGTCAGTTCTCTATTGGCCCAATCCCAGAGCAAACTGGGGTCAAACAAGTATTCACCATCATCCCTGCCTCTTCATGAACTTTTTTCAAAGCAATGTTGCACCTCACCTCTCACTAGAGTGGAGTTAATCAGTAGAACAAACAGCTAAGTGTTCAACCTATGTTGCCTTCACTCCAAAATCAAAGCCAATCATTATTACATTGCATTGCATTAGTATCGCTTGTACATTCTGAGACTAAATTCCAAGTCATCCTTGACTCGTTCACTGAAGCAGACAAGAAGAAAACTCCTACAATTTTGCGCAGATATGGCATGTCATCTAGAACTATGACAAACTTCTATAGATGCATGGAGGAGAGTATCGTAACTGGTTGCATCACAGCCTGGTATGGAAACACCAATGCCCAGGAATGGAAAAACCTATAAAAAGTAATGGATGCAGACCTGTCCTTCACAGAAAAAGCCCTTCCTACCATTGAGCACATCTACAAGAAGCACTACCATAAGAAAGCAGCATCCATCATCAAGGATCCCTACCATCCAGGCCATGCTTTCTTCTTGTTGCTGTCATCAGGAAGAGGTTACAGGAGCCTTAGGCATCACACCACCAGGTTCAGGAACAGTTATTACCTTTTAACCATCAGGCTCCTGAACCAGGTTGGATAACTTCACTCACCTCAACACTGAAGTGATTCCACAACCTATGGACTCACTTTCAAGGACTATACAACTTGTGTCCTCAGTACTATTTATTTATTTGTTTGTTTTTATATTTTTTCAGCTCGGGCTGGTAAAACCAGAGGTATGGGCATAGCCAAGTAAATTCATTTCTCAATTGCTAGGAAATTTTGAATGATTCCAGTGGTGTTTAGTAATGTGCCTTTCTGGAGATATACATAAATATTGCCATGTAGGCCTAATTGTTTAATGCTATTGTCCAGTGCCTTTGGGATGATACCAGTTGTAGATATTACTATTGAGACAATGTATACCTGTTCATGTTCCATAGTCTTTCTATTTCCTCCTAATTCAGCATATTTCAGGTATTTTTCGCTTATTGATTACTGTATGTTATGTGTGTTTGGAATTGCAAAATCTAGTAAGTAAGTGGCTCTTGCTTGTTTGTCCTGTTTTATTATAACTGGACAGTTATTATGGATTGTCCTATCTGTAATAATGGAGCAGTCATAATATAATTTCTGGGACCCTGACTCTAAAACTGAATCAGGCTTGCAAGGTATAGTTTCTTTTATGAGCTTGTACTTTAAAGCAAGATTTTAGTGAATGATGTTTGCCACTTGATTGTGCCTGTGTAAGTAATCAGGTTGAGTTAAACTGCTACAGGGTCCTGAAATGTATTGGATATTTTTTGGTTTCTCTTGGCATTTTCTAAATTGATTGTAAAACACACCGGCTGCATAAGTCTAGGGAAGACAAATTCCAGCCCCACCAAACTAGTGAGATTGAGACGCGCTCGATCCCACTCCAAACCCTGGTTTGTGTGGATGCTGTGTCATTTGCTATCCTGTTACAAACTAATGTCCCGAAATAACAGACGGCACACTGCATACAATTAAAGGGATTATATTTATGAATTTTAACTAAACATTAGTAAAGAATAACAAAAAAGAAAAGGGCCCATTCTAATTAAACAGTCAAATGTGCACAAGCTGGAGCTCATCTTGAACTTCTCTGTCACTCACGTGCTGGGCCCTCGTCCAATGTGAAAGCACGCACCACCTTCCAAATGTCACTCATAATCCATCTCAAACAAATGGGTCACCCAACGAATCGTATGTTACGACCCATTCTCCCCAGCGTCTTCTCTCTTTATCTCCTCTCAAACAAAAGCTCCAAGCTCAACCTTAGTGTCCCTCACCAGAAAAACCTCCCTTTAATCCAACCATCCTAATTGGATGGCACACATTTCTCCTCATCTCTTATCTTCAACAATAACCTGAAGATGAAAACAAGCAGCTCAAACAGAACAGCACAAAATGAAATACATGCAGCATAACAGTAGAAAATATGAACCAGGGCATTACAATTGTCCTGAATTTGTTGGTCTTTCATTATGTACTTTTGATCATTTTTTTGTATTAACCACCTTGTCCTGTACTGGAATACTTCTGTTTCCGGGAAGTGGTCTCCAACTCTGAGCCAGGCGTTTGACACTTCCTTGTCGCCATCTAGTCTATTCAGATTGTGGGGATGTCTTCCATAGAGGGTCATGCTCTTCCATTGGTTAACTTTTTTCTATTGTGATAATTTCTTCATTTTTCTGGGCTATGTTTTCATTTAAGTATAGTGGCGTGTACTTTTTATCAGAATTACATGCGCTCGCATGGAGTGCTGAATCCTGTTTTTGTTGATGAAAGGATATCCTCAGAAGTTTTATCTGGCTGTTGCATAATTTTTTTTATGCTTGTTATTCCTCTTCCTCCTTCTGTCCTAGGTAGTATTAATCTAAGTACATTCGTTATTTCAGTTCTTATTTTTCTTGGTAAATTTTCCAGATCAGTTTCAGATCAAGACATTATGCCAAAAGAATATGCTAATATGGGTATCGCAAAAGTGTTTATTGGCTTTGTTATATTTTTACAGTTGAACTGTTGTTTAGCAGATTTTCTTAAGCCTTGAAATAAATTCTGTCAAAAGTTTTCCCTTTATCATGCTATGATCTATTTTCTTTCCTTGTTGATATCCCAGATACTTAAATGTTTCATGTTCGTCCATCGGTTGTATTGTATCCTGCCGCTCTGTTTTGTATTCTATTAGCTCTATTGCACCTTTCTTTATGTTTAAGGTTCTGCGCTTACCTAGTCCAAAGTTCATGTTTATACCTTTCAAAAATAGTATTACTATTTGAACTAATTGCTTTAGCTTTACTGACAAAGGTGTGTATAATTTCAAATCATCCAGGTATAGAAGCTGTGTCACGATGCAATTTGTTTGGTTGTTTCTGATCTGATACCTAAGTTTTGTCTGATTCAGTGAATTAGCGAGTGAGTTCAAAGCTAGACAAAACTATAGTGGGCTTAGAGAGTCCTGGAAAATGCATTGGTTTATTTTGATAATGGTGTTAGTTCTTTTTTGGTTGTAATAATAGGGTGATTATAGAATACCAATGCTTCATCAGATTTTCAAGTAATTTCACTAGTATTGGGTGTAGTTTATATATATCTTAAGAACTTCTATTAACCAGAATCAAATGCTTTTTGATAGTCAATATAATAACATGAAAGATGTCTGCTTTTCCGCCAGGCTTGATTTAGAATTACAGATATTCTTTAAATCCTTTTATTATTAATATTATTATTATTATTATTTGTTTTATTTGCACAGTCTCTTTTTGCCCAATGGCTGTCAGTATTTCTTTCTCTGTGTAGTTTTTCATTGAATCTATTGTATTTCTTTGTCTACTGTGTATGCCTGCAAGAAAATGAATCTCAGGGTGACAACAGACGTACCTTGATAATAAGCTTACTTTGAACTTTGAAATTTGAAGATGGACCTTACATTAAAACGAAAGCCTTTTTCTAAATTACCCACATTGTACAGCACCACCCTTGGCAATAAGGGTCCATGAGAAAAAGCTGGAAAATGTGAATGAATTTACATACCTCGGGAACCAATCTCACAGAAAGCAGATAGCAGTGGTGGGATTCACCATTGTCTACAGTGCCCAGTTCAGATTTTGACCATTAACGGGAAAGGAGCTCAGACTAGATAGAAAGCTCTTGGCCCACTGGTTCCCATCCTCCTGTATGCTTCTAAGGCATAGAGTACCAGCACCTCAAATTACTGGAGATATACCACCAACACTATCTCCATAAAATCCTCCAAACTCACAGGCAGGGTAAACAAACCAATGCCAGTGCCTTCCAAGGCCAACATCATTATACCCATTTCACACTTATGGACTATTTCACATATCTGATACCAAATTCCTGAAAAAACATCACTCTGTTCCAAGTTACCCATTATAACATGGATAAATGGGAAATTATCCAATTTGGTAACAGAAAAAAAAAGAAGCAGAAAGGTAAAAGCAATTAAAGTGGACTTAAGTTGGGAAAAGTAAAGGGATCTGAGTGTCTAGATACCCCACAGTCATTAAAGGATAGACACCGTGCAGCAAATATTTAAGAAGGCCAATGATATGTTTGCCTTTATTGCATGAGGTTTTGCCCACAAGAGGATGGATGTCTTGCTACAATAATATTGGCCTTAGTGACACTACACCTGCAACTTTGGTCTTCTTTATCTATTTACCTTTAATAATGTGCTGCAAAGGTTCCTGTTCCCTGGAATGAGGAGCTGTATGAGAAGAGATTGGAACAGTCTGTATTCATTAGGGCTTCAAAGAATAAGAGAGGATTCCATTGAAACATTGAAAGGTCTGACAGGACAGCAGGAAGGATATTTTCCTTGGCTGGGTTGTCCAGAACTAGGGATGACAGTCTCAGGATAGGGAGTGCAATATATTTATGACTGAGGAGAAATATCTCCATTCTGCAGGTATAATCCATCACCACAGAAAGCTGTCAAGGCTAAGTTGTTGACGTTTTGTAACTCAAAAGGCATGAAGGGACAGGCGGGGAATATGGTGGTTGACTGAGAATAGGACATTGAGACAATGAGCCATGGTCTCACTGAATGGCAGAAGAGCTTGAAGGGCCAAACAGCCATCACTTGCTCCTTATCTGCCTCTGTCACAGCAAGAAATTACAAAGTGGTAGTTTCCAAGTCATCAAACAGGAATAAGCACATTTTATTAAAACTGAATTCATGTAATTGAATTTAAATTTTCATTTGTCATGTTGTGGTTTTTAATTCCTACCTCTGAATTTCTGTTCTAGGTAATCTGAAGATTATGCTATTGTTATGATTCAAGGATGTTCTCAAAATTTCTTTGGAGAAATGGAACATCCTCGCTGACTCATGAGAGACACAGCCCATAACCACTGAGAGTGATGGTGGGGAAGTTTGGGGACTGGCAGGAGGGGGAGGGGTGAGGGTTATCATGGAAGAATATTGGTCATTATCTATGAAGCAAGAGAACAAGAATAAACAAATATCTTTTAGATTGGAAAGATTCATGGTTTGCCCCAAGGATCAGTTCTTGGCCTTCAATTAATTTACTACTTATAGTAATGATCAGGAAGAGGGAGTAGAGTGTAGGTTAACCAAGATGGCCAATGGCACAAGAATTGGAGGGAGGGTATGTTTTGAAAGGGATATTTGAACCCTACTGCAGAATATAGGTAAATTGAAAGACTGGGTAAAATCCTTGCAACTGGAGTTTAATGTGGGAAAGTGTGAGGTCATGTATTTTGGTAAAAAGAATCTAAGGGAAGAAAGTTTGCCAATGAGTGAAGTACAGAGAGATCAGGGTGTTCTTGTGTACAGATCCCAAAACATTACCAGGCAAGTGCAGAAAGTGGCTAGGAAGGGAATTGGCATATTGCCCTTTATTGCGGATGGATTGGAGATAAGAAATAGGAACCAATTGTTACATATGTTCATATAGTGAAGAGGCCATAGTTGGATTACTTTGCAGTAGTACTGAGATAAAACTGTTAGAAGTATCAATCTTCCTCCTTTTAATTCACAGAATCTTAGAATCATGGTTTTGTTGCTTTGTAGGAGGTTATTCAACCCATCGAATTAGTGCTGTCTCTTGCTTGAGCAAACACATAAGCCCCATTAACCCATTTTCTTCCATAATCTTGCTTACTCTCTCAGAAACATTTATTCAATTCCCTATTGAAGGCCACAACCAATTCTATTTTTAACCCCACAGGTGGTTAGTTCCAGGTCTCCACCAATCTTACATAAATACATACCAGTCAGTTTTTGCTGTAAGTTTATTAGTGCCTCCTGATCCTTGAGCCTTCAGTGAATGAGAACAGCTTTCCTCTATCTACCCTTTCTAAAGTCATCATGATCAACTACTCTATCAATTCTCCTCTCCACTTCCTTTGCATCAAGGAGGCCAATTGCTTCTTAACCTTTTTTCACTCTTTGCCTTTCCACCACTGGGCTCAATATTCATACCAGTGCTTTTCAATGTCTACAGCAATGGTCCATCACCAACAGGGGTCACAAAATTTGCACGTTCTGGTTTCTTTAGCAACAACACTGAGTCCATCCTAATCAGTGCCTTCAAGCTTAGTGAGAATGACAAACACAACCATAGTCTCAAAATCAAATTCCCAGAAGGCAAGAGTCTCTAAATTTCATTGCAATAGTAGAAGAAAAGCAAAATCTCGATTGTGGCCAACATTTCACAGTACTGCCCTACTGCCTGTCTGTCCTGCCTGTGAGAAGAGACATTCCCACTGCTGTCCGTAAGGAGCTTGTACAGTACGTTCTCCCCGCGACCACGTGGATTTCCTCTGGGTGCTCCGGTTCCTCCCACAGTCCAAGGACGTACCGATTGGTTGGTTAATTGGTCATTATAAATTGTCCCATGATTAGGCCAGGATTAAATTGGAAGATTGCTGGGTAGTACGGCTCAAAGGGCTGTAAAGTCCTATTCTGTGCTATATCTGAATTATAAAAAATAATCCCTCCAAGACCATTTCCCTGTTCTCTACTGTAGTGCCATAGAGCTATTTTACTACTCACTCCAATACAGATAGAGGGCGGAAGCCTCATCGAGTAATACGGCCAGCCTTTCTTGACTTCACAGAAGATAATGATTCCTTAACTTTTTCAAATTCTGCATACATTGAAATTTGACTCCATTCAACTTCAGCTGTATGATTGTCCTGAAGGCATGATCTTACCCAGCGAGATCTCTGTTGGCCCAATCCTAGTGCAGACTGATGTCAAGCAAATATTCATCATCATCCTTGCATCTGTATCAATCTTTTTCAAAACATTGTTGCATCTTCACCTCCATCTTCTCTCCAGAGTGGAGCTAATCTGAGAGATGAGTGTTCAAACTATGTTGCCTCCACTCCAAAATCAAAATGATGGATGAGCCTGAAACTTTGGCTGTGAGCAATGGTCTCCTCCATGTTCTGCCTTCCCCCTGCCCTCCTTGCTCCATCCTTCCCTTTTCCCTCCATTCCCCACTTTAACTCACCCTTCCTCCCTCCTCCTGCTCCACCCCACCTTTTCCTTTCTCCACTCTTCAACTCCCCTCCTTGGTCCACTCCTCATCACATCCCCTTCCTCCTTCACCCTCCGCTCCTCGCTCTGTGCCTCAGTTCCCCTCCTTGCCCTAATGTTTTGACCCTCCTTCTTGTCACTCTCTCAATATTGTGTGGAGGCATGGTAGTGAAGCGGTCAGAGCAACGCTGTTACAGCGCCAGAGACTCCGGTTCAATTCCACCACTGGTTGTGAGGAGTATGTATGGTTCCCCCGTGATCACGCAGGATTCCCCTGAGAGCTTCGGTTTCCTCCTATGTTTCAAAGATGTACGAGATAGTAGATTAATTGTTCACATAGATGCAAATGGGAAGTGTGTGCTTGTTGGTCCAAAAGGGCCTGTTACCGCAAAATAAAATAAAAGATAGTGGAAGTTTGTACACTCATAACATCTGATATTCTGTGGGCTTCCAGTCGTGTAGATCCAATTGCGAAAGACTCCCACTGAAAAATCTGACACCATTGGAGGATGAGTGGATTAAACAAAGTCCCATCCATGGCTTCTCCAGCAAATTTAAAATATCTATGGTAATTTTTCACAAATAGTCAAAGACTTCTGTCCTCTTACTGAAGAAAATCAAATTAGGTTATCTGGATGTGTGCAACCCAACTGCCACGTTTTACTACATTGGAAAATCACTTCACTTCGTACTTGCCTTAAAGTAATGAAAGAACCACAGGATCAGGGCTGTTGAACAGAATCAAGAATATGTCCAAATTGGAATTGCTGTACAGTCAGGGTTGATTCATTGTCTCTCACACACAGGGAAACTAATAGTTAGCACACCCTGACACTGGAGGTTTCAGATTGTGAACTGTAGATAGGAACACAGGCGGCCATGCTATTTGAGTAACTCTCTCACCAGGCTTCCATGCAAACTTGGCTCGTTAGTTAACTCAGCTAACAGTGGTGACAAGGCCACCTTTCATAAACAATATGTGTCTAGGGTCTGTATGATTTGGGGTTCAACCAAACAAGAACGTTGTGATGTTCCGATTAAAGAAACCTCGATTTGAGTGAATACTGTGTAAATACTGCCCATGCACAATTGTTGGTCAGCAAGAAATTGCAGATTGTACACTGCATAAAATTTAAAAGTAAGTATATTTACCAATTTCTACTTTATCAAACAGTTAATAAGAAAAAAGAAAGCAAACTATAAGGGCCCATTACAGTTAACCCAGTCCAATGTGCACATAACCATTGGAACTCATACTGGAGTATGTGGGGGTGCATCTCTTACTCACACGCTGGACCCACAGTATGTGTGAAACCACCTGGCACATTTTCAAACTCCTCTTGAAAACCATGCATCTCAAGCAAACTGACTCTCTCACCCAGGAGTATCTTCCTTCCTCCTTGGAGCCATTCATCTGTACAAAGCACTTCTGGCATCGGGGAGGCTCTTTCCAACGGCATTCTGCGGCATCTTCCCTTCTGTCCCGCTCCACAGCTCCCTCCAAAAGACCCGAAACCAGACTACTGTCCTTCAGAAAACTCCTCCCCACGGCCCTCTAGAATCTGCTCTCACATCCCACAATCCTGACTGGCTGACTCTCATTCCTAAACTGGACAACATGAGTCCTCATCTTAGCTGAAGCCGATGCACACTTTCCAGCATGGCACACTGTTTTTACAGATTACCTCATATAAACTACCTCACAGCATAGCAGTGAAAATCTTAACCAGGGCATTACATTTGTATTTGTAGAGAGTGTATTTGTAGCCTTGCAAGTGACTTGGAGTTATTTCAGTAAATTATATAAATTACCATTATTTCCGGGTTGTAGCAGGAAAGTTTGAAGTTGTGATGACGACTATTAAAAGTGGACGTGAGCCAAGTGGGGATTGGGGTGGATCTGATTGAGGTAGAAGGCAGGAATCAGACTGAGTATAATTGGGAAACAAGGTTGACATATAATAGGAACCATGATTATGGCACACAAAATTATGAAGACTGCTGGAGAGAATTTTGGGTTTAGCACATTTCCTTTTAGCAAATGACTTCAGCCACCAATCTTCAAATCTAAATATAAATTGTAGATTTAATTTAAAATGCAGCTTTGAACAAAAGACTTGAATCACAGACCAGACAATTCTGATTAAAATTCATTTGGATGTCTATGGAGTGGGTGTGAATGGGGAGGTGTGAAGTTTGTGTGTAATTTCAAATTGTGGATACATTGCAAATATGGAATTGTCCATTGATGTTTAGCATATAAAATATTGAGCCCCGCGTTGGGTCAGCCAGAGCTTTCAACCAAAAGGGCCTCAATATGATGTCTGCTGTATCTTCCTTTGTCAAATCAATAAGCTGCTTCATATCTACCAGTACTTTTCTCCAATGACTTCATTCCGGCAACAACAAGGAGTATTGAAAGTGAAAAACCTATCCCTTGGCAAAGATATCTGTAACCAGAGGACATTGGTTTAAGACAAGGGGTAGAGATTTAAAGTGGATCTGAGTAAGAACTTTTCTTCACCCAGAAGATGATTGAACTTTGAAATGGACTATTCGTGAAGTAGTGGAGGCAGGTACTCCCACATCTTAAGAAGTGGGTAGATAAGAATTTGAGTTGTGATGGGATAGAGGTCCAGAAACCAAGTGCTGATAAAACAGCAAACACGAGGAAATCTGCAGATGCTGGAATTTCAAGCAACACACATAAAATTTTCTGGTGAACGCAGCAGGCCAGGCAGCATCTCTAGGAAGAGGTACAGTCGACGTTTCGGGCCGAGACCCTTTGTCAGGACTAACTGAAAGAAGAGCTAGTAAGAGATTTGAAAGTGGGAGGGGGAGGGGGAGATCCGAAATAATAGGAGAAGACAGGAGGGGAGGGATGGAGTCAAGAGCTGGACAGCTGATTGGCAAAAGGGATATGAGAGGATTATGGGACAGGAGGCCTACGGAGAAAGAAAAGAGGGAGGGGGGGAACCAGAGGATGGGCAAGGGGTATAGTGAGGGGGACAGAGGGAGAAGGAGGAGAGAGAGAAAAAGAATGTGAATAAATAAATAACGGATGGGGACCGAAACGTCAACTGTATCTCTTCCTAGAGATGCTGCCTGGCCTGCTGCGTTCACCAGCAACTTTTATGTGTGTTGCTGGTAAAACAGAATTTGTACAGATGGTTACATGGTGAGCTGAAGGAGCTATTTCAGTGCTATGTGGTTCAATGACTCCTTCCCTCTATATTTTGTGGATGATTGATTAGTTAACTGTCAAATAACATTACTTAAAGTTAAAATTGCTTCCAACATGTTTGTAATCATCAATTCACATCTGAAAGTGTAGGTCTTCAGCCCCAGGAATTCCACCTGTGGCCCTCTGAAATTGACCTTTAGACACTGTGTAAAGCCATCTAGAGCACCCACACTGACTTGACCCCTCCACTCAATCCAAGAAAGCTGCAATTCGATCCCTCCTTCTACTAGAGACTGAGCATTGAGTAGGATGTGGAATCATGGATATTAGTTTTGTACCTTTGTTCTCCCTGAACTAGAATGAATATCCTCATACACAGTAAATAATGGCCTGTCCATGGTTAAATGCTTTTCACAGCTTCCTTTCCCTCTGTGGGAACTGTACTTGACTGATATTTTAAGGCTTTTAATGAGTGGTAAAACCTCAGCCAAACTGGAAAAAGTGTTGAAGTACAGATGGGGAAAAGGTTTTAAGTAAGGCACTTCTCCAGAGAAACAGGATGCCATTTCTCACCCATGACGGAGCTTGAAATTACAATTCTCTGCAAAAGGGATCTTTTTGGCAAAACAGAAACACAGAAAATACACACCATAGAAACAGGCCTTTCACTCAGCTGGTCTAGGCCAATGTCTGCTCGTGATACAAAACTCCTCCAACCTTCTTCATCTAGCCATTTCAACATGGCCTTTCATTCCTTTCTTCCTCATGTTTACCCAGTTCCCCATTAAATACATCAATGTCATTTACCTCAGCCAGCAAGTTTCACATTCTAACTACATGACTCAGGGTAAAGAATTTAATCTTGAATTCATTACTGGAGTCATTGGCTGCCACCTTATATATCTGATCTGGATTTTTTTCTTCGAGTAAGTAGAAATACCTTCCGCACATCATCCTTTTCTATCACTAGCAGAATCCTAAAGGTCTCTTAAGAAGTCATTCTACACCCTTGACCTCTATGGGAAAATGGTTTACCACTTATTCAATCTTCTCTGAATGTTCTCAGTTCAAGCAACATTCCGGCTTTATTTCTTTCTGCCTTCACCTTATATGCTGTTTAGAATAGGAACTATTGGCAGTTTAATAATGAATAGAAAGTTTAGAAATTAAACCATGTAGCCTATAGTTCCCTCGCTATAGTGAGTGAGGGCATGCACTGAAGGTGAGGGGAGGTAAGGTTCGAAGGGGATGTGAGGGTAAGTGTTTTACTCAGAGAGTGGTGGACACCTGGAATACGCAGACTTGTATGGTGGTAGAAGCAAGTACATTACAGGTTTTTAAGAGATGCTTAGATGGGCACATGAGTATGAGGAAGATGGAGGGATATGGACACGGTGTTAAGGAAGAGGGGTTTATTAAATGTACTTTTTAGCTGATTTGATACAACTCTGTGGGCTGAAAGACCTGTTGCTATGCTGTCGTGTTCTATGCCTTATGTTCTACATCAGAATACTCAGAATTTTAGAAAATGTTTCCTTATGTTCCAGGACATTCACAATAGAAATGAAGAAGTTCATGCTCTGGAATTTTTACTTTAGGATTTTTTAACTACATTTTTACTGACAGACTCTCAGCCTGAAACGTTGACTGTCCGTTCACCTCCATAAATGCTGCCTAACGTGCTGAGTTCCTCCAGCATTTTGTGTGTGTTTCTCAATTATCAGTCTTTCTTAACTAAAATAACTGAGAGATTCTCATACCTTAACTCAGTATTTTCAGATGATTGTGAAATGGTATCAGTGAATATTGCACCTGCAAGAAACTGATCCTTCCAGCACCAACAACAGTGTTTGCAGTAATACCCCTGCAATTTAGTGGAGTAGAAGGATTGACTAACATGGATAGTCATGAATATGAGTGTGCCTTTGTTTCCTTATTGCTTATTTATTCAAGGGATCCACATATCAAAGTGAGTGGTGAACCTTCCTCGTGTTCAATGGTAGTAGTTTGTTACTAGTGAATGTCACACCAGTGCACTACAAAGTAAGAGTCAACCATAGTGGTGTGGGAAGAGAGTTGAATGAGGGCCATACTGGAAAAGAACAAGAGGTTTACCTCATGAAGGATATTCTCACTGAAGTTTATTTATAATTAGCAGTGTCAGCCAGGGAGAAGTGGTCCCCATCCTTCTCCATGGTCTTCTACCTACTAACCCCACCACTACGTAATTATTTCCCACCAGTCACCTTCTGTACACCCTAGCATCACTTTATGGACATACGACCAATCTATTATATTAAAAATGTATATAAGCTATCTTATGTATTTACAAATGTTTGTATATTTAATCTGTGTTTTTTCACTATTATAATTGTCTTCTTTATCTTTTGTGGGGTTTTTTTGTGCTGCATAGTATCTGGAGTAACAATTATTTTGTTTTCCTTACACTCATGTACAGGAAATGATATTAAACAAACTTGAATCATTTTCATCAGAGACAACTTGCAGCAAACTCCTCAAAGCACCGTCAATGCTAACTCTGCAGAATCTTTTCATGGGATAAGGACTCGAAAGTCACCATCAGGATGGCAGGATACTTGGTAGTGTGGAGGAGCAGAGGGATCTTGGGGTACATGTCCACAGATCCCTGAAAGTGGCCTCACAGGTGGATAGGGTAGTTAAGAAAGCTTATGGGGTGTTAGCTTTCATAAGTCGAGGGATAGGGTTTAAGAGTTGCGATGTAATGATGCAGCTCTATAAAACTCTGGTTAGGCCACACTTGGAGTACTGTGTCCAGTTCTGGTCGCCTCACTATAGGAAGGATGTGGAAGCAATGGAAAGGGTACAGAGGAGATTTACCAGGATGCTGCCTGGTTTAGAAAGTATGCATTATGATCAGAGATTAAGGGAGCTAGGGCTTAACTCTTTGGAGAGAAGGAGGATGAGAGGAGACAGGATAGAGGTGTACAAGATAATCAGAGGAATAGATAGAGTGGATAGCCAGCGCCTCTTCCCCAGGGCACCATTGCTCAATACAAGAGGACATGGCTTTAAGGTAAGGGGTGGGAAGTTCAAGGGGGATATTAGAGGAAGGTTTTTTACTCAGAGAGTGGTTGGTGCGTGGAATGCACTGCCTGAGTCAGTGGTGGAGGCAGATACACTAGTGAAGTTTAAGAGACTACTAGACAGGTATATGGAGGAATATAAGGTGGGGGCTTATATGGGAGGCAGGGTTTGAGGGTCGGCACAACATTATGGGCCGAAGGGCCTGTACTGTGCTGTACTATTCTATGTTCTATGTTCTATGTTCTATCATTTCGCACACCAGCATCCCCAGATTTAAGACCGTGATTGCTCTTCGAGGGCAGTGATAGGTGGGCTACATCATTTGTTTGCCCAATACCAGATCCTCAGCACAGTTACTCAACTCTGAGCTTCATCACCAGAAGGACAGAGAAGGTGCTTCAAGGTTGTTCCCAAAGTCTGCTTGCAGGGCATCCCCTCTGATGCACTTGGATTCCTTCCCCATGACCAACTAAAATGGAGGGAGCATTTGGAACAGCACTGAGAATCTCAAATTGCTTTTTCAGGTGTCTCGAGTGCAAGCAGAAACACAGTGAAAAATGCAAGAGAAATATACCACATCTCACACAACACATCCACCAAATCCAGTGAGCGCCTCTTGTCCTGCTCGTGGTGGAGACTCGCCAGCCATTTTAAAACTCACAGAAACAGAATGGAAATAAGTCAACCCCAACCCCAAAGGATTGCCTAAGAAGAAGGAGCAGATTTATAATGAACAAGTTACATTCGCAAAAAGTAAAAGTGGCCTGTCCGTGATTGACTGCAAATTTTACAGTGATCATAATTAAAATAAAAAATAATTGAAGTCAATTTCTTCCTAGCTGCCAAATAGTTTCAGGTCTTCAGTACGATCATTTGTAATCTTCCAAGGATAGCCTGTTGCATGAAGTACAGAGAATCAGAATCAGGTTTAATATCACCAGCATGCGTCATGAAATTTGTTATCTTTGCAGCAGCCGTACAATGCAATGCATAATACTGTATATTAAATAGTTAAATTAAATAAGTAGTGCAAAACTAGAAATAAAAGAATAGTGAGGTGGTGTTCATGGGTTCAATGTCCATTCAGAAATCAGACAGCCGAGTAGAAGAATCTGTTCCTGAATCACTGAGTGTATGTCTTCAGGCTTCTGTACTTCCTTCCTGATGGTAGCAATGAGAACAAGGCATGTCCTGGGTGATGGGGGTCCTTAATGATGGATGCCACCTTTCTGAGGCATTACTCCTTGAAGATGTCCTGGATACTACAGAGGCTAGTGCCCATGACAGACCTGACTAAGTTTATAACTTTCTACAACTTATTTTGATCCTGTGCAGTAGCACCCCCTCCCTGCCCCCATACAAGACAGTGATGCAGCCAGTTAGAATGCCCTCCACGGTACATCTCATAATGTTAGTAAAATGTAAGTGTTACAATGGTTCAGTCATTATTAATGCTGAAAAGCTGCCAAAGGAACTAATGTTCTGTTGGACTCTAATTGATCTGATAAGTTAACTTAATTTTTTTCTCCTCTGATAGTTGCGAACCTGCTGAGAATCACCGGCACTTTCTTTTTTCTCGGGTTACCAGCACCTGCAATATTTTAATCTTTGCAATGTAAACTGCACTTAACAAAAAAGTACTGCTCATCTTACTGATTTCCAAAGATACAGGGCTTCACAGATAAAATATTCCCTATTCTCTTTGCGACTAGTTTGCAAAAGCTGACTAAAATAGAACGTCCTTCTTTCCATCCCATGACCCTATCCCCTGTTTATTTGCATGATCTTTTACTACTCTCCTTCCTATGCTGCTTTTGTTTAATTTATCAGTACTTTATCACCATCCTTTGCTTCTTGGCCAGAACTTGTCTTGTGCATAGCTGCTCTGAATACAACGGATCTTCCCTCCAGAGTGGCTGTATAATTCCTCTTGTTGCTGCCACCTGCGTAGTAGAGGTGTATGCCTGTAGCCAAATCCTCAAGAAGTAGACTCTGGACAAATGATCATTCACCAGCGTCAGAACCCTAGAGCAGCTGCCTCATTTTGACCACAATATCTTGTTTCAACTTTCAGATGCCTCTAGTTTGCATTTCTCATCTCAAAACAACAGGCCCCTCAGCCTCATGTGAATTTCAACTTGGTACAACATCACATAGAACATAGAACACAGAACAGTACAGCAAAGGAACAGGCCTTTAGCCCACAGTGTTGTGCTGATCCAGCAAAAAAATGTAAAAAACCCCAAAAGTAATCCCTCCTACCTACACCATGTCCATATCCCTCCAGCTTCCTCACCTTCATGTGCCTATCTAAATGTCTCTTAAGAGCTTCTAATGTATTTGCCTCTACCACCATACCAGTCAGTGCATTCTAGGTATCCACGATTCTCTGAGTAAAAGACTTACCCTTCACATCCCCTTTGAACCTACCACCTCTCACCTTCAATGCATGCCCTCTGGTATTAGATATTTCTACCCAGGGAAACAGATATCCCTGTCTGCTCTATCTATGCATCTCATAAACTTATAAACCTCTATCAGATCTCTCCTCAGCGTCTGCCACTCCAAAGAAAACTACCAAAGTTTGTCCAGCCTCTCATGATAGCACATTCCCTCTAAACCAGGCAACATCCTGGTAAACCTCTTCTGCACCCTCTCCAAAATCCTAACATTCTTCCTATAGTGGGGCAATCAGAATAGAATATATTATAAAGGTGATATTAAAATATGAGGTAAATGATATGGACATTACATGAAACAAAATAAATAAATACAAGAGGTTCTGCAGATGCTGGAAATCCAGAGCAACATGCACTAAATGCTGGAGGAACTCAGCAGGTCAGGCAGCATCTATGGAAATGAATAAACAGTCAACTTTTCAGGCCAAGACCCTTCATTAGTGTTCATGTGATACATAAAATAGTTTTGAATTTTTTTTGGCCGAGAGAAATAAGGTTATGTGTATAAAGTCACAGTTGTAAATTCTGTGGTCGTCATTGTAAAGTCTCTCTCTCACACACACACACACACACACACACACACAGAATCTTTCTCTCTCTCTCCCTCACTATTATGTCCAGTATAGAATTTAAGTGAAAGCGGAGAAGACAAAAATATGATTAAGACTAGTTTAATACTTTGCAAATCTGATTTAGAGTTGCCGAGAATGAAAAATGTTTTAATTGTGCCAGCAATTAGGATCAGAGATGCACTATATTTAGTCAAACAACAATATCTTGGAAAATGGAGACACAGCCATGTTCTGCTAAAGAAGCAAGAACAAAATAATACAAGTGAAACAAAATAGAAATAAAAAGCATAAAAGATTGGGTATCAATACTGAGGAAGACTATCACAAGATACAAAAAGTCATTAATGAACTTGCACAACGCCCATGTAATCAGCAAATGAATTGCAGGAGATAAATGCGATGGGATTTGATTGTATTTTGGCAAGAAAAGTGCAAAGGAAAATACGAATTGAAATGATAAATGGAAAAATTGCTCCTGTTATACGAATACATAAATCTCTAAAAGTGACCAGCTTCAAAAGTTAACCAAACATTATTCTGAAGCGATGGAACTTAAATTAAAAACAAACTATACTCAGCTTACTTGAAATCTTCATACCATATTTGAAGTGGCAGTTCTAGATGTCAGATTAGAAATGAGATAAAGAGACACTGGGTAAAGTTTAATGGGAATGATTCAAGAAATGAGGAGTTAAGTCTGTCAGGAAAAGATTAACAGGGTGAGGCATTATTCACTCAAAAAAGAAAGAGCTGAGAGATGCACTAGTAAATGTCTTTTAAAAAATTCTAAGAGGTTTGATGCAGAAGACAAAGAAAGAGAATGTTTCCAGGAATGTGAAAATTTGCAATCAAAGGACACCAGCGCATGATAGCTAGCAAGAAATCAAGAGGGAATTTGGAAGACGTCCAAGTGTGTTGAGAAAGTGGAATTTACCATCACATGAAATAATTGAGGTCAATTTTATTTGCCCAGATAAGGTGGGGGAGTGTTAAATCATATGTGGGAAAAGTGATCAATTAGCTATGTAGTTGAAAGGCAGATACGTGAGTAAATCGCAAACACGAGGAAATCTGCAGATGCTGGAATTTCTAGCAACACACATAAAAATTGCTGGTGAATGCAGCAGGCCAGACAGCATCTACAGGAAAAGGTACAGTCGACGTTTCGGGCCGAGACCCTTCGTCAGGACTAACTGAAAGAAGAGATAGTAAGAGATTTGAAAGTGGGGGGGGGGGGAGTGGAAATCCGAAATGATAGGAGAAGACAGGAGGGGGAGGGATGGAGCCAAGAGCTGGACAGGTGATTGGCAAAAGGGATATGAGAGGATCATGGGACGGGAGGCCTAGGGAGAAAGAAAAGGGGGAGGGGGGAAAAACCCAGAGGATGGGCAAGGAGTATAGTGAGAGAGACAGAGGGAGAAAAAGGAGAGAGAGAGAGAGAGAGAGAGAGAGAGAGAGAGAGAGAAATAAATAAATAAATGGCCCTCTAACTTCCATTAATGCCCCACCTCCCTTCATACCCCATCTGTTCTTTATTTTTATTATTATTATTTCTCTCTCTCCTTTTTTTCCTTCTGTCCCTCTCACTATACTCCTTGCCCATCCTCTGGGCTCCCCTCCCCTTTCTTTCTCCCTAGGCCTCCAGTCCCATGATCCTCTCCCTTCTCCAGCCTCGTATCCCTTTTGCCAATCAACTGTCCAGCTCTTAGCTCCATCCCAAAACGTTGACTGTACCTCTTCCTATAGATGCTGCCTGGCCTGTTGCATTCACCGGCAATTTTTATGTGTGTTACGTGAGTAAATCATTAACTTTTGTCTGGCCTTTGGGCAAGTGGCTTGTTTCTGTATTATTCTTTGTGAATTTGTGCATTGTACAATAGTACAGACATTTTTCATAATCAAAAAATACACAAGTGCTTGAAACCTGACATAAAAGCAAAGATCCAGCAAGTCGGGCAGCACCTAAAGAAATAGAAACGGAGTGAATAATTCAGGTAATGGGCATTGCCAGTATTTTGTGTACCTAGTTCAAAAGTATTTTTATGGTTGGAAAGCATTTTAGGGTATCCAAAAATATTGTGAAAACTGCTCTTTAAGTAATAAATAACTGGGTAAGTAAACCTTGTGTTCAGAAAATTAGAACTACCTTTTTTCCTGAAGTATTTATCAATGTCCAAGGGTAAAATGATTTCACATGACAGAAATAATCAAGACACAAGACTGTTTAATTCCTAGATATAAAAGTCAGTTCAATTCAACCTCCTGGGTTGCTGGGATTATAAATTCCCAGTTTTCTCTGCCAAAGTGGATCTAAAGAAATACTCTGGATCTCTTCCAACAAGCCATTCCCTCCAGTGACCCTGCCAAACAGCTCCCACGTCTTCTTATATGGAGTACACTTTCCGTTCTCTTGTGTGAAGTGACTGTTAACAAGTGTTGGCTTAACTAGACCTAAAACACGTCCCCTGATTCTGTGATAAGCAGCACACCCTCAGAAATCAGAGCAATGGACCCTCAGATAACAGACAGGAACAGATATGAGGGGAAAAAATAGCAAACTTTGCATTATTGATAAAATTAGATAATGAGGCAAAACGAAGCTGATGCTTTCATTGTTAACTTGGATTACTCAGTCATAATCTCCTTTCAGATAGCTGACTCTCAGTGTGTCACCGACAGAGGGCTACACTGTCAACAGTCCATTGATCAGATTAGGATTTAAAATGATGAGCCTGTACACTCTCATTAGTTTAAATAAGAGTTGTTGAATTTTTCTAAGGTATTAAATATAGATATCTCTCCTCACCCTATTACTGCTATCTTTGGACTACCTAAAATTTCTAGTAATCTTTCCCCTTCAGCCCGTAGAATGATTGCATTTCTTACTTTAATGGCGAAAAGATGTATTTTACAACATTGGAAAGAGCTTAATGCTCCAACTACCTTTTTTTGGTTTTCTCAGACGATTTTATGTTTGAATCTGGAGAAAATTAGAAGTAATCTTTATGATTCTTCATTTAAATTTGAACAGATTTGGGGACCTTTTATTCGATATTTTCATTTAATGTAATATTTACCCTTCTTGTTTTTTTTTCACTGTTTTAATGGAGGTCGGGATTGAGGACGTGATTTTAAGTTTAACTCTGTTTGGTTTTAAGTTAGCCCATTGCTTTGCTTTGCTTTTAGTTAGTTGCACGGTGGGTTTTTTTTTTGGGGTTTTTTTTTCTTTTTTTTTCCATTGATATATATAAAATCTAGTATACTATTATGTTATCTTGCTTTCTTATGCTTAAATTACATTGTTTGTAGTATTTTCTTTTTGGTATTGTTATCTTTTGGAATTTTATTATACTTTAACATTGTATTAATGTTTATATGGCTTACCTTTTTTGTATACTTACTCAATAAAAAGATTTAAAAAGAAAGAAAGAGTTGTTGAATTGACACAGGTGTCATGAAAATACTACCAACAGAGCAAAGCCAGGTGTCAACGGGAGAGAGTGAGTCACCTGGGACTGTACTTGCTGGAATTCAGAAGAATGAGAGGCGGTCTTATGGAAACATATAAAATTATGAAAGGGATAGATAAGATAGTGACAGCAAAGTTGTTTCCACTGGTAAGTGAGACTAGAACAAGAGGGCATAGCTGCAAGAGTCGGGAGTGTAGATTTAGAACGGAGATGATGGGGACTGATTTTCCCAAAGAATGGTGAATCTGTGGAATTCTCTGCTCCATAATGCAGTGGAGGCTACCTCAGTAAATATATCTAAGAAAAGGTTGGATTGATTTTTGCATGGTAGGGGAATTAAGGGTTTTGGGGAAAAGGCAGGTAGGTGGAGGTGAGTCCATGGCCAGATCAGTCATGATCTTATTGAATGGTGGAGCAGACTCAACAGGCCAGATGGCCGACTATTTCTTACGTAACACATCATCGGCTTTGCTGTTGTAGGAGATATTGTGCACAAACTGGCTTTTTCTATTGAGTCCATTGGAATATTGTTTGTTTTCATAATATTCTAACAGACTTGTATGTGTGGACTTCAAACGATGCCAAAATTATGTTTGGCTGTAATATTTCCCATGAGTAAACAGCATGCCAATCTTCACTTCCAGGTTCACTCATAAATAATAAATGCTCAGCCAGGTACAGGAAGCAGTCCAGTGACTCTGGAACCATTCCCTGCTTAAAGTTAACATCACTGGAGAATGGACAAAAATACAAAAATACTGCAGATGCTGGAAATCTGAAACCAGATATAAAAACTGAATATGTGGCAAATCTTCAGCAGGTCAGGCAGCATCTGTGGAAAAAGAAACAAAGTTAGTGACCTTCATAAGACCTGGAAGCTAGAGATTTAAGATATTAATTAATATGTAGGGAAGATAAGGGAAAGATACGATTGGACAAAGGGAGGCTTGATCACTGTTCTTTTCACTTTAGGCGGGATGTTACTGGAAGTTGGGTTCTGATAGAGAGAATTTTCAATCAATGGCCTGCAGGGGAAGGAGGTAAATGTTGGTCTGTCTTTCCAAACATTGCTAGGTGGCCTTTGTAGATTCCACAAAGTTCGTCTCACGCTCTCCTTAGCTGCCAGGTTCCTTGAGGCATTGGAAAGCCAGCAACTGGGCTAAACCTAGGAGGCAAGTTAAATATGAGGGCATCACTCTCATTTTAATGAGGCAAACCTCTCTCATAACTGTAACTTAAAAAAATTAAAACTCACATAAACTCAAAAGGGAAAAGGTGAACCACAGTCAGATCAGAGACCTGAGTTTGATCCCAGCCATGGGTGCTGTTCATATGGAATTTTTGCATAACCACCAGGACCAAGTCTGTTTCTGCCATCTGCCCCAGTTTCCTCCCACATTGCAAAAGTATGCCCATAAGTCAGTAGCTACTGCAAATTACACAGGAGACCAATTTTTTTTGAAGTGTTGCTTCCTCAGACATTTATTTTGCTTATGACAGATCACTTGAAGCTGAACAGAAATATAATTTCAGACTACTTGTATTACGTAGGAATTTAGAGAAGTGAAATTAACTTTTATTAAATATAATGCATTTAGTTGCATCATGGTGCCTTGCTATAGTTCAATTAAGATAAAAATGCTTTGTCGATGATTTTCATTTGTACTCTGTGTCTGAGGCTTCTTGCTTATGTGTCCAACAATAATTAGCCAGCAATGATGGATTCCAGTTGCCCTGATACCATTTCTGCATGATTGCAATGTCCTGGTGAAACCTCTCACCATGCTCGTCACCGTCAACACCAAGATTTGCAGGGAAGAAGTCCAAATGGGAATGCAGAAAATTAATCTTTAGTGACATGTTACACTTCATGGTTTTGCATGCTTGAAGCATGTTGTCAACCAGCTGCATGTAATTTGTGCTTTGTAGTTGCCAAGAAACTTTTCAACAACATCATTGAATACCTTCCATGCAATTTTCTCCAGTCCCACTATAAATTCATTGAAATACCTGTCATTGATGTCGTGTTTTGATTTGTGGACCAACAAAAATGCCTTCTGTAATCTTGTCACTAGTTATTCTCATTTGAATTGTGAATTGAAATAACAAATATAGACAATTTCAAAGAAATGGAGCTTGATAGGGAAATGTCATGGTAATTTTCATTATCAATTACCCAAAATCCATAAAATACACCCAAAAGTATTCAAGAAACAAAATCTTTGTTGTCCAGTATTATTCCTTAGTGTGGGTAAGTGACAGAAGAATCAAATGGGATTTGTATGTTGTGTGAGAGATAATAAATTGCAGGACTAGGACGAAATAAGGAATGGAAGTGATAATGTTAGGACCTGGCATGAATCGTATTCAGTACAATATTCTTGGACCATGATTTTATTACATTGCAGAACATACTTGAGAAGCTGAGTGGCCTACACCTGCTCAAGGATTTTAAACTGTTTACATCCCACCTACCACCAACCCACCCATTTTGCACGGTTAGAATTTCCCCCATGGATTATTCTACATAATTAAATAAGGTTTATGCATATCCATGTAACAAGAACTGACAGCAATACTGAGAGAAATGAATAGGGTGAGTTCTTTTAACACCACTATATTGCTGCCTTATACAGCACTTCATAAATAACTGAACATATTTATTACTCATAAACATTAAAACTAGTCTACCAATAAATAGCGAATAACAGCTGCTTAGGAAGGAGTTATTACGCCATAATTCAGCAAATGAATCCAAATGGCAAAATATAAAATGTGTGAGCAAAGATCTTAGTGCCAAAGCAGTTCTGGGGGGCAGCTTTAGCTGACAACTCCCTCATTAGTACTTTTATTTAATGTTCGGGACCTTTTGTGTGGATGCTTGGTTGATGGTGTCAGCACGTTGCAGTGAAGAGTGTCGGCAATCATGAATAATTAAGAGACAATTATTCAAGACTCAGTATGAGACACTTGTAAGCAGGTATAGAGAGGATGCACTAATTTTCTTGCATGTCGCACACGTTGCTATTGGCTGCTAGCATGGATGGCTCTGTGTCAGAGTGCTGCAGGTTCAATTCTCGTTCCAGAGCAGAACTGATTGTGCATGAGGAGGTGTTGATGTTCTTGTTGCCATTTTACACAATTTTTTTTGCACAGGGTCGGGGGAGGTGATTTTTTTTTGGAACGGGTTCCATGGTTTGTTTCGTGGCTGTCTGTGGAGACAATGAATCTTAATGTTGTACACCGCATTCATACTTCAATAATAAAGGTACTTGAATTCAGATGATTCCTTAACGGAGATACCTTCCCTCTCAGCTGGATGCAATTTTTATTCTTGCACCACCCCAGCCAGTTTTCATTTGCTTTTACCCCCTCGTCCTGCCCAGTTTCTCCACCATTGGTATCATTCAACCTTTCCTGGCATCCACCCTACCACACACCTTCCCTTTAGTATGCCCTGCCCCTTCCTCTTCCTTACAAATTAAAACTTGTTTTATCTCCTACAAAGCACAAGTTCTGACCTGAAACTATTTTTCTCTCTATGGTGGTTTCCTGACTTGCTGACGTTCCCAACATTTTCTGTTTCATTTTAGCTTTCCAGTATTTATACTTAACTTTACCTTCACTTACATTAAGATCTGTGGAATTACTTCAAGGGAGTGCTGGAGAATTGTCTCTGGTGTCCTGATCAATACTTATTATCTGACATCATTAAACTGATTACCTGCTGGTTGTCACATTGCTGCTTATGGGAGCTTACAATGCACAAATTGGCTGCTGGAGATTGCTCAGTTGGACAGTGACTGCAGTTCAAAATCACCTCTGCTGTCTGTAAGGAGCTTACTGGCATGCTGAAAGGAACACAGAAGTAAATAATTAACTAATATTTTGTTGAAGAGTTGCAAGAATCCACAAGTCCATTGGAGGCCGAAGACTGCCTGTGCTTGGGTTGGAGGACTGTGTGTGGGTGCGTGGAAGGGGGAGGGTGGGAGGGAGGAATGGGACTTCTTCTCCTGTTGTTGTTTGCTTGCTTGTTGTGTTCTGTGTTGCTCGGCCAAGCATCATGGACATGCTACATTGGTGTCAGAATGGGGGGTGACCCTTGTGGTCTGTCCCCTATCATATCATTAGGTTATGTTGGATGTTAACAGTGGGTTGTAATGTACATGTGATAATTAATTGAATCTGAACCTGAAGTGTTTCAGTCACAGCAAATAGTATGAATCTAAACCTGGTGATTCTGCCATTGCACTACATGAGTTAACATTGCTATCTGCTAATGTGGCACTGGGCACCCTGATCTTTCCATTCTCCTCCCACTCTTGCCTACCACCTTCTGAACTGTAATCAAATCAAACAGAACACTGTCATCCAACCCACAAGTAAGGGTGATGCGGTTGTGGTCCAGTGAACTGACCTGTAGCTCATTGAAGCCAGACATCAGCTCTCAGACACTTCCTCATACCTTCCTTCAGATCTTGTCCCATAATTGAACAACTGACCATGATCACCTATCTAGTCAATGGACTTAATTTTCTCAGATCTTCCTTCCACAGATTCCAGCCTCATAGTGCTCCAGCCTGCTCCTACACACATCTAAAATCCATAAGCAGAACTGCCCTGGAAGACTGCTTTTCTCCCCTTCAGACTTATTTCTTCCTGTCTTTATTCTCTCCTCTCTCCTTTGGTCTATTCCCTTCTCATTTGTATCCATGTTACTTCTGATGTCCTCCACCCTGTTCCTAACCAGTACTACGTTTATGTTCTATTGTGAACATGGATTTACAATCCTCTTACATCTGTCCCACATCATGATAGCATGAGTATGCCCTGTATCCTCATTGAACAAAGGCCCAAACTGTTCCCCTCCACTGACACACTTTAATGAAAAATAATCCCAAATTCTTTAGAACTGCCCTCCACAGAAAGTGAAGTCTTTTGCGACTATTTTTCTGAACCCATGAACTCAGCTAATGAAAGTTAACATGGAACATAGAACAGTACAGCACAGTACAGACCTACGATGTTGCACCAACCTTTTAACCTAATCCAAGATCAGTTCGATGCATCCTCCCCACACAGTCTTCCATTTTTCTTTCATCCATTTGCCTCTCTAAGAGTCCCTTAAATGTTTCCATTGTATCTGCCCCTACCACTATCTCTGGCACAATCCACACACCCGCCACTCTCTATGTAAAAAATCTACTCCTGAAAGCTCCCCACCCTATACTTTCCTCCAATCACCTTAAAATCATACCCCCTCGTATTAGCCATTTCCGCCCAGGGTAAAAGGTACTGCCTAGCTCAGCTTAAATTAAACACTGCAACTCAGTGTTTCTGGGCACTTGGATGCCTTAGAACAAGTTAGAGTACTTCATAATAAATGGAGCTAGGTCTTGGAAGGAAGCAAATGTTTCCAAGTGCTTTAGAATTATTTTTTACATGAATTCAAGGAGAAAGCAGCCATTTGTTTCATAGCTTAACTTAGTTAATGGAAGGTAAAGAGAAGTTAAATCAAACAGTGCAACCCAGCATTACAAACACAGAACACCAAGTTATCAACACTAGAGATTCTATAGATGCTGGAAATCCAGAGCAACATGCACAAAATGCTAGAGGAACTCAACAGGTGAGACAGCATCTATATGTAACGCTCAGCTATAATGGCTCGTATATGTCTAGGGGAAATCTTGCCCAGCATCTGCCTGAACGCTTCCCACTGAGCCCCCCGAATCAGTCCCAAACATCAATCATCAGCCAGCACACACAGTACATTTTACCAAGTACATTTTATAGATATTACTTATAGAAACAAGTAAACAGTCAACAGTTTGGGCCAAGACCCTTCATCAGTACTGGAAAGAAAGAGAAGATGCTAGAACAAGAAGGTGGAAGGATTGAAACCTAGAAGATGATAAGAGAAGCCTGGTGGGTGAGGGAGGGGGAATGAAGTAAGAAGCTGGGAGGTGATAGGTAGACAAGGTAAAGGGCTAAAGGAGAATAAATCTAAAAGGAGAGAAGAATCCATAGGAGAAAGGGAAGGAAGAGTGGACCGAGCACGTAGGTGTCGGGAAGGAGATTAGTGAGGAGGGATCAATGGACAAAGGAATCACAGAGGGAGTGATCCCTGTGGAAAGTAAGGCGTTGGGGGCTGGGAGAGGTAAATATTTATTTGGTGATAGGGTCCTGTTAAAGATGGTGGAAGTATTGGATGTGGAGGCTCATTGGGTGGTAGGTGAGGACAAGAGGAACTTTATCCCTGTTAAGGCGGTGGGAAGATGGGGTAAGTGTGGAAGTTTAGGAAGTGGAGGAAATGCAGATGAGGACAGCATCAATAGCGAAGGAAGGGAAACACTGTTCTTTGAAAAGGGAGGACGTCTCTGATATCCTGGAAAAGAAAGCCGCATCCTGTGAGCTGATGCAGCAGAGATGAAAGAACCAAGAAAAGGGAATGGCACTTTTACAGAAAACAGGGGTAGAAAAAGGCATAGTCAAGATAGCCATGGGAGTCGGTAGCTCTATAAAAGATGTCAGTGGACAGCTTGTCTCCAGATACGGAGACGGAGAGATCAAGAAAGGGGAGAGAGGTGTCAGAAATGGACCAAATAAATTTAAGGGCAGGGTGGTAGTTGGAGGCAAAGTTGATGAAATTGATGAGCTTAGCATGGGTGCCTGTAGTAACACCAATGCAGCGGTCAATGTCATGCTGGAAGATTTAGGGAGCATCATCAGGGGAAGGCTTGGAACCTGGACTTATTCCATCTAGCCAATGATAAGGCAGAAGGCCCAATCAGGTGCGCATGGCCACACCTTGAGCTTGGCAAAAGTGGGAGGAGCCAAAACAAAAATTGTTGAGTGTGAGGACCAGTTCCGCCAGAGGAGGATGGTGGTGGAAGAGAACTGATCAGGTCTTTTGTTGAACAAGAAGTGGAGAGCTTTAAGGCCTTCACTTCATCTGCAAAAAGCAGGATTTCCAGTGGCCAACCATTTTACTTCCTATCTGCATTTCTATTCTGACATGTCACTCCATCGCCTCCTCTTCTGCTGTGATGAGGCCACTCCCAGGCTGGAAGAGAAACACCACATATTCCATCTAGGTAGATCAAACTTGATGGCATTTCTCCAGCTTCCAGTAATCTCTTTCCCCCTGCCCTTCTATCTTCAATTCCTCACTCTGTCCTCTTGATGAACTATTCTTCTCACTTGCCTATCACATTCCCCTGGTGCCCCCTCTTCCCATTTTTCCCTTGGTCCACTCTGCTCTTATCAGATTCCTTCTTCTCCATCCCTTTACACCTCCCAGTTTCGTATTTCATCCCCCCCACCTCCCAGCCACCGGGATTCACCTATCAATTTCTAGCTTGTACTCATTCCCCTCCCACTACCTTCTTATTCTGGTATGTTCCCCCTTCCGTTCTAGTCCAAATGAAGGGTCTCAGTCTAAAATGTTGGCTGTTTATTTCTACAGATACTGCCAGACCTGCTGAGTTCCTCTAGTATTTTGTGTGTGTTCGCCAAGCTGATGCCTTTGAATAAGATAGAGTACTTTGAGATCCAAGTACCATCTGCAGAGGCAAAGAGAAATTGTGGTTGGTGTCTCAGATCAAGTCTCAGTATTAGGACTTGATTGGTCCTGATGCAAGGTCTTAACTCAGCTCATGGACTATCCCCTTACCTCCATAGATGGTCTCTGGTAGGCACTGAATGCTCTGTCTGAGAAACCTGAGCTCGCGGATCCGGAGTCCATCCACGCGCTGCTGCTGGAAGGTCCAAGGCCAGCAATCAAATTTGACACGGTTGCCAGACCCCGCCATTCCCACTTCCACATCCAGATTCCCCCGGCCGCTGCCAGATGCTCCTATATTTCATCACCAGTGGTGCCACCTGAGAAGCCCATGAGACCAGGCTGATTCCTCCGTGTGATAAAGCTGACGGGTGGCACAGTCGTGGAGGAATGGCATGATAGCCTAGGGTGGCAGGGTAGCATAACAGTCTGTGTTAACACCTTACAGCGCCAGCTGCAATATTGGAATTCAGATCCCACTGCTGTCTGTAAGGCCACCCATGGCTGTGTGGGTTTTCTTTAGTCGCTCCGATTTTCCCCCACATCCCAAAGAGTTACGGTTAGTATGCTGTGGACATGTTCTGTTGGCACTGTAAGCAGGACGACATTTGCAGGCTGCCTCCCATCCCAGCACATCCTCAATGCAAATGACACATCTCGATGTACATGTGAGAAATAAAGCTGATCTCTCTTTATCTAGATGCTGCTTGACCCTCTCGGTTCTCCCAACAATTTGTTTTCTGCTTGAGATTAAAGCATCTGCAGTCCCTTGTGTTGTCAGAGCACTGCGGCTGCTAACTGGATGGGGGCTCAGCCTCAGAATGAAATAGTCATTTCCAAGCGCTTCAGAGCAGTTTGTTCATAAAGTGGTGTGCTTGCAGCCGTTTATTTGACAGTTGGGTTTGTCTGGTGTAAGTTAGTTGTACATTGCAGCTCAGCATTGGGAACGCAGCTGTGCACAATGTTGGATGCTCTTGTACAATTTACTAATACACCAACTTCTAGAGTTAAATCTAGGAAGAGGAGAAGATGGCGGCGCGACATAGCGCACGCGGCCTCTCCGGTGAATGATATCTGTAATCTGTCATGTACGGGACCGTGCACAATTCTGATGTGATGGAGACAGACATGAGAGCACCGAGGAACATCTGGAAAACTTCTGAAATGCCCGCTTCGCTGCCGCTGCTACTGTGTGGTAACCGGAATCTCCAGAGCGGAAGGCCCCGAATCCTCGGCTTTGCTTGTTTCAGCTGCCGGGGCTAGGTCGAAGGCGCTCGGCAGAGGATGGCGCTCAGGAGACTGTATCGGAGGGGCTGGTCGGAGGCTCGATGTTTTCGGACGGACGGACTCAGTGTCGGCTGTGGTCGGCTGTAATCGGCTGCTTCCAAGGCATCGGCAGTTGTCGGTGTCTTGGAGGTTTATGGCAGGGAGTTTCTCCCTTTTGCCGCCTGCTATCGGGGACTCGGGAGTCAATCGGGACTTGAGACTTTTTTTTACCATGCCCATGGTCTGTTCTTTATCAAATTATGGCATTGTTTTGCACTGCTGTAACTATATGTTATAATTATGTGGTTCTGTCATTGTTAGTCTTTGGTTTGTCCTGTTTCCTGTAATATCACTCTGGAGGAACATTGTATCATTTCTTAATGCATGCATGCATTTCTAAATGACAATAAATGAGGACTGAGTGTTCTCATAATCTAATCTAAGTTTTAAAAAGAAAAAAAACACCTTTTTAAGTGCTTTAAAGGTGTTCTTTACATAAAGTGAAGTACTTGTAACCGTTAGGTATGGCAGTCTAAAACTAGAGGGTATGGCTTTAAGATTGGGAACCATGAGATTCCAACATATAGGAACAGAATTAGGCCATTTGGCTCTTTTCAGTCTGCACCAACATCCAATCATGGCTGATTTCTTTCAAATTCATTTTCATGCCTTTTCCCCATAACCCTTAACCTTCTTACCATTCAAGAACCTATTAACCCTGCCTTAAATGCACCTGATGACTTTGTCTGCACAGCCCTCAGAGGCAATAAATTCCAAAGATTTACCATCCTCTTGCTGAAGAAATCCCTCCTCATCTCAGTTTTAAAGGGCTGTCTCTTTGTTTGGAGGCTGTGCCCTCGGATCTCCGATTCTCCTAATGTGGAAACATCTTCTCCACATCCACTTTACTCAGGACTTTCAGTATTCAGTGCCCTGATCCTTTCGAACGGCACCAATAGAACGCTCCTCATATGTTAATCCCTTCATACCAGGAATCATTCTTGAGAGCCTCCTCTGGGCCCTTTCCCAGGACTGACACATCCTCCCGTAGATGTGGGGCCGAAGGTGAGTGGGGAGAAATTTAAAGGATGCTTCACAAGCTCCTTCTGTCCCTTCCCATTTCTGATAAAGTATCTTCAACCTTGAACATTAGTGCTGTTTCTCCTCCTGCAGATACGGGCCAACCTTCTCAGTATTTCCAGCATGTTCTGGTTTTAGAATTAACAGGTGATATGTTTTTTGACAGCTGCTCTTCCAGAGTTCTGCAAGGTGAGAAGGTGGCTTGATTGCGGTGGTAGAGTCAAAGATATACTGGGCCTTGGCAATACTTGTCTGCTAGAGTTGGTGACCTACACTGCCTCATGGATGCCCAGGTTACAGCTGTCAGATCTGATCTCTATCCATTCCAGTTTGCGTGTTAGCAGTGCCATCATGTGTGATTTCCACGAGGAAGGTATGTGGCTCTAACTCCAGCAGATGCTATTGTGGGCACTTGTGGATCTTGCACAAGTGGGTTGCTGCAAAAGAGATGCAGATATCTCACTGTGGGTCACACATAGCCCATTCTGACAGATATATCCTTCTCAATCAGTGGACATGCTATTGTTCCACTCTGAATGAATGGACCTAGAATAACCCCACTCAGAAGACATTATGTACAAATGTTGCTTTCAGCCCTTCTTCCCAGTGATAACATGAGAAATGATCCATTGGCGGGGGAAGGCAGGAGGTGACATTCAGGAGGTCTAGATGCTGGATAGTTCTAATTTTTCATGATGATTAATATAAAAGCTGACAGTCATTTTCTAGGTAAAAGTTGTAGATCTGTTTGTTCACAGTAGCTCAGTACATAGATTTGTAGCCAGGAATTAAGCACTCATCTCTGTAGGCCGAAGGGCCTGTATTGTGCTGTAGGTTTTCTGAGTTTCTATATTTCTATCAGACCAGCCAACATCTTGATGCACTATCAATTACTCCAAAAGATTGGAAGTAGAGTAAATACTGAAAGGCTTTTATTAACAGTAAAATGGATCCACATCCATGCTGTATGTCTGTCCTGGACAGAGGGAGGAGCAGTGACACAATCGCCTTTAATCAGGGGTCTGTGGGAGGAGCCACAGGGGCAGTCAGCAGAAGAGCGTGTCCAGGCATGTCCAGACAGGTAACCCAGTTACAACCTACATACATGGTTTACCACACATCTGTGGAAAGATAATGTGCCAGGCAGGTCATTGACTCTGTCAAAACCCAAAGATCTTCTGACGAAGAGCCCCTATCTCTATCAATAGTAGTTTTTATTTCTACAGTTGCTGCCTGACCTGGTCAGGTCACTCGTCTGAGTGCTACTGGTACCATGTAACCCAGTACTACCTGTCCCATAGTCGGGTGGTCGGCGACTAAACTAGCTCCCCCACCAGGCTTGCCTGGTGAGGAGGGTGGCTAGACACCCTGCAGGACGAAAAACAAGACCTGTCACAGGGTGGATGAACCCTCTCGTAGGGTCAACGGCCATCTAGCAAACACGTGCCGTGAAGCACAGAATGGACATCCCTTGCATCGAAGCTTGGTCTGGCCATTCACTGCAACGGAACTTCCCCCAGCCGTCTTGACCCCACCATTCTGCTGGATCCGGGAGGGGATTTCGAGAGGGTTGATCTGGACCTGTGCAACCCCCTACTCACCTAAAATCCACTCACGCACACGCTGTTCCTTTCTGAGGAGTGGGGTACCACCCCTCTAACTGATAGAAAGGAACCATCATCATCCTATGGGGTGGATAGCCAGAGACAGAGAGAGAGAGAGAGAGAGATTGAATTACTGAGTGCTTTCAGCATTTTCTGTTCACACATAGAAATTGAAATCTAGAGTGAATGAAAATCAGAAGATGCACAAGAATTTAATTTACATTAAAATAATTGCAAGTTTCTTCTCAGAATGAATCTCTACTGCTAATTTATTAATCTTATCCAATATGTTAACATTATACAGCAGTGCTAGAAAGTTTTGTGAACCCTGTAGAATTTTCACTATTTCTGCATAAATATGACCCAAAATGTGATGAGATCTTCACGTAAGTTCTAAAACTAGATAAAGAGAACCCAATTAAATAAATGACATAAAAAATTATACTTGTCCATTTATTTATTGAGAAAAATAATCCAATATTACATGTATTTGTTAGAAAAAGTATGTGAACCTCTGGGGTAATTTCTTCTACAAAAGCTGTTTGGAGTCAGGTGTTCCAATCAATGAGATGAGATTGGAGGTGTGGGTTGTAGAGGAGTGCTGCCCTATAAAAAGACACACAAAGTCAGGTTACTGACCGAGTTTGCTCTTCTCATGAAAGATCTGTTTCTGTGCACCATGCCTCGATCAAAACAACTTTCAGAGGACCTTACAAGAAGAATGGTAGACATGCACAAAGCTGGAAAAGGCTACAAAAGCATTTCTAAAGACCTGAGTGTTCATCCATCCACAGTAAGAGAATTTGTCTACAAATAGAGGAAGTTCAGTACTGTTGCTACTCTCTCTAGGAGTGGACATCCTGCAAAGATCACACCAAGAGCATAATATGCAATGCTGACAAAGGTGAAAATGAACCCAAGGGTAACAGCAAAAGACCTGCAGAAATTGCTTGAACTTGTTAAAGTCTCTGTTCTTGTGTCCACCATAAGAAAAACACCGAAACAGAATGGAGTTCATGGAAGGGCACCACAGAGGAAACCACTGCTCTCCAAAAAAAAATATTGCTGCATGTCTCAAGTTTGCAAAAGACCACATGGATGTTCCACCATGCTTCTGGGACAATGTTCTGTGGACAGATGAGACAAAAGTTGAACTTTTTGGCAGAAATGAAATTGCTATATTTGGAGGGAAAAGGCTCTGCATACCAACACCAAAAGCTCATCCTAACTGTGAACCATGGTGGAAGGGGCATCATGGTTTGGGGCTCAGGGTCTGGACAGATTGCAGTCATTGAGGGAACAATGAATTGTTCATTGAGAGGGCACAGCTTTAAGGTGCTTGGAAGTAGGTACAGAGGAGATCTCAGGGGTAAGTTTTTTGTGCAGATAGTGGTGAGTGTGTGGAATGGGCTGCTGGCGATGGTGTTGGAGGTGGATATGATAGGGTCTTTTAAGAGACTACTGGACTGGTACACGGAGCTTAGAAAAATAGAGGGCTATGGGTAACCCTAGGTAATTTCTAAAGTAAGGACATGTTCAGCACAGCATTGTGGGCCAAAGGACCTGTATTGTGCTGTAGATTTTCTAAGTTTCTATGAATTCAAAATTGTATCAAGACTTTTTACAGAAGAATGTCAAGGTAGCAGTCCATCACCTGAAGCTTAACAGAAGTTGGATAATGCAACAAGACAATGATCCGAAAGAGACAAGAGTAAATCAACAACAGAATGAAAGGAAGAAAATCCATGTTTTGGAATGGCCGAGTCAAAGTCCTGACCTTAATTTTATAAAAATGTTGTGGAAGGACCTGAAGCAAGCAGCTAATGCAAGAAAGCCCATCAATACCCCAGAGTTGAAGCAGTTTTGTAAGGAGGGATGGCCTAAAATTCCTCCCAGCCGATGTGCAGGACAGATCAACTGTTATCGAAGACGTTCAGCTGAAGCTATTTCTGTACAAGGGGGTCACACCAGTTACTGAAAGCAAAGGTTCAAAAACTTTTTCCAACAAATACATTAGATTATGAGGCCACACAGTCCTCGTTTATTGTCATTTAGAAATGCATGCATTAAAAAATGATACAATGTTCCTCCAGAGAGATATCACAGAAACACAGGACAAACCAAGACTAAACTGACAAAACCACATAATTATAACATATGGTTACAACAGTGCAAAGCAATACCGTAATTTGATAAAGAGCAGACCATGGGCACAGTAAAAAAAAAGTCTCAAGTCCCGTTAGCCCTATCATCTCACGCAGACAGTAAAAGGGAGAAACTTTCCCTGCCATGAGCCTCCAGCGCCGCAAACTTGCCGATGCAGCACCATTGGAAGCACCCGACCACAGCCGACTCTGAGTTCGTCCGAAAACTTCGAGCCTTCCACCAGCCCTCCGACACCGAGCACCAAGCACCATCTCTGCCGAGCACTTTGACCCTGCCCCAGCTACCGAGCAACAAGCAAAGCTGAGGACTCAGGGCCTTCCCCTCCGGAGATTCTGGATCACACAGTAGCGGCGGCAACGAAACAGGCATTTCAGAAGTTTCACCAGATGTTCCTCCATGCTCTCACGTCTATCTCCATCAGATCAGGATTGTGCACGGCACCCTACTTGACAGATAACAGATATCATTCACCGGAGTGTTCGCTGCATGTTGCGTTGCACCGCCATCTTCTCCTCTCCTTCATGTAACATTGGATCGTTTTTCTCAATAAATAAATGAACAAGTATAATTTTTTTGTGTTATTTACTTAATTGGGTTTTCTTTATCTAGTTTTAGGACTTAAGTAAAACTTGATCACATTTTAGGTCATATTTATGCAGAAATAGAGAAAATTCTACAGGATTCACAAACTTTCTAGCACCACTGCACTTGAAACAAACTTCCTGACCAGTATGTGAGGTAGTTAATGAAATATTTTGCATTGAGGAATGAGTGCTTCATGGCCAAAACTCTAGACCAAACGCTCCACATTCAATATTAATACAACAGGAGGTTCCAACCAACATATCCTGGGCACTCACTCAAACCTGTTAATTAGATACAATTTTTTTGTTATGTTCCTACAGAGTAAGAGTAACTGTCATTAAGAAGAAATTAACCGCAGAGTAAATATTTGAGATACTGAAGATTTGAAAGGGATCAGATAAATCTGAATTCTTTCTTGAAAATTTCAAGGAAAGATATCAACTTCCTCACCCAACATGAGGTGGAAGACTCAGCCCTTAATCTGCTACACACTGAGACTTGTATCTGTGCCCTAATGAGAGCCTGGAACAAAATCAAAAGGATTACTGATCTACAAATAGAAGTGAAACCCAGCATTTGAAAAGGATATTCTGTCATTGAGAACCTCCTGACAAATTGATTCACTTCTGGAAATATGCTCACTGCAGTCAGCTCAACAAATAAAAGCCAAATTCTATACAGCAAGACCATAACACTAGTGTGAAAGCAACCAGAAAAAATGCATTACATGTTAATTAGGGGCATCAGACAGAAATCAACTACTCTTTATGTAAAGAGCTGAGATATATTTTATGTTTATTCAAGGCAATAAATGTGGCTTTGGCTTTAATGTTGTTTCTGAAAGATGTTATTTCTAATAATGCCACACTCCCTCAGAACTACGCTGGAATGTTACTCTGTATAACAAAGCCAAACCTTTAGATCAGGATGATAAGTCCACACTCTTTTGCATCACAGATAAGAGTGGTAGCACTAAACTGGCATATTCACTTGCTAAAATATCATGCATTTCCCTTGAAAAGTGCACTGTTAACATTTTGCTGGTCAGCTGATATTATCGCTTATCTTTTCATCTATCGAGTAGTCAAGTATCAGATGTGTCAAAACTTTGATGTAATTACTATGCATAGGTTGAAACCCAATTAACCACAGACAATGAGTTGTTAGCTAAGGAAAGGTATTTTCTGAAGTGGGACTTGAATCCTCAATGTTATGGTCTAGATATCACAAAGGGCATAGTACTTTGGTGGGTGGGATAGACTCTTTGTGGTGGCAGGATGGGATGGGGAAGACCATGAAAAATTGAAAAGGAAATCTAGAAGATCATAACCCTAAAGCACATATTTTGCCTTTGGCAGACTGCTCACATAGACATCAGTCTGATTGATAGCCCTGGCTTCCAATTGGGCAGAGATAATTGGATAATTCTTTTGACCATTCATCGCATTTGATGACTCTGCAGCTGCCTCTGAATTGGATTGATAACATAAGACTGTAACACCATAAGACATAGCAGAATTAGGCCATCTGGCCCATCGAGTCTGCTCCATCATTCAATCATTGCTGATCCTTTTTTCTATCTCCTCCTCAACCCCAGTTCCCAGCCTTCTCCCCGTGACCTTTGATGCAATGTCCAATCAAGATCCTATCAATCTCTGCCTTAAATACACTCAATGAGCTGGCCTCCACAGCTGCATGTGGCAACACATTCTATAAGTTCACCACCCTTTCGCTAAAGGAATTTCTCCGCATCTCTGTTTTGGAAGGGCGCTCTTCTATCCTGAGGCTGTGTCCTCTTGTCCTAAACTCTCCAAGCTTGGGAAACATCCTTACCACATCTACCCTGTCTAGGCCTTTCAACGTTCAAAAGGTTTCAGTGAGATCCCCCTCATCGTTCTGAATTCCAGCCAGTACAGACCAGAACTATCAAACGTTCTTCGTATGATAACTCTTTCATTTCTGGAATCATCCTTGTGAACCTCCTCTGGACCCTCTCCAACGCCAACACATCTTTTCTCAGATGAGGGGCCCATAACTGTTCACAATACTCAAGGTGAGGCCTCAACAGTGCCTTATAAAGCCTCAGCATCACACACTTGCTCTTGTATTCTAGACCTCTTGAAATGAATGCTAACATGGCATTTGCCTTCCTCATCACCGACTCAACCTGCAAGTTAACCTTCAGAGTGTTCTGCACAAGGACTCCCAAGTCCCTCTGCATCTCAGATTCCTCAATTTTCTCTCCATTAAGAAAGTAGTCCACACATTTATTTCTACTACCAAAGTGCATGACCATGCATTTTCCAACATTGTATTTCATTTGCTATTTTCTTGCCCATTCTCCTGATCTGTCTAAGTCCCTCTGCATCCTACTTGTTTCCTCAACACTACCTGTCCCTCTACCAAGCTTCGTATCATCTGCAAACTTGGCATCTAAATCATTTATATACAGCATAAAAAGAAGTGGTCCCAACACCGATCCCTGCAGAACACCACTAGTCAGTGGCAGCCAACCAGAAAAGGATCTTTTTATTCCCACTCGCTGCCTCCTACCAATCAGCCAATGCTCTAACCATGTTAGTAACTTTCCTGTAATACCATAGGCTCTTAACTTGGTAAGTAGCTTTATTTGTGGCACCTTGTCAAAGGCCTTCTGAAAGTCCAAATATACAATATCCGCTGCATCCCCTTTATCTATCCTACTTGTAATCTCCTCAAAGAATTCAAAAAGATTCGTCCAGCAGGATTTTCCCTGAAGGAAACTATGCTGACTTGGCACTACCTTGTCCTGTGTCACCAAGTATTCCATCACCTCATCCTTAACAATTGACTCTGATATCTTCCCAACCACTGAGGTCAGGGTAACCGGTCTTTAATTTCCTTTCTGCTGCCTTCCTCCTTTCTTAAGGAGTGGAGTAATATGCCTATAATTTTTATGTAACTAACCTCCACTCACTGTATTTTATCTGGAGAAATTGTAGTTTATGTGACTAAAGAAGATCTAACCATAAAGTTGAGTTTGCAACTAAGTGCTTTACTTGGAAAGATAGTTTGGGGAGTGCAAAATTGCACATAAGTTTACGCTTGGATACTCTCCATGGAGTTTGCATGTTCTCCCTGTCACTTCATGTGTTTCTTCCCACATCCCAAAGACATGTGAACGGATAGGTTGATTTGTCACTGTTAATTGCCCTTGCTGAGTAGGTGAGGGGTCGAAGCTGAGGGGAGATGATGAGAAAGTGAAGAGAATTGTAAAGGAATTAGTGAACATTTATTGTAATGGTTGGTCGATGGCTGGCACAACGGACTGTTTTTGTGCTGTATTTTTCTATGACTTTATGATTTTACTTTATGACATTACTTCTGTTACTTATTTTCCCCTCCATTCTGCCCCCTCACAGAATTTCCAGTTTATTTTTCTCACTCTGTCACTTGCGTCTAAAACCCTGGCTACTGTACTTCTAATTTCTCTCAATTCTGTTGATAGGTGATTGGTCTGAAATATTAACTATTCATGTCTCCATGGAGTCTGCCTGACTTCTTGAACATTTCAAGCAAGTTCTGATTTTTATTTTGGATTTACAGCATCCATGGTATTATGCATTTTTAGACTGATAGACTGACCTTTCATTTAAACCACTTCAGACCTTGTAAAGATACAGCTCCCATCATGCTTTTAGGTCATAAATATCAGAGTAATTCTTCAGTGACAAAGGAGTATGATAACCTGTCCCTATTCTAAGCTAGCATGCTCCACAGAGGTGATTATGTTCTTGTGATATTTCTGTAAATTGTATTTCCCACTAGTAGACATCTGCAGATAGAGAGCTATTATTGACAAAAGTTGCTGATATTGTATTACGTCACTGAGAAAGTTAGGAGATTATATGACTGATGAGGGTAATATCACATCCTAATGTGTCACTAACAGAACCATCCAATTTTATAAAATCATTGGATTTTACAGTAGTATATTGTCACAACCACCAACTCTGCTGCAGAGTCTGGGTGCTGTCGCAATTTCAGCTAATCAGGGCTTCTTTGTGATTGTACTTAACTCCCTTCCTTTGGTTTCAGTTTTGTCAAGTCTTGACTGAAGGACAATGATGGAAACGCTCCTTGCTTACCTTAGTCCACCTTCCGGGAAAGAAGATTACAACTTAGATTGACGCTGTAAAGGAGCGGTCTTAGTTCAGTATTAAGTTACTGTTTGGAGCTGCAGTGGTGGCTTCAGATTTCAGCTTGAGAGTTTTAGTTAGCAGCCCTGTTGGGCTAGCGTTTATTATTTTCCTTCTGTTCTGTACAGTTCTTATTAAAACTCAGTGAACTGTTTATTCCACTTCTGTGTCTCTCCGTCTGCATTTGGGCCAACACCAACCACTATGTCAGCAAGACTCAACTATCAAAATGGACCCAACAGAGAGAGGGCGCCTGACCTCGGCCCTGAATTTTGTTGGTCAGGTAGGAGGGAAGTCGGTGGAGACTGATTTGGCAGCAGTGGCTCATACAGTGTGACAACTACTTTGAGAGTGGCAAGCCCTTGCCAAGCAGGAAGAACAGGAGTCAGCACTTGCAACATCAGTTCACCAACTCACCACAAGCAGCCAGAATCAGGTGGCAGCCACTAATGGTCTCACTACCACTCTTCAGCAGACCTCTACTGGGAGAGTTCCCCTTCCAGCAGCAGCACTTCCCACATCCTTCCCCATAACAGCCTCTTAAACCTCAGACGCTAATGCCCCAATACCTTAGCATTTTCCGGACCTGAACTGAGTACCCCCCACCGGGCAGAGACACCGCTGACCCTGTCAACTTCAGGAACTTTATTACCCAGTGTGAGCTGACTTTCCAAGCCCAGCCTCACCAATTCAGTGAGGTGTGTAAACTGACTTACATGGTGAATCTCTTCCACTGAGCCCCACTCAGCTTGTTCAATGCTCTCTGAGAACAAGGATCCCTTGCAGCCTAGCCTTTCCAGCAATTTATAGACAAGTTCAGAGAGTGTTTGATCTTCCAGTGTGGGTTCAGGAGGCTGCCCACCAACTCCTGAATCTGCGCCAAGAGAATGTGAAAGTGAGGGACAACACAGTAAAGTTCCGTACTCTTGAGGTTGAGAAGGGGTGGAACGAGATATCCCTCATCACTGCTTTCCAGTGTGGGCTGAGTGCATAGGTCCAGCGTGAGATCACAGTGCATAACAAACAGAAAACCCTGGGTGACCTGATAAATCTTGCCAGACATCCAGGCAACTGAGTGGCGCAGAGAGAGAATGCCCCAAACCTCCTTCACTTTAGATCACTGTCTGGCCTCACCCTCTCTCTCATCACCTAGTCTACAGAGGAGCCCATGCTGGTGGGGGACACACACTTGTCTCAGGAGAAATGAACAGGTGTCCAGAACACTTCCAGGCATCATGTCCGAAGTGCGCAGTATAAAAAGGATACCTGTCAACAAGAAGAGGAATTTTGATGGGTCAATTCTCCCTGCAAGCATCTTTCCTAATCAAGTAATGTTCCCAACTTCCCTGTCATGGGAATCCCAGACCCATCAGCTTCTGGCATTCATTGACTTTGGGGCAGTAGGAATATCATAGATATCTCTGTAGCTGACAGATGGGGAGTTCTCACACAACAAATGAGAGAATATAGATGCCAAGCCTCTAGATGGTCGGCCTCTGGGCACAGGCAGGGTCCACCGTTCTGCGGTACCCCACCAACTTGTGATAGGATGCAACCACAGGGAACAGTTCTCCTTCTATCTTGTAGATACAGCTGACTGTCACTGGTTTTTGGCCTTTCCTGGCTATCTAGACACAACCCATGGATCAATTGGTTCCTCAGGCGCTCCAAGAGTGGGGGGCAGCATGCCAGTCTCCCTGTCTAGGTACAGCTCAAGCCCCTGTCAGCATAGCCCCTCTTTTGCCAACTACTAGTGTGGACCTGTCTGGTGTTCCAGCTAAATATTCTGACCATCTTGAGGTCTTCACTAAGGAGAAGGCTACCTCCCTTCCTCCACACAGGCCATATGACTGCACCATTGACCTCTTACTTAGCTCTCATTCTCCCTGGGGACAGCCCTTTGTCCTCTCTCATCCTGGAATGGTGGCCATAGAAGAGTACATCAAAGAGAAATTGGCCTTTGGATTTATCCACTGGTCAACCTCGCTAGCAGGGGTGGGCTTCTTTGTTGTGAACAAGAAGAATGGCAGGAACCATCCTTGCATTGATTATCAATGTTTGCAACCTGGTTCGCACCCGAGAGGAGGACGAATGGAGAACAGCATTCAACACCCTCACTGGCCACTATGAATACATTGTTCTGCCTTTTGGTTTCGCCAAAGCCCCTGCTGTTTTTCAGGCCCTGGTCAACGATGTGTTCCAGGGCATGCCGGATCAGTTTGTTTTTATGTACTTGGACAGCAGTCTTATCTATTCCTGCTCTTACCAGGAACACGTCCACCACATCCACCATAGACGGCTCCTCGAGAACAGCCTTTATGCCAAACCAGGGGATGTGAGTTCCACAAAGAGCAGATGTTGTTCTTGGACTACATCCTCAGTCTTCAAATAGATCCTTGTAAAGATCAGATAGTCACAGAGTGGCCCAAACCATTTATATCCAATAGTTGAAGGACTTCTTGGGGTTTGCAAACTTTTATCACCGCTTCATCTGAAACCTCGGTTCCATCGCAGCTTCCATAAATACACTCACCGAGAGATCTCTGCAGGATCCCTATGGACAAGTGAAACAGGCCAGTCATTCTCAGAACTAAAAAAGTGCTTCTGCACTGACCCAGAGCTGCAACATCCAGACCCATCCCATCCATTCATCAGTGAGATTGATACATCTGATGTTGGCATTGGAATTGCGCTCTCCCAGTGCTCTTCTCTAGATAATTGGCTGCATGCATGTGCTTTCCTTTCCTGTCACTTGACTCCTGTAGAGCATAACTATGATATCAGAAAGCAAGAACTTCTGGCTGTCAAGGAAGTAACATTAGCTGTAGGTGGCAGAGCTCCCCTTTTCGGTATGGACAGATTACAAGAGCCACTACTATATTCATGATACCAAGAGACTCAACTCCTATCAAGCCTGTTGGGTTTTCTTCTTCACCTAGCTTTATTTCACACTCGCCTGCCATTCTGGCAGCAAGAATACCTAGGGTGATGCTTTCTCCCAAGCAGTTTTGCATCACTGAGGACAATGCCCGTCCAGAGCCCATCCTTCCTCGCTCAAACAGAATTGCTCTGCAGATTTGGGGAATAGAAAGAGAGGTGAAGACTGCCCAACAGTTCGATCGAGGCCCAGATGGGAGAACTCCAACCGACTATTTGTCCCTGCCACTGTGCACCCCAGAGTGTTGGAGTGAGATCACTCTTCCCATATGAGGATTCAATAGACCCTGGAATTTATAAAGAGATGATTTTGGTAGCCGTCTATGTCCATGACTTCATCTGCCTGTCCCACTTGTGCCTAAAACAAGACGTTTTGTCAGCTCCCTGTTTACCTGCTCTGCCCACTACTGCGCGTCACCAACCTGGTCCCACCTCTCGATGGACATCATCTTTGGTCTGCCTCCATCAGATGGTAATACTACCATTCTGGTATTTATGGACTGTTTCTCTAAAGCAGGCCACTTCATTCTTCTCCCCAAGCTTCCATTAGCTCGTGAAACTGCCATCCTCATGGTTTAGAACACGTTCAAGCTGCACAGCTTCCCTCAGGATATAAAATATGATCAAGGACCACAGTTCACATCCCATTTTTGGAAAGCTTTCTGTTCTCCTTTGGGAGTCATAGCCAGGATTCCACCCCCAATCTAACAGTCAGACTGAGAGAGTATCTCAGAAGCTGCAAACAGCCCTGCAATGCCTTGTCTTTTCCAAACTCATGACCTGGAGCTCCCAACTGGTTTGGGCAGAGATACCTCACAATATCTCCAGTCACGTTCCACAGGCAGATCCCCTTTCGAATGCCAAAAGGGATCCCAGCCACCACTTCTCCCTGACCAAGAGACTGGTGTGGGAGTTTCTGCTGCTGAACAATTAGTTCAACGCTACAAGAGCATGTGGAGATGGGCCGGAACTTCTCTGCTGCACACGCACATTCATTAACAATATCCCTGAAAGACTAATCAACTCCGCTGACAGGTGTAGACCTCTCAAGCCTGGGGTAAAAGTCTGGCTGGCATCAAGAGATCTTCCTTTGAGGGAAGATCTATAGACTATGACTAGGAAGATTCACCTCATGTTCCATGTATCCTAACTCAAGCCGATGACATCCCCCACCCCGCTCCAGTCATCGCCCCCTCCTCCCCACTTGGCAGACAGTTCCTGTCACAAACACAGAATCTGGGCACCCCACAGATGGGCAGTTGAAAGGGGTCGCAATTACACTCATGAGAAAGCATATTCCAGCCAATTAGGGTTTCTTTGTGGTTGTATTTAACTTCCTTCCTTTGGTTTCAGCCTTGTCAAGTTTGACTGAAGCACAGCGATGGAAACGCTCCCTGTATGCCTTAGCCCACGTTCTGGGAAAGAGGATTACAATTTAGATTGATGCCGTTAGGGAGCGGAATTAATTTAGTATTAAGTTATTGCTTCTGAGCCACAGTGATGGTGTTAGATTTTAGATTGGGAGTTTTAGATAGTAGCCCTGTTGGCCTCACATTTATTATCTTCCTTTTGTTCTGTACAGTTCTTATTAAAGCTCAATGAACTGTTCATTTGGCTGTCTGCACTTGAGTCATCACCAAACACCGTGACTTATGCCTCTCAAAAAACACTTGTTCAGGAAGTCCCTTTACACTGTCATTTCCCCAGAGTTCTGCAACCAATCCCACTCTGAGAGTTACTATTGAACCTATTTCACATTCTTTTAGGTAGTGTATTTTCTAACACATTGAAATCTGCAAGTTTGTGAAGCCATTAGTTGGGAGATCAGATTAAAGTTATTTAGAAATGCCACGAGAGATCACCTCTCTCATCACAATGGAATGCATCCAATTGTCTTGCATTAAATTCATAGTTAGCCTTGATAATATTGTAAATCCATCAGGATTCATCCTGAACTATAATGCTATTATACCTAAACTCTTCAATATTTATTCTGAATAATCCTGCATTTAGAAAGTTGCCTTCTCCCAGACTCCTGCAGCCAGACATGTACTGGAGACTGATTCTGCACATGGCAACAAATGATACAAAAGATATAGTTCTGAACAATTTTGGTGCCATCAGCACCCTTACCAGTCCAATTTGCAGAGGGAACAGTCTCAAACAAGAAAAGTAATATATATATATATATATTTACATTTCCTGGGCCAAATAGTTTGGAGACAACAGAAATGTGCTTACGTAACATGTGGACTAGAAAGCATAGGGAACAGTACAGGTGAGGGCCAACAACTCCTCAAACCTCCTCCACAAACTAATTAGATCAAGTATCCTAACTTCATGCTCTTCTTTAGTCCACACTTCCTCTTATTCCCATATTGTCTGCTGCTTGTGGTCTGGGGGAATCCTTTCACACCTATTTCAACCATGTATTAACATAGAAGAATATGACCAGATGGCCCATTCATCCCTATGAGCCTCGACCACTATCAAATCAATCAAGACTGATACTCTATATGACATTTCTACTCTCTCCATTATACTCAATGCCTTTTTCATCTAGACCTCTATCTTTATTTAGAGATACAGCACGGTAACAGGCCCTGGTAGCCCAATTACACCTATGTGACCAATTAACCTACTCACTTGTCTGCATGTCTGTGGAAGGTTAGGAGAAACTGGAGCCCCTGGAGGAAGCCCACGTGGTCATGGAGGGAATGTACAAATGCCAGCAGGAATTGAACCCGTGTCACTGGCACTGTAACAGCATTGTGCTAACCACTACTCTACCATCTGTTTCCTTAAGTATTGTATTGGCCTTCACACTCTCCTGTAGCAGACTTCCACAGATTCACCACCACTTGAGTATAGAAACTTCTTCTCATGCCCGTCCTAACTACCTTCATCCATATCCTGACACTGTGACCCCTGTTTGTAGAGACACCAACCATGGAAGATATCCCCTCTGTACTCAGTCTATTGAACCTTTCATACTTGAGAATTTAGTATTTTTCAATGATATCTCTTTTATTGTTCCAAGCTCTAGTGAAATCAGCACTGGTCAACCCAGTTCTCATGTGACAAATCTGCCTTCTAGGAAGCAGTTCGCTTGCATATTCTCAAGGTTCATCCATTCCCAGGTACCAAAACTGCATGCAATACTCCAACTGTGATTTCAACAACTGTAGTAGCCCCAAAATACAGTGGAATGAGAAATTTTCACAACTAAAAATAAAACACAATTCATCCGATACCCAAAAAAGTTATCGGCAGATTATTTTTCCCAAAATCTCTTACCCTAGGTAATCTCATAAGGATAAGATTGATGACTGAACTCTTGGGTGGAGGAAGCTTTGTAGCACAATTATAGCAGACATCACTTTTCCCATCGATCAACAAACAGGCACATGTTGTGAGGATTTACAAAAGTAAGCCAACAGTTTTGTTTTTGGTGTCTAGCTGGACATTATAATAGGAACATGAGATATTCAATTGCAAGATGATAGATCTTGATAGCTTAGCACTTCGCCTATAAAGAAAAATAGAGGGCTATGGGTAAAGCCTAGGTAGTTCTAAGGTAGGGACATGTTCGGCACAACTTTGAGGGCCAAAGGGCCTGTATTGTGCTGTATGTTTTCTATGTTTCTAATGAATGGATCAAAGGGGAAACAGATTCAGTTTTTTGATATGTACTCCCATAAATCCTATAAAGAATTTATTTTCAATCCTTTATCAGTTCTATTATAAGATATAGGAGCAAAATTAGGCCATTTGGCCCATCAAGTTTGCTCTGCAATTTTATCATGGCTGATCCATTTCTCTTTCCGCTTCAATCTCCTGCCTTCTCCTTGCATTCCTTCAAATCCTGACTAATCAAGAATCTATCAAAAAATGCCTTAAATATACCCAATGACTTGACCTCCACAGCCACCCATGGCAATGAATTCTATAGGTTCACCACTCTCTGATCACAGAAATTTCCTCATCTCCATTCAAAATGGTTATCTTCTTTTCTCAGGCTGTGTCCTCTTGTCTCAGACTCTCTCACCATAGGAAGCATCCTCTTCACATCCACTCTATTGCTGCCTTTCAATATTCGATAGATTTCAATGAGATCACCCCCTCATTCTTCTGAATGCCAGTCAATTCCAGGCCCAGAGCCATCATATGACAAGCCTTTCAATCCCGGAATCATTTTTGTGAACCTCCTTTAAACCCTTTCCAATGTCAGCACATCCTTTCTTAAATGAAGGGTCAAAAAACGACTCACAATACTCAAAGTGAGGCTCACTATTGCCTCATTAATCTTTAACATTACATCCTTGTTTTTATATTCTAGTCCTCTCAAAATGAATGCTAACATCGCATTTGTCTTCCTCACCACCAACTCAATCTGCAAATTAAAATTTAGGTAATCCTACACAAGGACCCCCAAGTTTTTTTTCTCCAACGGCTTTCTGAGAGGCGGGACTGCGCAGGCGTGTGACGTCGGGCAGTGCAGCGCGGCAGATTTAAAAGGAACAAAGCCTCATAGAGCGGGCAGCGTAGTTTGCGGGCGGTGGAGTGAGCCGGGAGCAGAGTGAAGACTTAAGGGCTTCGGCTCACCGGGCTTAGGCGGAAGCGGGCGAGGCGAGGAAGGTTTGACATTCATTTTCTGTTGCTATTTGAGGAGAGGGGCATTATGAGTGTGAGGGCAGTTTGCTGTTCTCGGTGTCGGATGTGGGAGGCCCTGGAGTCTCCAAGCCTCCCGGACGTCTACATCTGCGCCAAGTGCATCGAGATGCAGCTCCTAAGGGACCGCGTTACGGAACTGGAGCTGCAGCTCGATGACCTTCGTCTGGTCAGGGAGAGTGAGGAGTTGATAGAGAGGAGTTACAGGCAGGTGGTCACGCCGGGGCCACGGGAGGCAGACAAGTGGGTCACGGTTAGGAGGGGGAAGGGGAAAAGTCAGGTGATAGGGAGTACCCCGGTGGCTGTGCCCCTTAACAACAGGTACTCCTGTTTGAGTACTGTTGGGGGGGACAGCTTACCCGGGGGAAGCGACAGTGGCCGTGCCTCCGGCACAGAGTCTGGCCCTGTAGCTCAGACGGGTAGGGCAAGGAAGAGGAGGGCAGTTGTGATAGGGGACTCGATAGTAAGGGGGTCAGATAGGCGATTCTGTGGACGCAGTCCAGAGACCCGGATGGTAGTTTGACTCCCTGGTGCCAGGGTCCGGGATATTTCTGATCGTGTCCAAGATATCCTGAAGTCGGAGGGTGAGGAGCCAGAGGTCGTGGTACATATAGGTACCAATGACATAGGTAGGAAAAGGGATGAGGTCCTGAAAGGAGAATATAGGGAGCTAGGAAGGGAGTTGAGAAAAAGGACCGCAAAGGTAGTAATCTCGGGATTACTGCCTGTGCCACGCGACAGTGAGAGTAGGAATGCGATGAGGTGGAGGATAAATGCGTGGCTGAGGGATTGGAGCAGGGGGCAGGGATTCAAGTTTTTGGATCATTGGGACCTCTTTTGGCGCAGGCGTGACCTGTACAAAAAGGACGGGTTATACTTGAATCCTAGGGGGACCAATATCCTGGCAGGGAGATTAGCGAGGGCTACTGAGGTGACTTTAAACTAGAATGGTTGGGGGGTGGGAATCAAATTAAAGAGGCTAGGCGTGAGGAGGTTAGTTCACAACAGAGGGATGGGAACCAGTGCAGAGAGACAGAGGGGTGTAAAGTGAGCGTAGAAGCAAAAAGGACAAAGGAGAAAAGTAAAAGTGGCAGGCCGACAAATCCAGGGCAAGCATTAAAAAGGGCCACTTTTCAACATAATTGTACAAGGGCTAAGAGAGTTGTAAAAGAGCACCTGAAGGCTTTATGTGTCAATGCAAGGAGCATTTGTAATACGGTGGATGAATTGAAAGTGCAGATTGTTATTAATGATTATGATATAGTTGGGATCACAGAGACATGGCTCCAGGGTGACCAGGGATGGGAGCTCAACGTTCAGGGATATTCAATATTCAGGAGGGATAGACATGAAGGAAGGGGAGGTGGGGTGGTGTTGCTGGTTAAAAAAGAGATTAATGCAATAGAAAGGAAGGACATAAGCCGGGAAGATGTGGAATCGATATGGGTAGAGCTGCATAACACTAAGGGGCAGAAGACGCCGGTGGGAGTTGTGTACAGGCCACCTAACAGTAGTAGTGAGGTCGGAGATGGTATTAAACAGGAAATTAGAAATGTGTGCAATAAAGGAACAGCAGTTATAATGGGTGACTTCAATCTACATGTAGACTGGGTGAACCAAATTGGTAAAGGTGCTGAGGAAGAGGATTTCTTGGAATGTATGCAGGATGGTTTTTTGAACCAACATGTCGAGGAACCAACCAGAGAGCAGGCTATTCTGGACGGGGTTTTGAGCAATGAGGAAGGGTTAATTAGCGATCTTGTCGTGAGAGGCCCCTTGGGTAAGAGTGACCATAATATGGTGGAATTCTTCATTAACATGGAGAGTGACATACTTAATTCAGAAACAAAAGTTCTGAACTTAAAGAGGGGTAACTTTGAAGGTATGAGACGTGAATTAGCTAAGATAGACTGGCAAACGACACTTAAAGGATTGACGGTGGATATGCAATGGCAAGCATTTAAAGGTTGCATGGATGAACTACAACAATTGTTCATCCCAGTTTGGCAAAAGAATAAATCAAGGAAGGTAGTGCACCCGTGGCTGACAAGAGAAATTAGGGATAGTATCAATTCCAAGGAAGAAGCATACAAATTAGCCAGAAAAAGTGGCTCACCTGAGGACTGGGAGAAATTCAGAGTTCAGCAGAGGAGGACAAAGGGCTTAATTAGGAAGGGGAAAAAAGATTATGAGAGAAAACTGGCAGAGAACATAAAAACAGACTGTAAAAGCTTTTATAGATATGTAAAAAGGAAAAGACTGGTAAAGACAAATGTAGGTCCCCTGCAGACAGAAACAGGTGAATTGATTATGGGGAGCAAGGACATGGCAGACCAATTGAATAATTACTTTGGTTCTGTCTTCACTAAGGAGGACATAAATAATCTTCCAGAAATAGTAAGGGACAGAGGGTCCAGTGAGATGGAGGAACTGAGTGAAATACATGTTAGTAGGGAAGTGGTGTTAGGTAAATTGAAGGGATTGAAGGCAGATAAATCCCCAGGGCCAGATGGTCTGCATCCTAGAGTGCTTAAGGAGGTAGCCCAAGAAATAGTGGCTGCATTAGTGATAATTTTTCAAAACTCGTTAGATTCTGGACTAGTTCCTGAGGATTGGAGGGTGGCTAATGTAACCCCACTTTTTAAAAAAGGAGGGAGAGAGAAACCGGGGAATTATAGGCCGGTTAGCCTAACGTCGGTGGTGGGGAAACTGCTGGAGTCAGTTATCAAGGATGTGATAACAGCACATTTGGAAAGCGGTGAAATGATCGGACAAAGTCAGCATGGATTTGTGAAAGGAAAATCATGTCTGACGAATCTCATAGAATTTTTTGAGGATGTAACTAGTAGAGTGGATAGGGGACAACCAGTGAATGTGGTATATTTGGATTTTCAAAAGGCTTTTGACAAGGTCCCACACAGGAGATTAGTGTGCAAACTTAAAGCACACGGTATTGGGGGTAAGGTATTGGTGTGGGTGGAGAATTGGTTAGCAGACAGGAAGCAAAGAGTGGGAATAAATGGGACCTTTTCAGAATGGCAGGCGGTGACTAGTGGGGTACCGCAAGGCTCAGTGCTGGGACCCCAGTTGTTTACAATATATATTAATGACTTGGATGAGGGAATTAAATGCAGCATCTCCAAGTTTGCGGATGACACGAAGCTGGGTGGCAGTGTTAGCAGTGAGGAGGATGCTAAGAGGATGCAGGGTGACTTGGATAGGTTGGGTGAGTGGGCAAACTCATGGCAGATGCAATTTAATGTGGATAAATGTGAAGTTATCCACTTTGGTGGCAAAAATAGGAAAACAGATTATTATCTGAATGGTGGCCAATTAGGAAAAGGGGAGGTGCAACGAGACCTGGGTGTCATTATACACCAGTCATTGAAAGTGGGCATGCAGGTACAGCAGGCGGTGAAAAAGGCGAATGGTATGCTGGCATTTATAGCGAGAGGATTCGAGTACAGGAGCAGGGAGGTACTACTGCAGTTGTACAAGGCCTTGGTGAGACCACACCTGGAGTATTGTGTGCAGTTTTGGTCCCCTAATCTGAGGAAAGACATCTTTGCCATAGAGGGAGTACAAAGAAGGTTCACCAGATTGATTCCTGGGATGGCAGGTCTTTCATATGAAGAAAGACTGGATGAACTGGGCTTGTACTCGTTGGAATTTAGAAGATTGAGGGGGGATCTGATTGAAACGTATAAGATCCTAAAGGGATTGGACAGGCTAGATGCGGGAAGATTGTTCCCGATGTTGGGGAGGTCCAGAACGAGGGGTCACAGTTTGAGGATAGAGGGGAAGCCTTTTAGGACCGAGATTAGGAAAAACTTCTTCACACAGAGAGTGGTGAATCTGTGGAATTCTCTGCCACAGCAAACTGTTGAGGCCAGTTCATTGGCTATGTTTAAGAGGGAGTTAGATATGGCCCTTGTGGCTACAGGGGTCAGGGGGTATGGAGGGAAGGCTGGGTTCTGAGTTGGATGATCAGCCATGATCATAATAAATGGCGGTGCAGGCTCGAAGGGCCGAATGGCCTACTCCTGCACCTATTTTCTATGTTTCTATGTTTCTAAGTCCCTTTGCACCTCAGATACTTGAGTTTTCTCTCCATTTAGAAAATAGTCTATACTTCTATTTCTTCTACCAAAGTGCATGACCATACACTTTCCAACATCATATTCCGTTTGCCACTTCTTTGCCCAATCTCCAAATCCATCTAATTCCTTCTGTGTCCTCTCTGCTTCCTCAAAACTAGCTGCCTCTTCACCTATCTTTGTATTGTCCGCAAACTTGGCAACAAAACCATCATTTCCGTCATCCAAATCATTGACATATAACATAAAAAGAATGGTCTCAACACAGACCCTTGTGGAATACCACTCATCACTGGCAGCTCCCTTTATTCCCAATCCTTGCCTGCTGCCAATTAGCCAATGCTCTATCCATGCTAGTATCTTTCCTGTAATATCAGGGGTCTCCTAACTTGCTAAGCTGTTCATGTGTGGCACCTTATCAAAGGCCTTCTGAAAATCCAAGTGCACAACATCCACCAATTTGATTTTGTCTATCCTACTTGTTATTTCTTCAAAAGTATCCAACAGATTTGTCAGGCAAGATTTTCCCTTAAGGAAACTATGCTGACTTGCTGACTATAGCCTATTTTATCATATACTTTCAAAACCACATCTTTAACAATCAACTCCAACACCTTCCCAGCCTCAGAGGAAGAGGTACTAACACGCCTATCATTTCTTTCTTCTTACTCTCTCCATCTTGAAGACAGGAGTGACATTTGCAACATTCTAGTCCTCCCAAAACAATCCAGAATCTAGTGATACTTGAAAGATCATTACCAATTCCTCCCCAATCTCTTCAGCCACCTATTTCAGAACCTTGGCATGTAGACCATCTGGTCCGGGTGACTTATCTACCTTCAGACCTTTCAGTTTCCCAAACACCTTCTCCTTAGTATTGGCAATTTCACTCTTTTCTGCCCCCTGACACGCTTGAACATCCGGCATACCACCTGTGTCTTCCACAGTGAAGACTGATGCAGAATACTTATTCAGTTCATTCATCCACCATTTTCTTGTCCCCCGTTACTACCTCTCCAGCATCATTTTCCAGCCGTCCGTTATCTACTCTCTTGTCTTTTTACACTTCGTGAATCAAAAGAAACTTTTTGTATCCTCTTTAATATTATTGGCTAACTTACCTTTGTATTCCATCTTTTCCTTCCTTATGGCCTTTTTAGTTGACGTCTGTTGGCTCTTAAAAGCTTCTCAGTCCTCTAACTTCCCATTAATCTTTGGTCTATTATATGCCCTCTCTTTGGCTTTTATGCTGGCTCTGACTTAGCCCCATTTGCATCATCCTGCCTTTAGAATACCTCTGCTTCTTTGGGATGTATCTATCTTGTGCCTTCTGAATTGCTCCCAGAAATTCCAGCCATTGTTGCTCTGCCATCATCCCAGCCCGTGTTCTCTTCCAACCATTGTTGGCCAGCTCCTCCCTCATGCCTTTGTAATTCCATTTACTCCACTGTAATACTGATACCATCTGGTTTTAGCCTCTTCTTCTCAAATTGCAGGGTGAATTCTATCATACTATGATCACTGTCTTCTGAGGGTTCTTTTACCTTAAGCTCTCTAATCGATTCTGGTTCACTGCACAATGCCCAGTCCTGAATAGTTGATCCCCTAGTAGGCTCAACCATGAGCAGCTTTAAAAAGCCATCTCGTAGGCATTCTAAAAATCCCCTGCTTGGGATCCAGCACTAACCTGACTTTCCCAATCTACCTGCATATCGAAATCCCTCATGACTATTGCAGCATTGCCATTTTGACAAGTATTTTCAATCTCCCATTGTAGACTACAACTTTACTGCAGTTTGGAGGCCTGTATATAACTCCCATCAAGGTCTTTATACCTTTCCAGTTTCTTAGCTGTACCCACAATGATTCTACACCTGGCCCTGTCACCTCTTTCTAATCATTTGATTTCATTTTTTTACCAATGGAGCCACCCCACCCCCTCAGCCTACCTGCCTGTTCTTTCAATACATTCAGTTCCCAGCTATAATCTTCTTCCAGCCATGATTCAGTGATGCCCACGTCACACGTGCCAATATGTAACTGCACTGCAAGTTCATTTACCTTATTCCATATACTGTGGGCATTCAAATATAACACCTTCTGTCCTGTATTCTTCACCCTTTTCGATTTTCTCCCCCTTTTACATTGTAACTCACCCCAATCACTGCAATTTTGCTCTATCATCAGCCTGTCTTTGCTAGCCGTCTCACTGCCTTTGTTTGTAAACCAACTACCCTATCTCAGCCCTATTGCACTGGTTCCAGTCCCCCTGCCAAATTAATTTAAACCCTTCCGAACAGCTCCAGCAAACCTACCTGCAAAGATATTGGTGACCCTCAGTTCATCCCTTTTGTCCAGCTCGAACCTTCCCCAAAAGAGACCCCAACAATCCAGAAATCTGAAGCCCTGTCCCCCTTATGCTTCACTATCAACAGGAAAAAAATAGTATTGCTGAACAATGTAGGATATATAATGCAGGACTGAAAATATCGCATCGACATATGTGGATCTATTTAACAGGTCAATAATTTTATATTTTTAATGAGTGAAAAGTCACAGGTTGTGTTTCCGTGATTGCTTATCATGCACTCTGACAGAATGAGACCATAATTGGGATGGGAACTTCATTCAGTTAAGTTGCTAGGAGTGGATATGATTGCAGTGGGACTGCTCTGGCTAATGACTTTCAAACCTGGTCTAACAGTTCTTGAACACATGGCTATGTTGACAATAGACAATAGGTGCAGGAGTAGGCCATTCGGCCCTTTGAGCCAGCACCGCCATTCACTGTGATCATGGCTGTTCCTGCCTTATCCCCATAACCTTTGATTCCGCTATCTTTAAGAGCTCTATCCATCTCTTTCTTGAAAGCATCCAGGGACTTGGCCTCCACAGCCTTCTGGGGCAGAGCATTCCATATATCCACCACTCTCTGGGTGGAAAAGTTTTTCCTCAGCTCCGTTCTAAATGGCCTACCCCTTATTCTTAAACTGTGGCCTCTGGTTCTGGACTCACCCATCAGCGGGAACATGCTTCTTGCCTCCAGCGTGTCCAATCCCTTAATAATCTTATATGTTTCAATAAGATCCCCTCTCAGCCTTCTAAATTCCAGAGTATACAAGCCCAGTCGCTCCAGTCTTTCAACATATGACAGTCCCGCCATCCCGGGAATTAACCTTGTGAACCTACGCTGCACTCCCTCAATAGCAAGAATGTCCTTCCTCAAATTTGGAGACCAAAACTGCACACAGTACTCCAGGTGTGGTCTCACCAGGGCCCTGTACAGCTGCAGAATGACCTCTTTGCTCTTATATTCAATTCCCCTTGTTATGAAGGCCAGCATGCCATTAGCTTTCTTCACTGCCTGCTGTACTTGCATGCTTGTTTTCAGTGACTGATGTACAAGAACACCTAGATCTCGTTGTGCTTCCCCTTTTTCTAACTTGACTCCATTTAGATAATAATCTGCCTTCCTGTTCTTACCATCAAAGTGGATAACCTCACATTTATCCACATTAAACTGCATCTGCCCACTCACCCAGCCTGTCCAGGTCACCCTGCATTCTCATAACATCCTCCTCACATTTCACACTGCCACCCAGCTTTGTGTCATCCACAAATTTGCTAATGTTACTTTTAATTCCCTCTTCTAAATCATTAATATATATTGTAAATGGCACTGAACCCTGCGGTACCCCACTGGTCACCGCCTGCCATTCCGAAAGGGACCCGTTAATCACTACTCTTTGTTTTCTGTCAGCCAGCTAATTTTCAATCCATGTCAGTACTTTGCCCCCAATACCATGTGCATGTTGAGTAGATGCAGTCTTGATTGTTTAGGGTCAGAATCTGATTTATCATCACCAACTTAAATGAAATGAAATTCTTTTTTTCTTGTGGCTATTTCAGATGTACTCATAAAGACTCAGCTATTTGCAAGAAATATTTAAAGTTTTGCAATATTTAAAGAGATTAAATGAATGCTGAAACCATTTAGACGCAGTCTGATCTACTGTGTATTTCCTGCACTTTGTTTTAATATGGACTATAAAGTTGTACCTTACAGTTGTACCTGAAAAGGCAAGCAAGGCCCCAATTAATATCTCTACTGCATCTAGTCAATATTTATCTCTTAACCAAGCAGTTGATAAGTTGTTAGTGGGTCCTCACTCTGAATACTTTAACTGCCATTATTTCCAGCAGTACAATACTGATGACACAACAAAAGTATTGAATTGGCTGTAAAGTTCTTCAGAACATGATATTGTGAAGGAAATTTGTAAAAGCAAATTTTTTTTTATTCTTACTGCATGTTTCCAGGGGACGGATCTTGGGATTTACAGAAGAATTCATAATCTATGGAAATTCACAAGATTACCTAGTAATTAGAAAGGAAGAGAACCATTCACCACCCAGTGAGAAACTAACACCCCATTTGTTGCATCCAATCGTCCTTTGAATGATTCCTTGTGTGTTGACTTAGTTCATTCATCTGGAAGTCCATGTCACATGCTGTTCCTCCCCACAGTACTTCACAAGCTTAAAAGTTTTTGCTAGAAAATACTAGAGAGCAACTTATTTTTAAAGAATCAACTACTTTTTAACCACATGTATAAATTATTCCATTCACTTTCACAAAACCTGCAATAAAATCAAATACTAAAAATAAATGGTTTCTGCTAGTCTGTTTTGTTGATAATCCAAGGACAACTTGAAGCCTAATATTCCCAACACCAACAACAGGAATTCTGCTTTTGGCAGAAGGGTGAAATAGAATACAATAAAAACAAAAAACGCTGAAAATGTTCAGCAGGACAGGCTGCTTCTGTGGAGAGAGAAACAGAGTAAACGTTTCATCTCAAAGGCCCTTTGTCAGAAGTAGGAAAGGGTAAAAGGAAGCTGGTTAAGCTCTGGGGAGGGGAATGCCTCTGGTAGGGCAAAATTGGAGTGACAATGGGGTAAACTGTCAACAGGTTATCTGGTTAATCTGGCAGCAGTTAGTAAAAGTACAGACAACATAGACCAAGAAAGAAAGCAAAATGGGATGACATGTTCAGTGGGTCAGAGTGGCCAGATCCTCCACTCCTGGAGTGAAAAAAGGGAAAAGTATAAACAATCTGAGATAACAAGTGGAATCGAGCTTCTTCAGGTCAGACGTTCTTGGAACTGAGTTACACATACGAATTGCTGTGGAACTCAGCAAGTCAGGCAGCATCAATGGAGGGGAATCAACAGTCCCAATGAAGGGTCTTGGCCCAAGTCACTGCCTGTTTATTTTCTTCCATAGATTTTGCCTGTCTTACTACGTTCCTCCAGCATTTTGTGAGTGTTGATCAAGATTTCCAGCATCTGTCGAATCCCGTGTGTTTACGGCTCCTGGAATATAACAGGCAGTCAAGTTATGTAATTGAAATGTTTAAAACATTGCATTAGCCAGAAATTCTGACTATATCCTCTAATTTCTGATTGAGTGTAGATTTTTCTCTTTCGGCTTTCATATCTACCTGAGAGGAGGTGCAGGGCCTCAGTTTAACATTTTGTTACTGTCTCGCGTGGAATTATTATTCCTTCTTTCCATATTAACCTTAAGTTTTGGTTCTATTTGTCGACACAGCAGCCCAGCCAGAAGAGCCACTGCCTTGTGCTACCAGAGTCCTGGCTATCATCCTGACCTTGGGTGCTGATTATATTGAGTTTGAATATTCTCCCTTCAATGATGTAAACTTTCCTCTGAGTGTTCCTGGTTTTCTCCCACATTCCAAAGGTCGAGAGATAATATGGCCACTGCAATTTGCTCCTAGTGTGCAGGACAGTGGTGAAATATGAGGGGAGACGGGAAAAAAATGTGATTAATGTAGGATTGCTGTTGCTGGGCAGGGCAGGCTCAATGGGCCAAAGCATCTGTTTCCTTGCTGAATGTCTCTTTAACTACATTGTGATGTAATGAACTGTGATGCAGGGATTAATTCAAATTATTTCCTCCTCTCCAAGTTCTTTTGATATCCACATCCCCTACCCTTTTCTAAATGATGATTTTTCCCCCTCATCACTTCTGAGAAAATTTCATATGGCATCCATTTTATCATGAGTGGACAGCAGTATGGTACATTAGAATCCGGTTTAATATCCCTGGCATTTGTTGTGAAATTTATTGTCTTTGCAGCAGCAGTAAACACAATACATAATAGTAGAAAAAAAAGTGAATTACAGTAAATAAATATATATATTATATATATATATATATATATATACATTATATAGTTAAATTAAATAAGTAGCACAAAAATAAAAATAAAAAAGTAGTGAGGTAGTGTTAATAGGTTCAATGTCCATTCAGAAATTGGATGGGAGAGGGGAAGATGCTATTCCTGAATCATTGAGTGTGTGCCCGCAGGATTCTCCTTCCTGATGGTAGTACTGAGATCAAGGCATGACCTGGGTGATGGGGTCCTTAATGATGGATGCCATCTTTTTGAGGCATTGCTCCCTGAAATTGTCCTGGATACTATAGAGGCTAGTGCTCATGATGGAGCTGACTGTTTACAGCGCTCTGTGCAGTAGCTGCCCCCCACCCACCACCATACCAGACAGTGATGCAGCCAGATTGAATGCTCTTCACAGTACATCTGTAGAAATTTGCAAATCTCTTTGGTGACATGCAAAATTACTTCAATCTCCTAATGAAATATAGCCACCATCTAGCCTGCTTTGTAGCTGCATCAATATGTTGGGCCCAAATAGCTCCTCAGATATATTGACACCTGGGAACTTGAAATTGCTCACTCTTTCCACTTCCGATCCCTCTAAGAGAACGGGCGTGTGTTTCCTTGTCTTACCCTTCCTGAAGCCCAGAAAAAATTCTTCAGTTTTACTGATGTTGAGTGCAAGATTGTTGTTGCGACACCACTCAACTAGTCTCACTCCTGTACACCCTCTAGTCATCATCTAAAATTCTGCCAACAATTGTTATATTGTCAGAAACTTATAGGTGGCATTTTAGCCTATCCATACAGTTATGGGTGTAAAATGAGCAGAGCAGTGGGCACTCAGGTGCACCAGTGTCGATTGTTAGCAAGGTGGAGATGTTATTTCTGATCTGCAGTCTGTGGTCTTTCAGTTAGGAAGTTGAGGATCTTTTTGCAGAGGGAGGTACAGAGGCTCAGATTGAGAAGTTTCTCGATCAGAACTGTAGGAAAGATTGTGTTACGTGCTGAGCTGTAGTCAATAAGCAGCATTCTGATATAAGCATTTATATTATCCAGGTGATCCAAGGCCACATGAAAAGCCAATGAGTTCACATCCACTGTAGACCTGTTGTGGCGATAGGCAAATTGCAGTGGGTCCAAGTCCTTACTGAGACAGGAGTTAATTCTTGCCATAACCAACCACTTAAGGCACTTCAGCACCGTAGACGGGAGTGCTACTGGAAAACAGGCATTAAGGCAGCTTACCCTGTTCCTGTTAGGAACTGGTACAGTTGTTGCCTTTTTGAAACAATAACTGATGCAGCATAATATAGAAAACCGTGAAGTTACTTGCTTCATTGGAATAAACAGAGACAGATTGGTGAAAGAGTGGAAGATACTGATGTTCAAATGTTGTTAAATATCCTTATACATGAATCTCTGAAATCTAATATACAACAGGCAATTAGTAGGAAGAGTAAGTCTGTACACTAATCTTTTTGGAAGGAAATTTGAGCACAAAAATAAATTCTATTACATTTATAAAAGAACACAGTGCAATCATATGTACAATATTGGTTTCCTTAAACAAAGGAGAGTTGAAAGATGGTAATGAAGATTCACTGCATTGCTCTCTGATGTTGAGGATGTATCACAAAGAGAGGTGAAGCCAGCTGGGGTATGATGAAACTGATCTATCACAAGAAATGATGAAACTGAAGCAAACTAAATACGAAGAAAGTTCAACAGGATAGATATGAGGAGGATGTTTCTCCTAGCTAAAATGTCAAGAACTAGTGGTTGGGTATTAAATTAGGGCAGGCCATTTAGGATTGAAATTATCCTTTGAAATCTCTGCCCCAGAAAAGTACAAAGTCTCATTATTTGAATTCACACAAACAGGGTCTGATATTTCCAGATATGAAAGGAATTAACAGATATTGGGCTGGATTATTATGATCAGGCTTGACAGGAACAGGTCAGCTGAATTCTTCAATTTAGCATAGGTATGGTCAGATTGTAATACTCTAGATCAAGGCCTACTGCTGCTTTTAAGAAGATTGTGCATTCACCCCGTGACTGCATGGGTTTCCTCTGGGTGCTGCGGTTTCCTCCCACAGTCCAAAGATGTACCGATTGGTAGGTTAATTGGTCATTGTAAATTGCCCCATGATTAGGCTAGGAGTAAATTGGAAGATTGCTGGGCAACATGGTTTGAAGGGCTGGAAGGACTTACTCCGCACTGCGTCTAAATAAATAAATATCCTGATTTCCGATTCTATTCCCTGAACCCAGAAAGATGCAATTTCAATGCTCTATCTCAACCTAAACCCCAACAAAATTTGTCAAATTAAAATGGGAAACTGAATTCTGGAATAACATAAGAGCATTCATGGTACTATGAACTGAAAACATCTTACATCCAATAAAATAATTCTTGCAGTGTAGTCACATTGTAATGAAGGAGAAAGTGCCAGCCATTTTGAGTGACCAACAAACCTTGGATCATTGAAGGAGGAGAAATATTGTTTTCTCCTCCTTGTTGAAGGGAGATATGGACCATGCTCTTGGGAGATTTCCTATTCATGACATGCTGCCGTGGAACCTTTCACATACACCTGAGAACATAAATGAACATATCTGAAGGACTAGACATGCACTTGGTGACCACTTTATTAGATACCTCCTACACCTAATAAAGTGGGCACTGTGAGTGTATGTTGGTGGTCTTCTGCCACTGTAGCCCACCCACTTCCAGGATCAATGTGTTGCACATGTAAAGATGCTCTGCTGCGCACTACTGTTGTAATGCATGGTTATTTGAATTACTGCCACCTTCTTAACAGTTTGAACTCATTAACAAGGTATTTTCACCTACAGAACTTGTTTCACTGGGATTTTTTGCATACTTCTCTGTACACTTTAGACATCAATGTCTGTGAAAATGCCAGGAAATCAGCAGTTTCTGAGACACTCAAACTACCCTGTCTGGCACCAACAAACATTCCATGGTCAAAGTCACTAAGATCACATTTCAAAGCCATTCTGATGCTTGGTCTGAACAACAACTGAACCTCTTGACCATGTCTGCATGCTTTAATGCATTGAGCTGCTGCCACGATTGGCTGATTATATTTGCATTAACAAGGTATACCTAATAACGTGGCCACTTTACCTCAGCAGTCCCTCAGTTCAGCATTGCAATGTCGCTCTAAATTATGGACTTTGCTTTTGAAGTTGGACTCAGCCCTATAACCGACCATCCCTGATCAGAATATGCCATAAACTAGGGCTGTTTCCATAAAATCCCATGGCTCAATGACTTTAAGACCCAGTGAATCAATTAATAAAATTATTCAATTTACCTGTTGTTGAATGGATCATTTAACTGAAATATGCATGAATTTTAAATGTTTGCCCAATTTTATCTAATTTTGAAGTTGCCTAAAATCTTTACTACTTTAACTATCAACGTACAATAATCTGAAACATATTATTTAGCTATTTATAAAGTGCTCAAATAACTGTGCCAGTGTTGATAAGACTCTTAACATTCTAACTGGACAGCAAAACAGAAACCTGAACTGCCCAAAGGATCCAGCTGTGATATTAGAAAACCTGAGGAGTTTGAAGCTGACTTTTCTAAATTAAATGTTTAAAAGTCATCTGAAATTGAGTATAAAGAATATAAAAGAAATCTTAGGGTTGTTTATTTGATTGTACGGAAGTGCCAAAATGATGGCTATCTTCAGATTGCGGGTTGTAATGCAAGAAATTTGGTGGTCCATTTGCAATTATCTAGCTAAAGGCATTCGAGACCATAAGCAGTTTCCCTGGTGTGGTGCTGTTTGAGAGATTAGTATGAACGCAGAAAAAATTCCCAATGTTTTGAATAGTTTAACTGGGTTCTTTATATCCATCTAGAAAGGCAAAAAGGATCTCTAGTGACCATTCCTCAGTTGTCTCCTGGAGAGGTAGCCCAGGCCTTAGCCAAAAGTGGACATTGATGCCACAAGCTTAGATGCAGAAATGCAAACTCTACGGAGGCAAGTGCATACCTGGTTGAGGAACGAGAAGTGCAAGCATGTAGGCTTTAAATTTGAAGTCCTTTATCAAAGAAATTAAGTTATTACTATCTCCCTCAATCATTTATAATTACAATTATCAGCAATAAATTTAATCTAACTTCATTATTATTGAAGGTGGCGTTATCCTTAAAGGTAGTAAAACAGAAAACACTGGAAACTCATCTGATCAGGCAGCATCTGAAATTGAAACATTAACTCTGTTTCTCTGCCCCAGCTGATACCTGATCTGGTGAGTGCTTCCGGCACATTTTACTCCAGCTTTCCAGCATCACTTATTTTGATTTTCATTTGCACTTGAATTTATTGTGAGTGATGAGCATCAGTCAATTTAGCAACTATATGAAGCAATATTTCTGCTGTGTGAAGTGACAGCTCCCACTAATACTGACATCCTATCCCTAAACCCTCCTCATGTGCTTTATGCTGTCACAAGGATCTTTACACTCTACCTAAAAGTTTCTGATGATCAGGAATATCTTCCAATTATTAAAATAAATTAAAAATGATATGGTTATAAATTATTTAAAATAGTTGACTAATGATATTCCATTAAAACATTAATATTACATAGAATAACAAAAAAAAAATTACATTCACTCAGAGAGCCTTGAATCTTGAATCGTACCCTGGACTCTCAGTACTCACTTGTACCCTGCAGCAAACTAATGGTTCTGGATGGAAGTGTGCACTAGCCATCAGCACAACCTGGCCCATTTCTAGGCCTCACATGAAAATAAAATGTTAAGAGCTAATTAATGGAAAGTGCCCAGTGTCTATGGGATTTCATTTTAGCTGACTTTGAATTGACATAGAAAAACTTGGGCAAAACTCTTTGAAATTCATTCATAAAATGATCCTTTCAACAATAAGTAAATTGAATAACTTTTTTCATTGAATTATTGAGTATTCATGTCATCAAGTCATAGGGACTTAATGGTATGGAAACATGCCCTTTCACTCACTAAGTCCACCCTCACCCAAGTACAATGCTCATTTCATCTTCAGAACAGCTCTTGTAAATTAAAGATGAATATTCCATCCTTTGATGATCTATGGTGATGCTGGACTAACAGTCAGAGTTCTGGAATGTTGAATGAGAGAATAAAATCCTACTATAGTAGCTGTAGAATTTATATTCAAGCTATCAGTAGAATTAGAAATAAAATTTAAAAAAACATCTTATTTACGTGAAACCTTACAGATTTTTGAAAAAAAAATTAATCTGGTTCACTGAAGTTGCTTGGAGAAGTTTCTTACTCAGTCTGGCCTAAAAGTCTTTTCAAACCCAACAGTGTGGTTGATTGTTAACTACTCCAAAAGATTTGGAGAGGTATAGAATAGGAAGGATACATAATGGTTCTAGTGGTGACATTCACGTCATTGAAGGAATTAATTTCAACAAAAGTTGTTTGCAAACGACTATCTAATCAGGAATTCTCTTCCACTACAAATAAGATTTAACTCAAGCTATGCTTCAGATAACCCATCCAATTTGCACAATGGTGCAAAAAACAAAAAGAGAGAAAAGAAAAACAAATAATCTAGTGAGCGGCAATTCCGTGGGCGAAAAAGCCTTGTTAGTGAGAGAGGTCAGAGAATGCCCTGACCGGTTCAAGCTGACAGTATCTCAAATAGCCATGCACTACAACAGTGCTATGCAGAAGAGCATCTCTGAATGCATAAACACATCTAACCTCAAAGTGGATGGGCTGCAACAACAGAAGATCCTGAACATACACCCAGTGGCCATTTTATTAGGTAGAGGAGGTACCTACTATTGTGGACACTGAGTTTACGTGGCACTGTTATATTCATCAATAGGATTTCGATATAGCTTTTTTTAAGAATTGAACAAAATAACTACAGAAAATGTGGTCAAGATCTGCAACATCAAATATATTGTGAAATGTGTTTCCATTCAAGTTAAATTACTCTTTGAATACTATAAATTCCTTTATAAAATGCAATTATTTCATTATCCATAATCTGCAATTTTGAAGGAAATCAGTCCAGGAACATGAGCTTTGAAGTTAGCCCAACTTCAGGACAAAGCAGGAGTATCAACCCTGCAAAGCAAACTGGAAAAATCAGGACTAAATGTGCATGTTATAAACCTAAGATGGTATCTGCATTGTGACCTTCAAAAGCAATTTATTTCAAACTGATGCCACCACAGTTTGGATTGTCTGTTTTCCTCATTTGGAACAAGACACTCATTCAGTCTGAGCAGTGGACAGTAGAAATTGGGGAAGGCAGGATTATAGATGATCTCCTTTTAGTCAGCTATCAGTTCTCAGTAATTATCCACTGTAAAAAGCATGAGTGAAAGCTGAATGTGAATGGGGGTAAGTTTAACTGTCTTGATATCTTCAATGCACCTGCATGGCTCATGATAAGGCCTGAAAGATGTTTAAAAGTCATTGGACATCTGAACACCAGCCTGCTGGGTCTGTCTTAGTTGACCATCAAGCATCAACATGAAGTAATCCAACCTGAATCCTATTTTACTTTTCACACATTCCCATAAAATCTTCCCGATTCTATTAACTAGCTAAGTGACCTGCCAGACCAGATGAAAAACATACTGGAGGAACCCAAGAGGTCAGGCAGCATCTGTGGTCAGGAACACAACAGTCGATATTTCAGGTCGAGATGCTTCATCAGGAGCAGCTGAAGGGACCCAAGGTGTTGAATGTCCTATTTCCCCCCACCCCCCCCCCACAGATCTGCCTGATTATTACTCCAGATTCCAGCACCAGCAGTCTCTTGTGCTTTCAACCTACGAAACCCTTCTTGTCTTCGGGATCTGGAAGCACTGATGAAGGCCTGCAGCGTTGGAGAGATCACAGCCAAATTAGGCACAGTAACCTCCCACAAGTAGCAATGAAATAACAACCTAATCATCAATGAGGCCATTGGTTGAAGTAGTCCACGTTTTTAAAGTGAGGAAGTGACAAACACTTGGGATAAAGAAATTCTCTTGACTCTGCATATAATTTACAGCAAGTGAGAAAGGGGCAAATTAGTATTCCTTCATTTGGTGCAAGTCGCTCAACTGGTTGCTCAGGGAACAAAGCAACACTGCAATCAGAAATACTTAAGCTTGCAAGACCAATTACCATTTATCATCAGTGACCAAATGCGTACTTCTATCAAGGTCATCAATCAAGCGGCTGGATTCTGGTGCAATATTCTAGGAATTTTCTTGGAGCCACTGCACTTTCCCTCAACTGTCCTAACTTTCCTGGAACTACAGATTCTGCTAGCAAATTTATGCAGCTCTAAAGGTCAACTTTACTGAGTACCCAAGACCAAATATCATGTCAAAGCAAAAGGAATGGTTGATCTTATCCCCACTGCTATGTGCAACATAGGAACATGTCAACCAGCAGCTAAACATTAATTCCCTTCCGCAGAATTTGCTGAAACAAATCCAATGTAATTCATTAAACGTGAAGGCAAGTGGAAGAAGGTGAATGTGAGGCACCTCTTTTTCTCACTTGACAATACATCTTTCTTCACTTAAGGGACACTCTTCAAAAGACAATTCTGATTCTTCTCTGTTGAACAGTGCAAGACAATGACTTTATTTCTTCCAGCACGTATCAGCAAACAAAATTTCTTTCAGCATCAATGAAATGTAAAACGTTTTGTCTTAGTCAACCGTTTCTGGGAGCACTCACAAGTCCTAAGGCTTAGGCAGGCGAATGCAGAGAGCGTCATTATCTTCACTAGTGCTATATTTCTAGACACCCAGCAGGGATTACTGAAGTGTGACCAGTGGTGAAAACCCTGCCAAGTTCCTTCTGTCTCCATTGCTTCAAGGGCTGGCCTTCAGCTCGGACCAATGCCAAGGAAATTTGGCTGGGTTTGCCTACTCACCATCTGGAATACTGCCCAATGGAAACGTCAGATTCACATCCGGGTTCTGGTCTCCTTATATTACCTTGTTTATTATGAGCACACTGTGTATGTAAACATTTTTTATAATAAGCGTTTGGATTTAGCTATTAGATGCTCAATGTCACAAATCACATCTCAGTACTATAATTATCACATATTGTTATTGTTGACATAAAAACAGTGCCCCCGGCAGCCCTGGAACAGTTAAATACTGTACATGTTTACACATTGGATTCTCCAGCTCCAGTCAGCAGCTCGTGTCTGCCAATTGGACCAGGCTAAAATCTAATCTGGGTCATGGATAAAAAAATGTAGAGCCAAGAAGTCACTAAACTATGTTCATACATGATCCAAGAGACACTGTACTTGCTTAATGTGCTTGGCTAGCTTTAATCTGCCAGATGAGAATGGGTAGGTGGCTATAAATTATCTTGGATGACAGATTAATTACAAATGTGTGGGGAATCTTACTGCATAGGGGGAGGTCAATCAGAACTCCGTGTCTGCAACAGCTTTCGGAAAAGGCTGCTTCGTGCCACTCCCATGGCCAAACCCGTCTTGCTTTGTTTTTAACTCGTTGTGATGAAGTGCTTTCTGAATCAGCTTCTTATCTACAGTGGCATAGTCAGCCACCTTTATTGTCAGATACAAAATAACTGGTGCTCATGTAAATGAGAAATTTATCAGCTTATTGCCACCTGGTAAAAAGGTAACTAAGTTTATGTAAACCTGTTGATCATAAACTCTGTAATGGAGCTCCCTATGGCTCAGGGAATAACGGCACCACCTGGCCCATGTGGAGTTTAGTTGGGTAAGGCTCAGCTGAATTATTCAAAAGGTCTATAGTTGGGGCTACCTTTGGCCTCAGCGGCTGGTTCTAGGGAAAAATCCATCAGTGACAGGCTGCTATTCTAAAGGACATAAAAACGTACTCCTTTTACTTTGGCAACTCACCTTAAGCTGCACAGCACTAAAGCACTGAAATACTCTTCCTCCACTGCCTGGTTTCAATCTCTTGGTCACCCGAGGAGTAACTGAGGGCAAATTACTGTTATGGGTGGCGTATAGGTGCAGTTTGCTGTGGAAAGGTGAAAGATTGTGATTCCAGTCATTTCTTCTCCTCTGACACCTAGCATTCAAAGTCACTAATAATGAATAGGGACAACACCAACCCAATAATAAGTGCACAGACTGAAATAGGCCATTCCAACCATTCTGATCTCAAGCCTCCCGTTTATGATAATCCAACATTAATGCCATTTTCATTCTTTCCACGTTATCATCTCCCCTGCCCCACTAGGACATACCGCTAATCTACCTAGGGCAAAGGTACACTGGCCTATTAACCTACTGACCTACATGCCTTTTGGATGTGGAAGGGAACCTGGACATGCAGAGAAAATTACAAACACAGGAAGAATGAGCAAACTCTATCCAGACAGGACACAAGGTCAGAAATGCACAGAGATCATTGCCATTGCAAGTTTCATGAGGGAAGAGTTTAAAATGGGCCCAATGCACTTTATACTATGCTGTTCCAAAGGGAAGGACACAGATTTATTCCAACAGCACGGACAGGTGATGGCAAAGAAATATCAGAAGCAGAGTGGACTGTTACACACTCCCAAGTGATTTACTGAACAGCCACTGCCAGATGCCAGAGACCTACTCCATCTTAAACTTAATAAAGTGAGATCTAAACAAAATTTTAAAAAATCATAATGAAGTTATTCATTGTTTAACTAAACTAATGCCCTGCACCAGGTTGAACTGGCACACATCTACATTACCAAGAAGAATGAGCATATGACATGACTTTAGCATGTTGATACACAAAACAAGAAACACCAAAACACAATCCACCCTTTACCTTCATGTTCAAAGTCTACACTTTTTATATTTATTAATAAACTTAATTTTATATGGAACAGTATAAGAAATGAAAATATTTATGGGTTTTATGGTTCTAGCTATGGTCCACGGTTTCATAAGATAGGTGGTCAAATCTCTGCATGTTAATAAATCTTACAGGAGTGGTCAGTATTGGTCCCATAACTGGTGTAAACCAATAGCAATTGAGGTGTCTGGTACATACATTCTGGAAAACAAGCTTGAATATATCGCCAACTTCCTAAAGACTGCAATAAGACTAATATCGGAAGTTAGATTTCATTCTCTCCTTTCTTGCCATAATATTGGGTGTTGGATATTAGAATGGTTGGTTATATGTGTAAACTGTAACTAAATAGCAACAGGACGAAGACAAAGCAATTCTGTTTTAAAGTCCACACAACTTGATTGCTGCACAGTTTACCAAATAAAGCCATAGAAAAACCTGCAGTTTAGCAAATCTAAAATATTTCTAATTCTAGTCTTAAGGTTTATGAAGCAATTGTAATCTATAGATTAATAGCACTAGCAATATCCATCTGTGGCAAATGTTATAGATACATTGTTCATGGTAACACATGGATTGTGTTTCACCAAACTAAGCCACATAGTGCATGAAACACATATTATAGCTTCATTCCATAATTTCACAGCTCCCCCTCCCCTTGAAAGCTAATTTCTCCACTGCAGTACTTTTCACTCTTACCTGCAGTCAGCACTTTGAATACCATAAAAATCTGTATATGTGGCTGGATCCCATTCTCACCAGTTCGGTCGACAGAAAAGTGTTTTGTTTAAAAATCTCTCCCCCATAGAACATCTGCATTACTGTTTCAGAAACTTTTCCGTCTGAGCTTCAACTCAGACCACACCTAATAGCACTTGGCAATAGCAGCTGTAGCTTCATGTTATCTGGAAAGAGTCCAACTGAAAAATTTCACTGTAACAGAAGACAGGTCATGCAAGGCTAGTGAAAAGGAAACGTTTCCAATTCATTGAATCTGGAGCCACATAAGGCCAAGTCTGCTATGGTCCATTATTGTCACGACAGCTGGAGTTTTCGTCTATATGTCTAAGTGCCCAGAGACCCCAACCATTTCAGAACCACACCAAACACAGAAATTAACTTAGATCTATCACATTCAGAGAACAGTTAGGCACAATGTTAGAGAAACGTTAATTGTAAATCCCCTACCCAATTACTTTCAAAAATCCACAATAGTTTAAAAATAATTCAATTGGCATTTATTGCAAATTAACAGTCTGAACTACAAGCCAACAGCACATGCAGCAACTATTAATGTAGCTGTAGTACACTATTGTATTCACAGTATCTTAGCATGACTATAATACAGATTTTTAAATAGATCTATAGTGTGCATACATAATCAGGTACTTTGTACTGATGCAAATATCATCTCCCATTGTCATCTCATTAACCCATTCACAAATTGCTTACTTAAAAGATTTGTTGCTTTCTTTCAAGAATTTGGCCTACACATGCCCACAAGTGTGTGTAGTATATTAAGACCAACAGATGCTTCAAGAATTATTGATTCCATGTACCAATTTTATTTATATAGAAATACTTAAAAAAACATGAAGTAGCACCATTACTTAAGTTTTACCTTTATTATGTAGAACTTTAAATGTCAGAAAAATAAAACTCTTGATACAATTTCAATTCTTGTCTCAGCAAATATAATATTAGTATTTGACCATGAGGTTAAAGGCCCTTTATCATAAAATAAAATATATTTCGTTTTTAAACTTTGCTCAATAAAGTACATTTACGATCAAGTAACTTCACCTACATATACATAAACAAGTGGTAAACAAATGTATTAAAATAGAAATACTAAAAACTATAGTGGTGCAACAGAATCTGTAATTTTTCACTGGATTCTACTTATACAAATGTTAGAAAGCTTAACTGTTTCCTTTCATTGATTTTTGCTACTTTATA